>NC_050573.1:39268107-39868107 GCF_011100635.1 Trichosurus vulpecula | reverse complement strand
TGTGTACAAGTGCTTCCCCAACCCAACCAGGAACAAATGCTGCTGGCCAGAATGGGTGTGCTGTCTATCTTCCCTGGGCCAACACTCTCAGCTGAGTCTCAGGGTTTTCCTCGCTGTCTTCAGGACTCTCAAACCCCTCCTTCCTTTCAATTACTATTATTAGTCTTTTCCTCTGACACTTTGCAGAGCAAGTAACAGAAATCTGTCTATAGAATTTTTTTAATTTGATTTTGTTTTATTTTTGCTTGTTTTTTGGCAGGGCAATTGGGGTTAAGTGACTTGCCCAAGGTCACACAGCTAGTACATGTGTCAAGTGGCTGAGGCCGGATTTGAACTCAGGTGCTCCTGACTGCAGGGCCAGTGCTCTACTCACTGCGCCACCTGGCTGCCCCTGACCTCGTTTTATTGAGAGGAAGCATGGTCTAGTGTATAGAAAGCCAGCCCTGGAGTCAGGAAGACCTGATGTCATAGATGCTATTTGACCTTGGACAAATCAATTGCCTTTTTAGTAAAGTTCTCCAAGACTGTAAGTTGTCAGTCTCTGTTTGTTGTTGTTTTGGGGTTTTGGTGGGGCAGGGGTTACATTTTTAAGTTCCAAACTGTCTTCCTCTGTCCCTCCCCACCTGCACTAGAGAAGGCCACCATCTGACACACACATCTCTTTTCACAGGTCCTTTGTGGTTGATTTGGGTATTTATAACACCAAGAATAACCCGGTCATTCACAGTGAACAATACTGCTGTTACCACATACAATATTCTCTGCTCGTCACTCGTCATTATTTCATCGCAAGTCTTTCCATGTTGTTCTAAAACCAACCTGCTCGTCATTTCTTACAGCACAGCAGTATCCCATCACAATCATACAACCATTCCCCAACTGACGGGCATCCCCTAAATTTCCAGGTCTGTGGCAGCACAGAAGAGAGCTGCTGTACTTTAGAACACATAGGTTCTCTTCCTTTTTCCCTGATCACCTTGAGAAACAGACCCAATAATGGTATTGCTGGGTTAAGGCATAATAGGCATCTTTCCAGACTGCTCTCCAAAATGGTTACATCACTTCACAGTTCCACCAACAGGGTATTCATCTCCTAGGTTTTCCTCATCCCCTTCATTCCTGCCCCCTGTCATTTTCTCCTTCTGTCATTTTACCGTATCTGATAGGTGTGAGATGATACCTCAAAGCTATTTTAATTTACATTTCTCTAATTAACAATGATTTAGGGCAATTTTTCATATGACTATATGTAGCTTTGATTTCGTCTTCTGAAAACTGCTTATTCATGTCTTTTGAACATTTATCAATTGGGGAATGACTCATATTCCCATAAATTTGACAGAAGTTCTCTATATATTTGAAACGTGAAACTTTTATCCAAGAAACTGTCTATAAACTTTTCCCCCCAATTTTCTGCTTTCCTTCTAATCTTTTCTACACTGGTTTTGTCTGTACAAAACCTTTTTAATTTAATAGAATCAAAATAATTACAATGTTCTCTATCTCTTGTTTATTCATAAATTCTTCTCCTATCCATAAGTCTGATAGGTAACACGCTCCATGTTCTTCTAATTAAGATATCTCCTTTTATATCTAGGTCATGTATCCCTTTTGACCTTATCTTGGTAAATGATCTAAGATATTGGTCTATACCCAATTTTTGCCATATTGCTTTCCAGCTTTTTCAACAATTTTTACCAAATAGTGAATTCTTATCCCGAAAGCTTAAATTTTTACATTTGCCAAACATGCTAGTACTATATTTACTACCATGCATTGTATGTCTACTCTGTTCCACTTTTCTATTTCTTAGCCAGTACCAGATAGTTTTGATAATTACTGTCTTACAATATAGGTTAAGATCTGGTACTGCTAAATCTACTTCCTTTACACTTTTTTCATTAATTCCTTTGATATCATAACCTTCTGTTCTTCCACATGAATTTTGTTAGTATTTTTTAGCTCAATAAAATAATTTTTGGTAATTTAATTGGGATGGCATCGAATAAGTAGATTAGTTTGAGTAAAATTGTCATTTTTATTATATTGGCTCTGCCCACCCATGAACATTATTATTTCTCCAATTACTTCAATCTGACTTTATTTATATAAAAATGTGGTATGACTGTGCTTATGTAGTTCTTGGGTTTGTCTTGACAGGTGTTTTATCCTGTCTGTGGCTATTTTAAATGAAGTATCTCTTACTGTCTCTTCTTGCAGGATTTTGTTGGCAATATATAGAACTGCTGATGATTTATACGAGTTTATTTTATATCCTTCTCCTTTGCTAAAATTATTCATTATTTCAACTAGCTTTTTGGTTGAGTCTCTAGGATTTTGCAAGTATATCATTATATCATCTGCAAAAAGAGATAGTTTTATTACCTCACTGCCCATTCTGATTCCTTCAAATTCTTTTTCTACTCTTACTGCTATTGCTAGCATTTCTAATACAATACTGAATAATATTGGTGATAATGAGCATCCTTGTTTACTCTTGATATCACTGGGAAGACTTTTAACTTATCCCCATTACAAATAATGCTTGCTGAAGGTAATTCTTCTTAACATTTTAAGGAAAATTCCGTCTGTCCACAGAAATTGGGGTAGGAAATGTTTTTAAGCCTTTAGTTACCATATAGTCCAGTATACTTTCGAAGCTACCTTCAGAATTAAAGCCAAGTCTCAGTAGACATTTTGGAATATTTCACATCTTTTACATTTTCCACAGACTCAATTTAATTGAGTAGAATTAAGACTCAGCAACATGAGTAGGAGCAAAAGCAGCGGATGATGGGAGTGATCCAAAGCTGAAGCTTGGCAGGACAAGATTTTTGTCAAGATGAGGAGACAATGGATTCAAGGGAAGAGATCAGTGAGAGTTGAACCCGTTCACTGATGAATTAAGATGGGAAAGGAGTAAGAGTGTAGCAAGGAAAAGGGTGATGGCCTAGGAAAGAACTGAGAGACAGAGAGATGGAAGGTCACACTGAGGACAAAGAACAAAGTTTTGGAGCCGCAAAATAGACAAAGAGCAGTAATGACAACAAACTGTGATCAGATCAGGAAATTTCAGAGTTCATGACCATGGAAATGGTATATTCACGGGGGATGGAAAGAGCAAAATATGACCATTTCTCCGGGTATAGCTGAAATAAGGTGGAGGACCAGGTCATAGGAAATGAGAAACTGGCAGGTTAAGGTTTCTGAGGGAGTATCAATACGTATGTTGAAGTCCCCTAGTATGAGAGCAACAGTTGAGGCCAGAGACTGTAAGCCAGGCACTGAACTCACTGAGGAAATAATGTCCAGAACAATACTGGAGGTCAGCAGACAATAGCTATCAGAATTTCGATTGGGTGGTATATAAAGACTGAGTGAACCTCAAAGGAGAGGTTACTGAGGGATGATGGTAGAGAGAGAACCTGGAAGTAGCAATGGGGAGCAAGGAGCATTCTAACTCCCACCTTCCCTACAACTATTAGGGGACAGGAGGGTGGGAAGAGGTGGGGAATGAGTAGAAGTGCAGCTAATGCTAGAAAGGGAGGTCAGAGAGGCTCAGAAGGGAGTCAGGTTTCAATGAGAGCCAAAATTTGGAAGGAATGGGAAAGGAAAGGATTTAAGATGAAAGCAGGTTTGTTGCCTATAGAACATGCATTCCATAGGCTACAATGGAAGGGACTGGTAGCTTTAGAGTGGAATACTTGGGGGAGGGAGTGTAGGGATTTAAAGACATGGAAGTAAGGGAGAAGGCACCGGAGGAAAGAGAATAGGTTTGAATAATGACAGTCAGGGGTTCAAAATCATTCAGATGAGAAGGATGTGACCGGATAGGAGTTTGTTAACTACTGAAGAATGAGTTCAGGTAGGTTATCACAAGGGTGTGGTGGAACCAGCTCTAACTGGTTTGCTAAGAGATTATTACATTTTCAGTATAAGCATTTACACCTCAGAAATTGCTACAATTCAGAGAAATCTATGGATTTTTTGATTGTCTAGACTTAAGAAGGTCTGTTAAGTTAATAATACAGATCATACTTAAATGTGTGTTGCATACATTTTGTCTCAGAAAGCCTAGTTGTTAAACATTTAGCTGCTCACTCCTGTATTGCTCTTATATACACTGTCTGAGCACAAATAAGGCAGGAGATTCATGGAAGGAAGCCATCATCAGACTGGAGGCCTGGTGACTGAAGGCTAACAATGGACAAGTACAGTAGGACTGAAGGTTTATTTTCCATCCACTACCTCATCTGAGTCTCACTGCACCCCTGGTTATCAGTATCTCTAGGATGGCCTCAGGGTAATATCCTCTCAGGGCTTTAAGCAGCCTCAGAGAGGGGACCAGTGAGGGGAGCTTCCTTCCCAGCAGGCAGGCTAGGCCAGACCAGCTGAGAGGCAGAAGAAGCCTGATGGAATGGCATCTACCTGGGTTTCTTCCCCTCTTGCTGGAAGGCAGGAAACCAGACACAGAATGGTTTTCCCTTCTGTCAAATTAGGAAGAGGCCAAGTGAGGAGACTGACATGGAATGGAATGGTGTTTGTATATATTACATAGCACTTTTAATAGAGACTGGAAAGGTGTCACTAAATTAATCACCAACCAGTGTCCCAACTAAAAATGTCTTCAGAAGCCCTGCCCAGGACAGATGGTTCAGCCTTTCTGGGAAGCATACAAATTCTTTCAAGCCACAAGGGGAGCCCTCAGCAAATCACTGCTTCAACGCACTGATCACACTCTAGTAAATTACTGAAGTAATCGTTTAGTAAATGATCCCTGAGTAACTCCCAAAACGATTAACTTTCACTAAGAGAACAGCCGATTCAACCTACAGGATCTTGCCATCTCTCACTACAGCATTATGATAATGCCCAGTCACAGATGAGCAAAAGTAAGCAACTAATACAACCCAGTGCCAACCCAGTTACTAGCAAAATCCAGCAGGGCCCAGAGTGTGTCCCTAACACAAAACCATTCATCCAAATCCTCTAACACACACCATTCATCCAAATCACCCCACACCCACTGGACAATGTGTCCCAGATATTTCCCCAATAAAGAAAACAAAAATAATGTCTTTTTTTTTAAATAAAAAAACTCTTGTTAATTCCTTCAAAATCCCTGACTCTTGGTGTGATAAACTTAAAAGAAAATCTACAGTGATCAATGAGGTTTAATACCTAAATTTATCTACATTAGTTAAAGCATCATAGGAATTTCAAGGGCTCTGTTTCGAACTTCACAAGTTCTGAACAGTCATCAACCTTAGGAAGAAACAACAGTTTTAATGACTGCATTAAGTCAATGCCAGTGCTTCTCTTAGAAAGAGAGAGACAAAGCTAAAACAGAGAGCCTGTCGCTTCTTCTCCCACCTCCCCACCCCAAACTCTGCCATCAGTTACTGACAGAATGGTCATCCTATTTCACTGTTTCCTTCCCAATTAGTCTCTTACCTTCACCATGTAGACATGCATAAATTTAAATATGCCATTAATGGCACACACAAACATATCCATTTAAATACACAAGTGCAAAGATGAGCCTCCCTTGGGGCCTTGTTCTCAGCTTTGTTACTAACATGTCGAGGAGAAACATTTTCCTCCCTCTAAACATACCACCATAATTTTTCTATCTGCAGTCTGGTTTCAAAGGCTGTATATGTATAAAGAGTGAAGATCTTCCTTCAATACCAAGTTTCAAGGGATTTTATTAACCTTTCTCTGGAAACAACCTCATTAGGAAATATCCTAATAGTATGAGCCAAATGTCAGGATTTAAATATTACACCGACCAGGCAAAACTGTATTTAAATGATGAATGGACAAAGTTTAAGAGCATTCATTCTACCTTCTATTTTCTATCATGAACAGTTCAAAACTTAAATTACATTTCAGGCTCAGGTTTACTCCCAGTCTCATGAAGGTACCGGGACTCCTTATAAACTGAAAAACAATCCTTGGCCAAAGAGAAATGAAACATCACTGCTGAAATGTATTAACCAAAATAAAATCCTAAAGAATTTGGGTTAATTTTATCTAGCAAAGAAAACCCTCATAAAAAAGGATCTTTTGACATTTCCTAACAATGATGCCCTGAAAGGGAACAGAAAGGCAAATATGAGACCACTTCATTTTTCCCCACCTTGCTTCCTATAATCCACATGCACCAAAGAAATGGCCAACATCTCAGTTTATACTGGCTTGTGTCCATTCTCTAAAATCCTAACATTTTCCACCAGGAAGGAAGACCAGACCTTCTGATGTGAGGTTACCAGATGGATACCTGCAATAGTACTGCAGAGAAACAAAAATGATTTCTGGCACTGGCTCAAAGAATAGTGTTTCTTTACCAAAAGAAGCTAACGACTGTCAAACTGAATCAAAGGCAATGATTGAACCAACCCAACATCCTGCTTCTGATGAGAACCAACTTGTTATTCATGAGGAAATAGTATTGTCCTTCATAACCTAGTATCATGCCTTCATGCCAAGGTGCTTCATAAATGACTGCTGACTGATCAACCTCCCAACGTGGCCCAAATAGCTCTAGCTGCTCTCCTTTAATTCTGCATTACAACCCTATCACCCATTAACTTAGGGTCAATCAATCGGTATCTCATCTCACCACCATCGGCCCTCCCTGTACTGGCGCCCCAAACCCTTCCACACCCTCTTATCAGCTACAAGCTTGCCAATCTTTTTCCCTAAAACCTAGGGAAAAACAGAAGCCTCACTCAACCCACTAGAGACTTTTTTTGGTCCTTTTACTTGGTTTGTCCTCCTGTATAAAAGAGTATTCCTGTTCCCTTTTGTCCTCAATTTGCTACTGCTGAGCTCTAAGGAAGATCCTCTAAAATCCATTAATATCATAGGTCTGGTAAGTAAGTCTGTATTCATCCTTTTCAGATCCTTCATGACTTTTCAGAATTCAGTAATCCCTCTCCCACTCCTCTTCTTGAGTCTTCATCTTCCCAGACCGAAGAGGGCTTGGGTCATCATATTAGTCTGTTCTCATGCTGCTATCTCCTACAATCTTCCATTCCCTTCATCATTTAAACCAGCCTTCCTTGGACTGGAACTGCATACAATATTCCAAAGAGAATCAATCCCAATTTTGTACAAGGGCAGAAGGAAAATATTTTCAGTTTTGTTCCAAACGTCCTTCCCAGTGAAACCCTGAGTTCAGGTGCCTTCAGGCACATATTAAGAACAGCTGTCATTACTTTCAAAATCCTTTTCTTCAACGATAACCAACAGACATTTACCATCTTATTTACCTACCCTAATCTGTCCACCAAATCCCAGAGCACATTAGCTGTTGGGACCAAGGGAGAACCATCGTACAAGACCACAGAAGCTCCTGTTGCAAGCACAGACACCAGCCAATTCCACATCATCCAGCCAGTCTGGAAAAGACAAAAGGACCAATGTTTACACCAAGAGAAATCTCCCCATTCACTCAGCATCTTGTTTACTTGGATGGCAGCCATCTATGATGGGTCAAGAAGGCCTATTCCCTTCCACAATTAGACATTTTATACATTCAGTACAGCATGAAAGGATGTGTAGGGCACATGAACAATACCATGGCTAACTCAAAAGAATTTAAAAAGGCAACAGGGCAAGAGTCAGGACAGGCAGGGAAGAGAAGAGATCAAGAATATGGTTACTCTCCATACATAAGAGGTTAGCACTGGAAGACCAGCTCCAAGCACTACAGTTCACTTGGCAATTATTAAAGAAGTGGAGACCCACCCTTTCCCTCATTTAGTTCTAGGAATCCTCCAAATAAGGAAATGAAATACTGTGGCATAAGTCCTCAATTAAGGACAGAATCATTAAGTTTTAGCAAGGAAGGCCAGTGCTTACTAAAGGCTCTCTCCCTGATGTAATCAGACCTGAAAAGGTAAAGTAAAAGAAAGTTTGGAGAAATTCAAGCTATAAGTCAACTACACTGGTTGCCTAGAGAATTCACTACATGGGTGAGCACAACGAAAATCATAAAACCACATATCACCAGAGCATTCTACATTGCAGAGCCCTTAATTCTTCCATCTTTGGCATCAGCCGACAATGACAAACCCAGTTTTCCAAAGAAGACCAATTAAAAGTTCCCCATTCAGTATTACAGAAAGAGCAATAGGAAATTGCGTTTAGCTTGCAACTCTCATTTAAATGCTGTTATTTTTTAAAAGACCATGAAACTCATTTCATTAAAAAAAAAAATTAAAGCCCTCCCTCCACCTTGATAGCACTATACCAAAAGAAGAGCAGCGCCTGGGAGTCCTAAATAGCACCACTTCCCCTCTATTCACTGCCAATAAGACTGCAAAAAGACAAGGAAGAGGTGTCAGCACTGGCCTGGTAGAGCTGGTACCTGGCACATGGAGACGAAGCCACTTAATATGGATTACACTGTGATGCTGCAGACAGTCATCATCCCTTACAAGTGTATAGCCCTTTATAGTTGAAGGCACTTTGGAATCCATTATCTCATTTGCTAAATAGGTTATGATGGAAATAGTCTGCATGAAGATGAAACTATTCCAAACCATAAGATGCAGCTTAAATTTACCATCTGAACAAATGTCCCAGATCCACAAGCACTTCTATCAGCTGATGAAAGGCCCTATTGTTTGAAGTCATCAGGTTCCAAATGGGACAGATGAGCTGTCTCCTCCCTTTAGTGGATGGGTGCTTTTGAAAATTCAAAACCTCAAGTCCATAAAATGTTGATTTATTAAACTCAGCCTTAAAACTCTTCAGGAAAGAATGCCAAATGAGAAATCTGAATGAATAATGACATCCAGTGCTTACTATAATCCTGGTTCCAAGGGCAGATGCCAGACGACAGCTCTCCTCCGAGGTATAGGTATTCCTTGGGCCAACGTGTTTGAGCAACACATGCTATCCAAGTCTCTCCCCTCTCCTACCCTCCTACCAACACATAAGCCATCCCTAGTCTGAGACAGAACTATCCCTCTCCCCACCCCAATTCCACTCCAGGGTAAACCACACAGATCCTTCAGCCCCAGATTCTGTCCTCTAATAGAGGTCATGCCAGACAGAAGTGAGGGGCATACCTGACACATATGGGATTTCAAATAAATCATTAGAATTTTGTTACCTCATAATTTATCGTTGCCACCCCCCCCCCCCGCCATGCTATAGTAGAAAGGATACTGGACTAAAGGTCAAGACACTTATGTCCTAGTTCTGGCTTTACCTCTAACTAGCTTCTTGACCTCCAGTATGTCTCTGGGACTCTGTTTTCCCATTTGTAAACAAGGCAAGAGGACAAAATGCTTTCTAGAGTCTCTTCTAATTCAATTCAAGTATTAAGAGCTCTGTGTACAGCACTGTGGGAGCCTCTGGGGATACAAAACTGAAATAATTCTCCCTCAAAAGTCTTATATTCTGCTAGAACATTTTAGGACTCTATGTTTCTAAACCTATTCAGATTTTCAGCTTGTATTACTCTTCAGGGAAAAAAAATTCCTTATGATTACTGCTCTGCACATCCTTAAACTTACCTCTTTCAGGCTTCAACAAGTACAAGCCAAGGGTAGTTCTAATGTCTGGAATTCAATGAAAAAAAACCAGTTTGCTCTATATGTCCATCTCCATGAATTAAAAATCTCAATCAAACACCCTCTCAGTCCTGCTCTTTCCAGAATGGAGAGACCCAACCTTTACTAGATGTTCCCATGGCAGCCTTTCTATCCTATTACTTAGATAAATTATCTTTTCTTGGAATCCCATAACACATGAAGAAAGGTCTGTACATATTGGGGTCACAGTGGGCAGCAAGAACAGGATGGGATTTCGTCAACTGCAGGAGAAGACACGCTGGCAAGAATGACAAATAAGCATGTGCTGAGATTCAGGAGAAGAATCTTCCTCGTAGACTAATGATCCAAAACGGTCTGATTTTTTTTATACTGCCTCAGGGATTCTATTAATGTGCACAGTTGTAGAGAGAGAGAGAGAGAGAGAGAGAGAGAGAGAGAGAGAGAGAGAGAGAGAGAAGAAAGGGAAAACAACATGCTGAACTACTGAAGGTGTTTCCAAGTCAGAGATAAAGGGGAAAGAAAAGAGAGGAGAGTTTTATTTACATGCACACAATCCTACCTAGGCATCTGGAACAAAAACCAAAATACTTACCGTGGTATAGTACATAATGATGTCACTGCTGGTTGTGTCTCCATGAAGAATGTGTTCCTTGAGATGCTGGAGGAGGGTGCCCTACAGAAATGGGGAATAAAAACACATTCAATGGAGCTATTTTCTTTTTAAGACATCTTGGTACAAAATGTATTTCGGTAACTCAGGCACATTGCTCAAGGAAAAGAAAAGAATCCACGTCTTTTTCCACTCCAAGAAGCTTGCTTTCTGAGCCCTTGTGAAGTGATGAGTAATTTCATCATGTCATCTTGTTGCCACTGATACTGGGAAATGCTAGCGAATTGGACAGGAAAATGCCAAGGGGCTAAAACTCTCCATGTTTTCTGGTGCTGGATGGACTAATGGGCCTTGTGTGGAACCTGCCAACCGCAGGCTGAAAATAAAAATGATAGAGAAGAGTGTACAATAAAGACGGGGCCCCCAGTGTAAGCAGCATATGCTTTTGGGAACAAATACTAAATGAAACTGTGCAAATCATGATCCCCTTTCCAAGTGAACGGGGCTGGCCTGGATATGGCAATGCCATCGATGCGACAAATGGCACAACACTGCCACCTACTCGTCATCTGTCTACTTAGCAGACCAGAAGTCAGAGCTCAGGACTCTTAGCCACGGGCCTAAAATGAAACGACTGATTTGTGGCCAAGTCACTCTTCCGCTGAATTTTAACTCTCATTTCTATGAAATGTCATGATTGGGGAGGGGGGAGGATGACAGATGGATCAGACTTCTTATAGACTATAACTATCTGCAAGTAGGGATGTTTCACTCTTTAAATTTGTATTCCCAATGCCCCGCACAGTGCCTGGCATGTAGTAGGCACTTAATAAATGCTCAGTGATTAGGAAAAACAGAACAGACTCTAAAGGGCAAAAGGGAGCTGCTCTTCTATAAATAGCATCCATTCTTTGGCTCAGAGTTTTTATAAAACTAGGTAATGAGCACTTGGTTCTAAGGCAGAATGAAATAAAAACAGAAATGCATGCTGAAAGAAACGAAGGGCCACCATGGGCCTTGAGAAATCTCCCTGTACTTTGGGGCCCAGTCCATCTCAGACACCTCCAAAAATTTAAGTCTCCCATGCAGCAAAAGGGCCTTGTCCTAAGGCAGCTCCATCCTCTGAGGAGGACGGCACAGACCCCTGCCCTGTGGATGGTGCCCACCTGTCTGATAATCGGCCTAACAAGAAGGAGTGCTGGCAAAGGTCATGCCAGCATGATCTCCTCTGATCCTCACAACAGCCTATGGGGCATCTACCACAGGTATATTATAAGCCCTTTACCAATGAGGAAAACAAGGTGGTTTACTGCCTGGCTCCAAGTCACTGGCCCAGCCCTCTGCTGAACCTCACAAGCGATGCCCCTCCCACCTCACCACACTGCCTCTCCTAGAAGAAGGTGAGAGCGCAGGAAGGAGATTGCCCAGAACAAGCGGCTGGACCTCAGTCAGTCTGGTCTGCAGAAACATAGCTGTGACCCAAAGCCTAGCTACCTACAAGGGCCTTGCTCTCTCTCCTTTATTCTTGAAGTCAACACTTCAGGGTTTACCAATAGGCCTCAGGAACCTCACAACAAAAAAAGGGAAGAGGAAGGGAGGGACAAAAAAATACAAAAAGAAAGATTTCTTTACAAATATTAAAAAAAAACCATCAACTAGTGAGCTGCTATCTGACTAACATAATCCCAACACCAATACAGAGAATTACTAAAAGGAAAGTAAATTCTCAAATGTGCAAAAAAGGATACCTGCTGACAGTAACCATTCCCCTTCTCTCTTTTTGACTTGTTGCTAAAAACTAACATTCAAGTACTATTTTTCTAATAGTGCGAGAGGATGAACCACTTGAGCCTCTGCTAACTGACTAATCCTTCCCTTCAAAACTATTAAAAGTTAGCCCACAAACCAGTTTCCATTAAAACATATAAGGATCAGAGAAAAATGGTTTGTTCATCCCTCCCTCTCTTCTCCTTCCCCTACTCCACTGGACTTGAATAGCAAGAAGGTTTAAAAGAGGTAGCAAAGCCCAAGTATAAGAGCTGTCTTCAAAGAGGGTAGATTACAATTGAAGAAGTTTAACTTTTATAAAACAAATCGGATTTTGAAGCATTACTTAAGTGAGCCCTGTAGCACAGCATATGCTAAATAAACAATCACCCTTCATTTCTCTTCTCTGTAAATTATGGATTTTTTAATATCAGGTTTGCTTAAAGGAGGATACTCATGGAAACTCACACTCTCTCTCCATTGCCACAAAATGGTGAATGCATCTAATAAAGAAAACAGGATTTTGTTTCTCCTATAGACAGTTCTCTGTTTTAAACTTAGGATTTCGAATAAAAGGCTTTCAGATACTTCTCCGTACATTCAAATGCCTTTCTTGCAGTGAGCTGGGCCTCAGGCAGGATTCAGAATAAGTTTCAAGCAGGACAAACAAAGCAGATTTCTAAGATCTTTTAGGCGTAAGGGAATGCAAAGGAAGACTTCAGTAACCATACTACTCCCTATAAAACGGGGAACTGTAAGCTGTTTGGCCAACAGAGTTTATTTCTGCTGCTGCTTTTCTATCTAGTTTAAATGGTTACACTTTAAAAAGGATCAGTTGGTGCCTCCTTTCCTAGAAATTTGAATGTTTATATTAAAATGAAAAAACTCCTGATTTTTTTTCTCAAAATATGCCAGACCAAATAACTTTACAATCAAACCAAATTATATATAATACAGTTTTATGTTCCTAAACTAACAAAGTGACCCTAGAACTAGACAGTGCTAAAGTGTGATAATGTATTTATTTCCATTTGCTCCCAAATTTTCTTCATTTCCTATCTGTCTCCTAAACTTTGGGGAATGGAGAGGCAGCACAGTAGAGTAATAAGAGTAAGGAACACTTTGGAATCCAAATGATTTCAGCAGGACTCCTACCTCTGACATCTATTAGCAAGCCCCGAACCTCGGTGACTCTTGGCTTCCTCATCTGTGAGATAAGGATAATAATCTCTACCTCACAGACCAAAGGAGCTTCTGTCTGTAAAACACTTTGTAAACTGTGAGGCACTAAAAGAAACATCAGCTCTTGTGATGGCGATGAAGACTGGCAAGTGTTTTCTTTCCCTGCTTCTTCAGGAAAGCAATGCTTCAAGAGGGAACAATGAGGAGTGGTCTACTTTACACTAGGGTAAAAATGATTTCTGGGCCCCTGAAGTCACTGGTGAGGTCCACAAATGCATGCAAGAAAAAGGAGGCATTCATTAGAAGTATAAACACCGTACAGGCAGCACATCCCAACTGGATTTTGGTAGCAGAGTAATTTGCATTTTGAAAAAAACACTTGGGTGTCCATCAGTGTTATTTCTCCTGATGCCCAATGCCCGATACTCATGACGGTTTTGACACTAGCAGCTGCCAGACTGTTAGAAGCACCCCTTAAACTGTTATCCTCCATCTCTTCATTCATAAAGTTAGGGTTTTCAACACTCCTCTAAAGCAACACAAACTGTGAACAGTACCCCTCCAAGCCATGGAAGGAGAACCTACCCCAGCAGAATGCACCATGCACTTGGGAGCTCCAGTGGTGCCAGAGGAAAACATAATAAAGAGGGGGTGGCTGAAAGGCAGCTGCTCAAACTCCAACTGGGGGGCCTGGTCTCCTTTCCCAGCTCCAAGGAAGTCATCTAGAAATATGCTGCAGACAGATACAGAAAACGAAGTTGTTAAAGATCACCCAGGGTTTTCTGAAATGTGGCACACAACCCTGAGGGCCACCTGAGAAATGGTCCTTGCTTGCAATGCAATGGAACCCGATCTTTCCAGAAGAACAAAATACCACTGGAAGCTAGAAAATACACAGTTAAACTTCACTAATTTTATCCTAATTAAGAAAAGTTCATTTAAATTAATAACAGCTTTTCATTTTGGAGTTCAAAAGAAACATGGTTATTAGCGCTTTACCAGTCACAGGGTCAATGTACAGGGCCAAGACTCTTTAGCAAAGCTTACTCTATTTCGGGAGTGCAGGTGATTTCCTACAATCCTTCTCTGCCTAAGGTTTTCAAGACTTGCTATAAGCTCAAAAAGTCCATCGCCTGGTGGCCATTTTCCTGGTCAAGAGCCTTCCTGCACTTAGCCGGGCTAAGTTAGCTGCTGGGCTTGCCCCTGAAGACCGTCTGGTGCAAAGGAGGGCAATGAAGCCCTGAAGCTGGACCTTAGGACATGTTAGAGAATTTTATAAATGCTTTAATAAACTCAGCAAATAAAAATCATTTGTAATTATCACATTCATTTTTGCATGCCATCACTGTCAAAGGGGCTTCTTCAAATAAGTGTGCTAACTTTCCTCTTAAAGAGGCTAATCCCTGTTTTCACTAATTATCTGATTTGGGCAGTGAGGTGTTGCAGTGGATAGAGCAAAGGGCATGGAGTCAGGAAGACCTGAGTTCAAATACAATCCCCAGACACTTACTAGCTGTATGACCCTGGCAAGTCACTTAACCTCTGTTTACCTTAATTTCCTCCTCTGTGAAATGGGGATAATAACAGCACCTGCTTCTCAGGACTGCTGTGAGGATTAAATGAGATACTAATCATTTTAAAGAGTTCAGCACAGTGCCTGACACCTAATGAGCACTACACAATTATTATTTTGATTATTATTGCAAACTCCTCCTTCCCCAAAAGTTGGGCAAAGACAGCCCAGAAGGTCTAAACTATTGAATGTGCCATGGTTGGGAGAGTTTAAGAGAGCTATCTAGAGCACTGGGTTCAGGGACTTGCCCAGGGGGCACCCCAGCCAGTATGTGTCAGAGGCAGGATTTGAACCTGTTTCCACGGCTCCGAGGCCATCTCTATCCACTAGGCCACACTGCCTCTGAGTGGCTGCGTTCAAATTAATTCACTCTTACTGTATTATAGGGGGTATGCCACTTGTCTGCAAGTTCAAGAACCAATCGATGACTTTCACTGTGACCAATGCATACTTCTGTGTGCCTCACACCCAGTAAGAAGCAAATGCCGCAGGCTGCTCCCCAAGAATGAAGGGCCAAGAGATAAAACCTCATGGAAGTTTGCAGGTGCCCATCTCAAAGGCCTCCTCCCTGAGTTACGACAGACCATGAGTTGTGGGGCCACAGAAAAAGGCAAGGCCCACTGAAGTGCCTTTTTTCTATCTTGAGATTAAGAGAAACACAGGCTAGGGAATCACACTGGAAGAAACCGTAAAGATAAATAAGCTTATCCAATTCCCTCATTTGACATGTAAGTAAGCTGAGGCCCAGAGTGGTAAAGTGAATTGTTCCAGAGCAGACTGTTATTAGGTGACAGAGCTGAGACTCTCCAAAGAGCCCACCCAAAAGCCTGACTCCCTATCCCTCACCCTCTGTCCACAAATGTAATTTTCTACCTGTCGCTGGAAAGAAAAGTTCAGCCTAAAGACACTTGCTAAGGATGACAATGTCGCCATGAAAGCACAGCATTTCATCAGTCAGCCAACAAGCCTTTCTCCAGCATTTCCACTGCACCAGGCACTGGGCTCAGGGCCATGTTGTACTTTCTGACATTGGAAGGCATCCTTAAGGACACTGGAGACTGACCATGGGGAGCTCTGAGGGTTTAGAAAGTGCATGAAAAGAAGGTCTCTCCACACACAGTGTCCCTAAAGTCTGGACACATAGGAAAATTGACCGCAATGTGGAGTTATTGCATCGAGTTTATGCGAATCTTGCAAAGCGCATCAACCTTTGCATCACAAATGATGGAAATCATACTGAAGATGTTATTTGTTAATATTCCAAATAAATAAAATGTGGTTGAAAATTTCATTCATTTCATTTCTTGAAAATATGCATTTTTGCCTGTGTCCAGACTTTGGGAACACCCTGTAGTAAATAAACACCCCACACTACTTACAAGTATCAATAACATTATTCACTACTGGCTTTTGCAGCCAACAAAAGGCTTTTTTGTACCTCCACTCCTATAGGAATTCCATTTATATAAATGTTTAATCCAACAGGTACTTGACAAAAAGAAAGCCTTTTCTTTCAAATGAGCGAGAAGTCAAACCAAATTGCTGCCACTTTTGTTGCTTTACTAAAACTCAGAGGATTTTTTTTTTGCCCCAGTGCAGTCACTGTATCTGTGTATAGTGTTTTTAGTTTACCTGGGGCATCCAGAAATCCAAAGATAAATAGTACTGGCAAATGAATTGCAAGGGTGTAATGAGGGAAGCTTCTTGTATTGTACAAAGCTAAATGAAGTGGATAATGCAGCCCAGCCAATGTTCTCCATTACTGATAAACACATTCTGAATTCAAGAGATGCCCAACTTTGGGTCAGACATTTCAAAACTGTATACTCAGACAGCTTTCTACAAGGCAGAATCATAACACCAATTCTAATTCCCTGTCTAGAGGTACTAAAAATAGGGTATCAGAGCCAGAAAACTCTTCAGATTGTAGAAGAACCAGAGAGATAATTTCCAACTCTGACATGCTAACTTCCTGTCCCTCACACCCAATTCACAGATAAGTAAGCTGAGACTCAAAGAGACAAAATAACTTGGTAACAGTTACAATGAGTTTGTAGCAGAGCCAAGACTAGAACCCTGAGATCCTCACACCCTATCCAGTCAGGACACCAATTAAAAAAAGAGGAAAAAGCCTCAGTGACATGGAGCCATCAAGCTGACTCCTGTTTTCAGGTGAATTAGCTTCCTTATGTCTACAGACTCTCCACCATGGATGAAGTTCAAGTTCCAACTCTGTAGCACAGCCCAGTTTGATATGGCTTCTGGTGACCCTCACTACATCCACTGCTATAAGAATCAATCAGCACCTGCAGCTGACCAATCAATGTGCTGGTTCCTTGGCCTGCCCACCCTCCTTTCTTCTGTTCCAACACATCTTCCTTTGTCTGTCTATACAAACCCTCACCAGAACTCAGAGCACATCTAGGCCTAGTCCTCCTCCATAAAGCCTTCCTGGACCACTGCGCTCTCCCCCACCTCCTGGAGTCCTCATTGTATCTTACCCAAGATGACTCCATAATTGTTCAAGACAGGTCACAGAGTGCACTGGAAAGAGTACTGGATTGGAGGTCAGAGACCCTGGGTTCCAATCCCAGCTCTGTCACTTATCAGCCATGTAAGATGGCTCAGTCCTTCCCTTCTCTGGGCCTCATCATAAAGGGGGCCTGGAGAGATGATCTCTCCTGTCTAGTGACTGTTCCATTCCTGTCTGGGCCCTGCTCCTGACTCTATGGACTTCGTGCTCCAATCAGTCCCCAACAGCCTTCTCACTCTAGCCTGTCCCTCTCCCCCTGTAGCCTTGTGGCCCCTTCCTCTAGCTGGTCACAGCCTCCAGAACTTCCCTTTGAAAGAAAGGCCCAGGCCAGCTATGTTTCCTCCTTCCCACCTCTCCAGGCCCTGTTCCTAACTCTCCAGACTTCTTGTACACAATCTCCCACTTTTCAAACATGCACCCCACTCCACCCCCCATGTCCCCTGCTTTTCAGCTCCCTTTCATGAGTTTTCTTCCCCACTAGAATATAAGCTCCTTGAGCGCAGGAACTATCTGCTTATACTTGTATTCCCAGGACTTGGCAGCATTTGACACAAAGTTAGCTCTTAAAAAACGTCTGATGACTTGATTTTTTATCACAGAGCCCTTTAGTAGCCTAAGGAAAACTGTAAACCCTTCTCAGAATAGTTTTAAATAAAATTTAATTCATAATTGAAGGAACCAGTAAATTTCAATTAGAAGTTAGTAAAAATAAAGATGTAGTTTTTCCCCATCCAAGGTCATGGGTTTACTGAATCTATCCACACAAGGATCCCAGCTAAGAAGCCCAGTCCTAAGGTCTCTATTCTCATAGAGATCTATTTTACCTATGGGAACAAATATAGATTCTACTGTATCAGGGCAGACTGAAGCATCAGCATACCTATGAGGAATCTTCGAAATGTCAATCTTCTCACTGGAGCCCACATATGGGATCACCACCACTTTTTTCAAGTCAGGAAGCCCTAAGAAAGGTGGGAAAAACAGAACAATACGATAATTTCCTCTCCGTCTCTGGTTTCAGAAGAAGACCGTACAGTGAAAGGGGCTAGAGAAGAAGGCCTCTGTTAAACGCAGAAGAGGAAATTGTGAAGGCAATTCGGAGAGCTCTGAAACTGCCCAGAAAGCCAGAGTTTGAACCTGGTAAAAAGAAACTGGGGAGAACAAAATGACAAGCTTAAGAAGAACACTCAACCTGAAGGAGGAGAAAGCTAAGAGAAGGCCCTAAGAAGGAGGAAGAGAAACAAAAGAAAAAGAGGAAATGTCAAGCGCTGAAACAGGGAAGAGGTTACTGAGATAAGGAAAAGCATATTGGATTTAGGGGTCCTGTTATTAAATGATGTTGAAGAGGCTCTCTCACAATCACGTTAACATGGTGCTGATGATGCAAGTGCCCAAGTGGTTTGAAAAACATACAAATTCAAAAACATACCAAAAAACCATAAAAAATACAAATTGAGGTTTTATCTGAAGATGAGGGAGCTGGATGCTTTGAAGAGACATCAGCAGCCTGTCCTCCAAAGAGCAACAGAGTCACAGATGCTAGCAGGGGAGATACCGGGTCTGAGGAAGAAGGAAGAATAATGGCAGCTCCCTGACAGGGACACTGAGGCACGTGCCTGTTGGGTCTTGCATCCAAAATGCGACAGAGAATTCCACAAGACTTACCAAATGTGTGGCAGTTCCCTACTTCTGGTGAGTTAAGTAGGAGGCACAGGCGGTACTTAGTGCCAGAGGGGAAATATTGCATGGAATTATGGAACCTGGGGCAAGACCCTGACCCCACTTAGGGGCACACACATTTTCCTCACTGCTGTCCGTGCAAGCCAAGGGATGCAGAAGCAAAAAGCAGACCGGGCTAAGAAGATGCCTGAGGATAGGATCTGGATTTCTAGTCCATGGCCTAAAACACAGGAATGACAGAACCCTTGTAGTACATGGGACAAGGATGATTCAGAAGAACCTCCAAGGGACTTCAGAATGAAAAGAAGAAAGTGCATGTGTACCTGCCAAGCTAACACCACAGAGCACAAAAGAACAGTAGGAGAAACATCCAGAAGACCACAAGAGACAAGCTGAAGAAAGGCATCTGGTACCCACAAACCTCTACGTCCAAGTGTACAGAGGACAGTACCGAAACAGTGAAGCCAGGCCTGAATGCCAGGGGCAAATCTGACCTCCCAAGTCTCAGCAAGACTAAAGACAATACCCACGATGTGACCGTGACTCTGGACAAGGTGCAGCTTATTCCAGAGAAGCAGGGCAGGTGACAGGAGACCAAGATAGGTGAAGGAGGGGCAGCTAGGTGGCACAGTGAGTAGAGCACTGGCCCTGGAGTCAAGAGGACCTGAGTTCAAAATCAGCCTCAGACACTTGACACACTTACTAGCTGTGTGACCTTGGGCAAGTCACTTAACCCCAATTGCCCTGCCTTCCCCACCCCAAGAAAAAAAAGATAGGTGAAGGAGATCTGCTCAAGTGAGGGGTTCAAGAAGCCCTGAGGAGACTCTAGGAGAGATCACTGAGGTGAAGATCAAGGCAGAGACAAAGAAGAGGGTATACTATATGGACAGACTGTCTGGACTTAAGGAGGAAACAGATGTGTTCTAGACACAGATCCCAAGCTTAGCACCCACATGACAGGAATTTAAATTATTTCGGTATCACTTAAAGCTCTAGCTCTGCCAAAAGCAAAACAGATAATAACTAATTGATTTGTATCTCACGGTAATTTCCTCTTTAAAGAAAAGGAACCAAGAAAAGAAAATAACATTCTGGATCTGATTCTCATCTAATGGAAGAATTACTTCCGGTGGAAATGGCTGGAACCTGTACATTCCAAGGGGGAGAAGCTTATTTTCTTCCACAATCTATGCCAGAAAAATAGAAAAAAGTCAAGCATAATGTAACATATCCCCTAGATTCTGGGAGAACAGACTTCAAAGGGTTCTGAGAAAAGATTGATAGGATTCCAACAACTAAAATTACACTGTACATGCCAGTCCAAGAGTGATGGGAAGACCGGAAGGGCCAAAAGATGAAATTCTGAAGACCCAAAGAGAAAGAACCCTGATGTGAAGGAAAAAGGGGAGTTGCCTGAAACAACAGGAAAGTAACCCACCAACTTAGATTTTTAAAAGAAGATGGAAGCCAGAGCAGGTAGCAGAAGATGAATACAAAAGCATAGCAGAGTTCTGTAGGAATACTGTCAGGAGAGAAAAGGTAAGAAAAGGGGTTTTAAAGCTATATTGGATATTATTGTATGATGATCAACTGTGAATGACTTAGCTATTCTCAGCAATACAATGATCCAAGACAATTCCAAAAAACTTATGATGAAAAACACTATCCACCTCCAGAGAAAGAACTGATGGAATCTGAATGTAGGTTGAAGCATACTTTTTTTTACTTAATTTTTCTTGGGTTTTTTTTTTTGGTCTGTGTTTTCTTTTGCAACACGGCTAATATGGAAATACACTTTGCATGGCCTCTCATATATAAACTATATCAAATTCCTTGCCTTCTCAAGGAGGGGGAGGAGAGGGAGGGAGATAATTTAGAACTCAAATTTTTAAAATATTAATGTTAAAAATCGTTATTACGTATAATTGGAAAAAATAAAACAAAAACATTTTTAAAATAAATAAATAAAGCTATATTGGAGGAAAGAGGCATATCACAGAAGGGATAAGGACCATTGTTTGAGATGAATGAGACAATGTTAACTGACTAAAGAGAGAAAGTAGAGCTGCTAAATTCACAGTCTGCTTTTTCCTCAACCAGGAAAATGAACCTCTGGACCTGAACAGAGAGAATAAAAATGGCTAATAAGAGAGCTGATAACCAATATAAGTAAGGAAATAAATAAGGCTTACCTAGCTACCACTGATGAATTTTAGTCAATTGCCCAGATGAACTCTATCCTCGAATGATGAAAGTACTGGCACACGTGACAGCTGAGCCACTAGCAGCAAGGTATGAAAATCATGGAGAATAAGAGAAGATCCACAGGAATGGAAAAGAGCAAAGTTGTACAAAATTTTTAAAAGGTAAAGAGAATGGAAGCTACAAACTATAGGATAGACTTCAACTCCTGGAAAAATTCTAGGAAGTATTATAAAAGATGGTTAGTAAGCAGATCACCAAGGGCCAGGCATGAGGAACATGAGGAACAAGTCATTCATCCTTTCTGAGGAGGTCACTGAGCCCCTAGACAAGGGGGAGGGTGTCTCTACAGTTTACCTACATTTCAGAAAAGCACTTGACAGTCTCTTCTGCTATTTGTAACAACAATGCTGCTTGCAGCTGCTGTGGAGGTGTAAGGCCAATAACACCAGCACACAGGAGGGCTGCTAGCACAGGTTCTTTGATCTGCTTTTCTAAGTAAAGCAACTTTAAGGGGTTAACAATCTTACTTTAATTAAACATACATATATCATTCAGAGGAAAAGGTCAGCACCCTGAACTTCAAAGAAAACATAAATAGAAATTACAAGCAGAAATTATATAAACAGAGAAAATAACACAAATCAGCAGACAGCGCTTCTGTCTGTCCATAGTGATACATTCATAGTTACCAGAGAGAGAAGCACCAAAATCTGGGTTTTCAAAGCTGGGGGGGGGGGGGGGGCCGCATCTTTAACAGCTACCCAGAGTCTCATCTGGCCAAACCACATGAACACTCTTCCAATGAGTGAGCCGGTCAGCCCACAGAGGGCATCACAACCATGTGACTCAAACTCATGTAACTTAGGCTTTCTTGTAACTTAAGCAGGTCATCAAAGACTCTTGATTCAAACAAAGGCAAGACTCAATCACAGGCACTTGAATGCCTTAGTGCTGAGAAGCACTCCAAAAGAAAAAACAGCAAAAAGTCTCACTTTGTTTGCCATTACACTATTCCATAGTAAAGCCAGAGATACATGGACTAGACAAGAAAAGATGAGTTCAGAACCAGCAAGATGGCCAGACTCAACAAGTCATCATGAATGGTTCTGGGTCAGTTTGGAAGGCAGTTTCCAAGAGTCCTGAGAATTCTGCACAGTCTTGAGCTGTTTAACATTTGTATTAACAACCTGGAAAAAGGTGTAAATGGCATTCTTGCTGGATATACAGGTGACCTTAAGCTGAAAGGGATGGAAGAGAGAGATGGCCATGTCAGGATTCCAAAGAATAATCGCAGGCTATCCATCCACAGGAATGGACTGAGTCAGATAGCATGTAGTAGAGGATAAACCTAAGGTCTGACACTTGGGTTCAACAAAGAGATTTAGTAAGTATCAGACGAAGAGAGTAGGTTAGACAGGAAGTTAGTCTGGAAAAAATCTGAAGTTTCCAGGGAACTAAAAGCTTCCAATGAGTGAACTGTATAACAGAGAAGCCAAAAAACTGTAATAATAATAATAATATTAACAGTAGTTGTTGTAGTAGTAGCTAGCATTTATATAAGTGCTTTAAGTTTGCAAAACACTACATGCTATTTCATTTGAGGCTCAAAACCCTGGAAGGTAAATGTTAATATTATCTCCATTTTGCCACAGGGAAAACTGAGGCAGAAAGTGGTTGAATGACAGAATCTAAACTCAGGTTTTCCTGACTCCAAGTCCAGTTCTCTATCTATCCACTATGCACCTTCTTGAGCTTTATTAAGAGGCAAACTAGCAGGAATAAGGAGATGACAGTCCCACTGTACTTCACCTTTGTCAGGCCACATCTGAAGCATTCTATAAGGTCAAGACCTCCACATTTTACGAAGGAACTGATAAGCATCCAGAGGAAGGCAATCAGGCTGGTGAAAGACCTCAAGTTCATGGTATATGAGGACAAGTTGGGAGAAATGGAGATGTTTAGCCTGAAGAGGAGAAGACTTAGCGGGGTACTGGCATCTATCTTTCAATATTCAAGGGCTATCATTTGGAAGATAGATTAAACTTGTTTGATCCCAATGGGGACAATGAGAAGCATGAGTGGAGGGGGGCAGAGCCAAGATGGCAGCTGGAAAGCAGGGACTTGCGAGCCCTCCCATCCAGGTCCCTCCAAACACCTATAAAAAATGGCTCCAAACAAATTCTAGAACTGCAGAACCCATGAAATAGCAGAGGGAAGCAGGGCTCCAGCCCAGGACAGCCTGAATGGTCGTGGGGTAAGGTCTATCACACAGGTCTGGGGAGCGGAACAGAGCAGAGCCCAGCGTGGGCAGCAGCAGGACCAACCAGACCAGGAGCCAGGTGAAACAGGCCCTAGCACCCTGAATCAGTGAGCTGTGGCAGTTACCAGACTTCTCAACCCACAAACACCAAACACAACATAGACCATTAGTGGGAGAAAGCTGCTGGGACAGAGTGAAAGGAGTTCATGGCTTGGCCACTGCCCCAGGGGCAGTGGGGGTGATGCAGCTACAGAACTACAGCTGCAGTTGCTTCAGGCCCCAGGCCCACCTGGTGGGAGGAATTAAGTGGCGGATCTGAGTGGGAGTGCAGAGCCAGCTTAGATCTGAGTCCAGTCTGGGTTGGCGGTTCTTGGGGGAGGAGTAGTGCTGGTGTGTCAGAGTTTACTATGTACCTCTGAAAACAACAACACAGCCCCTCAACCTTGGGACAAAGTACTCTATACTCTACAAGCAGTCAGACACCGACGAAAAACTCAAGGGTCAAGTAAGTTGGCTGGGAAAATGGCCAGGCAGCAAAAACGGACTCAGATTCAGACTCAGACTTTTGAATCTTTCTTTGGTGACAAAGAAGACCAAAACATACAGCCAGAAGAAGTCAACAAAGTCATAGAGCCTACAACCAAAGCCTCCAAGAAAAACATGAACTGGTCTCAGGCCATGGAAGAGCTCAAAAAGGATTTGTAAAAGCAAGTTAGAGAAGTAGAGGAAAAATTGGGAAGAGAAATGAGAGTGATGTGAGAAAACCCTGCAAAACAAGTCAAGGACTGGCTAAAGGAGACCCAAAAAAATACTGAAGAAAATAACACCTTAAAAATAGACTAACTCAAATGGCAAAAGAGCTCCAAAAAGCCAATGAGGAGAAGAATGCCCTGAAAGGCAGAATTAGCCAAATGGAAAAGGAGGTCCAAAAGACCACTGAAGAAAATACTACCTTAAAAATTAGATTGGAGCAAGTGGAAGCTAGTCTCTTTATGAGAAATCAAGATACTATAAAACAGAACCAAAGGAATGAAAAAGTGGAAGACAATGTGAAATATCTCATTGGAAAAACCACTGATCTGGAAAACAGAGCCAGGAGAGATAATTTAAAAATTATTGGACTACCTGAAAGCCATGATCAAAAAAAGAGCCTAGATATCATCTTTCAAGAAGTTATCAAGGAGAACTGCCCTGATATTTTAGAGCCAGAGGGTAAAACAGAAATTGAAAGAATCCACAGATTACCTCCTGAAAAAGATCCCAAAAAGAAAACTCCTAGGAATATTGTAGCCAAATTCCAGAGCTCCCAGATCAAGGAGAAAATACTGCAAGCAGCCAGAAAGAAACAATTTGAGTATTATGGAAACGCAATCAGGATAACACAAGATCTAGCAGCTTCTACAGTAAGGGATTGAAGGGCTTGGAATGATATTCTGGAGGTCAATGGAGCTAGGATTAAAACCAAGAATCACCTACTCAGCAAAACTGAGTATCATGCTCCAAAGCAAAATATGAATTTTCAATAAAATAGAGGACTTTCAAGCTTTCTCAGTGAAAAGACCAGAGCTGAACAGAAAATTTGACTTTCAAACACAAGAATCAAGAGAAACATGAAAAGGTAAACAAGAAAGAGAAATCATAAGGGACTTACTAAAGTTGAACTGTTTTGTTTACATTCCTACATGGAAAGATGATGTGTATAATACACGTGACCTCAGTATTAGGGTAGCTGAAGGGAATACATATATGCATGTGCGTGTGTGTGTGTGTGTGTGTGTGTGTGTGTGTGTGTGAGTGTGTGTATATATATGTATAGACAGAGGGCGCAGGGTGAGTTGAATATGAAGGGATGATATCTAAAAAAAAAAAATCAAATTAAGGGATGAGAGAGGAATATATTGAGAGAGGGAGAAAGGGAGAGATAGAATGGGGTAAATTTTCTCACATAAAAGTGGCAAGAAAAAGCAGTTCTGTAGGAAAGGAAGAGGGGGCAGGTGAGGGGGAATGAGAATCTTCCTGTCATCGGAATTGACCTGAGGAGGGAATAACATACACACTCAATTAGGTATCTTACCCCACAGGAAAGGAGGAGAAGGGAGATAAAAAGGGTGGATGATAGAAGGGAGGGCAGATAGGGGGAGGAGGTAATCAAAAACAAACACTTTCGAAAAGCGACAGGGTCAAGGGAGAAAATTGCATAAAGGGGGATAGGATAGGAAGGAGCAAAATATAGTTAGTCTTTCACAACATGAGTATTGTGGAAGGGTTTAACATAATGATACGCATGTGGCCTATGTTGAATTGCTTGCCTTCTTAGGGAGTGTGGGTGGGAAGGGAAGAGGGGAGAGAATTTGGAACTCAAAGTTTTAAAAACAGATGTTCAAAAACAAGAAAAAAAAGTTTTTACATGCAACTAGGAAATAAGATATACAGGCAATGGGGCATAGAAATCTATCTTGCCCTACAAGAAAGTAAGGGAAAAGGGATTGGAGGGGAGTGGGATGACAGAAGGGAAGGCTGACTGGGGAATGGGGCAACCAGAATATATGCCATCTTGGAGTGGGGGGAGGGTAGAAATGGGGAGAAAATTTGTAATTCAAACTCTTGTGAAAATCAATGCTGAAAACTAAAAATATTAAATAAATAAATGAATGAATGTATAAATGAATGAATAAATGAATGAATGAATGAATGAATGAATAAATACAGATTTCAAAAAAGAGAGAAAGAAGCATGAGTAGAAGCTACAATGAGACAAATTGTGTCTGATGTAAGGAACAACTTCCTAACAATCAAAACCATCTAAAAAGTAGACCAAGCTACCCCAGGAGGCAGTAGGTTCCCTCTCATGGGAAATCTTCAAGCAAAAGCTGGATGATTCTTTGTCAAACATGTTGTAGAAAGCATTCTTTTGGGAGTGTAAAGTGTACTAGGTGGCCCCTTCAACTTTGAATTCTGTGATTTCTGTGACAACAGACAAGACACTGTGCTGCCATTTTAAAAAAAATAACATAATTTAAAACTTCTATCATATACCACTCCTTCTCTTCCATGACTTTTAAGAAGTGACAGAGAACCCCCACTGCTCTCCCAATCCCAGTCAAATAGGTCCTGAAATACCTCAATCAACCAAGAGAATCAGATACCTTTAACAACCCGGTGCAGCTTCTCCATGTGGTTGTGTTCTTTGCCATTATATACAACAGCTTCTACAGAGAGGATAAGTTTCGGCTGAATTTGGGAAAACCTGTCCAGTACACCCTGAGATGGAAAAGAAAAAAAAGACACCATTAATTATTCAAAAGTCACTAATTTTAGCATTTTAGGAGGAGGAGAATTAAGTCTGTTACAATCAATATTCCCGTACATCCACAGAACACAAAGAGAACTAGGATAAGATGACTAGAGGTATGAACAAGAATTCATCAAAAATAAATAAATAAAAATCCTAGGATCTTATAAAAAGAATTAAAGCACTTTTTAGATATGAAGATGAAAAACACAGAAACCACTAAAGTAATAAGAAGTAAATGCTAAGGAGTAACATAAAGCAGTAATTATGAAAACTGGCTGCAAGACAGATGGGCATAGCACACAGAGTACTGGCCTCAGAATCAGGAAACCCTGGGTTCAAGTCCTGCCTGGCTGACACCCAGGGAAGGCAAGCCAGAGAATCTTTCAGTGCTCCAGGCAACTCTCTGAAAGCAGAAAGCTGCAGATCTGCATTGAGTAAAAAGAGTTTCCCATCCAGAAGCTTCCTGCACTAATGAAATCACCAACTGGTACAAAAGAATAAAGGAAAAAGAGGAGCCGAGAGGAGAGAAAAATGAGAAAAAAAAAGGAGAGAAAAACATTTTTTAAAAATAGATCAATGGAACAAAACAGTGAAAACAAAACCCAAAAATCAAATACAATATACAGAAGAGATCTATGTGTTAAAAACTCAAGATTATAAAAACATTAAGGAATGGAGACATTATTGAGTAAAATTTCTGGGAGAACCAGGAACAACCATCATGACCAAGTGGGGGGTTCAAAGTCTAACTCTCATACCATATATGACAATAATCCCAGTGGAACAGTAATAGAAAAAAATTTAAATGGAAGAAAAATGAATGCTATACCTCAGTTTCAGAGAGGAGAAAAATGTTATTAAATAGAAGAAAATTATTCAAGACAAAATTGATGGTTTTAACGTGATAAAACTTCTGTGTAACAAAAGCAGCGTCTCCAAAATCAAAAGAAACAGGTGAGGAAAAGCGTATTGTTCAGTTGTGTCAGTCATGTTCAACTCTTCATGATTCCTTTTGGGGTCTTCTTGGCAGAGATACTGGGGTGGTTTACCATTTCCTTCTCCAGCTCACTTTACAGATGAGGAAACTGAGGAAAAAAGGTTAAATGACCTGCCCAGGGTTACCCAGCTAATAAGTGTCTGAGGCCAGATTTGAATTCATGAGGATGAGTCTTCCAGACTCTAGGCCTGGTGCTCCATCCACTCTGGCACCTAACTGCACTATAAAAGGGGAAAACAGCATTAAGATTTTGGAGATACTCTATTTGTATTGATTCGTTATATACTTATCCTGTAAATATTTGTATATGCATTTGTTCTCCCATTAGAATATAAGCTCAGTAAGTAGAGATTGCTTCATCCTTTGCATTTATATCTCCCTGGAACACAGTAGGCACTTAATATTTAATTTATTCAAGACATGACTCAATCACCATTATCTATGTAAAACCTCTACTGATTCCTCAACTGTTAGTGTGCCCACCCTCTCCAACCACCTTGTATTTCCCTGCCCCATTTATTTGTATTTATGTTTTATTTATTTATATGTATGTTACATACACACACACACACACACGTATGTTATGTGTTAGAATACAAGCCTGCTGAGAGTAGAGATTATTTCATTCCTAGTATTTGTCTCCCCAGAGCCTATCTCGACAACCCAATTTCCCCTTGTTTCTCCCTGGCTCTGTTCCTTTAAACAAGGACTCAGACAGATTGCTCATTTGAGTTTGTTCAGCTGAAGCATTCAGAGTCTAGGCTTTCATATGTACATACACACACATACACAAATACGCACACACATATATACGAGCACACATATATCCCTCGCCCCATGACCATGGCTCTTCTATCTGACCCTGTGTGCCTAAGGAAGGTGGCCCCCAGGTAGGAGATACATAGTCCATTACTGGACTTCACCACGAAGTCTCTGCAGCTTGGCTGCATCTGCCAGAGCCTACCGAACAACAGTACAACCTTCAAGATCCCAGAGTCACTTTCACACCACAAGAAGCACTAAGTTCCCTAGTTCTTCATTAGACTGTGAGCTCCCTAAGAGCGGCAACTAGTTTCTGTTGTTGTTGTCAGCTCTCTTTGTATCCTCAGCAGTGTCTGGCACATAGTAGGCACTTAACAAAGGTCTGATGACTTCATTTTTGTCTTTGTACGCCAAGCACGTAGCACATTTGTTGAACTAAACTGAACTGAAGGACAGTATTTCCAATAGGGCTAAGATAAGAAATAAGTAAATGCATGGTAGCTCGGAGGTAGACCTGCTGGCTCTGGGCCATGAAGAATGAGGATTACCTGTGGTGGTCTGATCTCCACCATATACGATAAGCTCCTGTAGGGCAGGGATCATACCTCCCATTTGGCGGTGTACCCCAGAATGCTCAGGAGACACCCAATAAAAGAGACGGACCATCCGTGTGTGGCTGCTCCCTGAGCTCATTTACATGAAGATGGAATCCTTTCATGTGCTGGAGTTGAATCAGTATGCTACTAAGGTCTTCTTAGATCAAACTCTAGTGTTCATTTGCTATGTGCTATCACAAGATGAAATATGGTTTCCAGAGATGGTCTATTTCAAAAAACAAATCTTTCTGTGTTTTTATAAATTTCTGCAAAATACATTTTACTCCTATTCAGACAGGGCATTCAACAGCAAGAACCAAAAATTTATTAAAAGTATGCTGGGAGAAGGAAGTTTTTATCACCTCAGTTCAATTACTTAAGCATTAAGCACTGTAACATGGCAATGAGTCAAAAAGCTCATTGCCATAATTCACTACAAAAGGAGGTATTTTCTCTGTTCTCCCTTGTCTATGATCCCCCTAATACAGTGAGTGCATCTTTATTGAGTTCTGCAGTGTTCCACACGCTGAGCAGATAGAATGATTTTCCTGAATTGCTAAAAGCATGAGAAAGGAGACTGTTAGAACATCAGCAGCAGAACAAGCAGAAATCTCAACTAGTTTTTCTTCAGTGCCTAGAACTGTATTCAAACTGCTGCTTCCAATATGCCTCGGACCCGTGTGCCTCGAGAATACAGGAGGCCTAACAAATGTTTCTTGAACTGAACCGAACCAAAACTGAGGTCCTGGTTCGACCATCCCTAGCTCCTGAGAAGCACAGCACAGTCTCTGACCTGAAAACAGTGCTTGCTAACACTGGTTAGTTTAAATCCAAACAGTGCTAAGCCGAGGTATGTGGGAATGTCACAAAAAGATATTGGTTCAGTCTCACTAGCCTACACTTGGCATGGTGGCACACACCATCCATGAACCTGTCAGTGTGAGGACCGCAGCACCAACAAAGACTGTCACCCCACTACACTGAGCTTAGGAATGGCCTTCTAGAGTTGCTGTGGCCAAAAAATATGTCAACTTACAACAACCTAGAGATGACACTCTCCATACCCAGGAAGGTGGGGCCTTGTATGACAAAAACAATCCAGCACATGCTCATCCCTACCTGCCAGAGCTTACGTTCCACAAGTCCAGCCTCTAAAAACCAGGGACCCTCCATGGCATGAGGAGGTTTAACAGTAGGACTTAAGTGGAACTCATACCAATATTTATTTTAAAATGCTTTTGGATGAGGACAGACATAGAAATGTGCATTTTTTCCTCAATTACCTAACACTCAGAAGTTTGCCATCAAATATTTGGAACAGGAATGAGAAGTTGCCAAGCACAAGCAGCCAGGAAAACAGCCAAGAGGGAATCCCAGCAGTCAGACAGCTATTCCCTTCTTCCAGCCCCACTCTCCCCCTCATTGGCACGTGCTGCACCCCCCACCCAATTGCTCCTAACTCAAAGCTTTTACATCTCTTCATCTCCATCCCTTTCACTCCTGATTCTCAGATTGTGCACCAATGGGGGCTGGCTTGATAGGAGGTGTCTTGAAAGGCCTCCCATTTCCTGACCAACAATCTATCCAAGGATCTGTGCCCCATCTCACCTGCTTCCATGTCTTTCCTCTTGGTTCTACTCCATCACAGACTATAACCAGGGAAGATGGATCAAAATATTTTAGTAACCAAACGACTTAAGGCATTCCTGTTACTTCTTCCAGCCTTGTTATCTAGCCCACAAATGTCACCCAGGTGACTTCTCACACAATTCTATAGGCATTTATTTAAGTGCTCCTATGTGCCAATTGTGCCAGGTGCTCCTATACAAAGACAAAACAGTCCCTGCCTTCCAGGAGCTTCAAGTCTTCTACTGGGGAAAAACAAGACATGCCCAGAGAAGTCAATACCAAATAAATGCCAAGCAGTTTTCACCAAGCAGCTTGAACAAAAGGGGGTATGAGGAAAGTCCTTCAATGACTTTTCCATTCCCCACTCCACAGCCCTCACTTGCCAAGGTACATCAGGCCTATCCGTGAAGGAAAAGCTGCCAACACTTCACCTCTCCCCACAAGAGATGCCTTCACTTCAACACACGAGGCAAACAGGCTTTTCTTTACTAGGGTCACTGGAGAGCTGGGAGGGACCCTTGGAAGGATACCCCTGCCAGCTCCAGAGTAATTCTGGTCTCCCTACAGAAGAAATAAAAGGAGAAAGGAAATAATCATTCTGCAGCCCCTGTTACCCACACATGGAGAGGGCCCTTAATGTGCCCTGTCCCTCTACCTACAGGCACTCCTCCGTGAATGACCTCTCCTCCCCATTTCTTGGAATAATTCAGCAGACTTAGGGAAAATGCAACAATGCCAAAATCTGCTTTGAATTCCCAACTGCCCCGGCTGTGACTGGATGAGGGTCAAGAAGAAGCAGCGATCTCTGGTAAAACTTGACTGAGAAAGATGTGAAAATAAAGAGTTAAGAGAGCTGGACAGTAAAAGTAATGGTCTCTAAGCAAGGACAGACAGCGCTTGATACGAGCCAGATGAAAGCTCTTTCCCCAGAAGAAAGAGCAAATCACCTTGGGAAGGAAGTGCTCATCACTGACATTTTGTGACCAATGAGAAAATTCTGACGTGACAAATTGGCCATTGCAAGTTCGACAATGTCTCCATCAGGCCGCCCTTGGCCCTAACCCCGGCTCTGCATGCAGTAAGCTGTGCTGCCACCTAGTGCACACGCAGGAGAACAGCACACCCTACACACCTCCTTTAAAGAGGGGCTGGGGGCAGCTAGTGGTGCAGTGAGTAGAGCACCGACCCTGGAGTCAGGAGGACCTGAGTTCAAATCCAGCCTCAGACACTTGACACATGTACTAGCTGTGTGACCTTGGGCAACTCACTTAACCCCAACTACCCTGCCCAAAAAAATAAATAAATAAAATAAAATAAAATAAAAAAGGGGGGCCGCAGTGAAGCCCGAGCAGCCCCCGATCCGGCAGATCTGAGAATCGTGAGTGAAAGGGATGGAGATGAAAGAAGTAAGGGCCGGACATAAAAGCAATGATCTCCACCTGCTTACTGTCTCCAGACACAGCAGAGACTCTTTAAGAGGCTCTCCCTTCAGGGGCAGAGCCAAGATGGTGGAGTAAAGGCAAGGACTCACCTGAGCTCTCCCCTAAACCCCTCCAAATACCTTTTAAAATGACTAAACAAATTCTAGAGCAGCAGAACCCACAAAGAGACCGAGTAAAACAAATTTCCAGCCCAAGACAACTTGGAAGATGGGCAGGAAAGACCTGCTGCACCAGTCTGAGAGAAGAGCCCAGTCCAGTGCAGACTGCACCAGCGCAGCAAACCTGGTGCAGGCCTCGGGGAGACTGAATCACTGGCAGCAGTGGTGGTTTCCAGACCTCTTAGCCCACAGACACCAAGGACAACTCAGAAGTTCAGTCAGAAAGGTCTGTCACACCTAGGGGAGAGTGGAGCACAGTCCAGCACCAGCGCAGTAAACCAGAAACAGGCCTTGGCAGTAACTGAATCGGCGGCAGAAGCAGCAGTGGCTATTTCCAGAACTTCCAGCCCACAGACTTGGTAAGGGAGGTGAACAACTGGTCAGAAGTTGATTACAAGCACCAGCCCTGGAGTCAGGAGAACCTGCGTTCAAATCCAGCCTCAGACACTTGACACACTTATTAGTTGTGTGACCTTGGGAAAGTCACTTAACCCCAATTGCCCTGCCTTTCTCCCTCCCAAAAAAAAAAAAAACAGAAGCCTATTACAGGGATCTCTGTTAGCACTGAGGCAGGACAGATCCGGGTCACGGTCCTGGGTGGTAGTCCCAGGGTGAGAAGGAGTACTAGCATAGCAGAACTTGCAGCAGCAATGGAAAGAGGACCCTCCTCACAGTTCCAGGGTAGAAAAGAGTGCTTGCAGTCACACAGAGCAGAGCACAGGCCAGGAGAGTAGCAAACTCCTTTTATCACATCACCTCTGAAGAACTGAAAACTTAGTGGGTCCCTAGAAGTATCTCTGAAAACAGCTGCACAAAACCCCTGAAGCTTGCGACAGCGTACCCTCCACTCCGGAAGCAGAGCCCTACTTTAATAAAGAGTTAAGTCAAGTAATAGGCTGGGAAAATGAGCAAACAACGGAAAAAGACTCTTGACTATAGAAAGTTACTAAGGGGACAAGGTAGATCAAAACACACACCAGAAGAAGACAATGAAGTCAAAACTCCTACATCCAAAACCTCCAAGAAAAATATGAATTGGTCACAGGCCATAGAAAAGCTCAAAAAGGATTCTGAAAATCAAGTAAGAAAGGTGGAGGAAAAATTTGGAAGAGAAACGAGAGGGATACAAGAAAATCATGAAAAACAAGGCAACAGCTTGCTAAAGGAGACCCAAAAAAATACTGAAGAAATAACACCTAAAAAAACAGACTAAGCCAAATGGTAAAAGAAGTCCAAAAAGTCAATGAGGAGAAGAATGCCTTAAAAAGCAGAACTGGCCAAATGGAAAAGGAGGTACAAAAGCTCACTAAAGAAAATAATTCCTTAAAAATTGGAATGAAGCAAATGGAAGCTAATGTGAGAAATCAAGAAACATTAAAATAAATAAATAAAACAAAACAAAAGAAACAATAAAACAAAACCAAAAAATTAAAAAATAGAAGATAATGTGAAATATCTCATTGGAAAAACAACAGACCTGGAGAACAGTTCCGGGAGAGATAATTTTGAAATTATTGGACTACCTGAAAGCCATGATCAAAAAAAGAGCCTAGATATCATCTTTCAAGAGATTATCAATATGCCCCAATATTCTAGAACCAGGGAGTAAAATAGAAATTGAAAGAATCCACCAATCACCTCCTGAAAGAAATCCCAAAATGAAAATTCCCAGAAATATTATAACCAAATTCCAGAGCTGCTAAGTCAAGGAGAAAATACTGCAAGCAGCCAGAAAATAACAATTCAAGTATGCTGGAGCCAAAGTCAGGATAACACAAGATTTAGCAGCTTCTACATTAAAGGATCAGAGGGCTTAGAATATAATATTCTGGAGGGCAAAAGAGCTAGGATTGCAGCCAAGAATCACCTACCTTGCAAAACTGAGTATAATCCTTTGGGGGAAAAAATGGATATTCAATGAGAGAGAGGACTTTCAAGCATGCTTAATGAAAAGACCAGAGCAGGGAATGCTTCTGTTATGTCTTGATGATCTTAAGAGAAGAAGGAAGAAAGAGGAAAAAGGAATACACTGGACAGGAGAGGGGTAAGGGACAGGAGGGGGAGGCTGGTGGAGAGGAGAGTTAGGGAAATTATTCTCACATAGGAAGCACTAGCAGCCATCTATATAAACAAGGAGGAAAGCTGAGGGGGAACAACTGATATGTGGAACTCATTCTCCTCTGAATTAGTGAAAATAGGGAAGAGTGCGCACACACACACACACACACACACACACACACACACACGTACAGAAATACATTTTACTCAACAGGGAAATAGGAAGGAAAAAAGAGAAAGGGAAAGTAGAGGGAAGATAGATTATGGGAGGGTGCTGGTCCTAAGCAAAAGAAACCCTAAGGACGCACAAAAATATTTATAGCTCTTTTTGAGGTGGCAAAGAATGGGAATTTGAGGGGATGCCCATAAATTAGGGAATGCCTGAATAAGTTATGGTATATTAATGCAGTGGAATACTACTGTGCTATAAAAAATGATGATGGGGATGGTTTCAAAGAAACCTGAGAAAACGTGTATGAACTAATGCAGAATGAAGTGAACCAAGAGAACTTATATAATGACAACACTATGGTAAAGACAGACAGCTCTGAAAGAACTAGGGACTTTGATTAGCATAATGATCAATCATAAGTCCACAGGACTAATTATGAAACCAAGAATAACCTAACCAGCAAAACCGAGTATAATCCTTCAGGTGGAAAAAATGGATATTTAATGAAATAGAGGACTTTCAAGTATTTCTGATGAAAATACCAGAGTTGAATAGAAAATCTGACTTTCAAACACAAGACTCAACAGAAACATAAAAAGGTAAACATGAAAGGGTAATCACAAGGATTTCAATAAAGTTAAACTGCTTACATTCCTATATGGAAAAGATGATACATGTAACTCCTGAGAACTTTATCATTATTAGGGCAATTAAAAGAAGTTTACATAGACAGAGGGTATAAGTGTCAATTATGCTTGAATGATCTCTAAAAAAAATGAAGGAATGAGAAAGGGATGCAGTGGGAGAAGGGGGAAGGAAGAGGAAGAACAGGGAAAATTATCTCACATAAAAGAAGCATGCAAGGAAAAGCTTTTACAGTGGAGGGGAAAGTGGGGCAGTGACAGGCAATGCTCAAACCTCACTCTCATCAGAATTTGTTCAAAGATGGAAGAACATACACACACTCAACTGTGTAAAGAAATACAATATATACAGAAATGTAACTTACAGGGAAATAGAAGAAGGGGATAAGAGAAAGGGGGCATGACAAAAGGGAAGATAGATTAAGGGAGGCAGTGGTTAGAAGCAAAATAGACTTTTGAGGAGGGACACGATAAAGAGAGAGAGAGAGAAGAAGAAACAGAAGAAAACGAGATGGAGTGGAATACACAGTTAATAATCATAACTATGAATGTGAATGGGATGAGCTCACTCATGAAACAGAAGCAGATAGAACAATGGATTAGAAACCAGGATCCAACAATATGCTGTTTCCAAGAGATACTTTAAACAGAAACACACATTTAGAGTTAAAATAAAGGGCTGGAGCAGAATCTAATATGCTTCAGCTGAACTAAAAAAAAAAAAAAAAGGCAGGGGTAGTAATCACAATCTCGTATCTCGTACAAAGCAGAGCAAAACCAGACCTAATTAAAAGGGTTAATTAGGGAAACTACATTTTGCTAAAAGGTACCACAGATAATGAAGTAAGTTTTCTGATGGACATCTCATTTCTCAAATATGTATATGTGTATATGTATATGTGTATATGTGTGTGTGTGTGTGTGTGTGTGTGTACATATATATGATAGAACTGAATCAAATTTATAAAAATAAGAACCATTTCCTAAATGTTAAATGGTCAAAGGATACAAACATGCAGTTTTCAGAAGAAGAAAACAAAGCTATCCATGGTCACTACTGATTAGAGGAAGGCAAATTAAAACAACTCTGAGGTACCACCTCGCACCTATCAGAAATGACAAATGCTGGAGGGGATGAAGGAAAAACAGGCACACTAATGAACTGTAGGTGGAGTAGTGAACTGGTCAACCATTTTGAAGAACAATGTGGAACTAGGCCCAAAGAGCTGTAAAACTGTGCATATCCTTTGACCCAGCAATATCACTACTAAGTCTGTATCCCAAAGAGATCAAACAAAAAGGAAAAAGATTTCTATGTACAAAAATATTTATGGTAGTAGCTCTTTTCTTTTCCAAAGAAGTTGAAATCAAGGGGATGCTCATCAACTGGAGAATGGCTAAACCAGTTATGGCACATGATCATGATGGAGTACTACTGTGCTATGGGAAATGATGAGTGGGATAATTTCAGAAAAATGTGGTAAGATCTAAATGAACAGATACAAAGCAAAGTGAAAAGAACTAGGAGTATGTTGTGCACAGTAACAGCAATGTGGTATGATGATCACTACGAAAGACTTGGCTGTTGTGATCAATACAATTCCAAAGGACTCATGATTTTAAAAAAAATGCTATCTAGCCCCAGAGAGAGAACTAATGAACTCTGAGCAAAAACTGAGGTATAATTTTCTCACTTTATTTTTCTTGCTTTTTTAAAAAATATGGCTTATATGGAAATATTTTTGCATGATTTTACATGTATACTTGATATCCTATTGCTTGCCTTTTCAGTGGGTGGGAGACAGAATTTGGGACTCACAATTTAAAAAGAAAAGAATGCTTTTTAAAAAAGAATGTTTTAAAGGAGAACAGAGAATAATAATCTTTCAAACTTGTTCTCTCTAGCTATTCTAAAACCAGTAATAAGAAAGGTAAGACCCTACCGTGGCCCTTCTACTGCCAAGCCAGCCACAGCTCAGTCATTACACCCAGGAGTGAGCACAAAGAGTCCCAGCCCCTGCCCACGACATCACTTTTAGATTCCTTTCCTGTAAGGAACTGAAAAGGCCATCAGCTCAAGATAAATTACATGAACTTAGAGCAGTTTTCCTGTCAATGGCCACAAGATGTCAGTGCAGGCACAGGACTGAATTGAGCAGGAGTCTTCCTGGTGCAGGGAAGACCTTGCCAGAAGAAAGCACTAAGAGAGTTGCTTACGTTCACTCCAAAGTCTGGGGATGTGGAACTCCAAATGGCCCCAATGCTTGCTGCACCCAGCATTGCTTCTACCGCATAAACACTGTTTGGCAAATAACCTGAAACAAAGAAACACATGATACATGACTACAGAATACACTGAAGTAACCTCTGCTTCATGAGAGTGGTTCCTTGGCTACTTTCCCATGCTCACCTATCCTGGCTCAGGTATTTCTTAGGCCAGAGGTGAAAAGATATTCTTGTTCTTATCCAGAGTAATCTACCCAGAAGCACAGGTGTGACTGGGCCCAGGAATTAAAAAGTGGCCGTGTCACCCCCAAGTATTGCTCACTCTATAGGGAACAAAGGTGAGAAGCAAATCAGGGGTATTGTGTTTCCCACACTAATGCAGGTGCTGAATGACTAGTACGTAATGACAGAGGAGACACATAGAGGCACTAAAGAAAATTCTGACTGCATTTGTTCCTTCATTCACTTAACAAGCATTTATTTACTGAGTTCCTGCTTAGCATGTACAAGGAAGGCCCTCTGTGTTTCCTGGTAAAGAGGCATGCTAAGTGGCCACAGATGGGGAGCTATGGCCAAACAGAGTTAAGGAATCATTTCAAATGCTATTTCCACAGTAAGAACCAGAGTGAATACAAATCAAAATAATGGGGTTACTTGGAGATAAACGTGGCTGTTTTTCAATGCCAGCTGAACCACCTATTTTCAAAAGTTATTGATGTCTTTTGTTTTTACATAGCATTTATTTCTAAAAATATCCCACCTGCCGCCTTACCCTTCCCAGCAAACTATCCTTTGTAATAAGGATGAAAGAAAAATTTCAACAAACCAACTAACAAATTAGCTGTCGGACACTGCGCCATAGTCCTTACCCACAATACCCTAACCCACCCCAGCCCTACCTACACACACACACACATACACACACACTCCCCCAACTCCTATAGCCTGTCCCCATGCTTCTCTGAATTCTTCATAACTGTTGTTTCTTATGGTACAGGATTATTCCATTACATTCATATGCCACAATTTGTTAAACCATTTCCAAATCAATGAAGTCACCTATATTTTTTACTGCCATATTTCACTGTTTATGTCTTCAAGGAAAAACACTATACTAACATGCCTCCTATTTACCCCTCAAAAAGAACCTCAAAGTGAATTAGGACCAACCCACAAATTCATATTTTTCCAATGTGAAAATCCACTAAGCTAATATTTAGCTCACAAGAAGGAAGTAACTACTCAAGACACTTATTCAATATTCAGTCCAGTTCAGTTCAGTCTTTTAAGACCTACCTGGCTTCTTAGTGACTAAAAAATGACAGAAGTCTGTTCTTTCTTATGACTGACCTAAGTAACACTATCAGGAACAAATATTCCCAAACTGTCTCCTACTATTTCACTGATAAACAGAATAACATAGTTTCCTTTGAATTTTTTGGTTAAATCATCTGGTTCCCTGCTCTGGGAAGGGAGTAAAATGAAGCAAATTTCTCTACACAAAGAATCATTCATTCCCTGTAAACCTTCTCCCTCCCCCAAAAACATACAGTTCTGAAAGATCATATTTATAACAGAGCCAAGGAAAACAAACAATAAAGCTAGACTATGCTTAACTTAATGGCAGAATTCTCCATGAGCAAGGTAGAAAAACGTAATTCAGACCCCATGAAATGTTAAAGGATTCTTCTTTTCTTCCTTCTTTCTTCATTTTTTTAAGAACAGGGAAAGTTCAGCCTCACAGAGCCCCAGAATTGGTAAAGACCTAGTCTAATTTCCTTGGTTTAAAGAAAAGTAAACTGAGTTCTAGAGAAGTGATGTGACTTGCACATAATGAATCAGTGCCAAAGGTGGCTTTAAAACCAATGTCTCCTGACCACCCTGTTCAGTCCTCCTGCCTTCCCACCATACTAACTTTACTCCCTATGATGTTTTTTAGGCCCCGAAACAGACAAATTAAATACAGCCACTGCAAACACACTCACCTTTAACTTGCTTATAGCTTAGCAATGCTCTGTGAAAACCAGAGTCTTAAGCAAAAAATATACTAACTAGAACAGACCTAAGAAAAGTAGGGTTTGGGTCTGAAAAACCTGACCTACTCTGGGAAATGGTCCAATTCCCTAATTTCCTTCCAGAAACCAACAGTCAATGAAACAAGACATATTCCTTAAGCTCCTGCTATGTCTTTTCCCCTTCTCAATCTCCCTTTCAAACTAGATAGAAAAGAGAACAACCCAGTACCTCTCAAGGTTCTCCTCTCTCAAGCTGGAGAGGGCACTGAAGGCAAATAAAGTCAAACAGTGATAGAAATTGGCTCTCCTCCAAAGAGCATCTAAGCAACTTATCCAGCCTTTTCTTTAGCCAATCAGCAAAGCAATAGCCTCTCTTCCAATCAGCAAGTTCCCATCAAAACAGCTGAGATTTTCCCATCACCATACTCTCCTTCTGGCCTCTTCACACTTAGTTTCTTCACAGCTGGCTTTTCCACTTTCCAGGCCCAAATCAGAGTACCCTGGTGGTCAAGCAGGCAATAAGCATTTATAAAGCACTTAGTATATATGCCAGGCACTGAGGGAACAAATAAAGGCAAAAACAGTCCCTGTCCTCAAGGAATTTAGATACATATAAAACATACATAAGGTAAATAAAAGGTAATCCCCGAGGAGATAGCACTAGCAGTTGGGGGACCAGGAAAGGTGGGCCATGAGCTACATCTTGGGTGAAACCGGGGAAACTAAGAGTCGGAGGTGAGGAAGATGGTCAACATTCTCTTATAAAGTCAAACTAAAGAAATCCAATTTTCATTCAGTTGTATATGTTAAGAAAAAACCAAATGGTTCTAAGTTAATTTTCCCACAGTCTCCACAGAGCTTTCTGATTTACAACTTTGTCAGTTATAACCTTGAGAACTCGAAAAACCGTCAAATGCAAGTAAGCTGATAGAGCACAATGCCCTTGAGCCCCTGTCTTTTCTCTGCCCTCAAACAAGTCCTCTCAATCCATTCATCTAGAGGGAAGTTCTCTATCCAGTATTCCCCAAGAAACTATGCTTCTTTACAAATTTATTTCATCCTTTTTCCTTACACACAAGTTATTTTTCTACCCCTTTCAGTAACCAAACAGTTTGCACAATGTATTCCTTACAATCTTTTTCCACACCATAAATATTTGCAGTTCTTAACAAATTAAAAATAATTACTAATAATAACAACAGCTAATACTTACGTAGTACCTACTATGCGCCAGACACTGTGCTAAGCATTTTACAAATACCTCATCTGATCCTCACAACAACCCCGGAAAGTAGGTGCTGCTATTATTCCCATTTTACAGAAGAGGAAACTGAAGCAAACAGAGGTTAAGTGACTTGCCCAGAGCCACAGAGTTATTAAGTGTCTGGGAATAAATGTGAACTCAGATCTTCCTAACTCTAGGCCCAGTACTCTGTCTCTGTGCCACCTGGGTAGGAATGGGGATGCAAATAGCATATAACAAAAAAAAGGTCAAATATTTGATATAATAGACAAATTTTATATCAGATCAATACAAAACAAATTTTTCTCACTCAAGACAATCAATATAGGCAAAAATACAAACACAGCAATAATACATGTTGACAAAAATAAATACATGAGAACAATATTCTATAAGAGCACATATATGCAATACATACATATATAAGAGTTCATAAACAAATAAAAAATTTCCATAGCAATGAATTATATAAAACAGAGCAAAATGCAAAATGTAGCTGCACATAAAGATATATATTCACCATTACAGAACTGTGTTTGGTTATACTAGTAATCACCTCTTCTCTGTAACATTTTATAAATGAGCTATGAAATATGTGAATGAAATGGAATATTACTGGATAAGAATTGATGATTATGAAGAATTTAGAGAAGAATGGGAAGATTTATATGAACTGATGCATACGGAAGTAAGCCAAACCAGAAAAACAATATACACAATGATAACATTACACAATGATACAACATAAATGGAAAAAATAAATAAATAAAACTGAATGTTATGTTATAATGACCCAGCTTGGCCCTGGAGAAGAATTGAGAAAATGTATCTCTATCCCTTCATTGTGAAGGTAAAGGAAAATGGATAAGGAAAATTGTACATACTATCACATATGGCTAATGTATTAGTCACAAAGAACTGGTTTTTTTTTTCTTTCTCTATAACCTTTATTATAAACGAAGAGGGTGAGGGAGGAATGGGACTTATTTAAAAACAATGCAACGTTAAAAGAATGTAAAGAAGGGAGAAAGGAAGAAGAGTAAGAAGGATGGAAGAAAGAGGAGAAGAAGGAAAAAAGGGAGGGAACAAGCATTTCTTAAAACACCTACTAGGTGCAGGGCACTGTGCTAAATGCTTTTAGTAAATTTCTTTTCATTTGATCCTCACAACAACCCTGCAAGGTAGGTGCTATTAGTATCCCCATTTTATAGTTGATAAAACTGAGTCAGAGAGGCTAAGTGACTTGCCCAGTGTCAGAGACAGTTAAGTGTCTGAGGTCAGATTTGAACTAAGATCTTCCTAACTCCAGCACTCTATCCACTGAGCCACCTAGATGTCTCTAATAGTAGGCAATTTTAATTCATTTAGTTATTATATTTATAATTAATTTAATTTCAGTAATAATAAAATTTTTAATGAGTTCTAAACCAGCATTGCCTTTAACTGCCACCTCTCTCTGCTTTGTCAGGAAATCAAGTGTTACTGTGGTTTCTAGGCACTTTTGGTTTCTTCATTGTTGTTATTGCTTTACATCCTTAAACTTTCCTAAGAAATGATGAGAATCAATCAATCAACAAGCATTTCCTATGTGCCAGTCATAATTCTAAGTGCCAGAGATTCAAAGACAAAAAGAAAACAATCTCTATTTACATTCTATTGGAGGAATTAACATCCACATACTATATGCAAGATAAATTTATTAGAAGCAGGGCCCTAGCAGCTGGAGGACTCAGGAAAAGTCTTACGCATGCTTACATGAACAGAGTTTTGACGGAAACAAGGGATTCCAAGAGGCAGAGGTGAGGAACAAACCCACTCTACGCATGGGGCAGCCAGTGCATAGACAGAGACGGGAGACAGAATGTCTTGGGTAAAGAACTATAGAGAGCAGGAAGGGAAATGTAATGAGCCTCGTAAACTGAGCCGGGTTAGAAAGGGTTTAAAAGGCAGAAGAATTTGTACCTGAGTTTAGTAGTAATTGTAAACAACTGTTTACTGAGCAGGGAAGTCAATATGGTTAGACTGACCTTTGCAGCTACATGAGGGAGGGTAGTTAAAAACAAGGCACTCTGGGAAGGGGAGCAAGTTGCAGCATCACCCTAAGACAAGAGGGATCCTGAGAGGCAGAGGCAAGGTGGGTGTGCACCGAAGGCATGTGGGACAGCCAGTGGGAAGGCCAAGAGAGGGAGATGGAGGCCTGGGTGTGAGGGAGAAAGAAAGCCACTGACATCCATGGATATACAGTGACTTAAATGGAATCATCATTCACTAACATCTGTTGACTATTACTACATGCATGACACTGATCTAAAAAGTGCCCTACATGTTCACCAAGTAGAGAGAAAAATTAATTATTCCTACCTTCAAAAAAGCTCCAAAGAGCCAAGAACCAAAAAGTTCTACTTAACACCATGAGGTCAATGTCCTTAGGCTTATTAGAGGCAAATCCTATAGTCACAAAAGTGTCAAAGGGTGAGAACTGGAAGGAAATTTAGAAAAATAATCTAATCCCTGACTTTTGTAGGTGAGGAAACCCAAGGACCAAAGTGGAGAAAGACTGGGACAATGTCACACAACTAATTAATAGGAAAGCCAGGACTAGTCCTCTAATCTTTTGAAATGACAAATAAGAGCTCAGAGTCTAAGTGAGCAAAAACATCCTCAAACAAGTTAGATTTTGTCATCTGCAAAGGCAAATAATATTAGCATTGGTCTTAAAGTCAGAAGCCATGGGTCCAAGAACCAACTCTGCCACTAATTAACTACATAAACTCAAGCAGGTTCTCCCCCAACCTAGGCCACAAATTCCTTCACTGTAAAATAAGAGGACTCTGACAGATGATCTTCAAGGTCCCACCCAAGTCAACTATTCAGTGATCTACAGGCTGACCAAGCAGAATGCAGCAACACTGTTCTCTCCATAAAAATAACATTTCTGCCAAGACTGAAAGCCCATTTAGTAAGAGTTTTTTCTGGGCCCTGTGCATCTCATCCTCAGTACTGGCCCACTTGGACCACAAGCACATGGGATACTTACCAACCACCCTGTCTCCTGTTTTCACTCCGATTTTCCTCATAGCTGCAGCATACAAAGCCACACGTTGTCTTAACTCTCCAAATGTCACCTTTACAATTTCCTCTTTGCCTTCCCCTGAAAAGAGAAGAAGAGGTTAATCGTTCATGGACCACCAGAGAGAAGTATGCATCTGCCAAAGAGTTATAGGATAGACACCCAAACTGTACAGAGAAACATACTCTCTTGTCCTAGCTTTTCACAGGCTATGATCATATGACTTCAGTCACCAGTGTTCTTCTGATACAGTAAGAAAAACCTCATTTTAAATAAAAACTGTTTCTAATAAGCTACAAGAAAATGTTAGTCTATCAAAAGGCTTGTATGTACTTAGGAAACTCACTATTTAAGAAAAATCAGTAATAAATGCTTCAGCAAGAACAAATAAAACATATCTTTGATACGCACTGATATTAAAGTATATCATTATAGTTGCCTAAATTGAGGTATACAAGTCTTCTCCTTGGTTATCAGGGAAATCTTCTGTTTTATCACTTCTCAGTAAAGCATTCAGCGCAGTGCTGAGCATTTTGGAGAAACTTAATAAATGCTTCCTTCCTTCTCTCCTTCCTTCCCTCCTTCCTTCTTTCCTTCCACATTACCAAGACAATCACCTTCTATTGAGTAAAAAATGGTCAGTACCTTAGAATCCTCCAGCTCCAAGATATCATGAGCCTCCAGCTGCTGCTTATATAAACAGAGTTGGTGTTTTATTGCATATTATTTTTGCACCACTCACTGGACCATGAAGGCAATGAACAGTTCATGCAATTTCAATTTATTTGGAGGTATCAGAGGCTCACAGGATTATACATGGAAAGGATTAGATCTAATACAGCCATAAGAGCTCAGAATAGAACTTTGTGAGAACGAGAACAGAGCTACGGAGATTAGTAAGAAACTCAGACAAGGGTGACACCCAAAGAAAACGAAGTTAATAAAATGGCCAAATTCAGAGTCTTCTTTTTACTTTCTCCTGCTTAAAAGGAATTCGTAAGGTAGGGCCCATCTGGTCTATGGACATTCATAAATTTTAAAATGGATAGGAGTTAAGGGGTTTCAATGTTTAAAAAAAAAAGAAAGACAAATTCAACAAGCTCAAGGTATATGAACACTATATCCCACACTCTAAAGGGAAGTGAGAAAAACAAATATTAAAATGGTTGCCAGTCCCCAGGTAAGATGATGGTGCCAGCAGCCTGGTATTACCGGCTCAAGAGCACTTTTATAATCATTTCAAAGATCCAGAGGTTTACCAAAAGCGGGGAGGAGAACACCCTGAAACCTGCGTTCTTCAGGATCAGAAAGGCTGAAAGGTAAACTTTTGGATCTCTGATTCTTAAGTAAATCTCACAGTGCCCAGAGGCTGTTACTGTCCTTTCCTTTTTATTCACTCTCTCAAATGGACAGACAGACTGCCAGAAGGGTTAAACTTATCTTGCCTGGTTCCAGAAGGCAAAGATAGTAGCAAAGGGGGGAAGGGAGAGAGATTGGAAGATTTAGGCTAGACGGCAGGAAGGACTTTCTAACAACTCATCAGAGCTGTCCAGAAGAGAATGGGTTGCTTTAGGCCAGAGCAAGCTTCCTTTTAATCCAACTTTCAGAGGACAGAATGAATGGCCACTGAACAGCCATATTGTAGAAAGATTTTCATCTAGGTATGGGTTAGGCCTTTGAGTTTGTCACTCTGAGATGCTGCTATTTCTATAAAACAATTGTCTGGGTTAATTCCATCAAACAGAGAGATTAAGTACCTATATATGTAAAGCACTGTGTTAGACAATGAGACTAGACAACTACATGTTTGTTGACTTGAATATAAAAATTAAGTACCAAAGTGTGGAACACTGTGCAAAATCCCCTTTCCGCTCCAAATCTATAAGCCGATGATCCCTTACCCTCAAGGAGCTTAGAGTCTAATACAGGGGTACATGTATGGAAATCAACACAAAACAAAATGGAACATGATTATTGTATGAGAAAGGTACTACCCAGAGTAATGCATCTAAGTTAGCAACACTCAGCATCTAAGATTTCCCCTTCCAGTCTTCATACACAATAGATTATTCACTATACATCACTGGCATACATCTGAAAGAATGATGTGCCAGCTGAATCCTGTTCTTAATCACTAGGGATTTACATTGTTCTTTTAAAAATCCCAATGAACCTTTGCAAAGCAAATAATTCTCTCCTAATCTGTTTTATAAACCAGAATCAAATACATCAGGTTTGCTTAAAGCAACATGCACCTGAAGCTCCCTTCCTAAACCACTATCTTGGTGTGGACTGACTTTGGGGCTTAGTAAACCATGGCCCTTAGGCTAGAATGAAGAGCAGAACTGCCAAGTAGGACAAATCAGGAGTCCTTTCCCGATGCTTCAGAACACTTTTCTTAATCCCATAATGAATATGTTCACAGGTGTAAATATATGTTGTTGTTGTTTTTAAATCAAGTTTTTAGGATGGGCTACATGACTGGATTGCCTCAACTGCCTCAGCAATGTTGCTAACAGCTGCTGTGGAGGCAAAGGACCAACAACATGAGCACACAGGAGGGCTGCTAGCACAGTTCTTTGATCTGCTTTTCTAAGGAAAGCAACTTTAAGGGGTTTACAATCTTACTTTAATTAACACACATGTATCATTCTCTTAGCTCAGGGGAAAAGTCAGCATCCTGAACTTCACAGAAAACACAAAGAGAAATTACAAGCAGAAATTGTATAAACAGCAAAATAACACAAATCAGCAGACAGGCTGTCTGCCCAAGCAATATATAAACAATTACTAGAAAGAGAAGGACCAACATCTGGGTTTTAAAGGGGGGGGGGGTGCAGCTCCTTGACAGCTACCCAGAGTCTCCACACCAACACTCTTCCAATGAGTGTGCCCCCAAAAACAAAATGCCAACCTCAGAGCTCATATACCCTGTTCAGGACCCTGGGGCTCAGTGTCTAGTTAGCAAAAAGGGGTGTGGGAAAGACCTTTAATCACCATCACCCCATCATATCCATTGTTTCCAATCAATGACTCTTGATTCAAAGACAAGACTCAGACACCTGATTGTCTCCGTGCTGAGAAGAACTCCAAAACAAAAGACCTCACTTTGCTTGCCATTACATTTGAAAGGCAAGACTCTTCAAAGGTACTTGATTACCTCAGTGCTGGAAAGCACTCCAAAACAAAAAACAAAAGGTCCCACTGTACCTGCCAGATGCAAACAAAGGCAAGGCTCATTAAAGGCACTTGACTGCCTTAGCATTCCAAAAGAGAAAACAGCAAAAAAGTCCCACCCTGATTACCATTACACTTCATTTTAAACAAATCTCAATATAGTAAAGTAGACATCTGGAGGCTGTGATTATGACAATCTCATATATCCAAAATAAGATCCAGAAAGAAAGCCAAAAAAAGCCTCCAAATAAGTATCACAAAGGCCACATACTAAAATTCATGTAGTTTTACTCACAAAAGAACCTGTACTCATGGACTACTAACTCTTATTTCACATGGAATTTTAACAAGCCTAATTATTTAGTTTCCTTTCAATTTCTATTTTACCTTCTGGTTCTAGAAGATCAAGGCAGTTTTCCCTGATTATTTCTTGAAAGACGATGTCTAGGCTCTTTTTTTGATCATGGCTTTCAGGTGGTCTAATAATTTTTAAATTATCTGTCCTGGATCTATTTTACAGGTCAATAGGTTTTCCAATGAGAGAGTTCATATTGTCTTCTATTTTTTCATTCTTTTGGTTCTGTCTTATAATTTCTTGATTTCTCATAGAGTCATTAGCTTCCGTTTGCTCCATTTGAATTTTTAAGGAATTATTTTCTTCAGTGAGCTTTTCTACCTCCTTTTCCATTTGGCTAATTCTGCTTTTTAAGGCATTCTTCTCCTCATTGGCTTTTTGGACCTCTTTTGCCATTTAGGTTAGTTTATTTTTTAAGGTGTTATTTTCTTCAGTATTTTTGGGGTCTCCTTTAGCAAACTGTTAACTCATTTTTCATGATTTCTTGCATCACTCTCATTTCTCTTTCCAATTTTTCCTGTACTTCTCTTACTTGATTTTCCAAATCCTTTTTGAGCTCTTCCATGGCCTGAGACCAATTCATATTTTCCTTTGACTTCATCTTTAACTTTGACTTTGTCTTTGACTGTTGAGCTTTGACTTTGTCGTCTTCTTCCGGTTGTATGTTTTGATCTTCTTTGTCACCAAAGTAAGATTCTACAGTATGAGTTTTTTTTCACTGTTTGCTCATTTTCCCAGCCAATTACTTGACTTTTTAACTCTTTGTTAAGGTAGAACTTTGCTTCCAGTGTGGAGGGTGGACTGTCCCAAGCTTCAGGGGTTTTATATACCTGTTTTCAGAGATACTTCTAGGGACCTGTATATTTTCCATTCTGTCAATGTAGTACTATCAAAGGAGAGGTGTCTACTCCTCTCCTTTAAGAAGGATTCCCTCTCCACTGCAGCCACAAGCTCTGCCATGTCAGCACTCTTCTTCACTCCCGGACTGCCACCTAGGACCAAGACCCAGATCCAAGCAGGGTAAAGCAAGAGATTCCTACCTCAGCACCAGCAAAGAGATCCCTGAAATCCGCTCTTGTGGGCTGCTTGATCCCCCCACCATCTGTGGGCTGAGAGCTCCAGAAGCAACTGGCACTGCCACCTCCGACCCTCCAGGGCTAGGGCTACACTGCATTCCTCTCTCACCCAGGTCCTGACAGACCTTTCCTACTGACCTTCTAAGTTGTCTTCGGTGTTTGTGGGTTGAGAAGTCTGAAAACAGCCACAGCTCCCAGTAATTCAGTTCCCTGAGACCTGCTCCTGGTTTGCTAGGTGGGTCCTGCTCTGTACTGATGCAGCTGTGCTCCTCTCCCAGCCTGGTGCAATAGACCTTTCCTGTCAACCTTCCAAGCTGTCTTGGGCTGGAAATTTGTTTCACCCTCTGTCATTTTGTGGGTTCTGCTGCTCTAGATTTTGTTTAGATTTTTTTACAGGTATCTGGAGAGGTTTGAGGGAGAGTTCAAGCAAGTCCCTGCTTTCACTCTGCCATCTTAGCAGAGTAATTATTTGACTTCCAAGCACACAGCAGACTAGATACAGTAAATTATAAGAGGGAAGGTGGGAAAAAGACAAAAACTACCACTGATGAATACTACGAGTGCAGCAAAAATGTTCAGATCTCACTATGAGGGAGGAGACAGAAAAACTGTTAGAACCAAACACTCAAGTAAAAAGGTTAACTGGTTAGGGCCACTTAATATGGGGCTGAATAGCCCTACATAGCTCAACAATCCCAAATGACATCAATGTATTAAGGCATAATATAATAATGTTAGTGATAATAATCCCCTCCATTTATGTTGCGACTGCAGGGTTTACACAGTGCCTTCCTCACAACCAGCCTGTGACTGAGGCTTTTCAGGCGTCAGCATCCCCATCTTACAAATGAGGAAAATGCAGCTCAGCAAAGCCAGAGAACCTGCCCAAAGTCACACAGCCAGAAAAGGGCACAGACAGGCTACAAACCCATGGCTCTCCAGCCTCTATGTTCAATTTCCCTTCCCCTGCACCAGGTTGCCCTTCAAGCAAGCAAATGTTTTCAACATAATGTAAGCTTTGCCACTTAAAGAAGTGAGCTTTGGTCATCTAAAAAAGCTGACCTATTTGGAACACTGTTAACATCCTAGGGAGAGAGTGGGCAGTGCCAGGTGGCAAGGGGGGAAGAGCCGAAGAAGCACCTTGAGTTGGGCAAAAAAAGATTGCCCTGGAGCTGCCAGAACAGCTGGAGTGGACGTCACACTGCACAGTCACTTGGGTCCAGGTATTTTTTAAAAGGAGAAAAATAACGGAAAGGTAGCTAGTATACTCCTCCAGGACCAAATCAGACTAAATGAAGCAGTGACAAAGAGCATGTGGTAAGCACAGAGAGGTTGGCTGAATCCCAGGGAAGCAGGCTAGTTCTTGCCCTGGGGGCGCTCCTAGGTTATTCCTCCCCTCTGTCACCACTGTAGGGGTCTGTCATTCATACTGCTCCAGAAATGGAAGATTAACAGTGTAGTCAAATCCAGGCTAGCAAGTATTCTCTATCTGAATTAGACCAGCTGAGCTACTACCAATTTCTGCTCCCTAGAAGCCAGCAGTATAACATACATTCCCTAACAATATTAGATAAAATTTCAATGTATGTAAAAGTCCAACCTTACAAAAATAAATAAATAAATAGAAATGATTATTTACTTCATAAAAAGAGTAACCACAATTTCTTTACAAGACAGTGCATTTAAAAATTATTTGTGCATTTAAATTGCATTTGAAAATTATTTGATTTACTCAATTTATCAGGAATATAACTATTAAAATAAGTTGATACATACCTGCACATTCTATTTTCTAAAAGAGAAAAAAAAATCCGATGGGAAAATCACTGGGCCAAGTTTTGGTAGACTTGAGTCCTAGCTCTCCACTGCCACAACTAACTGGATATGTATGAGCTCACTCCAGTAACATGGAACCCCTGTACTGCCACCTCTTCATCTATAAAGTGGGAGTGAGCTTCCCACTGATGTCTCAGAAATAATGAGAACATAATGAAAATCTTTTAGCAAGTGAATAGGAGATAATGAGGGTCCAAATAAAATACTCTTCTTTTCCCCAAATGATAAATGGTAAAGGGATATGAACAGACAGTATTCAGAGGAAGAAATCAAAGCCACCTACAGTCATTAGGAAAAATGCCCTGCATCACTAATAATTAGAGAAATGCAAATTAAAACAACTCTGAGGTACTATCTCACATCTATCACATTGGCTAACGTGACAGAAAAGGAAAATGACAAATGCTTTTGTTGGCAAAGTTGTAAACTGGTCTGACCAATCCAGAGGACAATTTGGAACTATGTCCAAAGGGCTAGCAAACTGTTACCCTTTCTACCCTTTGACCCAGCAATGCCACTACTACATCTATGCACCAAAGAGATCAAAGAAAAAAGAAAAGTCATATGCACAAAAATATTTATAGCAGTTCTTTTTCTGGTGGCAAAGGAGAGGAAACTGAGGGGATGCCCATCAACCAGGGAATGGATGAAGAACTATGGTATATGAACATGATGGAATACTACTGGGCTAAAAGACATGATGAAGGGGTTGGTTTCAGAAAAACCTGGGAAGACTTGTATGAACTAACGCAAAGTGAAGTAAGCAGAACTAGGAGGATAATAACCTTCCCAGTAACAGCTACATTATAACAATAAATAACTGTGAAAGACTGAATAACTCCAAAACAATTAAAACAATTCCAAAGGATTCATGAGGAAAGCTATCTACCTTGAGAGGCAGAGCAGATGGACTCAGAGCGTAGATTGAAGCATATTTTTTACTCTTTTTCTTTTTTTCTTTTCAGAACATGACTAATGTGGAAATATGTTTTATATTACTTCGACTGTATAATAGGCACTGTAATAATTGCCTTCTTAATGGGGAGGGGATAGAGGGAGGGAGAGAATTTGGAACTGAAAAAAATTTTGTATTAAATTTAAATTAATCTTTAAAAATACCATCCTCTTCTTGCTAAAAACTAACAAGATCTCTGCTAGACTGGACCGCCTGAGCGTCTCCTCTAGTGCTTAGCACGGGACTCTGCACACAGCAGGTGCTTAATAAATGTTTGCGGTACTGAAATGTTAGCTTGGGCACTTGCAACATGCACAGAAGAGAACCTGAAATGAGGAGTAAAGACTCACTTGCAGCATACAGGGCAATCTTGTCATTTTCCTTGTGTTTCAGGAGGTTTTCAGCATAATTCAGACGACTGCCTTTGAACCACTCGGGCACGTCAGCAATTCCCTTCGACATATCAACAACCTGGAGAAAATGATAGTGCAAACTAAGAACCAGGAAATCATCACAGTTGTGTTCTAAGCCATCCAACTAGAAAACTAGCCAGCTCACTGACCCAAAGTACTCTTTGAAAGCATTTTAAATGTGTTAAAGCTTTCCCAATAGACTTGAAATGAAAAGTAGACACTAATGCCATGCATACTGGATTTTCTCCATTTCGTTTGGAGAAAATCAGCCAACTTCCCAAGTGAAAACATCAAAGGTAATCTAGAGCAGACTGAAATGCTAAGGTCTACACTCAGTGTCCATGAGACAGCTCAACATAATTTTCACTGAAATTCCATCCAATGTAGCTTCTTCAGTAACCCACAAATTTGATATTTTTACCAAAATAAACAAGGATGTAAGTTTATTGGTGTTTTGCATGCTGTTAACTAACCATATCTCTGCACCACACAAAACAGATGAGGAAGTACGGCAGGGGCTGAACCTGGGATTTTACTGGTGTAGGGAACTTTCAGTGTGGGAATTCCCTCCACCAATACAGATCAGCAACTTTTCTTCACCTTAAGTGTCTTAGAAAGTTGACTGGGAGTCTAAGAGGTTAAATGACTTGGCTATTCTCACACAGTGATTATGTGGCAGCACGAAGACTTAAGTTCAGGTCTTTTGGACTCCAAAGCGAGTTCTCTATTCACAATATCGCATGGTGACAGGCAGAATAAGCTGTGAATAACAGGCCTCCTTTCCTCAAGACCCCTGGTATTTTGTAGTGTAAAGAGCTTTGTAAAGTTATCTACCTGAAGGGTAAAAACCTAGAAACGATATACTCACCTCATCATACATACGAGAGAAGATAATTCCACTGAATTTCCAGAACTCTGCCCAGAAATCTGAGTATGACTCCACCGACCACTGATACAATTCATTGTAATTGGCTAAAAGTAAAGAAATTAGAATCACAAATAGGTAACGTTTCATAAGAACAATTCAGCATTGCAACAAGGTGCTTCATTTTTATTGGGAGGCAGTTCATGCAATTACACTTTTGGAGAGTGCTAGTTAAGTAAGAAAGAGATTTGGGAACAAAGAAAATCCAAATCAAGATTCCCATAATGGATAGCCACTATTCAGAGTCACCGAGTAGTGACTATAAGAGTAGTCTATTATTTCAAAGGTCAACAATTAGCACTTGGATAACAGTACTCCATGTAAGGAGAAAGAAATTGGTAGAACTTAGGTTAAAGTGAATAGAATATTAAAATATTAAAATAATAAAATTAAATAATTAAAAATTAAAGTGGAATATTAAATAAAAGTTAAAATGGAATATTAAAATAAAAATTAAAATGAAATATTAAAATAAAAATATTTAAAAGAAAATATAATGCAAAATAAATGGAATACCAGTTCCATTCAAATACATCAGGGCCAGGCACCAGCACTGAATGAAAGAGCCTTTCATTGGCTTCAATGTAATCTCTTGGAAATCCTCTGGTAATGCCACTATACTAAGTCACTGACCAAGTTCATGGTTATAATGACAAACAAACTGCACTTAAGATTCCCAAGACTTGGGACTGAGGTCTAGCTCTGACTATTACAATATGTGCTTAGGCCCTTAAACTCCCTGGGCTTCAGGTCCCCCATCAATGAAAATTAATTAACTTTACTTCCCAGGGTAGATATAAAGAGAAAATGAAAGGCTTTCAAAACCGTAAAGCACCACACATACATATATATGTACAACTACTCATCACCCCTCCTCCCCTATGAAAGACAAGCTCATCTGTTTCCAAGGTACTCAGGGCCAAGAGGCCTGACAGAACTGGATCAACTTGTCTTTAGAGAATGAAGAAAGAGCTCAAACACAACAGGACAAGATGAAGCTCTCTAAAGCTCTGCAGTGTCTTTGGTCCAACTAGAGCAGAACGTGCTCCAAACTGGAATATATTCTAAGAAATCTCATCCTCAATCAGAAAATATCTCCAATTAGTCACAGGAAAGCAGAAAAGGAAAAACGTCTAGTCCTAGGCCAACTCCTCTGTCCATTTAATCAATCAAGTACATATTTAATCCAAACTGTGTGCTCAGCCTTGTGCCAGAGGGTGCCTGTGGACCCCAAGGGAATGTGTATAGCCTGCTCTGGACTGCTTACAATCCAACTGAGAAGAAAAAAAAGGAAGATCCCTGAAACTATTAGGAAGCAATAAACAGCACATGATTCGTGGGCAAATACTAATTTACTACATCAGTTTCATAGATACTCCCTTTACCAGCAGAGACGCCAACCCTTCCAATGACTTGCTTATTAAATCTGCCTTTGATACCAAACTGGGAGTGATAGTTAATGCACTGGATGTCGGGATTCTGAAAGCTCTTGACATGCTAGAACAGTGGATCAGATCAAATAAGATGATATTTAACGTGGATAAAGTAAATACATACATACAAGTGTAACCAGAATTGTCTTTGTTTTCTTTGAGTGACTCAATTTATCTCAGTGAGCTTTACTAGGTGCTAAGCCCCAGGCCCAAACCCCATTAGGTGTTAATGTAATCCATGTGGACGTGAACATCCCAGGGTCCTAAGGGGAGGGGCCAACTCAAGAACCAATCACCAGAGCCTGAGCTCTGGTGATTCAGATGATGTCTGATGATGTCTAAAGCCCTATAAGAAGGGAGGACAGAGCTATTGGTGCGGGGCTCTGGAGATGGTGTTGATGAGGAGACTCCGGGCAGCTGTAGCTAAGGAGCCCTCCAGCTTGTAAACCCGGATGTTGAAACTTTGTTGAACTGTGGTAACTGTCTGTTGGGACTTGAATCAGACAAAGTCTATTGATGTCTGTAATTTGCATTTTGTTTTGAAGTTCAGGGTGCTGGTTTTTTTCCCCTGAACTAACTGAATGATATTTGAATTAAAAGTAAGCTTGTCAACCCCTTCACCTTGCTTTCCTTAATTAAGCAGATCGAAAGAACCTGTGCTGTTGGCAGCTTTCTGGGTGTTGGCTGTGGGTGAATCTTATACCCCCACAGAAGCTGCCAGCCAGGTTGTTGACACAACAAGACAGAGCAAACAGAAGGTAATCTCAGAAGAAGGGAGGTGGGAATGGCCTCTTGCAGAAGGCAGGACTTGAGCTGAGTCCTGAAGGAAGCCAAGATGAGGGAGAACATTTCAGGCATGGGGACAGCCAATGAAAAGGCACAGTCAGCAGACAGTGTATCGCATAAGGAATAGCAAGGAAGCCAGGATATCTGTATCACAGAGGTGTGGAGGGGAGTAAAGGATAAAAAGACTAGAAAAGTAGGAAGGGACCAGGTGGCAAGGGGCTTTAAATGCCAAATGAGGTTTTAAATTTGATCCTGTAGGTACCAGGAAGCCAGGGGAGTTTAGTAAGTACCACAGATGCTGTAAAGGCAAAGACAAAAAGATCGGATAACAGACTGGATATGTGGAGTATGTGAAAGTGAGGAGCTGAGGATGACGTTGAGGATTCAAGGCTGAGTGACTAACAGGATGGTGATGCTCTGGACAAATAGTAAAGTTGAAAAGGGGAAGGGCTTGGGGGGGAGGAGAAGGAAAAAGTTCTGCTTTTACATTCCTACAAAATACCCAATTTTAAATGTCCAAAAAGTAGTTGGTGACATGGGACTGGAACTCAGGAGTTTAGGGCTGGCATATATGTATCTGAGAATCATCTGCAGAGATGATAAAACCGAACTCATGGGAGCTGATGAGATCAACAAGTCAGATGGCACAGAGAAGGAAAAGAAGAATGTTCAGGATGGACTCTTGGGGTCACCAAGAGTTTGTAGGTGTGACTTGCAAAGGAACCTGAGAAAGCACGGTCAGGCAATTAGGAGGTGAGTCTCTAGGAAAAGAGCACTGTCACAAAACACCTGAGTAGAGAATACCTAGGGCCGCTAGGGGGCAGCATAGTGTACAGAACAACAAGACTCCTTCCTGAGTACAACTCTGGCCTCAGACACTGACTAGCTGAGTGACGCTGGGTGAGTCACTTAACCCTGTGGGACTCAGTTTCCTCCTCTGTAAAATGAATAAGCTGGAGAAGGAAATGGCAAACCACTCCAGTATCTTTGTCAAAAAAAAAAAAAAACAACCCAAATGGGGTCGTGGAGTCAGACACAACTGAAAATGACTGAACGACAAAAGAAAATATCCAAGACTAGATGGTGTCAAAGGCTTCCATGAAGTCAAAAAAGATAAAAGACTGAGAAAAGGCCATTAAGATTTGCCCATAAAGAGGTCACTGATAAGTTGAGAGAGAACAGTTTCAGTTGAAAAACAAGGTCAGAAGCAAGGAGAGCTATGGAGGGCAGAGAAGCAAGTGAGAGGAAAGAAGTACGGCAACTGGTGTACAGAGTGTGCTTTCTTGGAGATTTCAGCTGGGAAGGAGAGGAGAGCTATAGGCCACGGCTATGGGGGAATGGGCAAGTCAAGTGAATGATTTTTAAGGATGGAGGCAAGGATAGCCAACTATATATAGGACAGATACATGGGAGGGGAGGAGGCTTCCTCAGCGAGGGAAGCCTTAGCAAGTTATCTTGTGTGACACTTCACAAGGTTAGAAAGGGGCCTATGCTGACCCTTGTGCTATTAACATTTTTATCAATGGTCAAATAATATAAAAAGGTACTTTTCAAAGGAAGAAATCCAAGCTATCAACTACCATATAAAAATGATTCAAACCACTAATAATTACAAAGATGTAATTAAAACAAATCTGCAGTTGTAACTCGCACTTCTAAGATTGGCAAAGATGACAAAAAAGAAAAATGACAAATGCTGGAGGAGCTAGAGGAAAACAGGTTTGGTCCTCCCTGCTCTGTTTGCTCAGCCATTCTGATAGCAACGTGGAACCATATTCCAAAAAGTCACCAAACTTTGCGTACCTTCTGACCCAGCAGTACCACTACTGGACTTAGCCCTAAAGAGATAAAAGGAGGAAAAGGCTATACATATTAAAGAAAAATGCATTACAGGTCTTTTCATGATGGCCAAAAACTGGAAACTAAAGGAGTGTCCTCCTATTGGGGAACAGCTAAACAAGTGGTGGTATATGAATGAAATGGAGTATTACTGTGTCATATAAAATAATGAAGTGGACAGTTTCAACAGAAACTGGAAAAACCTCTATGAAGGGATGCAGAGGACAGTGAACAGAACTACGACAATAGTTTGTAAAACAACAAGAACATTAAAAAGAAAAACAACTTTGAAAGACTGTAGAACACTGATGAATGCAATGACAGGCCGCAAGTTCAGAGGCCTGAAGATGAAACACACTAACTCGCCTCCTGCCAGAAAGGCGACGGACTTAAAATGCACAGTGAAACACACATCTTTGGGCTTGGCCAGTGGAGGAATTTGTTTTACTACCCATATTTGTTATGATGGGTTTATTTATTATTTTTTATTGTTAAATGGGGGCAGCGGGTGCAAAAGATAGTATCTGAAAGAAAAAATAACATTTCAAATGTCGATCAATGACTTGGATAAAGGCATAAAGGACATGCTTACTAAATTGTTGGCTGACACATAGCCAGAGGAGCTAAAAGCCAGGATCCAAAAAAATTTCAACAGGATAGAATATTGTGATACCTTGAAAGTTAAAAAAAATAGCTTCACAAGTAAAAGACAAAAGAAAAATAGTTAGATCCCAGTATGCCTAAAAAGATCTAGAAGTTTTAGACTAGACTACAAGGTCAATACAAATGAAGTAGAAAAAGAAACTGAAATTGGAAACTGAGGGCCCAGGTTTGAATCCCAGCTTGGCTACTTCCTTCCTGTCACTTAGACCTCTCTGGGCCTGTTTCCTCATCTATAAAAGGAAGGGGTGGGTTTAAATGGTCTCAAAGGTTCCATCCAGCTCTGGATCCCATGATCACGTGCACCAAGTAGAGAAATGAGTGAAGTCCTGGCTGCTTCATTTTAAGAAGAACCTGTGGCATTAATGTAGTTCGAATGAGGCTACAGATTCCAAGAGCACCCCAAGATCTATACAGCACAAGGGAGTCAGCAAAGACAAAGTGAACCAATACAGTGTTGTTGAGAGGAAACTATCACAATAAGAAGGAGCAGACAGAGAGGATGGAAACAGGTCAGGCTAGCTAGGATTCCTGACAGACAAGGGCCCTAAACTACATAGAGACCTAGTGGTTTTTACAGGGTTCTTAACTGGGCCAAGCAGCACTAGAAATTGTGGAGGGGCTGGAAACCTGGACCTGGTACACAGGTCAAGGTTTAGGGACTGGTACTGCTTCTTGGGGGGTTGGGGAGGAGGAGGTTTCTCAGGAGGTGGGTTACTCTAAGCTCTACTTTGATAGGGTAATTCAGAAGATCTGAGCCTCCCAGGTAAGCTACAGATAAGCAGAGTAGTATACACCTTTCCCTCAAATAGACTGCATGGTTAAGCAGGCAAGCATCCAAGTGCAGAAATAGGATGGCAAAGGGTATTTAGATTTTGTCATATGAGGACCAGTGGAAGGAACTGAAAGTGTTTGGCCTGGAGAAGACTTAAAAGGTACTTAACAGCTCTTCATGGCAAGTACCTGAAAAACTGTCATGTAACAACAGTTCAACTTAGGCCCAGGGTCAAAATTAGGTGCAATGGGTACAAGCCACCAAGAGGTAAATTCAACTTGATATGAGGTAGAACTTTTTAGCAAGCTGAGCTTCCCACAAGTGGAATGCTCTGCCCTGGAAGACAGTATGATGAAGCTAGGTAGCACAAGAGATCCAAGTCAGAGTCAGGAAGACCGAGTTTAAATCCCACCTCAGACACTCCCTAGCTGTGTGATCCTGGGCAACCTCTGCCTGCTTCAGTTTCTCCATCTGTAAAACAGGGCTGATAAAAGCACCTGCCTCACAGGGTTGTTGAGAGGGTAATATGAGATGATATTTATAAAGTGCTTTGCAAATCTAAAGCCTATGTAAATACTAGCTATAATATTCTCATAGTGCCTCCTCATTCACTGGAGGTTTTCAAAGGGCAGTCCTCCTATTTCAGGAAAGCACCAATCTGCCTACAATCTTGTCTCCTGCTTTTCTGTACTGTCTGCACCATTCATTTGACATATAGCACTTCCTACCTAATGCTTTTGTGTCTATTTCTATCTACAAATTCTATATACAGCCCTCCAAAATCTGGCTCTAACCCACCTGTTCAGCCTTCCTATCCCTCCCCTTCCCACACTCTCAATTCCAGCCAAACTCTCCTACTGGCCATTCCCAGAAGATGGCACAGCTGTTATCCATCTCTACCTTTTAAAATTCTTATCTTCCTCCAAAACTCAACTCCAGTGCCCCGAGAAGGCTTTCCTGATTTCTCCCACCTCCTTAAATGTTTCTCTTTTCTCCAAAGCTCTTCTTTGCCTCCATTACACCCTGCCCTGTATGTTCATCCAGGTATGGGTGCATCTGGCCTGGTAGAACACGATCTATTTGAGGGAAAGGTGTGAACTACTCTGTGAACCTCTAGCCCCTAGGACACTGCCTAATACATACTCCAGGTTTATCCCCCACAATGCTATCTCCACTATGAACTAGGGGTTCAATGTACATCTGTTGATTGCTGAATAGGGAAAAGAGGTCCATCTTGCCACAGTTTTCCAAAGAAAAGAGTACTCTTAGGCTAGTCTCATTACATGGGCCCCCTAATTACATACATACACTTCCCCTACAGCACCCCAAAGAATCTTCACTGTCAGACACATATGCTTAGCTGGAACATTTTTGGGGAGGAAAAAAGTTGAGACAATGCACTGACAGCAAACCAGACTTAGGTTAGGTAAATGAAAAAAAAACTATGACTGCATGGGGTGTGACAAGTCCTCTCCTTTGACGTGTCACTGAAACAAGCATCAGCAATAGAAGGTGGAGCTTATGGCTCTTAGGAGTCTTACTAAGGTATCCCATCCAGAGGCAGAAAGAGTCAGGTCCTGCTCAAAACTCTCTCCAGAAAGGGATGACTAAGATTTATATTTCCCATCATGGGCATTCATTCTTAGCAGAATATAAACTTCTTGAAAGCAAGAATTTTTTCCCCTTTTTGTTTCTGTAGCACAGTGCCTGGCACAAAGTAGGGACTTAATAAATGCTTTTTGATTGGCAGTAGGTGCATAATAAATGCAGTATTGAATTCAAGTTGCAGAACAAATTTCATTAGAGGTCCAAGACCAATTCTGGCCTACCTTCCAAATCTCCCACCAATAAAATTAATTGCGACTAAAAATGCAAATTGCCTCTTGGATGGAGTAATACATTAAGCCCTAACTTCCAAGTGTAAATTAGGTAAATTAGAGAAAAAGGTTTAGAGCAAAGATCCCTGCTAAGGGAAAGGCAGGTTTGGGCAGGACCCCGCAGCTTGGGCTTCCCTGCCCCCAATACCAAGAGAGGAAGGCAAGAGATGTGAAGGGAAGAGTCTGAAAAGGGGAAAAAAAAAAAAAAGGCCACCAGAATGAGCTGTGAGCAGTTGTTTTAGCTAAACATCATTTCCTTTACCATTTCAGCCAGAATAGCTGACCACACACAGGATGGGTCCTGGTTCTCTAGCTCTAAAAAAGACAAAATGAGGATGGTACAGAAACCAGAATGGTCTAGATCAGAGGTATCAAACACCAGGGACAACTGGCCCCCACTCCCGAGTGTGGCCAGAACAAGATTAAAATGTAATTTGGAAATATTTAATAAAATAAACAAAAATACAACAAAACACAAATAATATTACATTTTAAAATTAAATCATTATGCAGCCCACAAGGATCCTTCTGTACAGATTAGTGGACCCTCTTTTCTATTAAAGTTTGACATCACTGGTCTAGATTCCAATGTTATGAGTTTCCATTGTGAGAACTCTTCAAGCAAAGGCTTGAAGCAAGAGATAATGGGGAACAGTGGCACCATCCTTGCAAGGCCCTATATTGACTCAGAAAACCACTAGTTAATTACATTATCTACCTTGGACTGTATTTTTATTTTGTTATTAAACATTTCCCAGCATCATTCCAATCTGGTTCAGGCAGCCCTGGGGAGCTCTGATGACTTCTCAGCTGCAGAATTCCTTCTCTGATAGGAATAGGGCTCTTCCAAACCTGACCCTCTAGGGATCTCCCAAGTATATGATTCTAGGGCCCAACTTCCAACTCCAACCAGCAGCAGTGTCTAGCATATCCCCACCCCAACGGGTGGTTGGGAAAGTACTCTGTCTAGGTAGCCCACCCCTTCTCTTGGACTTGGGAACCTTGAACCACACTCGGAAATGGATGGGAGAATCACAGGGGAACATGAATGACCATGCCAATGGTATGTGTGAGGCAACAGAGTATGATGGAAGGAGAACTGAATTTGGAGTCTAGGGACCCATGTTTGAATCCTGCTTCTGCTATTTAACCTGGGGGACCCTAGAGAAAGCTCTCTTCCCCTCTCAGGGACAGTTTCTTCCTCTAAAAATGAGGGGTTCTCTCCCAACTATAAATCCTATGATCCTTATGGACTCCATATGTAATAAAATGGAAAACATGGCTGCAAAATCAGGGGCTGGACTAGAATGGATCATTTCAAGCTCTGAAATTTAATCACTCTAAAGCAGGTGTGGAGAACCTGCAGCCTTGAGGCCACATGTGGCCCTCTAGGTCCTCAACTGTGGCTCTTTGACTGAATCCAAACTTCACAGAACAAATCCCCTTCATAAAAGGATCTGTTCTGTAAAAGTTGGACTCAGTCAAAACGCCTCACTCACGGACCTAGAAGGCCACAGGTTCCCCACCCCTGCAAACGATTCTAGGTCCAGAGTGACAGGCAAGTCTGGATAAGAAAGCACATCTCTGGAATGTCAGAGATCATGGTAAGACCACTTCATCTGACAGAGAAGGAAAACTGAGGCTAGAGCACTTCTCCCACATGTGCAGAAAGACTACACACACACACATTGTTCTCTCTCTCTCTTCTCAGGTCCAACCACCCAGTCCTAGGCACAGCCTCCACACCCCTTCCCACCAAGAGCAGGTGACCAGAAAACGGTCCCTCTAGCAGTGGGAAAACACTAAGGCACAGAGACGTTTCCCCACCACTATCACCGGGGTACAAAAAGCCCTCAGCCTTCCGTGCCAAGGCACGCCTTTTAGGGGTTGTGGGCACGGCCGGAGAAGGCTACACCTTCCTAAGGAGGGGAAACAGGCACCTTGACGTGGGACCTTGGCCGCCTGAGGATTAGGGGGGAGGGACCCGCGGCACCAAAGTCGGGGCCCCTCCTGCTCCATCCCTCCTTCACTTATTCAGCACCAGGCACGGGAGAAGCCGGGGGGGAGGGTACTTCCCTCCCAAAAAAACTCCCAGGGCCCCTTAACGGCCAGCCTGTCCTCACCACTGATTGTGCCGACAAAGAAGGGAAACTGAGGTATGGGCACGCTCATGCGGCTGCCACTCACCAAGTGCCCGGGAGAGGGGGGAGGCAACTGTCCCTGTTGACATGTGCACTTCCTCCCTCCACGACTACGGTTTGGAGAGGGCCGCAGGAGGAGAAGCCGAGGCACCGGGCCAACGTCCCTCCCGGGACATCCGCCCGTCCGGGGCCCCGGGCTCCCACTGCTGCTCACGTCAAGGGGACGGGAGGGGAAACCGACGCGGAGTCAGTGTTTCTCAGACACACCCTGTCTCTGGTTCCTCCCTCCCTGCACACTGGTGAGGGAGGAAACCGGGCCATGAAGTGGTATTTTTCCACACACACCTCCTCTCCCCAACCCCTCCCTGCACTGTGACGGGAGGGTAAACTGAGGCACGGAGGAGGGCTCTCCACCTACACCACTCGTCCCCTCGGTGACGGGAGGGTAAACTGAGGCACGGAGGAGGGCTCTCCACCTACGGGGAGGGTTGAGGAGTGGGCCCCGCCCCCCCCGGCCCGGCCCCTCACCCAGCGCGGGCCCGCGGCCGCAGCGCACGGCCGCCCGGAAGAGGTCCATCTGCGCGTTCCTCTTGCCGTCGGGCTCCCACATCACCTGCGCCTCCATGATCTCCTCGTGCCCGGCCCGCGCCTCCTTGGACATGGCTGCGGCTCCGGTGCCGGGCCCAGAGGCCGGGTCTGCGAGGGTCGGGAGGAGGGCGGGGCGGCCGCGGCCGGGGTCGCGCGCCTTCACTCCCTCTCACACCGCCCCCCCTCCCACGAGGACCCAGGAGGGAGCGCTGCGTGCGCGCGGCCGAGCGTACGCGCGCGCGCCCCGACCGGGCCCCCGCGCCGGCTTCTCCCGGATCTGGGCAGCGGCAGCGGCGGCTGCGGAGCGGAGGGTGCTGGGGAGGCGCACGAGGGCAGCAGGAGTCGCACGAGCCGAACGAACGTCCCAGAGGGAAATGAGACGGGTCCTTCCGCCGCCCCAGTCTAAGCCTCCCCTCCGCCCCGCCCCCAAGGACCTCTGGCTCCGCCCACTGAGCTGCTGGCTCCGCCCTTTAACGGCTACTGAGAGACTTAGAAGAGGCGTAACCTTCCGCCACCTGCCTGCCAGGGCAGGAAAAAGAGTGCCCCCAAACATCTAGCCCAGCTCTTCCCAGCCGGGCTCCAGGAGGCCGGTCAGCCGGGAAGGCCAAGGATGCCCTTCTCGGCACATTGTGTCCTAGCTTCCCGGGGGAAAGAATAAGAATTCTCATGTCTAGAGCACCTTCCAAAATTAAACAATTCACGTTTATAAAATAGATTAGTCTTTATTAATAATAATAGCTAGTGTTTATGTAGCACTTTAAGGTTTACAAAGCGCTTTAGAATTATCTCATCCTGTAGCTGAAGACCCGGATGCAAGTCTCTCCCCCCCTCCACCCCGAAACATACTAGCAATGCGACCTTAGACAAATCACTTAACCTCCATCCTTCTCAGTGACTTCTTCTGTAAAATGATAATAGCCCCTCCCTCCCAGAGTTGTGATGATTAAATGAGATATTTGTGAACCTTAAAACGCCACAGAAATAGTAGAAAACCTCCAAGGGTTGTTGTGATTTTAAAAAGAAATATATGTAAAATTTGTACCTATGCCCAAAGGGCAATCAAATTGTGCATGCGCTTCGGTCCAGCAATACCACTACTGGGTCCGTATCCCAAAGAGATCAAGAAAAAGGGAAAAGGACTCACATGTACAAAAATATTAATAGCTGCTCTTTTTGTGGTGGCAAAGAATTGGAAATTGAGAGGATGCCCACCAATTGGGGAATGGCTGAACAAGTTGTGGTATACCAATGTAATAAAATACTGTTGTTCCATAAGAAAAGATGAGCAGGCAGATTTCAGAAAAACCTGGAAAGACTTACATGAACTGATGCAAAGTGAAATGAGCAGAACCAGGAGACCATTGTACACAGTAACAGCAACATTGTATGGTGCTGTACTTTGAGTGATTGAGCTCTTCTCAACAATACAAGGGTACGAGACAGTTCCAAAGTACTCATGATGGGAATGCTATCCACCTCAAGGGAAAGAACTGAGGGACTCTGAATGCAGTTCAAAGCATACTATTTTCACTTTCTTATTTTTCTTATGTGTTTTTTTTTCCCTTTTGGTCTGTTTCTTCTTTCACAACATGACTAATATGGAAATATATTTATATGTATGTATATATAATGTATATGTATACATATATGTGTACATATACGTGTGTGTGTGTGTGTATATATATATATATATATATAAAACCTATATCAAATTGTTTGCCATTTCAGGGAGGGAATGGGGAAGGAGGGAGAAAAATTTGGAACTCAAAAAAAAATTTAATAAATATTTAAAATTCTCTTTACATGTAATTGGAAAAATATAACTTATTTTTAATATTTTATATTTAATATTTAGTATAATATCAATTACTACTTGGCATAATGTTTAAATTACGTTTAACATTTTAAATAAAATTTATTTTTAAAAGAAGAAAAAAGAAAATATGTGTAAAGTGCTTTGCAAAGCTTAAAGTACTATAGAAATGCTAGTTATTATTATTAGCAATAATGTCGTGATGGTAAAATGAGAAAATATGTGTAAAGTGCTTTGCAAAGCTTAAAGTGCTGTAAAAATGCTAACTAGAAGCAGCTAGATGGCTCAGTGGACAGAGTGCTGGGCCTGGAGTCAGAAAGCCCTGAGTTCAAATTCGGCCTCAGACACCTACTAGCGGTGTAACCCTGGGTAAGTCACTTCACTCTTTGCCTCTGTTTCCTCATCTGTAAAACAAGCTGGAGAAGGAAATGGCAAACCACTCCAGGATCTTTGCCAAGAAAAGCCCAGATGATGTCACGAAAAAGTCGGACACCCCTGAACTAGCTATTAGTAGTTACTCTCCTAAGACTCCTTAAAGTGCAGAAAAGGTGTATGGGTAGAGGCAGTTCCCTCCACAAATGAAATCATAGACCCTGGGCCCTATCCTTAAAATTTACAAAATCACCACCACCCCTCCCTGCTTAGCAGCCTCGAATTGTTGTGAATTACTTTACCATTACATTCATATATCACAACTTGTTCAGCCATTCCCCAATTGATGGGCATCCCCTCAATTTCCAATTCTTGGCCACCACAAAAAGAGCTGCTATAAATATTTTTGTACATGTTGGTCATTTTCCCTTTTTTATAGTCTCTTTGGGATTCAGACCCAGTAGTGGTATTGCTGGGTCGAAGGGCATGCACAGTTTGATTGCCCTTTAGGCATAGTTCCAAATTTTACATATATTTTTTCTTTTTTTTTTTTTCATCACAACAACACTTGGAGGTAAGAGGTATATAATTACTTTATATTCCCATTTTACAGAAGAGGAAACAAACCCACGAGGCAAAAGTGCCTAGCTCAATGGATTGTAAGGAAAGTGTTTGGAGACTTACAGCATAGTAGATACCTGAGTTAACTTTCACTACCTGTGTGACCTTAGGCAAAGCACACCCCATCTGGACCTCATTTTCCTCAGAGCCAGGAGGCTTTCTTCCAAATGTTGGCCAAGGAAAGCATCTCTTATCCTCTGAGCTGGTCTTATTCAACAATTCAATTCAGCAAACACTTGTTAAGCCCCGGTTGTATGCAGAACTCTATCCTCCAGATAAAACCAAGTCCCTAACTCCACAGAGCTAATCTGGACTGGAAACGGGTGGGAGGGAGGGGGAGGGGAGGATTGGGAGGGGAAGGTGGAGGAGGAAGAAGTAGCCAGTGCTTATAATTATAATCCATAATGATAAGTGACTTGTTGTAAGTAAGGGGGATTTTGTTATTCTTTTTAGGGGATAGTTTCAAGGATCCTAGATAATAGTTCCCAGGACCCTGGCTATAAACAATTCCACCACGGTTACGCAGTGAGATATGAGGGGTAACATAGTGTGATTTTTACTACGCTTGCACCAAATGATGCTATTGCTAAATTTAACCTGTGAGGCTATTGCTGGCAATATGCCTGCTTTATCTGTTGCCCTATAAAGCAGGTGGGCACTGGTCAGTGAGTGGAGAACCCATTTGGAATTTGGGCAATGCATAGAGGAATGCATGTACCTGCCTTGATCAGCCTCCATCAAGGCTTAGGGGGAACCCGTGGGGAATATGACAGTGTAATCCTTCGTGTGCCTCAACCGGTCCACATTGAGGCTTGAGGGGATTTAAGTGAGCACACAAGCTGGAATGCTGTGCCTGTCTCAACTGAACCCCCTTCTCACTGGCCCCTGCAAGAAAGGTGATTAGGAGATCCTGTAGGAGTTAGTGCTCCCATTATCAGGAATCCATTGAGAAGACTAGACTAGAATAAAGTAAGATTATGAATCCCTCCAAAACTGTCTTCCTGTCCTTCCTGTCTGCCCCGATCACGAGTGAACCTGCTAGAGGCTGGAGTCCGAAAACTCTAGTATCTCCTGTGAAACACTTGTGAAGAGGTTCGAGTGGTCTGGGGAGGGGAAAGGCAACGACAAAGAGAGTACTGGCTTAATGCCACCCAAATGGATGATTGCCATCGTCTTCTGGTTGGTTTCCCTGCCTCAAGACTCTCTCCCGCTCAAGTCCATCCCCCCTCCACCTAGCTGTCAAAGTGGAAGTGTGACCATAACTCTCTCCCTTCTCAAAACCCCAGTGGCTCCCTGTCACCTACAGGATCAAATATAAAATCCTCTATTGGGCATTCAAAGTCCTTCATAACCTATCCCACCCCCACCCCCCGCCATACACACCTTTTCAGTCTTTTTACTCGCTTACACCCACCGAGTTCTCCTATCCAGTGACACTGGCCTATTTGCTGGTTCACGCACGTGATTCATCCCCCGAATCCATTCTTTTCCAGCAGGTGTTCCCCATGCCTGAAGCGCTCCTCTCTCTAGTCTCTTCTCCATCTCCTTGGCTTTCTTCAAGTCAAAGCTAAAGTCCCTCCCTTCTGCCAGAAGCCTTTCCCAATCCCCTAAATGGTAGGGGGAGCAGCTAAGTGGCACAGTGGATAGAACACTGGGCTTGGAATCAGGAAGACTCATCATCCCGTATTCAAATCCTGTCACTTACTAGATGTGTGACCCTGGGCAAGTCACTTCACCCTGTTTGCCTCAGTTTCCTCATCTGTAAAATGAGTTGGAGAAGGAAATGGTAAACCACTCCAGTATCTTTACCAAGAAAAGCCCAGATGGGCGCACAGAGAGTCGGAAACGACTGAAATGACTCAACGACAACATAGGTACCTTTCCTCTGTTGAATATCTCTAAGTTATCCCTGCCTATATCTTGTTTGTACATAGTTATTTGCATTCTGTGTCCCCTGTTAGACTGTGAGCTCCTTGAAAGCAGGGACTGCAATTTACCTTTGTATCTCTAGCATCTAGTAAGTGCTTAATAAATGCTTACTAACTTGATATCACTCCCCACTCCCCCATTTATACCCACTGTTATAAGAAGAAACAAGCAGCTCCTGACCCTTGTAATGTGGTCACCATTCTTCTCAGTCATGGCAGATGGGAAGGAAGAGCAGTCTAAGAAAAGCAGAGGGCACATCCAGTGCCTAGAGTGAGTGCCTAGATGGCAGCAGAATAATGACGTCTTCCTCAGGAGATCACACACCTTCTTTGATTACTGTTCTATGGCTTTGCTTTCACAGTTCAAGGTGATAAGCAGAGAGAGATTTCCAACTTGGGTTGTATCAAAATCCCCTAGACTAGACACAAATAGAGAAGTGCTTTTTAGGAATTCTTTATCAGTGCACACCTGGCTTCTCCTCCTATATCTACTCCCCCCACTTTCAGCAACAGCTCAGAGGTGGGTGAAAATATCTTCAGAGTGAGGCGTGTTCCTCAGTCCCCTCGCTTAGCGCCTACCTGTACAACTAGTATTTTCTATTACAGAAAAAAGCTAACTCCTAGGGAATTGTTATAAAGCCCGAAGAGACTAGTCTGAGCAAAACTTAGACATGAAAGACCCAGGGAAAACCAAGTGGTGTCCATAGTTCATATTATAAGTGGTCCTTCTTTGTTACAAGTGTGATATAGGCAAAGTACTAGACCTGACAACTTTCAATGGCTCACTGAGATCCGATCCAGCCTTCCTAGCCATTCTCTCCATCTTAAGTTGCCCCAAGGATCACACATTATCTCTTAAACAACTTACTATCACAATGTACACAAAAGTCTTGAAAATTTTAAAGCCCTATGTAAATATGATAGCTGAACTGAGTCATTTTATCTGAACTGAGTCAATATTATCTTTGTGTAACCAGGACTTCATCCCATCAGGCCACGTACAGAATTGTCCTGTCTGCTTCTGGCTGACCACATCTTCTGACCTGCAGTGCTTTAGGAAGACAAGGCAGGTTCATTAACACTGTGATGGTGAAGGGCAGAGAAAGGTCATTTTTGAAAAGAGGGACAGTTCATGCTGTTTCTTACAGTCTCCCTTATGACAAGTACCTCTTTCTCTCTAGACTTTCCATGAGGGACAGTGGGGAAGGGCACTACCCTTTCCTCCACCTGTTAGAGAAATGGTGAACTTTGAGCACACAGTTGCTGCAGCGCATTCGGGTAGAGAGGCAAGCCTGAGCTTGAGCCTTAGGCCCCTGGCTGCCTTGTCTAGTCTTTCTTTCCATGACCCTAGGTGACTGAACAGCAATCCCAAGATGGACATATTCAACCTTGGAGAAAACTTTATGGGTTTCAGAAGTTCAGTGTCCTTTGGTCTAAGATGACTGGTGGCAGATGGGGTTTCTGTACCAGAGAGACTGACCACCCAGAGAGGGAAAATCTCAGCCCGGATTCTGACTTGGCAGGAAGACATGGCCTTGAACAGAATTATTCGGACAGGAAAATATAAAATGTCTGTTTGTCAGTACCACAAACTGCTTCACATCTTGATGTTTTCAGTATCAACCTCCTGGGAGAATATAACAGTAACTATAAGTTACTGTGTCTTATTTTGAGTCTCTGTCGTTGCATGCTTGTGAGTTTTTGTGTTTAGCATTTCTTTTGTGAGGTGAAAATAAATAGCTGTCCTCTACCCTATTCATATTGTGTACTGAGTCTTTTTTACTCCCTTTTTGGGGAGGCACTGGATAGGCACCAAAACTAAGCTTTAAATAATTTCACCAGGGTTTTGGAGGGAGGGGTTTAAAGAGTCAAAGAGACAGTAACACAAAAGAGCCCGATCTGTCTCTTTGAAGGTCAAGTTCCCTAGAACTAAACTCAGTCACCATGTCTGTGGGCACAGAGAAGAGGGGTCTTTTAGTGGAGAAGGTGCAGCATCCCAGTCCCTTGGACCCATCAATATTTAAAATTCTTAGTTCTGAATGCCAAGGACTGAAAATAAAATTAACTATAGTTATGGCCTTGCTAGTCCTTATGATGCCCTCTGTGTCAGATGAATTTCAGAATGGCCCAAAGCCAGGTGTGCATTCATGGGAGAGTCTATCTCTCTGCCTTTGCATAAACCGTCCCTAATTCCTGGAATGTATTGCTTCCTCATTTCTACCTCTTAGAATCTTTATCCCCTTCAAAGCTCAGCTGAAGCACCATCAGGACTTTTCTAACCCACCCCAGCTAATGTCATTCCACTAAAATTATATTTTCTGTAATTATACTTTTATTTATTTTGATATTTTATTTGTTATATTTATTTTTTATCTATTTTTGTATTTACTTATGTAGTGGGAATGATCCTACTTTCTAGTTCTATGAGGGTGGACATTGGCCTCTTACTAAGGAATATACAAAATAAGCAAAGCTCTTGATTGGTCCCCATGTGTCCCCACGACTAGAATTGTGGCAAAGAGGACTGGCCACCAAATATCACAGGTGATGGATTCTTGTTAAGGAATCTCCTCCATTAGTAATTTATAAGTTAAGAAAGGTAAGAACCCACTTTCCCTTTAAATAACCTCTCTTAGGTCAGATCCAGCACCAGTTCTCCTTTGGGCTAGGTGGGAAGGGGGGACTTGTCTCTCCTCTTCCCCCAGCATCCCTACATCTCAACAGCATGGCAGAGACGATATGTACTTGCTTAGACGAGCCTGATACTGAACCTTAATCCCCTGGTGGCCTCTTCTGCTTTATGTTTCTTTCCCTGAATACAAATCACTAAACGGTGATTCTGAAAGGTAGCTATTTCCAGACTGTGATTCCAAAAGGTCAGGAGCAGCAGGTATTGATAAGGTGTAAGCATCAAGGCTTGTAGGATCTTGCAGGATGGTGAGATTTCCCAGTGATGAAGTTCCTGGAGCATGGTGATATGATAGAGAAGTCCATAGATGACCTGAACTGGAATCAAGAAAACCTGAGTTTGAATCTTGCCTCAGACCCTTGCTATCCATGTGACCCTAGGCCTCCCTCATCTGTTAAGTGGGGGTAATGATAGTACCCACCTCACAGGTTCATTAGGAGAATTAAAAGAGATGGTATAGATAAGATGTTCGAAGCTTAGAGTGATACACAAATGTTAGCCATTATGAGATCTTCTCTTGTTTCATCTGGGCCACGTTCTGCAGGTGGATACCTGAGTCACATTCAAGCCAAGACCCTCGCTGGTTGAAAGTGATCCAAGCCTGGAGAAAGCCATTCTTACTCAGCAGCATATTAGGTTACTCTCTAGCAGAAAAAGGAGATTCCTTCTCATTGTCAACTTTCTTAATCTTCCTCAGGTTTCCATTCATAGAATCATAGATGTAGAGAGGCAAGGGTCATCCAGTCCAACTCCTTCATTTTACACGTAGCCCATGTAAACTCTGGAGGGTCCTTATTCCAATTCCTACTCTTTTGGGGACTCCTGTGGGCAAGGACATTTCCCCCTCAGGGTCCTACGGGTAACCCAAAGGGTTGGAGATAATTCTCCTAATGATATCAGCTTAAGCCTTCATGGCAGTATGTTTTACCCAATATTAGCCACAAGTGCCAACTATTGTCTCTTCAATATCCTTGGTATTATCAATTTAATAGTAACATCACCATTATTGGTAATTATTAATAGTGTTAGTGATAGTAATATTATCATCCATTAGTAATAGTAACATTATATAGTAATATTGTCATCCATTCCAACCATTAGCTTTTACAAAGGGATATCTACTAAGAAGATATAACAAGCACAGAAGTATGGCAACATCCTCCCTGTTCCTGAAGCAGCCAGAGATACTCTCCTGTCCACCATCTCGGTCCCTGAGGAGAGTGGGTTCAAGTTTAAGTAGTGCTACAAAGCATTCGCCTCACCGAGTTCATTCCTAAATGTGGCATAGGAGATCAATGAGTCGTGCTCTTGCTGTATGACTCAGTGTCTAAGATACTAGATAGAACCACTGCTGGGCTGAGTCCAATAGGTCACTCCTCTGGGAGGTCTCCCTTCAGGGCCTCCTCCAGCTGGCTCTGCTGACCCCTTCAGATCTCACAAAGGATAGAAGACCCAAATAGGAAGCAGCTCCATTCCAAACCCATCCCTCAGGGCTCATGCATTCAGGCTGGTCCAATGGAGGGAAAGCATCCTCCCCTGTCCCCTAGCTGACCTTCTAGTGCTTAGATACTCATACTCCATGGTCAGTAAGAAATAAAACTAGCAAGTTTCTCCACTGGAGTCTTATGTATGCGCTTTCCATTCTGGCTCAACAGCCAATCTAAAGGCCTTGCTTCTTTTAAGCAGATAGGAAACAGTCACCAAGTCTCTGTGTGCATTCTCAGGTCCAGAGCAAGGCCCCTCCATGTACCTCTAAAGGCTTGTTCTCCAAACTCCCCAGGTAGGTCCTCATGCATGCTCCCAAGACTGGCCCTTCTCTATGTGTATAGGGGAGGTGTTTGAGGCCTTGAGAAGACCTCCCCAAGCTCACAAGCTGGGATTGTAGCTCAGGTCCTTTGACTCCACGTTTGGAGTTCTTTCCACTCCTGGACCTCTTCCTTCCCACATACCCATCAGGTCTAGTCAATTACATCTACATGACATGGTTCTCATTTGACCGCTTCTCTCCAGTAGTTTAGCATTTATTAAACGCCTGCTATGTGACAGGCGCTAAACTTTTGTTGTTGGGTTGGGGTTTTTTTTGGTCTCATGATTTATCTAGGTTGGGGCTATCAGTGAGGAATTCTTCTACCAATACAAATGAGCACCTGCTTTGCAACTTATATTATTAGAGAGGGCTGGGGCACTGAAAGGATGAATGACTTGCCCAGGGTCACACAGCCAGTATATGTAAGAGGTGGTGAAGATCCTCCTGGGTACAAACACAAAGGGAAGACAGTCGCTGCCCTCAGGAAGTTTATATTCTAAGGTGAGATACAACATGCAGAGGGGAGTGGCAGCCAGAGATCTTGGTCTAAGCAGTCACAAGAACAGTGAGTAGAGCCATAGGGCTATTGATCGCACTCCTTCTAGTATCAATGATGGTACTGATCTGATTGGGGGCAGGGGGAGGATTTGGGGGGTGAAATGTTTGGTGGCAGGGCAGATGGCAAGATGTCTGCACTAAGCAGACGTTGGGTTTTTGGTGGATGGCTGGGTGCGATGTAAAGAGCATTGTCTGCAGTCAGCTAGATATGGTGGGTTGGGGTGGATTTTCTTTTACTCATTCACTCACTCACCCATCAGAAGAGTTCAGCCATAGGGTGAAATCCCAAAGCTGAGTGGATTAACTTCCCTGGGCTAGGAGGCTGGGCATAGCCTCTGGAGATCAGGGTCTAAAGCAGGAGTGAGGAACCTGTGGGCCTCGAGGCCACATGTGGCCCTCTAGGTCCTCAACTGAGGCCCTTTGACAAAAGGCTGCACTTGAGGACCTAGAGGGCCTCAAGGACCACAGGTTCCCCACCTCTGGTCTAAAGTATTGAAATAGAGTTATCAAAAAAAAATTTTTTTAAAGACAAATTTACAAACCCCAGGTTAAGTACCTTTGGTCTACTGTTATTGGTATTGAACGTTGCTATTAAGTGGTTGCAGTGCATAGAACTCTGGGCCTGGAGTCAGGAAGACCTGAATTCAAATCCAGCCTCAGATACATCCTAACCGTGTGACTCTGGGCAAGTTATTTCACTTCTAAGTGCCTCAGTTTCCTTGACTCTAAAATGGGTAACAATAGCCTCATTGGGTTGTTGTAAGGATTAAATGAGATCATATCTATAAAGCACTTAGCCCAGTGTCTGACACACAGTTGGTACTTAATAAGTGCTTCATCTCTCCCTGTTCTTGGCCGGAGGAAAGAGGCCACTGACAGAGCAAACAGCCGAAGGCTCTTGCAGGGAGGCCTTAATGTCCTGGCTGATTGCACATGGGATGCCCACCATGCACCCATTACCTCTCCCTTGTGATAAATAGGCTTTTCTTCAGCTCCCCTCTCCAAGCCAAACTTCACGCAGCTGCCAAAGCAGATCGTCTTCCTGAAGCACAGCTCTAGCTCTGTAACTCCCAAGACTGAACTTCTCGGCCTGATTTTTATTTAAGGCCCTCCGCAGTCTGGCTCTGGCCAATCTCAGTGCCCAAAAATCTGCTTCACATACTCTAGACTGCTGTTGTCAGTCAGTCACATCTAACTCTTCATGACCCCATGGACCATCCTGTCCATGGAGTTTCCTTGGTAAAGATACTGATGTGGTCAGTCATTTCCTTCTCCAGTAGATTAGGCAAACAGAAGTCAAGTGACTTGACCAGGGTCACACAGCTAGTGAGTGTCTGAGGCCAGATTGGAACTCAGATCTTCCTGACTCCAGATCCAGGGCTCTATCCACTGAGCCATTTAGCTGGCTCCATATTCTGGACTAGACCTCCTTTAATCTGATGCTCCATCTCCTGCCTCCTCAAATTTAGACAATATGTGTCCCATGACATCCGTCTACCATTGAGCAACCCCTACTGGACCCACAGGGGCTGGGGTACGGGGCCATTTCCTGTTCTGTACCCAGGTGTGTCATTGGGGCTGGGTTCAGTCCTGGAGAGCTCCACCTCTAATGAAAGAAGGCAAGGCTGTCTGTTCTCACACTCTTTAGCTCAATAAACTCTGACCCCAGCACCCCAGGGAAAGTTTTATTTCTAGCTTGGGCAACGGCTCATGTCTAAGGTTTTCCTAAAAAAGGGAAGAAAATGTACTCAAGACACAACATGAATCATGTATGAATCAGATAATTGATTCCTTCACGAAAAAGAAATGCTAAACATAACATTAATAGAACAATTTGGGATTTGGTAAGTTATAGCTACAGATACAATCTACTGCTACTTAAATCTCATGAGAACATAAAGCAGTTTGCAGGACTGATAATTAGACATTTTATATTTCACCTACCTTCTGCAGGGTCTAAACAACTCCCAGTACACATCTGCTAGAAAAAGGGCCAGGCTTGGGACAATCCCATTGGTCAGTGGCCATCTTCTCCAATGCAGAAACTACCCCAGCCCTCAGTGGTTCCTTGATCCTTCCCAGCCAGCTCCAACCAAGTAGAACCCAGGACTTCCAGACCTCTTGTCTCCAAGCCTAGACCTGTCCACCCTTTCCTGAGAATAACTATTGATTACCTACTCAGGGAAGGAAATACAAATCAGAAACGGCAGCCAATAGCCCAGGTGTAATCTTGCTCAGTTGAGTCCATGCTATATGTGGAACGGATGTGGTTTAGAGTTGCTAAGAACCCTGAAATGTCAGGGTACAGGGCGGCATCCACTTGGAATGAATTCACACACTCAAACTTTCTTCCAGTCAAGGAGCAATTTATTGTAACACCAATAGAGGTGGTCACAGTTGCTGTGAACCTACAACTTAATGGGGGTAAGAGTCATGCTTATATACAAAAAGGACAGTGAAAAGAATCTGGATGGGATTAAGGGATGGTAAGTAGTCTGAGGTGGGCCAGGTACAATTTGGAAAGGAATGTCAAGTAAGCTAATTAGGTGATCTAGGTGGGCTGGGGTGGGCCAGTTGCCTCCAGTGATCTGGGCTGCTGAAATGTTTGGGAAAATTCAGGGACTGGGTTGCTTTCAAAGACATGGTCTTTTCCTTTTAGGGGTCCAGGTCCCATCACCCCATCAGGACCACTAGTCAGGAAGGAAGTGTCACACTTACCTGCTCAACCTTTTTCCTGGGGAGTCTAGAGGTAGCATTCCACCAAAAAGTCAGACCTGGAAGCTAACTCTTTCTTTACATCACGTAACACTGTGGCCCTTTGCCACTGGGGTTAAGGAAGGACCAGGGGACCACTCAGGTCTTGATGCATCATTCCAAAACACCAAGTTCTCCCCAAACTTGGCCAATGCACAGCCAGAAATAGATCCCAAAACACACACAGTCAAGTGAAACCAGGAAGGATTCAGCTCTTCATGGGGCAGCCCCTGCCTACACCTGGAATGAACTTCCTCCTTATCTCCACCTTTGGGGATCTTTATCTTTCTTCAGAGTTCAGCTCGGGCACCTCCTCCTCCCGAAGCTTTCTTGCCCTAGTCATTACTTTCCTCTCCTTCCTCAAATATTTCCAGAACTCTTTGAAGTCTCCTTTGCCCTTCCCTGTATCATATCCTTAATTGTGTACACTATTTATCTGCCACGCTCTTCAGTAGAATGCAAACTTCCTCAAAGTTTGGGGCAGCTTCTTTCCTGTCTTTGTACTGTGGATACCCAACCCAGTGTCCTGCATCCAGTAGAGGCTTAAGGCTTGTTGAATTGATTTGAATAACTAGACATGCATACGGGGTATGTTGAGCATGAAAGCATGTGCTAATGCCCCAAGGAGACTTCTCTGTTGAAGGAGAAAGGAGTCATGTCTAGTGACCCAGTCACTCTAGGGCCCCAGATTCCCTTACCAGCACTGCCTCTCCTGCTCCCGTTGCCTGTTTGGGGCAGGCTGGCTGTCTGCCCTTCTCCTCCTCTTCCAAGGCCTCCCTCCACTGAATTGCAGTTTGGTCAGGGGGAAAAAAAAACCTGCTGGACTTTTAAAAGCCTCCTTCTTGTTTCCTGTGGCCACTTTGATTTTCATGGTGCAGCTCATAGCTCATAGCTCTTGGGATCTGGTCAGAATGAGGAAAGAAGGCAAAAAAAGTTAAAATTTTAAATTTTAAAAGAATTTGCCAATTGTCACTAGTGCCTAAATTCAACCACTGGCCTTTGATGGCCAAGGTCAGGGATAAAACAGCTGGGTCTAGTTGGAAAAATGCACTTTTAGGCAAGAAGATAAGACTAATAAGGTTGTTCTTTATTTTAGGGGGCAGAGAAGAGTTTAACTAGGGTTTAAAAGGGACCCATTTGCAAAGCTTACATTTTTAAAAATTTAACTGCTTACTTATTTTTAAAAGTTAACTTTAGTTAAATTTTAAATCCCTCAGCTTATTTGATGGATAAAAATGTCCTTAATGATCGAGTATTCCGTAAGTGTTTGCCATTAAAAAAACAAATAAAAATTAAATTCCCTGGGACTTCCGCCTAGCTAAGTGTACTGTGCATGCCTATTGTTAACTATCATAATATGATCAAGTGAGATTATGAAGCTAATGCTTCTTGAGACATAAATGAAAGCTGCCAATATTAGATACAGAGAAGTCACAATCCTTCTCTCAAGATGAATTCAGAGAAGCCATCCCAGTCTTTGCTGCCAGGCCAGACCTTATTGCAGTGCTGACCTTCCTCACTCCCTGTAACACTACACCTTCCTCTTGTGGCCTTCACATTCGTCTCTATAATATAAACTAACTAGTGTCATATTTCAATGTTTTTTCCGTAATTTAGTTGAACTTTAACCAGGAGATACTCTGTAAGGATCCGGGAGTTCTTCCGCGTGGGTTCTCTCTCTCTCCCCTGATAAAGGTAGGAACAGATCCTAGATTTAGGAGACTTTATGAGTTGTTGTGACTGAAAAAATTTATCATCCTGCAGCCAGCTTTTCAGTGATGAGCTTAGACTGGTCCTTGGAGGAAAGCATTTGTGAACTTACTATATGAATGTCATTCATTCAACAAACATGAGTTACACGCATTTCCAGAGAAGGAAATAGTAAACCGCTCCGGTATCTTTGTCAAGAAATCCCCAAATTGGGTCAGGAACACGACTGAACACACACACACGCGCGCGCGCGAGGGTGTGCGCACCTGGTAAGAGACAACATGGGACCTGAGTTGTCCCCTCTCTCCCACTTTCTATCGATGTGAACCTGGTTAAGGTCCTTTAACCTGTCAGTATTCCAGGAAAACTTTTGCTAAGGCTCTCCATATGGATGAGGGAGTTTTGTCATCAAGAGATCAGGGATCTGATCTAAGAAAAATGTGCAAAGTGTAGTGATAGCCTCTAGAAATGTTAAGACAAAAATAAATCAGTTCCTGCCTTTGAGGAATTTATATCTTATTAGAGGGAAACAACACATAAGTATAATATATATAGACATATAAGTAAAAATAATATTAATGTAATAATAATTTTGAGAGAAGGCACTAACACGGGGGGAGAGAAGAGAGGTTCCATGTAAGGGGTGGAACTAGAGTTGAGTCCTGCAGGAAGCTAGGAATTCTAAGAAACCAAGGTGAGGAAGAAGTGCATACCAATCAATTAATCGATAAACATTTATTAAGCACCTACTGTGTGCCAGGCACTATGATAAGCTGTTTTTATACATATTATCTCCTTTGATCCTTACAAAAACCCTGAGAGGTAGGTGCCATTATTTTCTCCATTTTACGGTTGAAGAAACTGAGGCAAACAGAGGTTAAGGGACTTGCCCAGGGTCACACAGCTACTAAGCGTCTGAGGCCAAATGTGAACTCAGGTCTTTCTGATTCCAGATCCAGCACTCTATGTACTGTGCCAGCAGCTACCTCAGAGCATTTGTAGAGTGTCTAATGCAGGCCCCTTCATTTTATAGATGTAGAAACTGAACCCCAGAGAAGGGAAGGAACCAGCTAAATGTCACGCAGTGATTCAGTGGCAAGCTGGGATAGGAGCCCAAACTACCTCCTACATCAAGTGGAAATGACTCAATATTTGCAATGGGTGCTGGAAACTGTGTCTGTGTCCCAACCACTCCCCTCCACCTCACAGCCTGCCCAATGCTGTGCAAACCTAGGTTCAAGTCCGTTCAACAACAATATGTACCTACCATGATCAGGATCCTGGTGATTCAAAGCTGAAAAATGGAAGTCCTTGATCTCAGGGAGCTTCCAGTCTAATGGGGGTATGTGACACACACAAATATAATTGAGGTCTTTGGGAAGTGTGATATGAAGCAAAAGAGATAGATGGATGGAAAGATAAATAGGTAGGCAGATGATAGATAGATGGGTGGGTGGGTGGATGGATAGATAGATAAAGGGATAGGTGAATGGGAGGAGAGATAGGTAGATAGATTGACAGATAGGTAGATAGATAGATAGATAGATAGATGGATGGATGGAAGGAAGGATGGATGGATGGATGAATGAATGAATGGATAGATAGAAGGATAGATGGGTGGGTGGATGGGTGGATGGATAGATAGAAGGATAGATGAATGGAAAGATAGAGAGATAGATAGATAGATAGATAGATAGATAGATAGACAGACAAATACAAGCAAGCAAGACAATCCTTGCCCTCAAGGAGTTTACATTCTAGTGGAGGAAAACAACATAAAAGGCGAGTTGGAAGATGGGTGGAGGAGAAGGTATGGTGTGGAGATTGGTGGGAAGTGATGTGGAGGGCTAGCTCTGGCCAAGATAAGGCAAAAAACTCACCTATCACAGTCCAGAATCCCAAGGGTTGATTCTAATTTGGGGGGTAGCAGGGAGAAGGATGGGTATTATGTCCAGGTTGTAGATAGCATGGGGTGGAGGTGGCTGGGAAGAGAAATCACTTTCACTTAAGGCTATCAGGAAAAGCTTCCTGGAGCAGCTTCTACCTGAGCTGGGCCTTCAACAAGAGAAACTTTTAAAGGAATCTACATTGCAGTGCATTGAGACCTATACTTGGAATCAGAAATATTTGAGTTCATATAGTATCTTAGGGGAGTTTGTCAATCTGGGAATGACTGAATGAATATGATATATGAATGTAATAGTCATTCTATTGTTATAAGAAACAATGAAAAGGATGGTTTCAGAGAAACCTGGGAAGATTTGTATGAACTGAAGCAGAGTAAAGAGAACAGAACAAGGAGAAGAGTTTAGATTATAACAACACAGTGAAAACAAACAACTTTGAAAGGTTTAAAAAGTCTGAACAATACAATGAGCAACCCGGCTTCCAAGGGCCAATAATGAAAGGTATTACCCACCTCCTGACCAAGAGGTGATAGAATCAAGGTGAAGACTGAGACATATACTTTTTGGACATGGCCAATGCAGGAGAGTTGATGGTGTTGGCCATGGTTGTTTTTTGATGGAGATGAGGGAGGAGGAGTAGATTGACTGGAGAGAAAATAGATTTTTGTTCATCGAAAAAATTTTTTTAAATAAGCAACTAAATACTAAAAAAAATCCAGCCTCAGACACTTATTAGCTACATGACCCTGGGTAAGTCACTAAACCTCTCTCAATCCCAATTTCCTCGTCCATAAAGATGGGAATAATAACAGCTCCTACTTGTGAGGATCAAATGTAAAGTGATTTTTAAACCTTAAAGTGCCACACACATTCTACTACTATTATTATTATCATTATTACGGGCAGAGATGGAAATTCTATCCCAAGTCTGGGAGAATCAGGAAAGTAGCCCAGCAGTGACAGAACAGCACTGGATGAGACACTATAAGGAATAATAGTCCCTTAGAGGCTGAATGCAGAATATTTGACCAAATGTGGAATATTTAATCAGCAGGGCAATTTACAATTTACAAATTTAGGTGATATGATCTTTTACCTCCCCCTTTGCCCTTGGTAAAAATTCCAGTTCTATCCATCCTGCCTTGGGCTATACAGGATTGTTTAAACCGCTATTGGGACGCACTGGTCTTTATTCACCATGGGATTGTGCTCTGAGCATATAATAAACAGGTTATTGAATGTCTCTTCCTTTTAACAAATATGATTGGCAGCAGTACCTTTCAAACCCAGTCCCTGAATATTTTTATATAACTTACTTACACCTTCCCTACCTCTAGCCAATCAGTAATAATTTTCCTTTGCCCTCACTCCTCATATACGTAGTTTACTTTAAAGTTAAGGAAAAAAAAACTTTCCTAGAAGTCTCTTGACATCTAAATCTCCTCCTTGGTGAAACGGGGAGAAGAGTACCACCCACAGCAGGCTCCTGTGAGCTTCTAATAAAATAATCCACCAAATCCATTTGCAAACGTTTAAAGGTGTTAGCTATTATCTAAGAGCTATGTTTTGTATATACCTCTTTATGTACAAGTTGTCTCCGTCTTAAGGATGTAAGCCTTCTAAGAGCAGGGGTCAGTTCATTCTTTGTCCCTGCCCCCTCCCCCCCAACACCTATCGTGGTGCACCTGGCACATAGAAACAGGCTGTTAATAAATGCTGGTTGGTTAATTGATCGCAAATTAAAAATACAGTGCTTTAATGTTTGCCATGGCTACCGGCTTCCCTCTTGACTTCTTCCGGCTATTAGCCTACCCGGACCTCAAGAACCACGTTGGTAACTGTCCTTTTGGGTGCCCACGGACAAATTTTACCACACTAAGTAGCTTACAAATATTGTTTCATTTAATCTGTGCAGCTGCCCTGGGAAGGTAGATATTATTATTACAATCATTTTATAAATGGGGAAACTGAGGCTGGGCTATGACTTGCCCAGGGTCATCCAGCTATTACTGTCTGAGGTCATATTTGAATTCAGTTCTTCCTGAGATCCAGGAGTCTCTCCACCTAGCTACCCCTGGTAATGTGTTCAGTATACAGCAAGCACTTAATGAATGCTTACATTCTACAGAGGGGGATTTTACTTTGCAAATTAAAAATGCAAAATCTGACACCTGCACAGGTGGAATGGTGGAAAGTTGGAGATGGGGCGCTTCTCGCCGCGACCTTTGCCCAAGCGGGTTTTTCAATCTCGGTTTTGCAAGGTCTTGAAGTACAGCCGCACTTCACACACGTGTCCGGGGGGGGGGGGGAAGGGAGGAACACACGCAGCCCACAGCCTAAGGCAAAGACATCCGACCTCGCAGTACCAATCACGCTACCACAGTCGAGTCCCGCGGCTGAGAACGCCCAGGCGGCGGAGGGATCCGCGCCTTCCAGCTCCATTCCTCATTCCAGGCTCCCATTGGCTGGCGGACGCCTGGCCTCACATCAGCCCAGATCCCGCCACGCTGGGGGCCGGGCGGCCGGAGTGAGAGGGCCGCGCCTCTTAGCCAATCCTAACGGGGAGCCCGAGGGAGGAGTGCCCAATGGGAACAGAACGGGGAGGGAAGGGGGGCGGAGTCATCCGAGATGCGTCGCCTTGACAACCCAGCCACCGAAGCTTGTTCCGCGGCGAGCACGCCCAGACCTGGTCATCCGTACCGCCCTTCTTCCATCTGCTGCGGGAGGGCAGAGAGAAGGTTAGGGGAAGTTGCGGCAGCTGCCCAAAATTTTAACGCAGTCTGGCGCATAGTAGGCGCTTAATAAGTGCTAAATTCAATAAGCATTTATTAAGCACCTACTATGTGCCAGGTACTAGCTAAGCGCTGGGCATACATACGTACATACATACATATATACATACATACAGGAGCCTTGAGTAGAGCTCTGTGTCTGAAGCCAGGAAGACCTGAGTTCAGAATCGACCTCAGATGCTTTTAGCAGTGTGACCCTGGGCAAGTCACCTGACTCAACTTCCTCTACTGTAAAATGGAGTGATAACAGGACCTATCTCCCAGGGTTCCTTCGAGGTTCAAATGAGAGAACATTTGTAAAGTGCCTCATTTTCCTCATCCGTAAAGTGGGGTTTATAATACCTACATCCCACAGGGTTCTTATAAGGATCAAACCAGATAATATTGGTAAAAGGCCTCAGTTTCCTCATCAGTAAAGTGGGGGGGGGAGGGGGCGGGCAGTAATAGCACTGACCTCACTAGGTTGTTGAAGGATTAAAAAAAAGAGATGATATTTGTAAAGCTCTATACAAATGCTAATTATTATTAGTTTATATGAGGGAAAGTCAGGCCTGAAACACATGGGAAAGGAGAGTGAGACCCCAAAATCAGAAAAGTAGCCCTGGAAAAAATGTTACACCAGTAGTACACCGCCCTTCCCCCTTCTCATCTCAGCCTTAGAATCCTTAGCTTCCCTAGAGGCACCACTTCTGTGAAGCCTTCTGAGATTCCCTCAGGATGGCCAAAACTGAATTCATTGTTTTTCTCTGCCTTCTTTCCAGGCACCCCCCACGCCCAGAGTCATCCTCAAGTCTTCACTCTCCCTCCCTACCTCCCACCTCTCCCCTCCTGCCACATCCCATACTCAATCAATTACAAAGTCTTGTAGGCGGCATCTCTTTGTCTGATCCTTCCTCTCTCCTCACAAGGCCCATCCTAGTTCTGGCCCTCATCTCCTCTAGCCGACACTATGTCACCAGCCTCCTAACTGATCCCCCCTTTCCAATCTATCTTCCACACAGATGCCAAAATTATATTCCTAAATCAGAGACCTGTTTTGACTCCATGCCCAATAAACTAAGGTGCACCTCTGCGATCAAGTATAAACTCATCCATTTGGCAGTGAAAGCATTTCACAATATGGCACCAGCCTACCTTACCAGGTGGTTCAATGTTGCTCTATCTCCATCACTCTATGCCCCAGCCAAACTGGCATACTTGTTCCCCCACGCATGATGTTCCATCTCCCATCTCCGTGCCTTTCATGGGGTAGGGTGGGAGGGGGAGGGTTCACCCTACACCTGGAATGCTCTCTCTCCTCTCCTGTGCCTTCTGGAACCCCTCCCTTCAAAGAGTCCACTGCCCACATCAGGCCTTCTTTGATCTTTCCAATTGTTAGTGCCAGTCTTCATCATCAAAAATGACTTTCTACAAACTCTTTTTTTTTGGACTTACCTGTAGTATGTAAGGAGGATTTTGTTATCCTTTTTAGAGTTCAGTTTCCCAGGATCCACGGCCACGCCAATGTCTAGTTTCCAGGTGTTAGATAACTCCCAGAATAACCCTAAGGATCCCAGATAGTAATTCCTAGAATCTTAGTGATAGTCCCAATGTGACTGTGCCATGAGATAGAGGGGTGGCATAATTGATATCTACTATGCTTGCACAGAATGATATCATTAAAGTTAAGCTGTGAGCTTAATGTTGGCAAGATGCCTTCTTTGTCTGTTGCCCTATAAAGCAAGCTGGGGCAGCTAGGTGGCGCAGTGAGTAGAGCTCCGGCCCTGGAGTCAGGAGGACCTGAGTTCAAATTTGACCTCAGACACTTGACACAGGTACTAGCTGTGTGACCTTGGGCAAGTCACTTAACCCCAATTGCCCTGCCCCAAAACAAACGCACTGGCCAATGAGTGGGAAATCCATAGGGAACCCGTGGGGGAAACCATGGGGAACCCGTGGGGGAATGCATGTGTGCCTTGACCTGCCCCCATCAAGGCTTGAGGGAATTTAAGGAAGTACATGAGCTGCGCGTGTCTCTGTCGAGACATAGGGGTAGTTGCAACCCCCCCCCCCTTCTCATTGGCCCTTTTGGGAAGGGTGATTAGGGAATGCTATAGGACTTTAGTGCTTCCATTATCAGCAATCCTTTTGAGAAAACTAGATTGAATAAAGGAATATTATTAACCCCTCCCAAGCTGTCTTCCCGTCCTTCCTGTCTGACCACATCAAGAGTGAACCTGTTAGAAGCTGGAGTCCAGAAACTCCAGTGCCTCCTGCGTGTTATCTGTGAAAGACCTGTGAATATGTTGCTCTCTGGAGCAGAGACTGTTTGGATTTTTCATTGAAATCCCAGTGCCTAGTTAAGTGTCATTTACGTAGGAAACATTTAATGTTTGTTCAATGAATGAATAATCTGATGCATTAATGTTCTTTCCTTCCTTAAAAAGACCTTATAATTGACTTATCCATGCTCACTTCACATTCATGAAGGCTTCTTGAGGACAGGAATCATTGTGCTCTTTGTCTATCATTGTAGCTAGGCAGGCACCTGGCACCAAGAGACCCTTAATAAATACTGAATTGGATTGGATTGCAAAATCACACTTCTCCCTTTTACATTTGTCATCTTAGAGCTGGGAAAAGGCCTTTATCCATCTATCCATCCATCCAGTAAACACTTATTAAAAGCTTAGTATGTGCCAAGCAGTGTGCTAAGACCTTTGGGATAGCAAATACAAAAAGAAGACTACACTACAGGAGTTTTTTGGAGGGAGATCCTAGGAGTATAAATTTGAAACTAGAAAACATGTAGTTTAACCCCTTTATTTTATAAAAGAAACTGAGGACCAGGGAATTTAGAGCTGGAAGAGAGCCTAGAGGCATAGCTCAATTCCCTCATTTTACATATGAGTAAACTGAGGCCCAGAATCATAGATTTAAAGCAGAAAGGAACCTTAGACCATATCATCCAACGCCCTCATTTCACAAAGGAAATAAAGGGGCAGAGTTGTCACAATATCACAGAATTACAGCTGAAAGGACCTTAGGGGCCAACCTTCTTTTACAGTTGAGCTCGATTTTGGCCATGTTGAGGGATCAAGGGAGGTTTCACAAAAGAGGTGTTACTTTTGGATTAGCTAAATTGAGAAGGGAGCACACCCCAAGGGTTGTACTTTCCAAGGCCACTTTCCCCAATGGCACTGAAATTTGGCAGCCATGTCCTAGGGGAAGCTGACATCTGCTCCCAGGCTTCCTAGGAATGACCTGAAGAGTCTCTAGAACTGTTACTCATGAGCCCCACCTGGTGTGCTTCTTGGATTATTATCAAGCACATTTAACTGGCTTTTAAAATAGGTGTTTACTAAACGGATATAACAGACACTTGTTACAGAAACAATCTCCCCAAATTCGAGAAACACAAGGAACCTAGGGAGAGTGGGTTCACACTAAAAACAAAATGTGAGTGGGGTACATGTAAGATACCTGTATAACAAAGAGGTGACACAGATTCTGGTGAGTGGAAGTCCTTTTCTCCCTTCATGGAATCCTCATGAAGTTTCTCCTGGGTGTGGCTGTTTTATTGAGTTTCAAGGCTTGGTGCCCTTGTAGACCCGATGCTACCTTTCTTCAGTTACTCCTCAAACAGTGAGGGGGAGATGAAGTTAGCTACTTTCTGGCATGCAGTCTGCTAATGCTAGTGGGACTTGGACAAATGGGGGGAAATGGGGTTGGGGGTGGATTGGTTTTGCAAAAACATTACCTTTCTCCAACATTTTAAAATAGGGCATTAGCATAAGGAATACTAGAGTAGAACAACATAGGAGAAAAGGGAAAATTTTAGTTCTACTAAAGACCGTGCTTAAATAATTTTAAGCTAATTGATAAATCTATTTCTTACAGGTCTCAGTTTGTCTGAGGCAACACTTTACAGAATAAAGGAAGACATAAATGAAGAGACCAAAGACAGAGAGAAAAGTACAAAAATAATTATAGCAGCTCTTTTTGTAGCAAAGAACTATAAACAAAGGGGTACCTGTCAATTGGTACCATAAATTATGGTGTATTAATATGACGGAACATCATTGAGTTGTATAAAATAATAAATATATATATATAATATATAATAAAAGGGAATGCGCTTAGAGAAACTTGGTAAGACTTTTATGAATTAATGCAGAGAGAAATGAGAAGAAGCAGGAGATGTATTTTAAGACAATATTTTCAGACTTAAGAACTCTGATCAATTCACTGACTAATCATGACTCCAGACTGATAAAGCATGCTTCCCACCTCATGGTGGAGAACGAGACATGCATTTTCAGTCATGATCACAATACAACAAAAATTCATTCTGCTTAGGTATTATTTATTTCAAGTGAGGGCTTTTATTGGGGGCAGGATGGAGAGTGAAGAGGTTAGTGATAGCAATGCAAACAAAAAAGAAGAAAAGAGTACCAATTAAATTTTTAAAACAATACACAGAAAACAGTACAAGGAACTTCAGATAGGGACACTGACAAGCCAGAAAATGTCAGCCCTTCCATGTTAACTTCAATATAGGTGGCCTACATAAACTTTGAGGATCTTTTTCCCAATTCCTACTCTGATGGATGATTTAGTTCCCCAAAGCCTGGTTGCTGTAGGGTATAATTCTTTGATCCTATCAGCTTGAGTTCCTAACAATGTGTTCCTTCCCAAGATTATAAATTGAGAATAAATTTAGTCAGGCAGCTATAAATAGCTTATAGAAAGGGAAATATTTCCTGAGGTGATACAGCAATATCTGCTGGTGTAAAATATCCTTCCAAAAATCTGACACACTCCCATAAGCACATCCAGACTCCAGGGGAAAGTGGGCTCAAACTTTGAGAGTATATATGATAAATGGGTAACTCAGAGCTCCTAGTTTCTTGTCTTTTTATATGAAAATGTTTATATTGATGACTTTTTTTATCATTTTTGAATTATTTTTAAAATCATGGTCACATTTAAATCAAAGGTCTATGGAAGCAAGGTTACATGGCCCAGAGGTGAGGTGTTATCCAAGCAGTGTGTGGAGGTGTCTGGAGGGCTATGGCTGTGATATGTTTCCTGTCTGTGGTACTTTGTATGTATATGTACTTACAGGGTCTCCATCACCTCTTTTATAATCATTGGGCAGGAGAAAAAAATGCTTAATTAATTAATCACTTAAATCCATTTACATCTATTATCTACTTCATACTATCATAATTATGATTAAGGTTAGTATGCCTAAACTCAGTAAGTTAGTTCATAAGTATCACAGCCCATTTGTGGGTGTTGGCTTCCTAACCTTACATGTCTTTCCATTACTAGTTAGTCTCTGACCTCTGGCAAAATTCATTTTACTGTTCACATCTGGGTGGTGGAACAGCAGATTATACTATAGTGTCTGTGGATAGATAGGCATTGGGAGAGGTTAGGGAAAGAGTTGGTCTTGTCTTGGGACTTTCCTCAACCTGGAGTCTCTTCTCTGAGACACCTGTAATGCCAATGACTCTCTTCCACATTTCTCTTCTCTGCTGCTGCTCAGTCATCCCTTTGTTCCATTTCTTGAATTCAGACACCTAGAATCCCTTTTCTCCCTCACTTCTGAAATAACTTCCCTTTTTATACAAATTCATTACGGCAAGCCTCAATGGCTCACACTATGGCTTTGATTGATTCAAGGAAGTATACAGGCCCTGTTCATACTGTCTCTGATCATTTGATTCAATCAAAAAGTGTTCTCATCTGGTCAAGTCAGCTTAGCCAGATAGGATGGTTTTAACTCCACTCTTACCTATGTGTACATTTTGTTTCCTCCTATAGAATACAAGCTCCTTGAGGGCAGGCACTGTTTAATTTATTCCTTTTGTTAAACCTGAAAGTTGGTTGAAGGAAACAACAGGCTAGGTGATAGAAAAATTCGTATTACTTATACATTTATTTATTCATTCCCTTTAAACTTAGCAGATACATGCATGCATAGGGGTCAGACTAAGTCTGACTCCCCAAACAAAGAAATGAGTAAGCTTAAATACATTTTTTTGGTCCCAACATAGTAGCCTGCATTACATCACTTTTATGACCCCCATGTATGTTAACTATGATACAAGACAAGGATTTTCCTTAATGAAATAGATTGTAAATACAACAAATCAGATAGTTGACAAAGTATCAATTGAAATTACAAACCAGGATCTCTGTGTTTAATTTGCCATTAACACTCCATAACATAGTATGTGCCCATAAAATATTAAGATAAGGAAAAGTCACACAATTCAAGATAGTGTCTGGGGTCAGGGTTTTCACCCTTAATGGCCATGGACAGAGAAAGGAATGCTCTGAGTGTGCTGACATAAGAAGAGGCATCTCTGAGCTTACTCAGAGAACAAAGAGACTGTTAGGATCAGGCTTTTCTCCTGGTTAATTAGTTTAGGCTCTGAGTCTTATTGAAATTACAAAAATGATATAAAATGGTATAAAATGTTCCACATTTCCTCCTTTCAGTCAAAGGCAAACTGAAAGTTTCACCTGAAGACCAATTAAGGTATGGAAACATCTCTATCTTCCTCAGGGGTGAAGTTCTAAAAATCCTTATCTAGGTGGTTTCAGGTTTCTTTTCCTTCCTGTGGCTGGACATCCTCAGAGATGGGGCAGTAATTGTAAACTAATTGTAAATAAGCAGAGGGAGCGAGTTGCAAGGGGGATCAGAGTAGGGAGCATAACGGGGAAAATAAAGCAACTAAGTAAAATAAGCTAAAGACACTGAAGATATAGGTAAACAGTCTTGGGAATGCAAAGGACTCAGAAAGGGAAAGAGTAGTTCTTCATTCAGGTTCCAGTCTGGACTCTTGGGAAAAAAACTATCTGCGTCTGATGCTGTCCCCTTCAGGCTCTTTGAAACCGGAGGGCAAGGTCTCCTATGGGCTCAGATGTTCACTCAGGAGCAGGGGCCGTCCTCAGATGTGACAGAAGGATCAAGGATTCCATATCCACAAGTTGGCAGCTATAGAAGTAGTCAGACCTGATGGGAGCTCCCAGAACACATATGATTTGATAATTGAGAGAAAAACAGCACAACATAGGTCCCAGCCACGCAGGGCTAAGTTCAAACAGTGCAATAAATGGTTCAGTATCCCGGCCTCACAGGGCTGAGTTTAAACAAATACAATAAAGTTTTTCTCATATTTCACAAAGTTGTACAATTACATTAAGTCAGGTACAGACCAAACCACTTAGATGGCTCATAATAGACTGGTATTGGGATGGGGGGAATTTGCATGTCACATGTTTTACATTTACACATTAGATAACCAAGAAAATTTAAACATGAACCATACAAAGTAATGCAATCATTAGTAACAATGTTGAGCATCATAAACTTTTAGTCATGTCATGTCTCTTTGATGGTGTTTACAAAATAAACCACAAGCCATTCTTAACAAAGCTTTAGACAGGCAGGGTATTAACAAAATAATATTCTCACAAGCCCTTGACCTAATTGTCTTCATACCATTACCAAGAATTAAAGACCCTAACTTACACAGTAACATTAGTTCCAGTCCTATAGTAATCTAAGATGTTCCATACTCAATTATTTTAATAGATTTGTTGCTGTACTTACAAAACCTTCTGATTATAGAAATTTGCTACTAAGAGATTAGGGACTTGGAGTAAAGGGACGATATTTTCCCCAGTTTCCTGTCAACTCCAGGCAGAAGTTGTGTCAAATTGCAAGCTGCATTGGGCCAGGCTGCCGGGTTTAAATCATACCTGCAGTTCACGCCTGCCTTCCCCTCAAAGGGTTGCTGGCATCTTGGATCAGCCTTCTTTGATATTCACACCTGGAGTTAGACTCAAGAAAAATAGTCAGTTAACAGTCCCATTAAGTCTTTGAATGGCAAGTTCCAATTAGTTTAAGATGTGACTATAATCTCATATTGCTTAGAGAACATCCTTAAGACTGGTTTTAAATAGCTTGCATGATGTTTCTGATTTAATTCCAGTAATTAATTACACAATTTGTATTAATACCCAATTTGCTCTTACATCACTTTGAAACATTTAAGGACCTTATTCGACATAGATACAAAGTAACTTTAAATCCCAGTTACATATCCCCAATGTTCATTTAAGCAGCATTTTTTTTTTATATTCCAGATGCCTGATTGTAGCTATTTGGTCCCTAGATATCCCATCTTTGACAAAAAGGGTTTTATTCTAATATGCATATATATGTTTATGTATATATATATAAGTGAATGTGTATGTATGTATATATCTATGTGTATATGTATGTGTGTATGTATGTATATATATGTGTGTGTTTATATATATGTGTGTGTATATATATATATATATATACGTATATATATATATATATATATGTAGAAGAGAGAGAGCAGACACAGGGTGAGTTGAAGATGAAGGGAAGATATCTAAAAGAAATAAAATGAAACTAAGGGATGAGAGAGCAACATACTGAGAGAGGGAGATAGGGAGAGACAGAATGGGGTGGATTATCTCGCATAAAGGTGGCAAGAGGAAGCAGTTCTGTGGGAGGAGGGGAGAGGGCAGGTGAGGGGGGAATGAGTGAACCTTGCTCTCATCGGATTTGGCCTGAGGAGGGAATACCATACATACTCAGTTGGGTGTCTTACCCCACAGGAAAGAAGAGGGAGGAAGATAAAAAAAAAATAAAAGTGGGGGGGATGATGGAGGGGAGGGCAGATGGGGGTGGAAGTAATCAAAACAAACACTTTGGAAGGGGGACAGGGTCAAGGGAGAAAATTCAATAAAGCGGGATAGGTTGGGAGGGAGCAAAATGTAGTTAGCCTTTCACAGCATGAGTATTGTGGAAGGGTTATACATAATGATACATGTGTGGCCTAGGTTAAATTGCTCGACTTCTTGGGGAGGGTGGGTGGGAAGGGAAGAGGGGAGAGAATTTGGAACTCAAAGTTTTAAAAACAGATGTTCAAAAACAAAAAAAAAGTTTTTGCATGCAACTAAAAAATAAGATACACAGGCAATGGGGCGTAGAAATTTATCTTGCCCTACAAGAAAGGAAGGGAAAAGGGGATGAGAGGGGAGGGCTGACTGGGGAACAGGGCAACCAGAATATATGCCATCTTGGAGTGGGGGGGAGGGTGGAAATGGGGAGAAAATTTATAATTCAAACTGTTGTGAAAATCAATGCTGAAAACCAAATATGTTAAATAAATAAATCTAAATTTAAAAAAAAGGGTTTTATTCTTAGGACAGTTCTAAAAGAGAATTCTGCTTCTCTGGTTCAGATCTAGACGTTCCCAGATAATTCTTACTTAATGTAACTTAGTACAATCACTTAAATTTGGTTTTCCATTTTTGAAACTTCAGAAAATTTCAGTGTATATGTTATTTGCTGTTTCTATCCTTACCTAAATCTTGTACCTGGTATAAGAATCTTTTAAAATATGAAGGTCCATCCAACCATAAATTGAACTCATCTGCCTTTTAAAATCAGCAGACAGATACTTTATAAAGGAGATATAATTTCACTTTTTACCACTATCTTATACAATTTTCTTGTGCGAAAATCCAAATTTAAGACCTTATTACCTAAACATTCTTATTAGCTTGAACTTCCATGACTGATAAATTTTGGAGCCAATCATATACATCTGTATATAATTCTTAGAGGAATTAATCTGATCCTATTGCCTTCCTCAAAATTTGCTATCCTATTTAATTAGACATTCTATCACATTACATCTTTTCCTATTACTTGGCCTAATCATTTCCTCCCTTTGGAGGATGTTATCACTATATTATTTTAATTTTTTTGGCCATGAACATAGGTTAAAATTGTTTAACATTGTAAACTATTCATTCCTGCATCCTATTGTAATAACTCAGAGATATTCCAATATCCATCTATTACCTAATAGATTTAGAATTGTGCTTACAAAACTTCTTGACAATATAAATTTGCTATAAAAGAAAAGAGGGACAATGTCATATATCTTAACAGAAGGGAAGAACTTCCTTAGCTCTGTTTGATTCCAGGCATGAGTTATATCTGATAGCCAATCATATAGCCATTAGATGCTGAAAGCAGGGCTTAGGAGTAATCAGGTGGGGGATTTTTCCTTTTCAGAAAGGAAATAGCAGAATTGGGAAATAGAGTCAGGAAGATCCTACCTAGGCCATGTCCAAGGTCATCTTCAAAACCTTTTCCCAGGCACAGACATCCCTTTAGAAGTTTTCAGCCTGTAATGCCTGCCATTCTGCTACTGGCTTCATAAGACCTATCCCTGTAATCAGAGCTTAAAACAATATTAAATTGTAGTCCCATAAAATCTTAAATAGCAAATAAATATCCTTTAGATAGGATTGTCCCAAATTTCATTGAGCTAATAATTATCAAATCAAGCTACATAACTTTTCTGTCTTCTAAAATACTTTCTCATACTCTCTCTCAACTCACTTAAACCATCTGAAACTCGTATTCTCTCAAGACAGGAGAGGTTTAGCTAACTCCCATTTGTTGCCAAACCTTCTTATCTGCCTTTTGTATTTCCAATCAAACCTTTATTTACCTTTCCAAATCTCTCAAACCCACTATTCAGCTTTCCTTTACGTTTCAACCATAAGACAAGACAGCTCATAAATTAATACTTTTTGCTGACATAACTGTCTGTACTGGAATCCCATTCCAGCTTCTTAAACAAAACAAAGAGGTTAACGACCAACCTCACAGGTTGATGGATTTATGTCCCTGTTTACTCATTCTAGAGGAAAGGGACAGTTCAGGAATTAAATCTTATACACATCAATAAGCTCTAACTCTTGCTTAAAATCACAAAAATACTTTCCAAAACATTTCTAGAATTATTTCCCTTCCTTAAAAACAGTTTAAAATTTATCCTGATGTTAAAAGGAATGCTCACTAAACTTTTCTGAAGAACATTATTTAGAAGGTTTTAAAATGATAGACATCTGTCTCTTTCTCCTTAATGCAAATTAACCCTTAAACACTGGAATTCATTAACTAAGTTGGTGGAAAATGTCCTCATTCTCAAAAATTATACAGAATTCCTAGATATTTCAAAGTTTTAGTCAAAAAGATGTTGTAATGTAGAGGACACTTTGTTTCTATAAGTTTACCCAATTAAATTAGCCTTATCACAATAACAAAGTTTACCAGGACTTTAAAAAAACTTACTTCATAGGAATTCCTCTACACAGAAAGCTTTACACAAGATGGATAAGAATTCATGGCTAGATGGTGCCAAAAGTCCTTGTTTCAGTTAACAACCTCAATTTCTTAATTAAGTACAATTCTTAATCTAACAACATCTAGATTATAAGAGGAATTGGTTTTTTTTATCAATATAGGTAATGCAATGTTAATCAATTTGCATAATATAACAAATTTAGAAATATAGGTACACCACAAGCAATTATCATGTATTTAAAACTTGAAACGAAACTAATTAATTACCAATCAAGTGATCATAACTGAGTTGGATGGGCAAATCAAATCTGGATTCATAATCACTAGTGGTAACATTTTAATTTCTAAGGCCCACTACTCTTAGCACAGTAAAAGAAAATATTATTATCTACAAAACCACATTTTTTTCAATATTGCTGATACATCTGTTTGCCAAATTATACAATTTAGAAATGTAACAATGCCCTAAACATAGTTATGCATTTTAAAACTTGAAACAACCCATTTATCAAATTAGGTGAATGCATTTCTAAATCTCCTTGCACAGAGAATCTTTCATCTCATCATTTGAAACTATAACTTTAAACCACCATGTATACTCTCATGATAGTCAAGATTTCACATGGAAAGTCTGTTCTCATAGTAGACATCAGTATTATTAATTATTTCTTGTTATAACCAAATATAACAGTTCCAAATTGTCAAATTTTATCACATCCCTTTAAAAACCCAATTCACATATATCAAAATCAGATTAAAACTGCTATAATATCATTTCTATCACACCATGATCTTCTCAAATTTCACAAGCCAAGAGAATGTTAGAAATACAATGCAATTTTAGAAATACAGAAACAATAAATTTCAGATGACATCAAATGCATTTCCAGATTACCACATATAGAAATGATTCAGCTTATTACTTTTGGTATTCAAAAACCACTTCAAAGTTAACAGTTACATAAAAAATGTAGGTCAAACAGAGATAAAATACAGTTTTGCAATTGGAACAGAAAAGTATGAAGTTACCTAGAGCAGAAGCTGGTATCTCAGTGGTGACAATTCTGGGAGGCAGAGTTTAGGGAATGCTAACCAAAGTCCAAATCCATCTACCTTGCCCTTCCCCAACAACTGCAGAAGTTACTGAGCCTAGGGCAGTGTTGCAGCTGCTGGGAACAAAGTGGGCAGAATGCATAGGACCTGGATGACATTTCCAAGCTTTGCCAAAAAGATGGATTACAAAGGTACCCAGGGGCACAGGACTGTCAGGATACTATCAGTCTGTGAATTTCTGCCCTTCTTCTCCTTTGCCAGGTGGGGAAGGGTGATTTAAGTTTTCCCCACAGTTCTCCTGCATTCTCTTCTCGTAATCTGATCTGGGAGGAGAGGAGTTTGTTTTAGCTGCTCTAACTTTTACTGCAGCCCTGGCTTGGTCAGAGACAGGACAACGATGGTGAAAGATCTCAATGACTGTAACTCAAGTAAACTTCACCTTTTGCTCACTCCTTAAAAACCTTTTTGCACCTAAATCTAAGGGAAAAGATTCCCTCTTAACTCTGGGGAGGGAGTGGGGAATGATAAGTGATCAGCATTGGGAGGGTGTTTCAGCAAGAGTGAGCTCCTGGAATGACTTTACAATCTCAGGAGTTTGCCCTCAAAAATCCAACTAATCAATTTCCAAACTTTTAATGATTACTCCCAGAATCTGCTAAAATGTTTCAGCTCTATTTTTTTTGTACATCTGGTTGGACAGACCAGACATTACCAAAGAAAACAGTCTTTGTCTCCCTACTTGCAGCCTTAGGGATCTCTGGCTGCCTGCGTTTCAGATTTTACAAAGTATAGACATTTCACAGCACATGCCCTCACACACATAACAGACAATTAACAAAACAAATATAGACTGAGCTCAGAGTTTAAACAACAGAGACAGAAAATTAGAAGCTCTCATGAATTGGCTATTAGCACCCCTATGGTCTTTGGGGAAGCCTTGGTGTTCCTGATTTTTCTGACTCTCTATATCCTATCCCTTAGGAAGGTGGAAAGGGGAGATAGAGGAGGACTAGGGCAGGTAAAGGAAGGCAATGAGTAAGAATAAAATGCATTTGTCCTCCCCATAATCAGAGCTTTTAAAGGAAAAGAAGCAGGAATAGGGCAAAAGGCAAAAACAGAGCCTTTAAGGGAAGGGGGAAAGGGGAGGAGGAGGGAGAGAGAGGAGGCAACAATAGCAGAACAGAGTTACTTCCCTCCCGATCGCAGCCTTTACTGGGAGGCAGAGGGGGAGAGGGTAACAGCAAAATGCACTTTTTCTCCCCAGGATCAGGGCTTCCAAGGGAAGGAAGGGAGAGGGAGGGGGTGAGGAATATGGTGGAGGTAGTGGAGGAATGGTTGGACTTCTAATTTTAGTTTTTGATTGATCCATAGCCATTTTTTTTCTTTTTCTTTTTTTTTTTCCTCTTCGAAGGGGACCTAATTAATCCAAAGCAAGTGATTTAACTTGAGTTGATCCCTGTTTTTTTTTTTCTTAGATCCGGATCCTCAAAGGAGACCTAATTAATTCAAAGCGAGAGATTTAACTTGAGTTGGTCCCTGTCCCTAAGGCTAGTTTAAAGGGAATTTCAGACTTCAACCAAATTTGTGGGAGTCCTTTTGGAAGCTGGGAATAGGGACAACTTACTCCCACCTCATCAAGGCCAAGATTCCAGGAAAAAATAAATCTTGAGGCACCTAAGGATGGCGTTGGCGAGATTGGGCTTGCAGTTCTTTGTCCCGATTCCATCATTTCCATCCGTAGTTCACGGCACCATAACTGTTAAACCTGAAAGTTGGTTGAAGGAAACAACAGGCTAGGTGATAGAAAAATTCATATTACTTATACATTTATTTACTCATTCCCTTTAAATTTAGCAGATACATGCATGCATAGGGGTCAGACTAAGTCTGACTCCCCAAACAAAGAAATGAGTAAGCTTAAATACATTTTTTTGGTCCCAACATAGCAGCCTGCATTACATCACTTTTATGACCCCCATGTATGTTAACTATGATACAAGACAAGGATTTTCCTTAATGGAATAGATTGTAAATACAACAAACCAGATAGTTGACAAAGTATCAATTGAAATTACAACCCAGGATCTCTGTGTTTAATTTGCCATTAACATTCCATAACACAGTATATGCCCATAAAATATTAAGATAAGGAAAAGTCACATAATTCAAGATAGTGTCTGGGGTCAGGGTTTTCACCCTTAATGGCCATGGACAGAGAAAGGAATGCTCTGTCTGAGTGTGTTGACATAAGAAGAGGCATCTCTGAGCTTACTCGGGGAACAAAGAGACTGTTAGGATTAGGCTTTTCTTCTGGTTAATTAGTTCAGGCTCTGAGTCTTATCGAAATTTAAAAAATGATATAAAATGTTATAAAATGTTCCACACTTTGTATCCCCAGTGCTTAGCACATAATAAGTACCTTATAAATGCTTGTTGATTTGTTATCTAATAGCCAAACTACTGATGAATCCCTCTGGACTTAGCTAGAGTGGTCCTCAGGCAATAAATGTCCATCACTGGGACTCCCTTTCTAGTCTTCTTAAAATTTTCACCTTCCCCCACTCACACCCCGATACCCCCATGTATTCTATGATCCAGTGACACTGACCTCCTTGTGCTCTTTGTGAATGTTACATGAATGAATCATAGCTTTCTGACCAAGTAAATAGATCCAGATATATCTGACCTTTACTTAATTAATTTAACAAGTTGTGCAATATTTTGGGAAGAATTTGGAGTTGGGACGATGATAAAGGTCAGTTAGACTGAATGACTCTGTGCCTAAAAAAACCACCACTGAATGAATCTACGATCCAAACAATATTATGTAACTGGAATGCCACCCATACATGAGGCGAGTAATAACTATTTTTATCCAATTTAGGGCATCTCTAAAAGAGAGCCTAGATAAACATAAATTGTTAGATTTTATTATTAAATTTGATAACCAAGCAATCTATGTTGTCCATTTGTCTGATCACTGAGTTGGCCAGATGTAGCTGCAGCATGTCCACAAAAAATCTTGAGCCTAATTCCAATTAGGGCTTATGGCTACCTTTGTTAAGGTCCTGTGAAGGTGGGAAAATGTTCAAGAGAGAAAGCTATGGTCCTTGAATATTTGACATTTAAAACACATAGTAAAGTCTCTTGTATCCAGAATGTTTGGGAAATAAGGTGTTCTAGTTAACTGAATAAGAGTCACTATATTTACCATAAAGTAATTTGTCAAATAATTAGGATGCATGATGATATGTAGAGCTTAACACGTTCTATATAACATCAAACCGACTCTTCTTGAGAATGCAGAAGGTATTTGTAGACCATGCAGTGTACCCTGGTGCCATCGTAACCTGCACAAACATCACTAGACAGTTGTTGTTTGCCCTTTGTTCTCAAAGAGAACTATGATATCAGGAAGGTGATGCCATGACTTGCAAGTGAATTGGATTTAAGTAAGGAGGGCTGTGCAAAGTCACCAGCCTCACTTTCTCCTCCAGAGAAGGTTCCAGTGTCCAGATCTAGATCAGGATGACTAGAGATGACCCCCCACTAGACAGTAGGACATCTATGAAAGGGCAATTGGAACCAGCTTGAGATTACAAGGCATGGGCATTTTCTACGGGGTACCTTTTCATCGCTCTTCAAACCTCCCATGGTTCTCCCTCCTTCCATTCTCTCAGCCGAGAATCTTACCTCATATTTTACAGAAAAAAAAATGGAGGCCATTTGCTGTGAACTCCCTCTTCTCCCCTCTTCCTCATCCTCTATCTCTCAGGTGCCTTCTGCCCCTCTTTCCTTGACCTCTGGCTTCACATGAAGTGGCCTTACTCCCTCCCAACGCTAACCTCTCTATTTGTTCAAATGATCTCATTCTGTGGCATCTCGTCCAGGAGACTGGCCCTTCTGTCATCTCCTGCCCTCTCACTTATTTCTCCTCTACTGGCTCATTTCCTACGGCCTACAAATATGCTCATGTCTCCTCCATCTGGAAAAAACCCTCACTTGCTCCTTCCATCTCAGCTAACTATGGCCCTGTTATCTCTTCTACCCTTTGTAGCTAAACTCTTCAAAAAGGCTGTCTATGGTAGCCGCCTCCACTTTCTCTCCTCTCGCTCCCTTCTTAACCCACTACAATCTCACTTTATCATTCCACCAAAGCTGCTCTCTCCAAAGTTACTGATGGTCTCTTAGTGGCCAAATCCAATGGCCTTTTCTGAATCCTCATTCTCCTTGACCTCTCTGCAGCCTTTGACACTCTTGATCCCCCTTTTCTCCTTGATTCTCTCTTTTCTCTAGGTTTTTAGTACGCCCCTCTCTCCTGATTCTCTTCCTACTTATCTGACCTCTCTTTTTTAATCTCCTTTGCTAGATGCTACTCCAGATCATGGCCTTTAACCATAGGCGCACCTCAGGGTTGTATCCAGGGCCCTCTTCTCTTCTCCCTCTATACTACTTCACATGCAGATTTCATCGACTCCCATGGATTTAATTACCATTTCTATGCTGATGATTCTCAAATCTACCTTTACTCTCCCAATCTTTCTGCTGATCTCCAGTCTCACATCTCCAACTGCGTTTCAGACGTCTTGAACTGGTAGACATCGTAAAGGCAGTACATCAAAAACAGAATTTATTTACTTCCCCCCAAAAAGCTCCCCCCACTTTCCTACTACTGTAATGGGCAACACTACTCTCCCAGTATCTCAGGGTCATGATTTAGGAGTCATCCTGGATTCCTCATTGTCTTTCACTCCACCTGCCCTCCCACCATATTGAAGCTAGATGATGATCAAAACTTGAAGTAATGAGGGAAAGCTTGAGCTAATAAAGCATTTTGTTTGTTTTGGAGGCAATTGGGGTTAAGTGACTTGCCTAGGGTCACACAGCTGGTAAACGTCTAAGGCTGGATTTGAACTCACGTCCTCCTGACTGCAGAGCCCATGCTCCATCCACTGTGCAATACTAGCTGCCCCAATAAAGCATTCTGAAAGAAACAAGAGATCATATGATTACCTACTGAACAACAAATATAAAAGAATCCACATTGTAGACTAGGGCTGTCCAACCTTAGGTTATCTTAGGGCCACATTAAAATAAAATAATTATTCGAGGGCCGTACCCAGAATAAAAAATACAGTACCCCAATATAATAGACTTACCTTAGTTAGGTTTAGCAAGCGCTACAAAAAGTCATGGTACTTTTAAAAGTTTTTATTGAAACAATAGACAATATATTTTGATTTGTCATTTTAGTGAGAGCTCTGTGGTAGCTCGGCTTCATTTACTAAAGCATTTATGTCAATGTCTATTCTTTTAGTAAACACAGGAGGGCCTCATAAAATCGCACCTCGGGCCACATGTGGCCCATGGGCCGTATTTTAGACAGCCTTGTTGTAGACTATTAGAGACAAAGATGTGAAAATAAAAGAAATGCCTATAGCTGGAGGTGTTTGTGCTCCAAATCCCATTTTCCCCATAAGCTCTATTGGGCTTTTTATTATGAAATTTTGCATAGCTCAGTGATTTTTAGGATCACATATGTTTTGAGAGAAATACCTCATCTTTGAGTTTGTGTGGTAGGTTACTGTTGCCTAAATGAACTGACCACAAAATAGAAATTGTAGAGGTTAAAAACCTAGGTTTTATTATGCTTAAGCACAGGCTTAGGATTCCAAAAAATAACCCTGAATGCTGAATAGAGTTTCTGACAAGTTTTCTAACAAGAAATTACATCAGAGAGACAAATAATTTTTCACGTATTGCAATCTCATACAATCTTTTAGGCTATAAAAATTAAAAAGCCATAATCCCATGCTTTCTTCGATGTCATAAAGGTAGAACAGATTTAGACAGGATCATGATTTCACACCTCCCCTAAGCAAACAAACTTAAATAGCATCTATAGGTAAATAAAGTCAGGTTACAGATTAAACTATGTTTAAAAGATTACAATGAGCTGACTATTCACATGTTTCAAAGTTAACTACAGAGTCAGAACCAGTAGCATTCCTTCACAATTAGCTAAGTCACCTTGGGAAGGAAGCTCAAAAGTGCCCTTTGATTTCTTACCTAATTCGAATTTTTAACAAATTACTTTCTTCATTTAGCTTTTGTACCTCTTTTTCCATTTGGCCAATTCTACTTTTCAAGGAGTCATTCTCTCCAATTAGATTCTGTACCTCCTTAACCATTTCATCAAGTTTATTTTCTAAAGATTTGTTCTCATCAGTGAAATTTTTTTCCATGTTTTCTTTTGCCTCTCTAATTCGGCTTTTAAAATCCTCCTTGAGCTCTTCCAGGAATGCTTTTTGGGCTTGAAACCAGTTCATATTGCCTTTTGAGGTTTCAGATGTGGGTATAGTATCAATGCTGTCCTCTTCTGAATTGGTATTTTGATCTTCCCTGTCCCCATAATATGATTCAATGGTCTTTGTCTTTCTGGATTGCTTCTTCATAGTGGTTGACTTTTTCCTGGCTTTCAAAGTGGTTCTCTGCTTCTGGGGCCCAGGGGGTTCTGTCCCGAGCTTCCTGTACTGGGAACTGGGGCCTAGTTACTGGTTTTGTGTGCTGTGGGCTTTGGTTTTGTCAGCTAGAGGCTCTATACTACTTCAACTCACCTGGTGCTGAACTGAAGTTGGATGGTGTATGCCAAGGTTGAGGCCAGGTGAAGACTTTCTGAGTTTCCCTGGGTGTCACAGTGTGCAGTGTGGGGGAGGGGTGGTCTGGCTGCTAGAAGTCTCCTCTTCCCCTAGGGCTGCTCTATAGCATGGGTGGTCTCAGCCCTTGTCTGTGCTGGTGTCTGCCACTTCCCCTGGCTGTGCGAAGGCACACTTGGGGTCCTGGGGTTGGCACTTGCTGGCTCCACCCCCCTGGGGCTCAGGAACTCCTGCTTATCTCCCGAGGTGGGGCCTGCAGGGACACCTCTCTTCCTGCACTGGTCTCCTTCCACCACCACAAGAGGGGCCTGCCAGTAAAGTGAATTTTAGTGTAAGTAAGGTGGATTTTAGTGTGTGTAAAGTGGATTTTTATTATTATTTCTTAGAGTTCAGTTTCCCAGGATCTATGGCCATAACAACCTCAGTTTCCCAGGATCTGTGGCCATAACGATCTCTCTTTCCCAGGTATTAGATATGAGTTCCCAGGTTCATGGTTCAAAACATCTCCACCACACTTGCACAGCATTATATAGGGATAGATTTTGGGGACGGAGCCAAGATGGTGGCTGGAAAACAGGGACTTGCTTAAGCTCTCTCCCAAATCCCTCCAAGCACCTGTTAAAAATGGCTCTGAACAAACTCTAGAGCTACAGAACCCACTACATAACAGAGGAAAGCAGATCTCCAGCCCAGGACGGCCTGGATAGTCACTGGGAAGGGTCTATTGCACTGTGCTGGGAGTGGAGCACAGCCCAGCATGGGCCGCACAAAGACAGACCAGGGTGGAGGAGATAGGGTGAGCAGACCTCAGGGCCAGGAATCACTGAACTGTAGCAGTTACTAGACGTCTCAACCCACAAACACCAAAGACCACAGAGCAGGTCAGTGGGAAAACTTCTGGATCTGGGTGAGAGAAGTGTGCTATTGAATTGCTTGCCTTCTCAAGGAGGGGTGGGTAGGGAGGGAAGAAGGGAGAGAATTTGGAACTCAAAGTTCTAAAAACAGATGCTCAAAAAAAGAGTTGTTTTTACATGCAACTGGGAAATAAGATATATAGGCAATGGGGTATAGAAATCTATCTTGCCCTAGAAGAAAGTAAGAGGAAAGGGGATGGGGGGGGGTGACAGAAGGGAGGGCAGACTGGGGAAAGGGACAATCAGAATATATGTCATCTTGAAGTGGGGGGGGAGGGTAGAAATGGGGAGAAAATTTGCAACTCAAAATCTTGTGGAAATCAATGTTAAAATAAAAATATTAAATAATATAAGGATAAATAATATAAACGTGTGCCGAAATTGTAAACATTCACTGCACAGTGAGATATAGGGATGAGGTGATGTAAACTTGTGAGGTTATTGTTGGCAATGTGCCTTCTTTGTCTGATGCCCTATAAAATAGGTGGTCATTGGTCAGTGAGTTGGGGAACTGTTATGATTGAATGCACAAGCTGGGATGCTATGCACCTTGACTGGCCCCCATCTGTGTTTGCCTCGACCAGCCCCCATTGAGCCTTGAGAGGATTTAGGAGAACCTTTTAGGGTTGAATGCACAAGTTGTGCTTGTCTCCATTGACCCTATCAAGACATAAGGGTAGTTGCCCCTCCCTCTTTGCCAGCCCCTGCGAGAAGGGTGATTAGGGAGTGCTGTAGGAGTGTGTAATGCTTCCATTATCAGCAATATTGTGTTACGAGGAGACTAGACTAGAATCAATCTTATTTTTAACCCGTTTGAAGCTGTCTTTCCTTTCTGACCAGATCAATAGTGAACTTTTAGAGGCTGGAGTCTGAAACCTCCAGTGCCTCCTGTGTGTTCTCTGTCTAACAGGGCCCTTCTCCCCAGCCTCCCGAGCTAGAAGTCTACTGCACCCTCACTTCTGGCTCCTCTAGCCCAGGGTTTTACCCAGGGCAGTATTCTCTGGATCATTCAAGGTGAAGAAGGGAGGGAAGGGAGCACCTGCATTTTACTGGGTTATCATGGCTCCTGGAAGTTCAAGAAGGTGAAGTTTCAAACCTTTAGACTGTGGGCTAAAAGCCTCAGGAGCAGCTGTTGCAGCTGCCACAGGGGCTGCGCTGGTGAGACTCCCATCCTAGCCTGAGAGGCCTAGGGATCACCACGAGAGACAGCAATTCAGCCCCGGCCTTGCTCCAGTTCCACTATGGTTTAATATCCGCAGGCCTGCACTTTCCCAGACTGGTGAGCTGGCTGGAGTCTGCTGCTGCTTCTGCTCTCCTGTGGTCTGGTGCGGTTCCGTGTGGCCAGGCACTCCCAGCCCACAGATCCATCCTGTCAACCCTGCGGGTTCTCCTGACTTGGCAATCTGCCACACTCAGTCTTTTAATGGCTTCTACCTCTCTCAAATCTACTCAGATTCACTTTTTTAGAGGTATCTGATAGAATTTGTAAGAGAGCTCCAATAAGTCCCTGTTTTCATGATGCCATCTTGGCTCTGCCCCCTCTGATTTCTTATCTGTTGCCCTGACATAGCTAAGAAATGTCAAAGAGTCTTCCCTTAATAATATCATTCCATGAGTCAGGTTTTAGCTAGGTGAGGATAATATGAACAGAACACAGGTATCAGTTGGCACAAAATTGTTTATGCCGTTCTTCTTGGAATGGCATAATACAAATTAATAAAAAATACTAAAAATAAAATATATCAAAACAAATAAGTACATTAAAATATATTTAAAGGTATATAAAAATGAGAAATTATCACACACATGTTGCATTATAGCAGAATTAACTATAGTATAGATTATGAAACAATGACTTGTTGGCTCTATTAAGAGTTGCTATGGCCAAAAATAGCATCACTTGGACGTCACTTTGGGGAGGAGCCTCTCTGAGCTCAGCTTATGTCTTTAGGTGAAAGATACTCAGTTCTTTGCCAGTTCCATACTAAAATTTGTAGGAGGTGTCTGAGCTTGGGTTTCACTGGTGTGACCTTTGAGAATGTAGGCAATGCCATCAAAGTAGGTAACTATAAGCCATGAGGAGACAACAGAGTAGGTCTTTAATAGAGGGCGCAGCATAGTACTGGGAAGAAATTCTGTTTCTTTGAATTTTCTGGTTTTCTGTATAAGTAGGGACCTGGACTCATCTTTCTGAGTTCAAATCTGGCTTCAGACACTTACTAGATGTGTGATCCTGGGCAAGTCACTTAACCTAACCCTGTTTTCCTCAGTTTCCTCAACTGCAAAATGAGCTGGAGAAGGAAATGGCAAACTACTCCAATATCCTTGCCAAGAAAACCCAAATGGCGTCACAAAAAGTCAAGCACAACTGAAACAAGTGAACAAGACCCTGGGCAAGTCATCTGACCCTGTTTGCCTCAGTTTCCTCATCTGGAAAAGGAAATAGCAAACCACTCAGAAAACCCCAAATGGGGTAATGAAAAGTTGAACATGACTGAGCAGCAACAAGAATAGGATTTTCTAGTAACTGTTTCATCCTCACCAGCAAAGTAACAGCTCGTTCACAAATTTCAAGTCTCATCATACAGACCTTCAGAGGAAAGGAAGATCTTTACCTTCTTTAGTGTTATCTCTTGTAGAGACTCATGTCCCCCCATTGGTTCTGACTTACTGTCATCCTCTCTGTTGTTTTGTTTCAATAAATAGCTCTTCTGGTTAATAAACCTTGCTATCATCACAGCCAGATTTGAGATGAAAATTTGGTTATTCACCTCTTAGTTCATCCTTTTGTCATTAGAATACAGCTTGCAGGTGCACAAAAGATAATTATTATGAACAGCCACTATCAAGAATATTTACCCCACATCACAATGAGATGACTAAATGTCATATAGTACATATTGGATTATGTCAATTAACTATGCAAAGCCTGGTCAAAATTGGGGCCATGGGCCATTAAAGCCAGACATTCAAAGCTTTATCCATGATACAGGGGCTAGGTATGTATGGGCCACTAAAGCCAGACATTTAAAGATTTATCCATGACACAAGGCATGAAACAAAGCACTGAATTCAGAATCAGAGAATGGGGGTTCAAAATTTTGCCTTAGCTCTTTACTAGCTCTATGATTTAGAGTGAGTCACATCACTTCTCTATAAAATGATTGTTGTTCTACAGTCATTCAGTCCCATCTGACTCTTGGAGACCCCATGGACCATAGCATGCCAATTATCCATGGGGTATTCTTGGCAAAGATACTGGAGTGGTTTGCCATTTCCTTCTCCAGGTTTAATGAGTCAGATTAGATCACCTCCAAATTCCCCTACCATAGGTCCCCATCTTGGGTGATACTGCCCTCTGGGGGACACTGGAACAATGCGGGTGGGGGTGGTAGTAGCCTCAGGTACAATTGGAAGGCATTGAATAAAAATAAGGGGGCAATAGAAGCTCAAGGAAAGAAGAGAAGAAAATTTTGAAAAACTGTACATGTTTACTCTGTTGTGTAATGGAGTTAAAGTCATAGTGATTACATTATTTTCCAAATAAACACACAAAATGTGAGTTATAACTGATCATTGGTCAAGTCCATTGACAGGTCTTAACAAGCAAATGTCAGCAGGTTAGTTTGTAAGGCATTGTAGGGAAGTTCAGCATCCATCGGCAGGAATACGTGAGTTGTAATGACTTGTTTACAATACACTATATGGTTACATGAAGCAATATTTTGTCATCAAAATTTCAATGAAGGAAAAAACCCACAAATTTACAACAAATTATTAAATTCAAAATGCATCATTTTTAAAAAAATTTTTATATTCTTTTGAAATGATGCAGGGGGATGCTGAGCGATTTTTTTAAAGGGGGCAGTAGGCCAAATAAGTTTGGGAACCTCTAACCTAAACCCTATCAGCAAATCTAAAATCATTAATCATTACAGAGCTGGGACTAGAGTTTACATCTACTGCCATCTAGCCTTGGAGGCCACAGAACCAGAATCTGATGGTTTTTAACCAACATACTGTGGACACCCAACAAGCATTTATTTAGCACCTACTATGTGTTGTGCACTGAGAATTCAAAGACAAAAACAATTAAACCATTCCTGCTCTCAAGTGGTTTATATTCTAGCAGGGGAGGCAACCTACAAAAATACAAAGTAAATAAATGGTTATTTTGGAAGGGGAGTTGGGGAGGCCCTAGCCAGAGGCTGGAGGGTATCAGGAAGGCCTCCAACAGGAAGTGGTCATTAGGTCACTCCCTCTTTTGAAGGGCAAAAAACCACTACAAGAATAACAATAGGAAATGTTACTTGAGCTGAGCTTTGAAAGAAACTAGGGATCCCAAGAGATTGGACTAGGGAAAACAGAACACTGGGAATATAAACATTAGTAAAAAGAAAGTTCCTTCTTGCCTTCAAGGAGATTACATTCTAATAGGGGAAGCTGAAATTAGGGCCTAGGGGAGGAGAAGGCATCCTCTGTGGAGCAAGGTTGAGAAGCCATCTGCCAAGTGAGCCTGAGGTCGAGGGAGCATGGCTATGGCTGCTGTTGTTCAGCAATGTCCAACTCTTCTTGACCCCATTTGGGGTTGCCTTGGCAAAGATACTGGCGTGCTTTCCCATTTCCTTCTCTGGTTCATTTTGCAAATGAAGAAACTGAGGCAAAAAGGGTGAAGTGACTTGCCCAGGGTCACACAGCTAGGAAGTGTCTGAGACCAGATTTTAACTAAGGTGTCCCTGACTGCAGGCCCAGCACTCTATTCACTACACCACCTAGCTGCCCCGAGTATATTCCAGGCATGGGGGACAGAGTTAGGAAATGGAATGTCAAGGATGAGAAAGAAAGGAAACAGGCCATTGTTAAGTACCTACTACATATGCTTTATAAATATCATCTCTTTTACTCCTCACGATAAGCATGGATGCTATATCCACATTTTACAACTGAGGAAACTAAGGTAGACAGTTACTAAGTGTCTGAGGCAGGATTTGAACTCAGGTCCTCCGGTGCTATGTCCATTGGCTCTAGGCTGAGAGTCAGCAAACAGGTCAGTTTGGCTGATACAGAGAGTGTATGACAGGGAATAACGGGTACTATGGCAGGCAAGATTGTAAGCTGGATTATAAAGGGCTTTCAATACCAGAGAAGTTTGTATTTGGTCCTAGATGAAAGAAGGAGCCACCCACAGGACATTTTTGGGTCGGATGTGCGCTTTAGGAACACCTACTTGGCAAGTATGTTGAGAACAAAGAGGCAAGAGGAACCAAAACCATTTGGAAGGCTATTGTGATAGTCCAGGAGAGAAGCAATGTGCGCCATCTTGGTGTGGTGACTGTGAGAGTGAAGAGAAGGTGGTGGAGGCAGAGCTGAGCAAAGTCATCAGCCTCACTCTCTCCTCCAGAGTTATCTGAGTCCAGTGGCAAGACACAAGTCAAGATAACTAGCAATGGTCCCTATTAGCATTATACTTGTCTACCAATGATTAATATAGGAATTACATATATTAACATGTATTTTACATATAGATTATAAGTTCACTTTCTTGTTATGAAGCTCACTTGCTTAACCACAAGATTCTAACTAAAGGACCTCCATCTTTTGTCCTAATGAGTAAGTGACCAAACTCAGAATAATGGAGATGACTCAAGGATGTGGAAAGTCTCCCCAGTTATTTTCAATTGTCCCTCCATTCTTATCATCCCTTTACTAGGGAAACGGGTCTATGGGCACTTGACCAACAGTACTTGACCAATGAGTAACCCTGTCTTTCCATTGCTAGAGCTGCCTATGACTCTATTGCTCAACATGGGGCTACTGAAAGGCCATTAGCTCCACCCATATTTAGAGATCCTCTAGCAATCATTGACCAGAAGTATGATCTGAAGGTCAAGAAGAAGGTCAAGATATAGGTCTCTCAACCAATGAGACTCTGTATTTTACTTTGTCTTTTCTGTATCATTTATGTATCAAGCACTATAAAACTAAAGTCCTGGAGGAAGGGGGCATCTCAGACCTCAAGGAAGATCTGAGGTCCCATTCATTAAAGTAGGCCACGTCCTTTTAATAAATGGTTATTGGCTCAGAGCTCTGCCTCAGTGGTTTTTCTTGCAGATTGGATATTTTCATGGCCCACAAAGGTTGCCATTTATTGAATAGGGATCATAAAGATATTTTACTCATCAAACTAAAGAAACTTTAAAAATTTAATTTTTCTTTTCTCAGTTTTTTTTGGGGGGGAAGGCAATTGAGGTTAAGTGACTTGCCCAGGGTCACGCAACTATGTGTCTGAGGCCGGATTTGAACTCAGGTCCTCCTGACTCCAGAGCTGGTACTCTACCCACTATGTCACCTAGCTGCCCTATTTTTTTCTTTTTTTTTTAAGTTGTATTGATGCCTTTTTTTTTAAACAACACAATCATTTCTGGATCTACACACATACACACACACACACACACACACACACACACACACACACATACACACCCTGGAAAAGAAATCCTTCTTTGTAACAAAAAGATACAGTTAACCAAAACGAACTGATTCAGTGACCCTGAATACAATTAGCTGCCAGGTAGCAAAATGGATGGAGCACTGGAACTGGATGAAGCGCTGGAATTCAGTAAGGCCTGAGTTCAAATTTGACCCCAGAAGCTTACTAGCTATGTGACCTTGGGCAAGTCACTTGACCTATACCTCAGTGTTCTCATCTGTGAACTCAGGATAATGATATTACCTACTGCTCATGGTTGCTGTGAGGATTGAATGAGATATTTGTAAAACATTTTGCAAACCTTAAGGTGCTATATAAATGCTAATTTTTATTATTACTTCAAAGATGAGGCATAATACAAATTTTCTTTTGGGACGTTAGAGTATGTTCCCGTACGTTCACCTGTAGGTTTGATGTATAGATCTGGGAGCCATTTACATAATGAACTCATGGCAGCTGATGAAGTCACCAAGAGAGGTTATATAGAGAGAAGAGGGCTCAGGACAGAGCTTTGGAGGACATTTGGAGTTGGGACAGTTAGAGGGTGGGACATCAGTGGTTTTCCAGCAGAGAGCTGTACTCAGCAACCTCTGAGATCTTTTCGAGCTCTAAAACAACAATCCTATGAAAAGAGACCAAGCAGATAAACTCTTAAAGTCCCTTTTGGCTCTAAATCCTGGGATCCTTTCTTTCATCAGTATCAGAGGTCTCATTTCTAAATAATTTAGGAACATTTGAGGACAAGATTCATTTTGTTATGATCATTTTCAGGGGTACACCTGGAAGATTTAAACTCTATTTCTGGCCCAAAGGGACGTGGCCAATGAGGAACCCAATCCTGGGAGCATGGGCATGTGGTGCTTCTGAAAATTCACAATGACTTGGAACAGAAGGACACAGGTCTCTGTTTTGAATTAGAACCAAGTGTACATACAGAAGATTCCAACAACTCTGCCTCACTCTTTTCTTCTCTGACTTTGAGTGAGAACTATATTAAGAGAGAGTTCAGATAAAGAGTATCAGAGCCACAGAGGGATGGTAGTTAAAACTTTATTATCACTCACAAAGAGAAGAGGAGAAATGATGCCAACAGGGAACAGAGCCAATGTCTAGCCACCATCGTCCTTAGGGCAAAGGAAGCCTACAGTGATCAGAGTGGCTTCCCAAGGAGGAACCATGAACAATGGTTTCCTCACTCCATTAAAAGGTCCAAAGACCCTCAAGGCTCAAACTTCTATAGAATTGGGGGCAGCTTGGTGGCACAGTGAGTAGAGCACCAGCCCTGGAGTCAGGAGGATCTGAGTTCAAATCTGACCTTGGACACTTGACACAGGTACTAGCTGTGTGACCTTGGGCAAGTCACTTAACCCCAATTGCCCTGCTGAAAAAAAGCAAACAAACAAAAAAAACTTCTATAGAATTTTAGACAAAGAGCCATAATTCAACCAATAGAAGAACTCTCTGTTATCTGAAGTATATAGTCAAGACCAGTGAAATATGGACACTTTCTAAATTATGTATAAAGTGTAACAATGTAAGGTGTGATGAATGAAAAGTTTGAGAGACAATTTCTGGGCAATTAGCAATCATTTGATTAATTATGATTAGAAAAAATTGATAAAAGGGTGGTCATTTGGCTTTCTCTAGTAAATCAGTCTCCTCATGTAAGCCTCTTGATGCTTACATACCCTTGTTCCTGAGAGGCAGCAATCAACTCTCATTGGTTAACAATTAATGAGAAAATGAATTGATAGGTGGGCTTATTCTAATGAGAAGCCGGGTATGCAACTGACTGATCATGTCACTCCTGGACAAAGACAGATTCGTCTTAAGCCAGACTACTCCTGCCACAGGCAATCTATACAAAAGGATCTATCCTTAACCCAGTAAATGAACAATGAAGGATAACAGATTAAGAATTCCACCTACAATAGATTCTCCTTGTAAGATCTTCTAGTTGGGTCAGGTGAGTAGCGCGTACCCACAAGATTTGGACAATCCTATCTATCAACAATATTTTTCACAAGGCCTGGCTGAGTAACCTGCAGCAGTTTATTTCTAAATGAGGAAATAAGAAAGATAAAAATCTTAATCTCAATTAATAATTGGCTATTAATATAAGAGAGAAATAAGAATTTATCTCATAAGGAATAAAGGGCAAGGATGGAGGGAGCTTAATTCTAGCTGTACCATTCAGCAAGAGGATTGGTGGCTGGGAGGGGAGATGGCCTAATCTCTGGGCTTATTACCCTGTATACATGTCCCCTGAGGGGTTGGGACTATGCCAGTCACAAGCTCTTTCACAAGAAAGAACTGTTTTGAGACTCTGCTTGGGGACTGAGGGTGGGTGAGCACTTTCTCATCTGGAGCTACCATGAAGCTAATGATAAAATTTATCTTATTAAATAAAACATTCCTTGAAAATGAATTTCACCCCTGGGAAGACTTATATGAACAGATGAAAAGTGAAATGAACAGAACCAGAAGAAGAATGTATATAATAATAACAATATTGTAAAGACAATTTTGAAAGACTTAGGAACTCTAATCAGTACAATAACCAACCACAATTCCAAAGGACTCAAGATGAAACATGTTATCCTCCTCCATACAGAGAGGTGATGTACTCTGACTTGAGTACAAATTGAGCCATTTTGGCAGGGAACATGGCCAAGACAGCAATTAGTTTTGCTTGTTTATACAAATTTATGTCAGGAGTTTTGTTTTTCTATACATATTTATGTCAAGAGTTTTGTTTTTCTTGCTTTCTCAACCAATGGAGGTATGTGTAAGAAAGGTCAGAGGTAGATCTGAAAATAAAATAAAATTTAATTTTTAAAGAGTTTTAAAATGAGAATGAAAATTACATTATAAATGAAATGAGAGAAATAAAGGAAAGAATTGGAAAAGAAATAAGAGGTATAGAGGAGAGAGACTTAAAAAGACAATTAACAGCTTAACACGAGGTTCAAAATCTTATGCAATAATGGAAATGGCTGAAATAGAAGTTATTGATTCCAGGAGACAAGAAATATTAAAACAAAGTCAGAAGGTTGAAAAAAATAGAAGAAAATGTAAGGTCCTTAATGTCAAAAAGCAACTGACCTGGGAAACAGATCAGGCAGAAATAACTTAAGAATCATTATGCTCTCTGAAATCCATAACCAAAAAAAGAAAGAACCTGTACATAACGTTTTTTAAAATAATGAAAGAAAACTGCCTAGACATATTAAAACAAGAGGGAAAAGTGAAAATAAAAAGAATACACCAACCAACTCCTGAAAGAAACCCCCAAATGAAAATGCCCAGGAATGTCATTGACAAAATCTAGAGCTTCCAGATCAAGTAAAAAATAATGCGATCAGAAAAAAAAATTCAAATATCAAGGAACCACAATTAGTATAACAGAAGATTTAACCTCTACCACTTTAAAGGCGTCAACAGCACGGAATGAGATATTCCAAAAAACTAGATATATGCCTACAACCAAGAATGACTTTTCCACAGAAAAACTGAGATAATCCTATAAAGGGAAAAAACCAGATCTTTGATGAAATAGAAGATTTCTAAGCATTCCTGATGAAAAGACCAAAAGCTGAAAAGGAACTTTAAAATACAGAGGAAGCAAAAGAAACCAAAAAAGTTACTAAGTGAACAACTGGAAAGGACTTTGTAAGGATGAGCTGTTTCTATTTTAATAGGAAAAAGATGCCAACTAAGGTTCCTTTCAGAGCTTTAATGTCACAGGGATCATAGAAGGAATCAAATGAGACCAAGAGCCCGGGAGAGGTTTTGTTTTTCTCTGACAATGTTGAAAAAAGAAAGGAGAGGTGAAGGATGAGTATAGGAGGGGGAGAAAGGACAGCAGAACATATTATCTCACATAATCGGGGTATACAAGCAAAATTCTATGCAGACATGGAAAAAGTGGGTGGAGCAGCATTGAATTGGTCTAAAGAGAACTGAACACACATGGGCACACACAAATACACATACACACAGAGTCTGGTGTAGAAATATATTCGACAAGGAGAAAGAAGGACACTAGATCTGAGGAAAGTGGGAAAAAAGAAGAGAGTAGATTCTGGGAAGTTTTAGTTATAAGTAAGACAAACCCTAAGAGGGGAGGAGATTGTAAAGAGAAGGTTGAAAGGAAAGAAATTAAGAAAAAAAGAAAGAAGAGAGGGAGGAAAGGAAAGAAGCAAAAAGAAGGAAGGAAGGAAAAGAAGAGAGAGAGAAAGAGAAAGAAAGAAACAGAGAAGGAAAGAAAGAAAGAAAGAAAGAAAGAAAGAAAGAAAGAAAGAAAGAAAGAAAGAAAGAAAGAAAGAAAGAAGGAAGGAAGGAAGGAAGAAAAAAGAAAGAAGGAAAGAAAGGAAGGAAGGAAGAAAGAAGGAAAGAAGGAAGGAAGGAAGGAAGCCTATAATGAAAAGGAGATAGGGAGCAAAGATAGGAAAAAGTATGATTACGTGTAGTTTCAGTAAAGTTGTAGGCTACAAAATAAACCATCAACACACAACAGTATTGTTTAAAATCCAAGAGTCAATAATAGAAAGGAAATTGCAAATATTTTTTCTAAACATTTTCCTCTATTTGTCTCTAATATTGGTCTTTTCAAGTTATGAGTTTTCCCTCTCTTCTGCTATAAACACAGTACTGTTTCTTCAGTTACTTAATCTTTTTTTTAAAAATGGCTCTATTCCTACTGGTTCTCTTTCCCTTACCCTGATTCCTTCTTCTTGTTTATTTTCCCTTTCTCTTTGGGGTTCTGCTTGTTAGTTCCTTTTTCTTTCCTGCTTTTATCTGGTTATTTAATTCTTCCTTCTTTTTTTCCTTCTCAGTTTATCAAGCAGGTCCCATCAGCCTCGGTCCTCTACCTCAGCTCTCCCCTCTTCTGATTGTCTGATTGGAGGAAAGGGCCATGAACTCCAAACCTCCTTTCAAGGTGTGAGCCCAATTCGGGCATCTCCTCATCCATCTGGCTGCACTTTGCACCTCTGCCACCTTCCAGCTTCCTTTTCTGTGTTGTCTTCCTCCATTAGATTGTAAGCTCCTTCAGAGCAGGCACTCTCTCTTTTCACATTTGTGTCCCCAGTGCTTAGCATGGGGCGTGGCACATGATAAGTGCTTAAATGTTTATTGATTAAATTGCCCCTTCTTCTCCTCCCCTCCAATAAGTCTTGATCATTTCTTTTTAAAATTCATTTTTTGGCGTCCCTTTCCAGACAGAATTACTGTCACTCTCTTCATTATCCATCCTCTCTTTCTGTTTACTCTAGATCCTCATTCTCTCATTCATCACCCCTATAATTATCTAGTCCCTCTCTATTCTTGGTATTTCTCATGGAATCAAAACTTCCAAGGTATCTCCTTTTGGGCTCTGCCCTCTGGGCACTTTCTCCTAGTGTCTTGTAGAGCTTGTCCCTTGGGTTCCCCTTTTCCATTGGGCTTCACTCCCAGAACAATGCCAACTCCTACAGGTGACAGAAAGGATACTTCACCATGGTAGAACTCCATCCACCATGTGAAATCTCTCAGACCATCTAGCCTATGGTCTCCAATTTCTTCAGAGAAGTGATTCTTTTTCTATTATATTAGTAACCAATTATTAAATTAGGATTAAGGTTTTCCCTTTCTGTTTCTTCATTTAAGGACCATGCCCTGTAGGCCAATCAGTCAGTCTCTGAAGGATGTTACTGATAGATGAGATTGCCCAAATCCTCCAGGAACATGCTCTGTGATCTTGGAGATATTGGGCAGGACCCCACCCAACTAGAAGACCTTACTTCTACTTAGAGTGTAAACAGAATCTAATCTAGGTGAATTCTTTCCCATAGCAAATAAGCCCATGTCCTTGCACCCCTCCATTAGAGTTTAGGGTAACCCAGCTCATGAAAGAGAAAACCACCCAGAGTGGTCTGGGTAGAGATGGATTCCTTTGTCCAGATTGCTGGAGGCAACTGAGTCTCATAATCAAGCCATGTTCTCAGCAGGAAGAGCTGAAGACTCCTAGCCCACCTCCTCACTAATATGCCCCCCCCCTCCTTTTACCAAAGGTATTTAAGCATTCAAGGATCTCCATGATTTGTCTTTGGTCACCAAGAGAAACCACTGGCCATCAACTTATTGATTATCAGCTAGCCTAATTAATAAATTGATTATTAATTACCCAGAACCTCTGTCTCTCTTGGCCTTTTCATTCATCTCACTCCTTTCACAGATCATCTCTCTTCAGGAACAAGAACATTCATCAGTGAAATCCCCTCCCACCACAAAAGCAAGGTTTCCCTCCTTTTCCCCTCTTTTTCAATACTTCCCTCTTACTCCTCACCCATTCTCTTCCTGAAAGACTACAGGGATCACCTTCCCCTCATTGCTAGCCCTCAATTTGACCTGGGCACATCACATATTCCCCTCTGTCCTCCCCCCATTTCATGTACCCTTTCATTTTATAATGTCCCACAAAGAAAAAAGTCATTGATTCACCTATAGACAGGGTGTCACCACATTCTGTCCATAATGCTCCAGGCCTCTTCACTGTTATCTACACCTGACTTCCACCTTCACACTTGACTCCTTGTGTGCTTTTAGAAAGAGGTATCTTGCTGCTCTTTCTGCAATCACTGTTGCTGTTACTATCTTTGGCTGCTGTATTTGTTCACCTCTCTTGCACTTCTATTCTCTGGGGTACTTGAGAAGCAATTAATCTATTCAGGTCTGGTTTTCTTTCTAAGAATGTTTCAAATGCCTTTTTATTATTGCAAATCCACCTTTTCAAAAATTTATATTTAAGCTCAGATTTGCAGCACAGATCATCCTGGCAATTTGCACCCTGAGCTCCATTGCTGTTTAGAACACACATTCCTTCCTGCGCTTTCTGGGGGATACAGAATAATCTTGTATTTGAATTTTCTTTCCTTTGTGTTTGAAGATCATTCTCCTGATTACTTGCAGAACTTATTTCTGAACTGAATTGTTAAATTTAACCACTATGTTTCTTGGAGTTTATAACCTTGGTTTTTTGTTTGTTTGTTCTTCTGGAGGTAATCTATGAATGCTTTCAATTAGGATTTCATCATCTGTGTTCTAAAGTTCTGGGCAGTTCTCTTGTATTACTTCCTGCATTATGCTGTTCAGGTTTTTTGTTTTGTCATATTCTTCTGGAAGACCTACAATCCTCAGGATGTCTCTACACATCCTAGCTTTGAATATGAGTATATTTTGAGTACGTTTTGCTTGCAAAGTGAGCATATTTTTTTCATGTTAATTTTTCTTTTTGGTTCTCTTCTTCTGGATTGTCCTTCACATCTGTGTATTTGCATTCTCAATCAATTATTCTCTCTTTTGTTTCTTTGGTGAGACTGGCCATCATAGACTCAAGTTGTTCTATTCTGCCCATTACTTTTGTCATGCAAACCATAAATTCTATTTCCATGATTCTCATTTCCTTTTAAACCATGTGGTTCCATGTTCTCCTCAAATCCCACATGGTCCTCTGCCTCAGGTGTTGGATCATTTTCCTTTGTTTTGCAATATTTATTCATAGAAACCTCAGTTTGTTTACTAGATCTGGAGGCCACATTTCTTTCTGCTGTCAATGTTTTCCTTGTTGATTTATCTGCTTAGGTTTGAGGTCATTGAGTTTTCTCCTGCCTGAGATCTTTGGTCATTTGTCTGTTTTGTCCTCTTCTTTTTCCCTATGTTCATTTTCTGACAGTCTCTCCTCTCTGATGGTAGTTTTCCTTGGGGCTGAATCTCAAAGCATCTTAGCCTCCTCCCACACTGGGCAATTCACAGTTTACCAGCTTAGGTCTCTGCCCTAAGTGAGATGGCTGGGGACAAAGTTGGCTCCAGCTGGATTCTGGATATTTTTTCCCTGAGGCTCAAGAGAGTGCTGCATAGCCCCTTTGCCCAGCCTGGTGTCCTGTCCCCTCATCCTGTCTCACTCTCTCTGTTCCTCAGTTCTTTAGCCCATCACCAGAAGTTCAGAGCACTGCCATACTGGTGCCATGGGTTGATTTTCTGTAGTTTGGATCACAGAAGCTCTGGGAGTAGGGGAGGTCAGAGTGTGGGCTTGAGCTCTACTTCAGGCCCAGACATGGGCCTGCCTCTTATCTTTCTGTTCTTCTACTCTACAGCAGAGATCTTTTGTGGCACAGATTAATGCTGCTGCCATGGTGCTGGCAGGCTGTTTTGACCTCAGGCAAATATTGCACCCTTGAGCCTGTATTTCCACGGCACCAAAAAGAGGGAGATAGGTTTTGTGTGTGGGTAGGCTTTGTTTCAAACCCATGGATCAGGTCCCTCAGTCACCTAGTATGGTCTTGCTACTGACAGCATGCTGGGCAGTAGGAAGGGGCTACTGAGGAAGCTCAAGGTAAGCATAGGTTGGTTCTTGTTGTTTTTAACCTTCTTTTGCATAGGTTCCTAAAATGGGCAATACTGCCCTCTGTGGGGCACTGGAATGATCCTGGGGGTTGGTAGTAGCCTCAAGTGCAATTGTGGAGTGTTGAATAAAAATAATGGGGCGGTAGAAGCATGAGGAAAGAAGAGAAGATAAGAAAATTTTGAAAAACTGTTTGTACATGTTTCATCTGTTGTGTAATAGAGTTAAAGTCATAGTGATTACATTATTTTCCAAATAAACACACAAAATGCAAGTTAGAACCCATCAGTGGTCAAGTCTGCCAACAGGTCTTAACAAGCAAGTGTTGGCAGGTGAGTATATTATGCATTGTTGGGAAGTCCAGTATGCATCAGCAGGAATATGTGTTATGTAAAGACTTGTTTACAATCCAATACTATATGGTTACATGATGCAATATTGCATCATCAAAATTTCAATGCAGGAAGAAACTCACAAATTTACAATAAATTATTAAGTCTAAGATGAGTCTTTTTTAAAAATTACATTTTTTGAAAATAATACAAATCTCAAAAAGAAGTTAAAGGGTTAAAGATTTCTGGGGAGGGTGGGAGCTGAGTAATTTTTTTTAAATGGGGGCAGGTAGACCAAATAAGTTTGGGAACCTCTGTTCTTTTGGGTTCCAGGTGTGCCATACCATGGAGATCTCTGGGGTTGTTTTGTCTTTGGCATATAATTTCCCTTTTGAAGAGGTTTGAGAGATCATGGGGATCAGAAAAAGTGTCTAGTCCTCTTTCTTGCTGGTTCCATGGCTCTCCTACCATCTCATTCCAAATAATTACAAGATGTATAAACTATTTGGAGATCAATTTACCAAAACACACAAAATACTTGAATAGCTTCAACTACAAAATGTTCCTTAAAGAATTAAAAGAATGAAGAACAACTTCAATAGTTGGAATATTCAGTGCTTGTGACTAAGCCATGCCAACATAATAAAAATGACAGTATTACTGTAACAACAATGCTACTGGCAGCTGCTGTGGAGGTGTAAGACCAACAACACCAGCACACAGGAGGGCTGCTAGCACAGTTTCTTTTCTAAAAGAAAAGCAACTTTAAAGGGGTCAACAATCTTACTTTAATTGAACATATATATCATTCACTTAGTTCAGGGGAAAAGTCAGCACCCTGAACTTCAGAGAAAATACAAACAGAAGTTACAAGCAGAAATTACAAACAGAGAAATAAAGACCAACAGACGGGGCTTCTAACTGTCTGACCACAGCAATACATACATAGTTACCAAAGAGAGAAACACCAACATCTGGGTTTTTCAAAGCTCCTCCCCAGAGTCTCCTCTGGCCAACTCACATGAATTCTCTTCCAATGAGTGAGCCCCAAAGCAAAATGCTAACCTCAGAGTATATATATACTTCTTCAGAGCCAGAGGGCATCACAACCCTCATGACCCAGTGCCTAATCAGAAATTAGCAAAAGGTGTGGGCCTTCCTACAAAACAAGCCTCCCCTAATCAAGCTTCCCTTAATGGGCTTCATGTGAGGCCTATTAATGGGTGGGGAAAGATCTTCAAACTGTATTAACATTACAATTACCAAAGTTAATTTACAGCTTTAATGCTATGCCTATCAAATTATTAGAAAATTTTACAGAACTTATAAAATAATAATAAAACTTATTTGTCAAAATAAAAGATCTAGAATATCAATGAGAATAATGAAAAGAGGGGCAAAGGAGAAACAGCATTTCTAGATAAAGTATATTATTTTTAAAATTATATATTTTTAATCAGCAAAAATATGCCTTCTCAATCTCCCATCCACCCACTACCAATTGAGAACAAAACCCATTACAAACATATATAGTCAAGAAAAACAGATTTTCTCATTGCCTATGTCCAAAAAATTATTTGTCTCATTCTCATTCTGAGTCCTTCCCCTCTCTATCAGGAGTGGATAGCATGTTTCACTATTAGACCTCTGAAATCATGGTTGGTCATTATACCAAAAAGCTTAATTTTTTCAGAGCTGTTTGTCTTTATCATAACTTGTTCAGCCTTTTCCTATTTTATAGGCACTCCCTCGGATTCCCAATTTTTGCCACCTCAAAAAGAGCTATAAATATTTTTTTGTGCATCCTTAGAGTTTGTTTTGCTTAGGACTAATCCCTCCCTTGATCTCCCCTCCTTCTAATTTGCCTTCTCCTCCTTCTCCCCTTTCCTTCTGACTTCCCTGCTGAGTGAAATGTATTTCTACACCCAACTCTGTGTGTACGTGTCTCCGTGTGTGTCTCTGTGTGTGCATATTACTTTCTCCTTTGACCAGTTCAGATAAGAGTGAGATTGAGGTGTCAGCTGCCTTTTCCCAAGCCCTCAGCAAAGATAGACATCTGCTTGATAACCCAGTTTATGTGAAATAATTTTCTCTAACCTTCCTTTCCCTTCCCTCCCCCTGGCATATCCTTCTTTTCCTCTCATTTTTTTACCTTGTAGGATTATACGCAGTTTTTCTGGGTAAGTTATTTTTGGCTATAAATGTATAACCTTTGCCTTCTGGAATATTGTATTTCAATCTCTTCACTCCTTCATGGTGGTGGCTGCTATATCATTTGTGATTCTGACTATGGCTCTGTGGTACTTAAATTCTTTTCTTCTGGCTGTTTGCTGCATTTTTTTTTCTTTGACCTAAAAGCTCTGGATTTTGTTTATAATGTTCCTGGGAGTTTTTATTTGGGGGTTCCTTTCAGGAGATGACCAGTAGATTCTTTGTTTCTATTTTGCTCTCTGATTCTAAGAGATGTAGACACCTTTCTTTTAAGATTTCTTGAAATATGATGTCTAGGCTTTTGTTTGGTGGTAGCATTCAGATAGTCCAACGATTAATTTTTTTTCTCTTCAATATGTTTTCCAGGCCCGTTGTTTTCACTATGAAATAACCTTACATTTTCTTCTATTTCTCCTAGTTCCCCCTGTCTGAGCTCTGTAAGTTCCTGACCTGCATTTGGGTCTGGGCAATAATATACTGCTGCTTGTCTCTATTATCAGCCAGTTGGAATGATCTGCTGGCTCAGAGTGAAACTGTAGATTTGTTTTTGGTCTGGAAGTCCTGCCCTCATTATTTTTCTGCAGTTTCCCTCTGAGATAGAAGCTGGAATTGAGACCCAGCTCTGCCCCTTGGGTCTGAGCCATACCTCTGCCCTCTGCCCCCTTTCTCAGTAGACTGCCCAGGACTCTTCTACCCAAGAATGCCATCCCCAGGGATGGGGATTTGTCAGTCTGCTCTGGACCTGTGACCTGGAACTGGGTAGTAGGTAAGTTGGCACCTGTACCTTTGAAAGCATGCTAGTTCTTTGTAATTTTGCAATATTCATTTTTAATTGTTTTATGGTTTGGTTTTTTCCCATTTTCATTGTTGTGGTCATTGTGTATATTGTTTTCTTGGCTCTGATTACTTCACTCCATATGTATGTATGTATGTATGTATGCATGTATGTATATGTGTATATATGTACTATAAATGTCTATATAGTATACATATCATGAATATTCATCATATTCATTGTTTCTTACAGCACAGCAATAGTCCACTATCATTAAGTACTGAGATTTATTTAACTGTTCCTAATCAATTTGCTGTTCTTCAGTCATTTTCAGTTGGGTCTGATTCTTCATGACCCCACTTGGGGTTTTCTTGGCAGAGATGCTGGAGAGGTTTGCCATTGCCTTCTCCAGCTCATTTTATAGAGGAGGAAACTGAGGCAAACAAGGTTAAGTGACTCGCCCAAGATCATATAGCTAGTGTCTGAAGCCAAATTTGAACTCAGATCTTCCTGACTCCAGATCCAGCACTCTATCCACTGCGCCACCTAGTTGCCCTGTCTAATCATCAGGTATCTACTTTGTTTCCAATATTTGTTACTGTTGCTATATATATTTTGGTATATATGGTGACTATATAGGGAACAGGAGTTGTAACAAAGTTGTAATCTCTATGTCAAAAGATATAGACATTCTAGCCACTTTATTTGCATAATTCCAAGTTGATTTCTAAAATAATTGTACTGATTCATAACTCCACCAACAATGTACTAGTGTACCTATCTTCCCACAACCCCTCCAACATTGACTATTCCAATCTTTTGTCATCTTTGCCTATTTGTATGGTATGAGGTGAAATCTCAGAGCTGTTTTGATTTGCATTTCTCTTATTATTAGTGACTTGGAACATTTCTTCATATGGATGTTAATACAGTGAAATTCTTTGATAACTTCATATACTTTGATAACTTATAGGGAAAGGCTTTTGGTCATGTATACATAGATTTGTGTGCGTGTGTGTGTGTGTGTGTGTGTGTGTGTGTGTGCATACATAGTGTATCCCACGGATCTAGCCTCTATTTTTTCTTTATTTTTGTTTTATTTCTAAATTTTTTAAAAAAATATTTTATTTTTCCCCCAGTCAGATGTAGACAATTTTTAACATTCATTTTTTTTTAATTTTGAGTTCCAAATTTTCTTTCTCCCTCCCTCACCTCTCCCTTCTCTGAGAAAGTAAGCAATTTGTTATATAACCTCTACTTTCTAACCAACATAAACTGATCATATGAATATTTAATAGTATACCTTAAGATCCAGAAGGATTATTCCCTCTTCATCCCTAACACTTTTACTTTTTCCTTGATGCTCCTGAGCTGTCTTGAAGAAATCAAGGCATGATAAGAGGGGTACCAGAACACGGGGGAACAATGTGAAGTCACATACACAAGACATGGAATGTCATGTTCAATGAACCACAGGTAGACTGGTGGAACATGATTGTATATTGGGGGCGGGGGTAGAGGCGCAGTAAGGTGTGAGGGGACCGGAAGGGTAAAATGGGACAAATTAACAATTGAACGTTAGAGATGGTCTGTATGCTAGTTTTACTCATATCTCAAGCCTCTCCACCGTCGTGGTCCCCATATGGAAGCTCCTCAGCTTATCAACAGCCTTCCTAAAAAAATTTTTTTCAGCACCCCAGATTGAACAGAATACCCTAGATGTCTTCTGACCAGAGTACAAGGAGACAACACCTCATTCCTGAAATCTGTGTCCCCTCTTGATACAGTCCAGTATCACATTCCCTTTTTATCTGCCACATCCCACTTGTCAAGTTGGCCATCCTCAAACTTCCCATGGCTCCCCCTCCCCACACTCTCTCAGCTGAGAACCTTGCCTCATATTTTACAGGAAAAAAAATGGAGGCCATTCACCGTGAATTCCCTCCTCTCTTCTTCATCTCCTATCACTCAGGTGCTTTTTGGCCCTCTCTTTTAAACCCAGCTTCCCATGATGAAGTGGCCATATTCCTTACCAAGGCTAATCCTCCTGCTTGTTCAAGAGATCCCATTCCATCTCATCTCTTCCATGAGATTGCCCACTCTGTCATCCCCACTTTCTTATTTTAATCTCTCCTCATCCCATGGATCACTCCCTACTACCCTTATATGTTATGTCCCTGTCTTCCTAATCCCAAGAATCCCCTCACATGATCCTTCAATCCCTATCAAGCTTTATCTCTTCTGCCCTTTGTAGCTACTCTTCAAAAAGGGCATTTATAGTAGGTATCTCCATTTTCTCTCCTCTCACTCTCTCTTTAACCCCTCACAATTTGGCTTCTGATTTTACCATTCCATCCAAAGTGCTCTCTTCAGTTACCAATGGTCTTTTAGTTGCCAAGTCCAATGGTCTTTTGTGAATCCTCATTCTCCTTGACCTCTCTGCAGCCTTGGACACTGCTGAGCAGTCCTTCTGCCATGGTACTCTCTTCTCTCTAGGTTTTCTAGACATTCCTCTCTCCTGGTTCTCCTCCTGCTCTGTCTTCTTTGCTAGACCCTTGTCCAAATCATGCCCTTCAAAAGTTGTCCTGGGCCTCTTCTCTTTTGCCCCTACATTATCACTTGTTGATCTCATTAGCTTCCCTGGATTTAATTGCCCCATCTACGCTGATGATTCTCTCTCTCTCTCTTTTTTTTTTTTTTGGTGTTTTTTTGCGGTGGGAGGGGCAATTGGGGTTAAGTGACTTGCCCAAGGTCACACAGCTAATGTGTCGTGTCTGGGGTCGAATTTGAACTCCGGTCCTCCTGACTTTAGGGCTGGTGCTCTACTCACTGCGCCACCTAGCTGCCCCTGCTGGTGATTCTCAAATCTACGTTTCCTGCCCCAATCTTTCTGCTGACCTCCAATCTCACTTCTCCAACTGCCTTTCAGATATCTCAAATTAAATGTCCTGTAGACATTTGAAACTCAGCATGTCCGAAACACAACAAATCTTTTCCCCTAAAGCCTCCCCACCCCTCCCACCTTTTCTCTTACGGTAAAGGGCAACACCTTTGTCCCTGTATCTCAGGTTTTGGTAATAGTAATCAGGGTAGGACTTTTTGCTGTGCTCTTTTGGGATGCTAGGGCTGTCAAGTGCCTTTGATGCATCTGGCCTTTGTTTGAATGGGGTAAGTAAAGTGGGATCTTCTGTCTTGGAATGCTTCTCAGCACTGGGGCAGTGGAGAGTCATTGATTTGTACATGATGTGGATGGTGAGCCTCAAGCACCCAGGGCCCTGAGAGTGTATGTGTTGGAAGTGTAGCATTTCACTTTTGGGGGTACACTCATTGAAAGAGTGATGAGACTATGGGCAAGCCATTGAAACAGCGCCCCCCCCCTCAGCTTTGTAACCCAAATGTTGGTGCTTCTCTGGTAACTATGAATTGTGATTTGATCAGACAAGGTCTGTCTGTTGATGTTTCTAATTTCTGTTTGTATTTTCCCTGAAGTTCAGGGGGCTGATCTTTTCCCCCTGAACTAAGTGAATGATATATGTATGTTTAATTAAACTGAGATTGTTAACCCCTTAAAGTTTCTTTCCTTAGAAAAGCAGATAAAAGAACCTGTGCTAGCAGCCCTCCTGTGTGCTCTTGTTGGCCTTGCACCCCCAAAATAGCTGCTAGCAACATTGTTGCTACAATTCTCAACCTGGAAGTCATGCCGGACTCCTTTCTCTTGCTGGCCCCCCCCCCCCCCCACCTAAGCTGTTGTCAAGGCCCATTGACTTCACCTTTGCATCATCTTACAAATATGCCCCCTTCTCTCCTCTGGAACTGCCCCAACCCTGGTGCAGGTCCCCACATCCCCTCACACCTGGACTATTGCAACAGCCTGCTGGTAAGTCTGCCTGCCTCAGGTCTTTCCCTACTCCAGGCTACCCTCTATTTAGCCACAGAAATGATTTTCCTAAAGCTTAGGTCCAATCATGTTACCCCTTCTACTCAATAAACTCCAGTGGCTCCCCATCATGCCCTCCCCCACCCCAAAATGCCCTGTTTGGCATCCAAAGGCCCTCATAACCCAGACCCCTCCTACCTTTCCAGTCTGCTTACACCTTACTCCTTAACATGTACTCTTTGGTCCAGCGACACTGGCCACCTGGCTGTTCCACAGACAAAACGCTTCATCTCTCAGCTCAGGTCATCTTCTTTGGCTGTCCTGTGTCTGGATCACTCTTCCTCCTCTGCTCCAACTACTGACCTCCCTGGCTTCCATTAAGTCCCAAATGAAATTCCTACACAAAGCCTTCCTCTTGATTCCAGGGTCTTCCCTCTCTTATTTCCTGTATTTGCATATTTGTTTGCATGTTGTCTCCTCCCATTAGATTGCAAGATCCTTGAGGGCAGGGATTGTGTTTTGCTTCTTTCTGTATCCCCAGCACTTGGCAGTGCCTGACATCATGTACTAAGGGCTTAATGTCTATTGACTGATCCTCTCAAACCCCCAGATCTTTTTCAAACCATGCCTCTCCCATCTTGTAATCTTCTAATTTAGCTCTATTATTATATCATGTTATTATTATATATATCATTATTAGCTCTATTATCTTATCTTGATCTAGCCTTGTTTTCTAGATTGTTAAGATTTTTAGATACCAATGCTGCCATCCAGTGTACTAATTTATACCATGTACAAACCTGATAAGTTGCCATTTAGTCATTTTCCAGTTGTGTCCAACTCTTTTGTGACCGTTAGTGAGGTTTTTTTGGCAAAGATACTGGAGTGGTTTGCCATTTCCTTCTCCAGCTCATTTTACAGATGAGAAAACTGGGGCAATCAGGGTTAAGAGACTTGTTCAGGGTCACACAGCTAGTAAGTGTCTGAGGCTAGATTTGAACACAGGTCTTCCTGACACCAGGTCCAGCACTCTACCCACTGCGCCACCTAGCTGCCCAAATTGTGTAATATCCTTTTTCAAAAGAAAAAAATGTTATAACCACAGCACCCAAATCCCTCAGGCCATTAGTCAAAGACCTTCAAAGTTGACAAGGAACCCATGACTTCTTGACATGATGACATCCCCTTGATCACTTTCAAATCCATGTAATAGTACTTTTGACAGGCCTATATAGCTGTATCTCTTCTGTAGAATTTTAGTAAATCATTTTTACAAATTCCCCAGAACTCTCAAAAGTTTTAAACTAATATTCCTTTCATTTATTTTAATGGAAAACTGGCTGTCCCTTGAGCCCGCATCCAATGCAACCCTTTTCATTTCCCGCTCCTCCTCCTCCTCCTCCCTGACTCAGAGAGTCAAAGAATTGGTCATCCATTGACCCTTCAATTTCCAATGCCATTTCTGGACCACCACTTCAATAACTTTCCTCTTTTAAGGTTATAGGGTCAGACCTAGAGATGGAAAGGTCAGGCAAAGGTCATCTAGTCCAATGTCATTCCACACGAGGACCTGAGGCCCAGGGGAGTCAAGTTACTTCCCCAATATCACACAGATAGTGTCAGAGAAGAGACTGAACCCAGGCCCTCTGATTCCAAAGCCAATAGTCTTTTCAGGTCTGTGTTCTCTACTTGTACCACCTTCCCCTCCCCCTTTCTTTTTTGCTGCCATCAACTTTAGTTTATCCTTATTTTAAAATTAAGTTTGGCATCTGGCTTCCAGTTCATCCTCATCACTTGTCAGTAATGACCTTTCTCCCTTCAAGTCTCATTTGTCTTATAGTTTACTAACATTTTGTATAACACTGCCTTATACCCATATGTGTAGGTGTCCTGTTCTTTTACTACGCTGGGGGCGGGGAAGAGGGGAGGAACCTTTGACCTCAAGGCCACATGTGGCCCTCTAGGTCCTCAAGTGCAGACCTCTGGCCTCAAGGCCACTTGTGGCCTTGAGGCCGCAGGTTCCCCACCCCTGGTCTACTAGCAGATAAGTTCCCTGAGGACAGAGATCATGTTTTTATCTCAATATTTATTTTCCAGCAAACTTAGAGCGGTGCTTGTCACAGAATAGTTAAAAATAGGAGTTTCCACCACCAGCCTGAAACAAAACTGAACTGTTCATGCATGGCTACCATTTGCATAGTTAAGTATTAAGGGTGATAAAATCCAGTGAGACACTGTTAATGGTCCTTGAAATCCCCCAATTCTAGCATAAGTTCCTACCGTAATAAAAAAAAAAGCCCCCCAAACCTATGATTTTTGAAGAAAAATCTTGAGAACCAGAATTTGTGGGGAGAAGTAGAGTCTGATTTGGCCCTGGTAAAGCTAGCATAAACCATAACTGCATCTACAAAAGCCTACTGGATGGCACATTAACTCTTCTCCGATTCACTACAACACCTTTAGTGTTTTCAGGTGTGGTTGAGTAAATGCTTAACAGAAAGCTGAGTGAAGCCCAGAAATCTGAAATTCCTAAAAGGCCTTCTTAGCAGCAAGTAAGATAGGATCTTCAAGTCATTTAGAACCTAGTTTTTTGTTTTTATCTTCCAATTTTCATGTCCCATCCCTAGTAATGAAAAAAAAAAAAACAGCTACAGGAGTGATAGAATACATTGATGCAAATGTCCACCCACCCTGTTTCCCTATTCTTTCTTCTATCACTATTCTGTACAAGAGGGAGATCTCATACAGTAAAATAAATCATCTAAGACATGATGAATCCTCCCCCAAAGCTGTCAAAGCTGATGCTTGGGGGCTTCAAAAATAATCATTGCCAAACCACCCCCTCCACTTGAATGAAATATGCCAAGACTCCTGGGTTATGTTAATGTATTCCTTATAAAGCAAAAAACATTCCCTCTTTGTTACTAAAAAGGAGTGTTCCTTTCATACCCAAGAGGTGGGGGGAAACAACACACACACACACACACACACACACACACACACACACACACACACACACGTTGTGCCACATGCATCTAATGCCAGTAATGTACAAGGAGAATGGAGCAGGTGGCTGAAAGGGAATGGGGACTGAAATATCAGGAAGTAGACAGGTTGGGGGGTAGAGGTCAGATGAGAGTTGGTTGCAGTAAAGAGGATTGGGGCAGTATTTAGAGCCCCAAAATATTTAATACACATTTCTTACATTTAAGGACAATTCTATGCCTTCTTAAATGTTGGTTAGAATTTGGACTGGAAATCCCACACCTGAGCATAAAAATTACATCTGATGCACTTCAAAAGAACTGATAGATCTTCTCACCATCCAATTAGCAGTGTGTAAAAGAACCCAAGGTGCCCATGGACAAACTTATGGAAATGCTGCATACTTCTAGTCAAGCAAAGGCTTTCAGAAAATCCTTACAACAGAATTACGGTAAACATTTATTAAGCTTTAATTTTCACAATATCTTATTATTTCAGTTCTGAAATCAGCCTACAAATATTTCACTACATTAACATCAATCTGGTGATCATTTAATAAATAAAGGAATGTATATATACCTTTGTAAAAATAAGTTTGATATATTGAGGATTCCCAACAATGACAGCAGTAGACCTGATTCCCCAAGGGTCACATGCCTTGAGTCTTACATCACTAGCAACAAATCAAGTTGTTTTACAGAAAGAAAAACAAAAACAAAAACACAAAAATCCCACAACTTTTATAAACTTAAATACGATCTAAATCTGCAATGTGGTGCAGGAAACAATATGAAATCACTAATATCAGTGCTGACAAGTGGTGTCATACCAAAAGACACAATTTCCAGTTGAGAATAGGGCAAACGAAGATGATTGTTTCATTGGGTGTGGAAGGGTGCTAATCAACATTACCATCACAAGAATTCAATGAAACACTGGATTCAAGAGATTTAACACATGCGGTTAATTAAGTTGACATTACAGTAAAACCTTTCTATTTTTAAAAATAGACATTAGACGTATGGTCAATAACTTCATTAGCTGCCAAATATAGAGAACTGGTATGGAATGCGAACCACAGTCAGAAACACAGCCATCGAAAAGCCTAAATTGGTACCAGTTTATATTCCACAGGACGGGGCATCGACAAGGCATTTATTTAATAGCAAAACAGTCAGAAGAATGCAATATTCAGGAACAAGGCTGATTTATACCAGATACTATACAGCGTACTGATTGACACCCAATACCAATTAAAAGCACTGTATCACATCCGGAAAAAGAGAAAGAATTCCATTATCTATAGAGAAGAGGCAGAGCTCTGAAATTTACAAACTGCCCTAGAACTAGGTATTTTTGTAGAACTGTGATGCATTACGATGCACACCCATAGCTTAGGAGTTTTGACATCTTAAGCTTTTAACCCTAACACTTTGTAAGATGACAGCTGAATTTATAGTTAGATCAGCCAGTTTCAAAATCTACCAACAAGTATGAACCAGAAAGAGAGATATCCTTTTTCTCAAGGTCTGTTTAAGTAGGGGTAGGGAGTTGGGGTGGGGGGGAGGCAGGGGAGTGTCAGACTGAGCAGAAATGAAGCAATTAAAGATTACCCCTGACCGTTCCGGGGGCAAGGCAAAGCTGGCATTCAGGAAATCCTGTTGCAAGAAGGCAGGTTTACTACTCCCCAATCACATCAATGGGACTGGAGCTGGAACCTAAAGCAGAAATAAGGTGGGAGATGGAGGAGGAAAGGGGGGAGAGACAGCAACAGAACTTTGTATGGAAAAATATATTTCAACATATTAAGGGGATGCACTAAGACATCACTGTGCATACAATGGGACAAGCCAAAATTTGCACTGATGAAAAAAATTTCTCCCAAACATTGAAACGGCAACTTAAAGATTCTATCAATATGAACAGTTTGCATTTATCTTGTTTAAAATTACTACCCTTAGTAAACAGCCATCATGATATTGATACAGTGGGGAAATTAATACTGATAAATTTTATGTGGTCAGTTTCTACTTATAATAGCATCATATTAGTCATTAGAACCTGTCATGAGTAGTATTGTTCTGTATTATTATCCTACGGCATTTAAGATATACAAAATGTTGTTCAAGGTATGAGACACATGGTACAAAAATATATTTTTCCACATACAAAAGGGTGAGCTCAAAAGAAAAGGTTGGATGCAAGGGGCAAAGGGGAGTGGCTGTATTATATCAGTTTTCATCCCGCTGGAGATCTTCTCTACAAAAGCCCCCTAGTAGATGAAAACAAGCCTGGGCCACATGTCAAAGGTTTGTATGTAGTATCTTCAACGTGAAAGTTTCTGTCATTGGCATCCAGAATTCTGATCGGTTTTAAAACATCGGTAACCCTTTAAGAATGTTATCGCCAGTTGAAGATTCTTCATTTAAAAAGAGAGGCATCTCCCTACCTGTATATTACACAGTATAAAATTATACACAGATACACTTCCATAGAAAAATCAGGCATGAATCTCATGCTTCTCGCTACTCAGAGGAATGGTGCCTGTTACAGACTTATGGTTTCTAGCCCTGGGCTCCATTTTCAGGGCATTTTTGCTCACACACAGACATGGCTGTTCCCATGTATGTACGTGTACACATACACAAACACACACATTTTCTCTCACACACAGACATGCTTGTTTCCATGTATGTATGTTTACACACACACACACACACACACACACACACACACACACCCCTTCCTCCCTGTGTCCTTTGAATTTACTAAAAAGTCAACTTCTTTTACTTCCCTAGTCTTGTTCTTTGTCCAGCAAGATACCTCTCATGGGTTTTACAACTTTGGAAAAATGAAGAATAAGGAACTGATTTCACTCCAGGAAAAAAATTAAAGCACACAAACTAACCAATAAAAAGAGTGACTTAAAACTCAAGACATTTTGTAAATGACACAGCACATCCACGTGGTCTAGGATAGGGAGGAAACTGAAAAGCAGTTAAGTATGTACAGAATCAACAATAATTCCAAAAAGTAATTTGGAGAGGGGTCCTGGAACCTAAGCAAGAATGAGAATGACTTCCCTTTCCCCTGAGCCCAGCTCCCAGAGGTGCTAAAAAGACATGAGCTAGCAGGACTTGAGTAACACGACTGGAACCATTTCAATCCAGAAAATATGTGTTTCCACCAATACCCACAAAGATCAACTGAACTGAATCTAAATTAACACTTCCTGAATTGACAGGAAGCCAATCAAAGCAGCCTTGTGTTGCATTATGTGCAACTTAAAAATAGCAGTTTCATAAAATTCTCAAAAATTGTTTTTCCAAATGCTTGCAAAGAAAAAAAAATCCCAGTAAGGATCACATGAGGTTGTTAAATTCTGGGTTCTCCAAATCATGACTACTGCTCTGGACAGGTACCTGCTTCTACCAGTTACCCTCACCCCTGCCCCCACCCCAGTCAGATTTCCACTTAGTGGTTGATAGGGAAACTGAGCACCCTGGTGGTCAGGGAGGAAATCAGTAGGGAAACAATCAGCATCTTAGGGTACCTGTGGAAACATCCACCATCCCCCAAGATCAGGAGGAGCTCCTGTGCACACTTCCCTGAGGTTTTGTCTTTTGCTCCACAGATTTCACTCAAGCTGATAGCAGTCATAAACCTGGGATGTACCAATTAGCAAACCAGAGCATGTTACTGACTCCCCCACCAAACAAAGCTCCCTCAAATCCTCCTATGATTCCAATCATAGGTAACTTCTCCAAGGATCACCGGAAATGAGGACACCATAGACTTCAGGCAAAAAGCACCTAGAGATTCTACTATTAAAATGTTAAGAATAAAACCTGAAGAGCGCTTATTGCTGCCCAGTGGTCCTGAGGGATGCTTAAATAACTTGCAAGTTGTGTTACTTGCTGGGCTTTTTTTTTCCTTTCAGAGGCCTTATTTGGGTCCAAGTCAACCCAAAGCTTCCTAACAAGGCAGCCCTTAAAAGAAGGTTATCAAACCAAGACCTGCCTGTTGAGAGTGTCAATGTGACCGCCACCTCGCTACCAAACTTCAGACTCCAAGCTCCAAAACATTTCTCTGATTCTCTTGGATTTTCACTTTCTAAAACCCTTTGGAGGAAAATCCCCAGTTTCAAGTATGACAAAATACAGAGCAAATCTCAGGTCTGTTTGCAAAAATGAATTCTTCATTTAAAGGAGACTTGAGAAAATAAAAAATTTTTAAAAAGGAGACCTGAATGGGGCAATGACAATTCTAATAATTAGTTTTCTATATGTTCATACAGCAACTGACACCTGATAACCCAACTGTGGGCCCCCTCCCCCAAAGCTTACAACTTGTGAAAATGGAAACACCTCACATGTGAACCCACAGTGTCTTTTTAGAGCTGTGAAAACAAATGCTTGAGATTAAGCTTCTCTAAAATGCCAAATTCACATAATCTTCTCCTCACTTTAAAGTTTTAATAGACTTGACTTGATCTGCCTTTATAAAAACCTTACAAAATATGTCTTTAAACACTTGAAAAAAGTAATTGTATGCTCTATGCATGGATAAATTTTTTCGTATACAGCTAATGTGGGTTTTATCGTTTGAAAAAATATTTTTTTTACACAACTAATGGTTCTCAGGGTGTCTCAGTGTTCTACATAAGTTATTTTAAAATTCTTCTCAACCTAAAGTTGTAATGTGGTCCAATAACCTCACAATGTGCTGTTTTGTTGCTTTGTAACTTTTAGTAAGATAGTGCTTTTTGATTTTCCAAGAGCTGGTGAAAGGTGATTAACCTGGCTTGTCTCATTTGTCACTGTCGCGATCGATGCCTTCGAGCACCCGGGAGAGGCGGATGTTGAGTAGTCTGATCTGGCTATCAAGATGGTCAATCTTCTCCTCCAGGCTGTGGCTGCCCATGCTGAGGTTGGAGCCGCCGCTGCCACCGCCGGTGCCGCCGCTCCTCCAGTAGAAGCCCACAGGGCCCGTCATAAAGTAAATGGCAACCACTAAGCAGAGGGGCAGGACCGCCTGTTCAGGCTCTCCTTCATACTTCTGCAGGATGTATACACAGGAGAGGGCAAACAGGGTGACCCTCACAACCCAGAAGAAGCGACCAAACAGGACGTGCAAGAGATAGAAGAGAAATCCCAGGAAGAGAGACAAGAACCAGTAGGCCAGGAGGACGGCACCGACCAACAACAGAGCTCGAGTGGGGTTGTTAGCCACGGCTGCGGGGCTAAAATAATGCGTCAGGTTCGAGGCTGAAAAACAGGGAAGAGGAGAAAAAAGGACTGAATGAGCAGCAACAGACCAGGGGGCCCCCCGAATTCAAAGGTGGACACAGACAAGACAGGGACAACATTCAATGCTAACACTTATGGGCAAACCCCCTCCCAGTAACTACCATCTCCCTTCTCCTAGACTGTTAGTTCCAAAAGGTCAGAGACTGAATTTCAGTCTCAGAAGTAGGAGTCTGATGGTGCTAATTTACCACCTCAGAGGGGTCAGCTCTATTCTGACCCCTCCTTCGAGTGGGAGGTCACCCTGGGCTATGCCAGGGAAAGCCCAAACTTGTTATTATCTCTATTTTACTGATTAGCAAGCAGAGTCAAAGAGATGAAGTTTCATGACCATGGCACAGAGATAGAAACCTTCTATAGGAAGTCTTTCCTGATCCCTCTTAATTCTAGTGCCTCCCCGCACTGATAATTTCCTATTTATCTTGTCTACAACTTGTTGGTTTATACTTGTTTGACTGTGAGCTCCTTGAAGGCAGAGTGTGTCTTTTTCCTTTCTTTGTATCCACAGTGCTTAGCATAGCACCTGGCACACAGTAGGCACTTAAGCAATGCTTACTGGTTGACTGAAAGTATTAGAGAAAGGATTCAAACCAGGTCGTGATTTAATTCCAGGTCCTCTATCCACTATACCGCACCCCCATATTCTGCTAGGCTGACATCTGCCTTTGATCATGTGAGGAAATATGAACTAGCTTGTAACACAGTCAATTTCAGTGTGACATAATATAAAAAATACACACATACTGTGTGTGTATATCTACATGCATGTCCATGTATATATATGTATAGATAGATATGGCAGATAGGTGGCACCACAGAGCACAAAGCACCAGGCCTGGAGTCAGGAAGACTACTCTCCCTGAGTTCAAATTTGGCCTCAGACACTTGCTAGCTGTGTGATCGTGGGCAAGTCACTTAACCCTGTCTGCCTCCATTTCTTCATCTGTAAAATGAGCTGGAGAAGGAAATAGCAAATCACTCCAGGATCTTTGCTAAGGAAACCCCAAATGGGGTGAAGAAGAGTTGGATACAACTGAACAACAACTACACACATATACACACACACATATATGGTGGTAGTTGTGCAGGTGCTTTGGTATATTTGGTTGTCTCGATTTCCTCCTCTGCAAAATGGGAATAACCACAGAACTAAGAAGGGATGTTGGGAGGATCACGTGCCACGATATAAATAATGCCCCTTGAAAACTTAAAAGACAATGTATGGAAGCCGCCACTTTCATTAAACTGGGATTCCCACAGCACAAAGTGACTGCACCACAGGAAGGAGATGACAAGAGGATGGAGAAAACTGGCTTGGAATGAAACTCACTACAGAGAACCATCCAGACAAGAGAGTCAAGGTCTCTGTGCCTAGCATTCTGACTACTGCTTATCTCCTTCCCTTTCCCATTTATTGACCATCCCCTAACATCTGAGTGAGAGGGCAGAGGTGGCTGGGGTACCACTGTTCCTACTCCACAGGTGTGAAAACTGAAGCGGGGGCCAGCCCTCTTTGGGGTCTGGTAACTGATTTATCACTGGCTGCTCAGTAAGGAAGCAGACGCGATTCCCTTAAGGTGCATGTAGCCGCTGCCCTGTCCTATGCAATCTCCTGTAATCAGGTTCAGGTCTTCAGGGCTTGCTGGAAGGGATTTCATAATCTGGGGAGATGGTAAACACAGACTCTACATGGGATTGCAGGGAATTGCTTTATCTGGGGTGTCTCCCAAGAGCAGCTATTAAAGGTCCTAGGGGAAAAGAGGAAGCCAAAAGCAATCCCTGAATGAGCCAGATCGCTCTCCTCAGGGCGCTCCAGTGACCTGGATTCTGAGGGGCAGGGTGGGAACCCGGGTCTGTCTGTCAGACCCATGAAGCAGCCAGCCCTCAGGGTTATTCACTGACCCTTCTACAAATAGTAAGCCCCTCTATTAAGTTCCAGGCACCCCGAGGTATAAAGACAAGAAGGAAACCAAACCTGCCCCGAAGAAGCCTGTATCCTACACCCATGTGGAGACAAGTCGGTAAAAGTAAATTTTTAGAGGGGTACAGCAGGGAGGGCAGGCACTGTAATAACTCAGCTCAGCTGAGCTGTGAAGACAGCTAGGGATTCCAGGAGGTGAAAGGGAGAGCGTTCTAGTTATATAAGAGGAGAAGCAAGTATTGAGAAAGCACTTGAGGAGGAGGAGAAAGGTAAAGTCGAGTGCACAGGCAGACCACAAGCTGGTCATCATGAGGAGGGGTCTGTCTTTTGTACAGAGGGATGGAGAGCCAACAAAGCTTCTTGAGCAGAGGACTGACATCCAGGCTTTGGGAAATGCCAATGTGCTAGCTGTGTAAAGGATGGAGAGGGAAGTGTGTGAAAATGGGAAGGCTAATTAGGTGACTACTGCATAAGTCCAGGTGAGAGGTAAGGAGGGCCTCAAGTGTAGCTCAGACCCAGTTACTGGTCCTGAAGACTCCTTCCCCCCACCCCCGGCCCCCACAAAAGAGTACAAAGCAAATAGAGAAACCAGCTACATACGACAGATGGAAAAATGAAAGGGGCTGACAATTGCACAGGTCATCAGGAGACCCTTTCCAAGGCCTGTCCCTTGACTGGCATCTCTGCTTCTCCTTCTAAAGAAAAGGAACCAAAATGCTACCTACCACTCGGTGGAAGTGACATAACTCACGGGTCATAAACAAGCTGTGAATGTGATCAGAGGAAGCCAACGCTCTAAAACACCGGGACCTATTTCAGACTCCGTATTACCAATGCTCTCCCTGACCCAATGGGACATGGCGAGTTATTAGAAGAGCAGGCATTCTACCTACCGTCGATTCCGAGAACATCCAGAAGATCGGTCCAGAGTCTCCACAGTGTCTCCACTAAGATATCTACTCCATTTACAAATCTCTCGGTTGACCTGGAGAAAAACTACAAAGACCAAGAAATAAAGCATTAATAAAGAGTTCTGTAAATTCACTTCTCCAATTTCCTCCATTGCTGGTCATGTGGTAGACCATATATGAGCTTCTGTTCCCTGCCCAAGATAAAAAGGTACTTTAGAAATTTGGGGGGAAGAGGGGAAGACAGACTGAGGACTGTCTGGTGGAGGACAAGGCAAGAAGTAAAGAGCTTGTACAAATACAAAACCCCTGGCTCAGGCAGCACTGGAGGCAAGGAGGGGCCTGGGGAGGAAGAGGCTATCCTCCAGTGTGCCCTTCAGAGGATCGTCATCTGTCCAAAGCTAAACTACAACTTAAGGCCACTTAACAATTTAGAAGTTATCTGTTTTGCCTCTTGTGTGGACCATGAGCTGGTTCATCTGGAGGATGTAATAATAAGACAGAGCTGCTGAAGAATTCTGAGTTCTTACGCTAAATAAAGACAAGGGGCTGACATCATTATCAGTCCAACATGGTAGGTGGGCTGTGCTCTTATGGAGAAGGAAGAAAGGAGAAAAGGGGAAGAATGGAGCCACTTTGAAGGAACCCAAGGACCCTTTGAAGCCACATTCACAACAATCCAGCCACTGAAGGACGCCATCTTGTTATCTTCAAATAAATCAGGTCTATCTCCAGGAACAATCATCTGAGACCATATGAAAAGTCTAGGATGGGCCAATGTGCTGACACCCTGATAGCCAAAAACAGATTTGGGGGGAGAGGGAATAAGTAGCCCAGCAGAATCAGGAGGCTCACCACCTTTTCAGCAGAAGCGGGCGACACCTCTTGCAGTGATGCACCGGTGAGGAAATTTGAGGGAGAAAAAAATGTCTCCTCAGCAAGGACTTTAGGGAGAAACGGCTGGCCAAAAAAAGGCCAACTCAACATGGGGAAAACAAATGGTCCTTTAAATATCTGAAAGGTGGTTTGGTGTGGAAGAAGAACTAGATTTCTTTTGTTTCACCACAAAGACTGAAGAGCGAAGGAGGATCCTGAGAAAGGGAAGACTTTCTAAGAATTAGAGAAGACCACTGTGCTATGCGAAATACATGTGAGGAATTCAGAGAAGCACAAAAAGACTTTTATGGATGGATGCAAGGTGAGGTGAGCAGAACAGTCATAAATAGAAGGAAAAACAAAACTGAATTCTTCCAACTATAATGAACAAGCCTGGCCCCAAGAGATGTGAAAATGTACCTCCCCTTCCCTTCTTTGCCAAGGCAGAACAACAGGGATGGGATTCTACATATACCGTCAGCCTTGACTGATGTGTAAGTTAAGTTTTTGCTGACTTGTATATTACAATTTTTTTAAATTTTCAGTTCCAAATTCTCTCCCTCCCTCCAACTTCATCTCTCACCCACTGTGAAGGCAAGAAATATAATATTCATTATTATACATATGAAAACCTGCCTTTAAAAAAGTTAATAACAGCATTTATATGGTGCTTTAAGATTTACAAGGCACTTATCAGTATCGGGGGTGGGGGAAGAACCATTAGTGTTGTCTCAAAGTAAACCACCAGCTGCCTCAGCACGCAGTGAACAGTTTCCCCTCACTGGAAGCAAATGAGGGATAACCACTTGTGAGGAATGCTGCAGAACACATTCTTGTTCAAATTTGGATTGAACTAAATAGTCTGTAAGATCTGAATTCTGAAATCCCTTTTTGGGGGCGGGGGTGGAATGAGGGTGGTATTTTAGGGAAAAATCTCAAGAAATTCCCCATCGCACGACTCACATTCACCATGGATCCTACAGGCTTTGTTGTGGTGTCAATACAGTAAGAAATTCTAAACCAACTACTTCCGATCTGACAGCTGAGGGAAATTTGCCTTGTCCAAGGCCCAAAGTATCATTTAGCAATCTAATATACCCTTAGGGAACAAAGGAAACCAATTAGGAAAAGGAATCGTGGCCCACTGAAAAGTGTAGAGAGTTTAGAGATTAAGGACTTTGCTTCAAGTACCAGCTCTGCCAACTGCAACCACCTGGGTGACCTTGGGTAAAACAACCTCTTTGGCCCGAGTTCCCTCACCTATAAAAAGACTGAGATGGGCCTTACTGATTTTGAAGGACTGTTTCAAATTCTAAAGTTAAGGCCACTTAAGTTGACAAATTGCTTATACAGGGACGGGGAACCTTTGGCCCCAAGGCCAGTGTGGCCCTCTAGGTCCTCAAGTGAGGTCCTCTGACTGAATCTGTGAAGTCAAAGGATGGCACTTGAGGACTTAGAGGACCACAGGTATCATCGAGGTTGCAGGTTCCCCATCCCTGGAACTTGGCCCAAAAAAAAAAAAAAAAGGAGCTTAAGGTCATTTGTCTTTTCAAGAAATACATTTAGAAAAAACAACCACCAAAAAAACTCCATCTTCTCTCCCGGTGGACTTGAATTGTTTGGCTAGGGGTTGCTTTCTTATTAAACTTCTTGAGAACATGAGATCTTCAAAGTGATCTAGGGGACAATCTGGGCCATCTGAGACCAGGAATGTAAAGTAACCAAGCCTGTCGAGTCACTGCCAGGGCTCGGTGAGCTGGGTCCCCAACCTGTTGGGCTCTGCCTTGCTGCCTAGGCCCTTGTAATGCTGGGAGGGCTGGCACCATTTCTCCCTTTCCCCAACTCTCCTGCAAAATTGCAAATGGCCTCAAAGAATATGGAGCTGTGGCCCAAAAAAAGCTTCACCACAAAGGGAAGCCACAGAAGTGGGGGAGAAGGGGGTGGGGCGCCATCTCTGGCAGCCCTGAAGGCAAACCTACCCTACGCAATGGTTAGGACAGATGTTTGCTGTTATCTTTGCTGCTCACACAGGGGCAAGCCCAAGGCAGGCAAAGCCCTCTCCTCCCTCTCCCAGCTCTTGCTCATCTTTAGTTGAAGATTCTGAGAACTCTGGAGGCAGAGCAGAGCTTCAAGACCATCTACTTAACCGTACTCTTTCCTCACAAATAAAGAAACCCAGATTCAGAGAGGAAGTGTCTTGTTCAAGGTCACTGAGCGAAGTTAGCAGCAAATACCCTCTCCATCCATCCAACCTGAGCAGAATGCCCTGGACTTGCAGTCCCTGTCCTGCTCATTCCCCTTTCAATGCTCTTTCCCACTGGCTGGGACGCCCTCCTTGACCCCCTCTGACTCCCTCTTTCAGATCTCAGGGCCCCCTTCATGGAGCCCTTGGATTTCTTAGGGCCATGTCTCTTTCTCCTGTATCTGGCCTCCTCTGGCACTCTGTGTCCCATTTCTTTGTCTCACTTGGCATGCGGTGCCTTGCAGCGCCGTTTAAATGTTTCATGTGAACATGTGGGTTCTCTAACTAGATCACAAGCTCCCGAGCGTGGAACCCAGGGCTATGCTTGTTTGTACTACCCTTCTCTATACTGGCAGCTAACATTTATATATCATTTACTATGCGCCATGCACTGTGTTAAGCTCTTTACATTTGATCCTCACAACAACCCTGTACAGTAGGCATTATTCTTATCCCCAATCTACAGATAAGAAAACTGAGGCAAACAGCAGTGAAGTGATTTGCCCAGGGTCATACAGTCTGAGGCTAGATTTGAACTCAGGTCTTCCTGACTCCAGGCCCAGGACTCTATCCACTGTCCCAGGTACACATTAAGCTCTCATTTCAAAGTAATCTGGTACTGTACCTCAATGCCCTTTAGGCAGGTCCAAGGAAATCTGCTGCCATCTCAAACAAGGTAAGTCAATTCACCAGATTTCCAAGGGAGACATTTCTACCCAATTCTTAAAACTAGATGTAGGGACACATCTCTTAAAAGTAAATAGGCAACAGCACTTTTTTCCCCCAAGGCTGCCTCTATGACTCTGGACCAAACAGAAAGCCAGAATGTTCCTATCAGACACATACCTACACATACCCCCCCACCCCCAATAGATGACATTTATAAGGTGTTTTGCAAACACAGCACTTTACATACATTCCCTCTTAAGAGACTCTCTCATTGAGAAAAGCGGTTAAGTGACTTGCTCCATCTCACACAGTTTAGAGTATGGGATTTGAACTTGGGTCCAGTACTCAACAATTTCCAACCACCATGTCGCTACCTCTGGGACTAACCAAAGCAATCCTAGTAAAGACCCATTAAATGAGCCTTATATTGAAGAGCTCAGAATCTACCAGCATCCACTTTTTTTTTTAAGATTCAAAATTAAATGTACTGCCAAAAGTGGGGTCACTATTCCATGGAAAATCAAATCAGCACAAAGTAGGACTTTCTTTGTCCTGACTTTATTTTGACTTGAGAGACACTTTGGCCTAAAGTGGCAGCTCTGAGCCCCAAGGACCTGAGTTCAAATCTCACCTCTGACACGTACTTGCTGTAGACACAAGGTAAGTCACCAAACCTCTCAGGGTTCCCACTACAAATGGCAGAGAAGGTGCCAAGAAGTGTTTCTCATACCAATGAAATCACAGGACAAGTTGCAGACAAAAACAAATTCTCAATTCCCTCTAGATTTGGAATCAAGGAACCTGGATTCAAATCCCAACCCTCCTATTTACCAGGTGTTTAACCTTGGGCAAGCTTCTAACACTCTGCCTCAATTTCGTCATCATGAACTGTACTTAATGCCCTCTAAAGAGCCTTCCTACATTTATTATGAGCTACCGTGTCAGGCACTGTGCTAAGCAAAAAAAAAAAAGCAAAAGACAGTCCCTGCCCCCAAAGAGCTTCTTACCATCTAACCTAAGACTCTAAATCTATGTTACACGAAGATACTTTCTTCCAGATTCAAAGCCTCCTTTCCCTATCTGGTGAAGAAATTACTACCTACCTAGTTCCACCGACTTGATACAAATCCTTCTGTGAAACAAGCTAACGTTTTGGAGGACACAAGCGCCCATTTTCCCTTTGTCTTGCTACTATGTTTAAGTTCCTTAGGCTGGAAATCCAAAGGCTGTATTATGCTTCAGAGATGAAACTGGAAACCCAAAGATAGTATTATACTTCAGAGATAAAAAACAAGTCTTATACCCAAATAATTCCTCAGAGGAATGGTAGATTAGGATAGGATGGCTAAGTGAAAGCTACAAAAAATTCACACTCCCAACAAGGTCATTTGTGGAAAGAGTCAGTCTACCAAACTTTTAGTAAAGGCTAACAAGGCTGAGGGTCTGGTTTGGAGTTCTCCACCACTCAAAGAGGAAACCTTGAACCCACATGCTGCTCTCCCCAATCCTTCCTGGGCTGGAAAGCTCCAGTTCCTTTTCTCCTGGAATTCAAAGGTACCAGTCAACAACTTTGGTTCTTAGAATTGGTCTAAGTACCTACCATTTGGGGGAGGGAAATGCACAGCCGTTAGAAGAGGTAGAATACAACTGAGAAAGATGAACATAGGTAATTACTTCTGGGAACTCTGCCAGTATCAGCAAGTGCCTTAACTGTCGAGGACAGATCGTAATCAGTGCCCCTTGCTCTGCCCCATAAACCTACTGCTGATGGCCACTGGGTGCCACTGTCAAGGCAACAACCTGTACCTTCCCTAGATCTGAACAGGGATGAGGGGATAATAGGGCCAGAAGACAGGAGCCTGTCACTGTCCTCTAAACCAAAAAGTTAAGTTTTATAAAGAAAGAAATAAGAGCAAGCCAAATGTGGATGCGACTCGGAGATCTGAGTAAGGAAGGAGTGCCAAGGGCACTTTGTGCCCAAGCTCTACTGGATTTTCCTAAAGAGGATAATGTGCTGTTAAGTTTCCCCGGGGAAGTGGGTTGAGGCTCAGTCATGGTAGGATGAAAAACCCTAAGACGACTAAACAAGGTGGTATTTACATAAGGTACTGTGAGTGGGGGGGAGGGGTCAGTCTACTTAAGAAAAATCTTTTTTCATTTCTCGAGGTGAGGGGAGTGAGGACCACCCAGCCCCCCCCCCCGAGGGTTCAGCTAAGGCCAGCACCCTCCCATCACCCGCCGTGAAGCAGCCTGTGAAAGGGGCTGCTGGGAGCTCTCCCTGGGGGTCCCCCGAGGCCAGGGCCCTGGCAGCTCGGCACAGTCCCCAAGGAGCCAGGGCCAAGGAGAAAATCTAGGGTGAGGTGGGATTTGTAAGACTACAGACTGACCAGAGAGGGAGCCCAAGGTACCCACGGGCCAAAGTGCCCTTCGTTCTCAGCCCCGGCCCCACAGATGGATGGGAGGCAGGGAGGGGGAAGCTGGAGAGAGAAGCCCTCCCCTCCCAGGACCCTACGCGCGTCACAAATGTCCCTGGACCACGCTGCCCCTCCCGAGGCTGAGGGGGGCTCCCCACTCCTGGGGGCCCTCCGGCATTCCCGGCTGACCCCCGCCGCGTCCCCAGTCTCCCTCCTCGGGCGAGGATGCCCGGGGGCAAGGTGACCCCGAAGGCGCTCGGGCCAGGGCGCACACCGGGGGCGCCCCACCTTCTGCACGGCTCGCACGTTGTCCTCCCCGCACAGGCTGCTCACGCTCTGGTAGACGCCGCTGGCCGCCCGGCGGAACGTGTTCTGCTTGTCGGCGCCGCGACCCCGCGCAGCCTGCGCGCCTGGCCCCAGCAGCTCGAGCAGCAGCAGCAGCAGCGGCAGCAGCGCGGACAGCTGCGGAGGGGGCCCGGCGCGCGCGCCCATCGTCCGTCCCGTCAGCTCGGCGAGCCCCGAGGGCCCCGGCGCGGCCTCCTGCGCGTCCGCTCCGGCCGCCGCCGCCGCCGCCGCCGCCGCCGCCTCCTGCACGGTGTGCCCCGGCGCCCGCCTGCGCCTCCGCCGCCGCGAACCTCCTGCTGCGCTCCTTCCGCTTCCGCAGCCCCGCGCAGCGCCCCCGGCGGCCACCACCGCTCCACGCCACGCCGCGCGGGCCGGCTCCGCCCCCGGCCCGCCCCCCGCGCGCTCCTCCGGCCCACGCGGGCGCGGAGCTGGAGCTGAGAACCCCAACCCGAGCCTGGCGCGGGAGCGGACCCGGGGCTCTCCGGTTACCCGTGCGCGCTCACTCCTCTGGGCCCTCCTCCGGCTTCCCAGTCCCCGCACCCCTCGCGCATGTATCCTTCCTGCCTCCTCCTCCTCTTCCCTCCTCCCTTCTTCCTTCCTTCCTTCTTTCCACCCTTCCTTCTATCCATCTTTCCACCCTTCTTTTCATCCATCCATCCATCGTTCCATCCTTCCTTCTTTCTTTCCTTCCTTCCATCCTTCCTTCTAACCTTCTTTCTTCCTTCCATCCATCTATTAAGGGGTTTAGTGGAAAGGAGCTGCAAACGATGACTATTAATTAATAGTTTTCGGACCTTGATGCAAGTGCTTTCCCTCTAAGATCTGTCACCAGTTTCTCCTGTTTGTTCATGCTGATTTGCTTAGGTGTCTCTCCCTGCCCCCAATTAGATCGTGAGCTTTATGAGAGCAGGAGCTTTTCTTCTTTCTTTGTATCCCTAGCACTTAGGGATGTGCTTGGCACATAGTAGGTGCTTAAAGAATGCTTGTTGATTTGACTTATACATATGCAGGCAGCCTTTCCCAAACCTTCTTAATTCCTATATCCTCCCTCTATTAGTTATCTCCTATTTGTCCTGTATTTGGCTTACTTTATATAGATTTGTTTGCATGCTGTCTCCCCCGTTAGATTGTAAGCTCTTTGAGGGCAGGGGCTTTCTTTCGCCTCTTTTTGTATTAAAAATGTTTGTTAATTGATAATAGATGCTTAATAAACAATAAAAATAATCATTGAACCCATGATTTAAGAACCATTGAGTTAGATCTTAGGGACCATCTATCTAGTCCAAGCCCCTCTTTCCATCTGAGGAACTAAGATGCAGGAAATGAAGTGACTTACCCAACGTGACACAGGCAGTAAGGGACAAGGTTGGAATTGGAATTCAAACCAAGATGTTCTGAAACCTCTAACTAAAGGGCCCCAAACCTAGTAAGTTCCCCAGAAGGTTATCCCTGGGAGTTACATTCATTCAACTTTGCTATGTGATGGGAGAAGTACCAACTTTAGATGGGAGAAAGGGTCCCACCTGGCCCTTGTGAGTAAAAAGTTGACACAACCATAGAGGCTCATATGGAAATAGGTTTTGCATTACTTCACATGGATAGCAGATATCATTGTTTGCCTTCTCAAGGAGTGAGGAGAGACAGGAGGGAGATAATTTGGAATTCAAAATTTTTAAAAACAATGTAAAAAATTTTCTAAATATAATTGGTAAATATAGCAAATAATTTTTTAAAAATATACATTCAACCATAGTTAATCACACAATAATAATTGGTCAAAACCTCCAATGCCTTTTGTCCTTGGTTTTATTTCATATTATTCCCCTTTATATGCTTTCTGTTACAGTCAAAATGACCTGGTAGATGTTCCCCATATAAAATATTCCTGGACCTTTGGCCAGGTTGTCCCCCATGTCTGGAATGTTCTCTCTCCCCTCCTCCACCTAGTAAAATTCTTAGCTCCTTTCCAAAAACAGCGAAGGTGCCACCTCCTCCAGGAGCCTCTCCTGATCTGGATTGCTTGTGCTCTCTCCCCACTAAATTATTCTGTATTTCCTTTGTATATATTTATCTACATGTTTATATCCCACCCTGGGCCCTAAAATGAGCTCTTTGAAGATAGGAATTGTTTTCTTTTTGCCTTGGTACGCCCAGGCAGGTACAATTCGCTGCAGGTAGTGATTTAATAAGAGCTTTTAATTAAATCAAAGGCTATGCCAGGAGCACACAAATTCTGGTAGGTTCTGTCAAGCTAGAAAGTCATAGGATCATAGATTTAGGAGTACATGGAGGTACCTCAGGGATAAAAACTCTGGTCCAACTGAAGTTAAGAAAGGTGAAATAACTTAGCCAGATTGAAGACAGATAGGATTTGAACCCAGACCATTTGGTTTCAGGTGTACTGTTCTTTCCAGTGTACCACACACTACACTTGGTGCTGCCAAACAGACAGCCTTGCTAAGAGCAGAGAAGCTCCTTGCCAGCATGGCCAGACTGATGCATTGATGAGGAATGAAAGGCACAGGGTGCTCAGATCTGTGCTGATGGAAGGAGTTTCCACACTGATGAAACCACTAATCCTTGGAATATTGAAATATAAATGCATTATTATCTATCTCCTGACAGAGAGCTGATGGACTCCATTTACAGGAGAAGAAACACATTTTGGGACACAAAATTTGGGACAGCAAAAATTTGTTTTGCTTGACTATGCATGTTTGTTACAAGGGTTCTGTTTTTGTTTTTGTATTTTTTCCGTGGGGGTTGGGGAGGATTGGGAGGGAAAATAAAAGCTTGTTCATTGAAAAGAATTAATTAAAAAATACCAGTGCATTAGAGGATTGCAATGTGCAGCCTGAGGGTATTGTGTGGGGAGAGATTCTGAAAGGATGTATTTGAATTGAGCTTTAAAGGAAGTTTAAGGACAAAAGAGGTGGGGAGGGATGGGGAGGAAGGACATTTGAGGCTGAGGGAAGAGCTGAGCAAAGACACAAAGGTGGGAGAGCCCACAAACAGAATGCTGTGCTGAAGCACAGAGTATATGGGGGCGGGGCGGGGGCGGGGGGAGAGGAGTAACATGGAATCAGGCTCCAGATCGGGGAGGACTTTGAATGTCAAATCTACTTGAGCAAAAGAACGACCTGGCCAGATCCTTGGGTAAAATTATTCAGGCAGCAATATGAAGGAGAGATGGAAGGGGAGAGAGTGGAAGCACAAGAGGATGGGTTGGGAAGGCTTTTGCAGGAATCCAAGTGGGTGGTAATGTAATACAAGGAAAATTAGGAACCCCTGAGTAACTCCTAGCTACTGACGAGCCCCCTAGGATCCGGTGACTCCTTCCTGGAATGTCAATAGATAGGACCATCCCACCTGGCAGATCCTGTCTAGCAGATATCCCTGAGACTCCTTGGCTCCTTCCTGGAATGTCAATAGATAGGACCATCCCACTGAGAGATAACTTGACAGACCCTTCCTGGGAGATATCCCTGGGACTCTGTGACTCCACCAAGGAATGTAAATGAGATTATCCCACTAGTACGATAACCTGACTGAATCTTTTGATCAGCCAGGACCTTTGTTCCTCTTCCCCCCTACTCTGTACCCCCATATCCTATATAAACGAAGCCATCACCCCAACACATTTGCCATTGATTTGTGGTGCCGTACCCCGATGGCCGCCGGCTAATAAATTCTCCACTTAAAACTTATACTCTGTGGTGTGTCTCGCTCGCTTCTGGTACAACAGTAATGGGGGCTCGTACCAGGATGGTAGCTCCCTCTGATCCTAGAGCCACCCTCCAATGGAGAACCCCAACGAACTAGTCAACAAACATTTGTTAACATGTTGCCCGCCTCCTGATTGAAAGGTGGGCTCAGAATGCACAATGAGACACATTTTTCTGGCTACAGCCAATGTGGACATCTGTTTTGATTGACTTTATGTTTGTAAGGGTTTTGTGTTTCTAGCGTTTCTCATGGGATTGGAGTGGGAGGATGAGAAGGCAGAGCTCGATTGATTAAAACAACTAGAATATTTCAAAACCAAACAAGAATTTGTTAAATGCATAAAAAGTGCCAGCACTGTGCCAAACTGGGGATTACAAGGACAAAAGTGAAACAATCCCTGCCCTCAAGGAGCTGACATTCTATTCCAGGAGACAATATGCATGTGTCTAAGTAGACGCACATATATTTATAGGCATAGAAATGCAAGGTCATTTAGGAGGGCACTAACAGTGGGGGAAATTAGGAAAGGCCCCAGGTTGGCAATTGAATGAGCTTTGAAGGAAACTAGGAACTCCAACAGGCCAAGGTGAGGAGGAAATCCATTCCAGGCCTGTGGGATGGCTTGTGCAAAGAATGAAGGCTGGACCAGGGGTGGGGAACCTGCAGCCTTGAGGCCACATGTGGCCCTCTAGGTGCTTGAGTATGGCCCTTTGACTAAGTCCAAACTTCACAGGTCAAATCCCCCGTAATAAAAGGATCTGTTCTGTAAAACTAGGACTCAGTAAAAAGGCCACACCCAAGGCCGAAGGTTCCCTGCCCCTGGGCTGGACCATAAAGTTCATGATGTAATATATTTGTGGTTGTTGCTGTTTAGTTGTGTCTAACTCCATTTGGGGTTTTCTTGGCAGAGATACTGGAGTGGTTCGCCATTTCCTTCTTCAGCTCATTTTGCAGATAAGGAAACTGAGGCAAAATGGACTAAGTGATTTGCCCAAGGTCACAAGGGTAGTAAGCCTCGGAAGTGGGATTTGAACCCACTCCAAAGGAATTAGTGTTCTTTTCGCTGTATAGAAGATAGGTCAGAAAAGGTAAAGACTTGAGTCAGGGAGGGAGACTTTTGTTAAAAATTAAATTGATTTGAGGGCAGCTTGGTGGTGCAGTGAGTAGAACATGGGTCCTGGAGTTAGGAGGACCTGAGTTCGAATCCTACGTCAGATACTTGACACATTTTGCTAGCTGTGTGACCTTGGGCAAGTCACTTAACCCCAATTGCCCTGCCTTCCCCCCTCCAAAAAAAATTAAATTAATTTATTCTTAGTTTTCAGTATTCACTTTTATAAGATTGAGTTCTAAATTTTTCCCCCTCCCAGGGAAGGAGACTTTTGCAATAGTCCAGGGGAGTGAGAGGGGATGAGTGGTGAGTGGAAAGGAGACGTGGAGGAAGCATTGACAAGGCTTAACTGATTAGATGTGTGAGGCGAGGGAGACTTTTTAAGGAGACAGAGTTAAAAATGACTTCCTTAAGTGGCTAGAAGCATAGTGATACACCTTTCAAAATAAACAAGTTCAGAAAAGGAATACATTTGGGGCTAAAGATGGTAAATTTTGTTTCAGACATAGGATAATAGATTGGGAGCTGAAAGGGACCTTACGAGCCATGTTGTCTAACCCCCTCACTTAACAGAAGAGGAAACTGAGGCAGTATCCCTGGTGGCATTCGAGAAAGACCTTCCTAAGTCCCAGGTCTCAGCTCTCCATGCATGATACCATCTTGTTGCTGTTTGGTTGTTTAGCTGTGTCCCTCTTCATGACTGGGTGGATGATATCATGACAACACTGTCTGTGGGGGTTGTTGGTAAAGATACCGGAATGGTTTGCAATTTCCATTTCCAGTATTACACCACCTAGCTGCCTCCAAATTCAGAGTTCAAAATACCTTTGGGTGTCCCCTCTCTCTTGCTGTGCCCATCCAAAGCACACCCAACTGTACACTAGAGATTCTTGCCTGCCTGGCCTCATAGTGAAATCCTGAATTCCTCCAATGCATTGCTTGATAGATTGGGAATCAGGAAATCTGGGTCCTAGTCCCGGCCTTGTTATTCCCTTCTCTTAATCAAGTTTCCTCTTCCTCTTCTAGGACAATGAGTTCCTTTCTCTTTTTTTTAAAGGGGAGTTGAGGGGGGTGGGACCGGTAAGGTAGGATGAGTCTGGACCCTTTGATTTTACCTGTTTTACACTAGGAAACTCCTGCTATGAAACATCCTCCTAGCCCCAAGCAGATCTGCAACTCATCTGGATTCTTCAAGAGAGTTGCCTGAGGCACTCCAAGGTTGCCAGTGGTTTGAGCTAGAATGTGTCAAAGATGGAAATTGATCCATCCTCTGTCAAATGAGAGAAAGCGTGCAAAACACTTTGCAAGCCTTGGAGATTTATACAGATTAATATTCTCACACTGCGTATGTGCTTAATCAATGTAGAATCGAAAAAATAGAAATGAAACATGCTTGCTCTCCCTCACAGCTGTTTTGAGAATCAAATAACATTGTTTTATTTCATTTGTGAGGGAGGAAGAGATGATAGGAATAATTGTTTCATTTTACAGATAGGGAAACTGGAGTCTTGTAAGGATCTTGGGGAAGCCAAGGACAAACTGCAAACCATTGTTCTTGCTGGAGAGAGGTCAGCAGATATGGACTGAATCCCCTGCCCTGCCACTAACAGCGTGACTTTGGGCTAGTGACTTAAGCTCTCTGGGACTCATTTTCCTCCCTGGAGACTACATTGTTTCCAAGGTCACTTTCAACTGTCATTTAAAAAAAAAAACAACCCACTTTTATTTTATTTTGTTTTTAAATTAACAAGCATTATTTTCTTTCTCTTCACTGTCTGAAAAATGAAAAAAAAACCCTTGTAGTAAACATCCACAGTGAAGCAAAACAAATTTCCACATTGGTCATGTCCAAAAACATATATCCATTCTACATTTTGAAGCCATCACCAGCATGCTTCATCATCCACCCTCTGGAATCATAGATTTCACTGCATTGATCAGAGTTTCTAAGTCTTTCAAAGTTGTTGTTACAATGTTGTCATTGTGTAAATTGGCTTCTGCTCACTTCACTTCATCAGTTTATACAAGTCTTCTCAGGGTTCTCCGAAACCCTAGGGTATCACCTTAGGGTGAAATAATATTCCATTACATTCATATACCATAATTTGTTAGCCATTTCTCTAATTTATGGGCAACTAGGTGGCACAGTGGGTAGAATGCTGGGCCTAGAGTCAGGAAGACTCACCTTCCTGAGTTCAAATCTGGCCTTAATGCCTTTTAAGAGGTTCATGGACCCCTCTAGAACTGAAGTACAAAAGAGGGTTGTCTGGAATGAATTCACAGACTTGAGCATTCTTTAAGTCAAGGTGGCAAAGGTTTATTGTAACCCCAATATGGCAGGCTGAGCTCCTTAAGCAACTTGCAACTTAACAGGAATGATGCTAAAGCTCATATAGGAAAAGCAATAGGTTATCTGGCAGACATGCTAATTGGGTGATAACATAAACCTTGGTCACCGACATCATTCACTAGTGGAAAAGGGGGAAGGGGGAGGAGGGGGATTAAGGGATATAATTTTGTTCCGTTATATCTGTAGCAAGATAGCTTTGAGAGTTGATGTCTATTGACCACTGGATTGTATAACTGTGGGAATCAATACATGATAATTTTGCTGGTACAAGATAGTCCTGTTTTTACAAGGGAAATTCTACAGAGATCAGCTTGTTCTTGTGTCTTACCTGGGCCCACTCCTGAGTTGTTGCTAGGCATAGTATCCTTGGGCTAGGGAGAAAACTGTCAGGGATAGTGTTTTGAAGCTAGGGAGAAATGTGATTTTGGAAGTGGCGTCCAAGCACAAGCACCCAAGCACCACATCAGCCTCAGACATTCAGGGGCTATATGATCCTGGGCAAATCACTTCACCGTTTGCCTCAGTTTCCTGGTCTGTAAAATGATCTGGAGAAGGAAATGGCAAATCACTCCAGTATCTCTGCCAAGAAAACTCCAAACGGCGTTGCAAATAGTTGGACACAATTGATGGGCACCACTCTCCTCCCTAGTTTCTAGTCCTTCACCCCTACAAAAAGAGCCACTATAAATATATTTAGACATTTATAACTACGAAGTGGGGTATAAGCCTAGTAGTGACATAGCTAGGTAAAAGGGTGGGCGGTCAATCAATTAACATTTATTAAGTGCCTACGATGTGCTGGAAGGAGAAGGAAATGGCAAACCACTCCAGTATCTTTGACAAGGAAACTTCAAATGGGGTCATGAAGAGTTGGGTACGACCGAAAGTACAGAAAAACAACAATGTTCCCGGTATAGCGCCGGCCCTCAAGGAGCTTGTACTCTAGACGCAAACACTTGTTTTCAATGAATAAATGCAAACATTTATATTCAAAGCAAGTAAGTAGTTAGCAGAGAGAAGGCACTGGAATGAAGAGGGATTGGGGAAGGCTTGCTGTAGTGCAGGAGCTTAAAGAAGGATGCCCAGCTTGGGCGCCTGCTTTCCCCTCCACGCTCTGCCCGGGTGCATACCTGTCTGCGGTTTCCGTACCCGCCCCCCAGCCCTTCACCCTCCCTCCTCCCCTCTCTTTCTCGTCAGTTCCACCCTCGATTTCAGGGACCGCCCCTTCTCTCCCTCCCCCCCCTTTTCCCGTTGACTCTCGCGAGATCAGGAAGCGGAAGTCTCGTGCGCTCCGGGACTAGCGCCGCCGCACGTGCGTGGTCTCCGCGGTTGTTGCCGGCGCCGCTGCTGCCGGGGTTGAGGGGTCTGAGAAGCGGCGCTATGGGGAGGCTGCGGCGGCGCTACAACATGAAAGGGCGGCAGCAGCCGCAGCCGCCGCCGGGGCCTGAGGTTCAGCGGCCGGGCGTCCAGGTGCAGCTGGAGCTGGACGGTAAGGGCTCCCGGAGCGGGCCTTCCCTTCTCTGAACCTCGGTTTACCCATCCGTAAAACGGGTGCAAAGCAGCTGCGTTGTGCGGGTGCCTTCCCCTCCAAGCCTCATGAAATGTGCCTAAAGAAGCTGTGTTCTCTGAGTACCTTTCCCTTTCTGAGCCTTGGTTTACTCCCCTGTAAAACGGGCGTGAAGGAGCTTCATCCTCTAAACCCTTTCCCTTTTCTGGGCCTCAGTTTACCAGTCTGCAAAGTGGGGTTAAAGGTTCTGGGCCCCTAAGTCTGTTCGCTTCCCCGGACCTCAGTGTGCTGATCTGTGAGATGGGGATGTAGGTAGTCCGCCCTCTCTCCTGCTTCACTGGGTTGGCCCTGCGGAAACCGTTCTGTTTCTTGAAGCCATAAAGAAATGGGAGGGGTGAGTGAGGACCGTTATTTATCATCATTGTTTGCTCCTTGTGACCTTGGACCAGTCACTTCTCTTTGAGCCAGCTTGACGTCCCTTAGGTGTCTACACGGCTTTGGGCTGTGGGTTTATCAGTCTTGTCAAAGCGGTTCTTAAGAATCACAGATTCTCAGAGTTGGAGGAGTCCCTGGGGGACACCTTAGAGGTCATTGATCCAGACCTGTCATTTTACAGATGGGGAAACTGAGGCCAGAGAGGTGAGGTGGGCTTGCCCAGAGTCACAGAAGCAGTGGGTGGCCGTGCTGGGGTTTGAATCGGGGTCCCAAGTCCGAACCTGATATTCTTTAGACTGTGCTTTTCTACGGTATGGGATAATCTTTTGCCTTTCCTTGTATGCCCAATACCTGGCACATAGTAGGCACTTAAATGATAGTCGACTGACTAAATGACTTTCCATTGAGCCACACTGCCCCCCAGACCGTCCAGGCTAGTTCAGGAATCCCCTTGCACCACATACAAGCCCCCCGCCGATGGGGAAGACTGGCTCTGAGCAGCCCCTACCATGGGACACTCACGGAGTTTTCCCGCTTTGTGAGCCCAAATATTTGTCTCAGCAGCTTCCTCCCATTCCTTCCAGGACCAGACAAGGCAGATCTTCATCTCCCCCTGCCCCCCAACCTTTCACTTAAAGGTTTGCCGTCACTAACCCCTTCAACACTATTTCCCACCCCGCTCCGTGTTCAACAGACCCCTTTGCCTTTGGCTGACCCTCCTGTAGGTCCAAGATTCTGGTCCGGACACTATCCCAGCCCCTCTTCCTGTGGTCACTTATTGGGGTGCCTAGAAGGGACCACCTTGCTCTAGATGCGTCTGTCGTCTCTTGTCAGTTTGTGGTCCTGGACCATGAGCCTCTTAATGCAGCCTGAGATGGCGATCCTGGAGTGCCGGTCAGCCTCACACAGCTGACTGACTGTGTGCTTACATTTCTAGAAAACCCTGTTTTGTCCTACTCGAATTGTTGTCCAGATACATCTCCCTGTGCCATGCTTGTATGGCGATGTTATTTCTGAACCTGAATATGTGTGTATGTGTGTTTACATGTATACGTGCACATGTATGTATGCCTGCGTGTATGAGGATGTGTGCTGTGTATATGATATACATGCATACATATGTGTATATATAGATTTATAGCATATAGATCACCAGGCCTAGAGTCGGAAGACCTGAGTTCCAATCCAGCCGCAGACGAGTACTAGCCGTGTGACCTTGGGCAAGTCACTTCACCATGTTGGCCTCAGTTTCCTTATCTGTAAAATGATCTGGAGAAGGAAATGGCAAACTGCTCTAGCATCTTTGCCAAGAAAATCCCAAATGGGGTCACGAAGAGTCAAACACGACTGAAACGATAGAACAACATACACACACACAAATCGGTACTTTTGTGTGTGTGTGTGTGTGTGTGTGTAGGTAGTGCAGTGGTTAGAATGCTGGGCTTGAAAGAGCTGAATTCAAATGTGGCCTCTGACACTTACTGGCTGTGTGACTCTGGGCACACCATTTAACCTCCTGTGCCGACCTCAGTGCCTTCAGGTGTCAGATGGGGATGATAACAGCACCTGCCTCCCAGGATTGTGAGGATCGGATATGATAGTTGTGAAGGCTTCACAAACCTTAGGGCACTGGGTTAAGTGCTGATTATTATTATTATAAAGGTGAATGACGTGCACTGATGATTTCTGAGGTCACTATCAATCAATGAAAGTTTATTAAGCACCTACTATGTGCCATGCTGAGTGCTGGATGATACAGAAAGAAGCAAAAGCAGCCCCCTGCCCTCAAGCAGCCCTCTAATGTCTCAAGGGACTGTTGTCCTGGAGTTGCTGCTGTCGCTTACTATTGGCTTTCTACTTCCTAAGGGGAATGGGGCAAAGGCGCGGCATGCCCTCCCCTTCCCAGGGTCCTCTCCACCATGGCATGCCTTAGGAATCCTCCACTTGGAGCTGGAAGGGACTGCTCTCATTTCACGGATGAAGGGCTGAAGCTGGAGGGGCCCAAGGGTAGATGGGTAGGAGGCATCAGAGGTGGGGTTCCCGTGGTGGCTGCTCCAGCCCTCCTCCCATTAATGGCCCCCCAGGTGGGCCCAGCCCTTCAGCTGGTCCCAAGTCCACCTAAGTATATGGTGTCTCCCAGACCTCCTCCCTCCTCTTTTCCACAAGAGTAGCATGAACTGCTTTATCGGAGGCTTTGCCAAATCTAGGTTAGCCCAGTCTCCAGTGTTCCCCTGGTGTCTCTGCCTAATTAGTTGCCCTATCAAAACCAAGAAATAAGGTTGTCCTGGTATAATTGGACGATTGTTTCTTCTTGTATAAAATCCTTCCTGATATTCGTATCTTTGCTGTCTGCGTGCTTGGGCTCGTGGGGCCACACCGGACTCTGGCCCTTCCTGTTCTGTGCCTGTCCATGCTGGCCCGCTCAATCCTGAGGCCTCTGTGGGCTGGGAGGACTTAGCCATGGGTGTCTTTCCAGACAGGGGCCTGTGGAAAGGAGTGGATGAGAGCAACGCGCTTGTCCTGCCCGGACGGAAAGAGAAGAAAAAGAAGGCCGCACCCACCTCCAAGAAGGAGAAGAAGCCTCTGACCAAGAAAGAGAAGAAACTCTTACAGAAAGTGTTGGAGCAAAAGAAAAAAAAGACTGAGGTATGACCCCCATCGGGGCAGGGGCAGCTTGGTGCGGCTCCAGCAGTGGAACAAGCAGCCACGGCCCTTCGGAGTCCTTAAACGTGCTGTCTCAATGGTGGATCTGGTGGTGGTGGCCGTTGTTTTAAAATCTCGCTCGGGTCAGTTTTGATGGCTTTCATGTAGAATGGTCCTGGGGCAAGTCACTTTCATGCTGTTACTCTTTTAATATGTTGTGTTCTGTAGAAGCACAGGTGCACAAAGTAATGGCTTTTCATAATTGTAGGGAAGTATGTAGTTGTAATTGAATGAAAAGCTATAAGCTCATCTTGGGTGGGGTCACTGCGGGCAGAGTGAGAGGGACAGTGTTTATTCATCTGGGTATCTCCAGTACCCCGAGGGGCGCTTTTCTGCCCTTGGTAGGAGATTAATAAGGCTTTGGATGAGTAAATGAATCAAACAGTCCAGTGAATGAATGAACAGATACTTCCCAAGCTACCGAGTACAGGGCCCTGTGCTTGGGCTCACTCTTGTCAAGGCCTTGGCTGTGGTTACCCTGACTTGATGTCTTACACACAGGGCCTGAGAATTAGTCCTTGCCTCTGGGAGCAGGGCTGGTAGCTGGCTGCCTGGGCCCCTCCTCCCTGGGGCTCAGGGCTACTAATTCCCAAAAGCCATCTCCCCGGACAACCTGGGTCCTTCCACCCGCCACCTTCCAAATCCATCTAGAAGGCCTGACTCTCTCCCGCTCTGTTAGAACATTTCCCTGACCATCTCTCTGATGTCTCTCTTTTTCTCCCACTCACCTGGAGGGGTAGGGAAGGACAGTAGCCCCATGTGGATGACCCCCTCCTTTCTCTCCCCCCTCTCCAGCGAGCAGAATTACTGCAGAAACTGAGTGAAGTCCAGGCCTCTGAGGCGGAAATGCGGCTTCTGTATACCACCTCCAAGCTGGGGACTGGCGAGCGGATGTACTGCAGCAAAAGGTGAGGGACCCTCTGGCCTGGGCCTCCTCCTGCCGGGAGAGCCCCTTTCAAGCCAGCGTGCAGGGTGGTACGCCAAGCATTCCCGTAGCTCACTGGGTTGAGTTTGTTTGCAGATGCTCAGAAGGAGAACTCCCTGCGGGTGTCGTGTCGGGAAATGTGTGTGTGCATGATTGTGGATGAGCAGATGTTTGCGTCGGAAAATGGACGGGTGGATGGTTGTATTGCTATGTGGATGTAATGAAATTTTTCTGCAAATCTAAGGACAGCTTCAGGGCTGATGAAAAGAATACTGGTCTTGGACTCAGGAGACTTGGGTTTGAATCCTGCCAGCGACCCTGGGAAAGCCATGTCATCTTTTTGTGTTCTCACACACCTCAGTTTCCTCATTGTGGGCCATCTTTATTTTGTTTCCTGAAGGTTTGCAAAGCACTTTCCATGTGTTACCTCATGTTGAATCGTACCACAGCCTTGTGAGTAGGTGCTCTTCACTTTACAGGCAAGGAGAAAGAGGCTCAGTACCTGCCACGGAGGAGGAGCTTAATAAATGCTGGTTGATTAGAAAGGCCAGGGGACTCAGTAGCATTTATGTAGTGCTTACAAAGCGCTTCACAAGCATTTATTTGATCCTCACGATAACCCCATGTGGTAGGTGTTATTATTATCATCCCATTTCACAGTTGAGGAACTGAGGCAAACAGGTTAAGTGATTTATACAGCGAGTAAGTGTCTGAAGCTGAGTTTGAACTCAGGTCTTCCTGACTCCAGTCCCAGCGCTCTCCACAACTGTGCCACCAACTGCCTTGTCCAGAGTGACCCGGCTGACCAGAGTCTGGGGCCTGAGGCAGGATTCAGACTTAAGTTTCCTGACTCCAAGCCTGGCACTCTACCGAGAATAACTACTGGTAATCAGGCAATTATCAATGTCAGTTATCTTCATTAATAGTGATAATTTACCTTGGTCATTACTAATAGTATGAATACAGTAGATAATTTTATTATTAAGAATAACAGTAACCTTTTCTTAACTTCTACATAAATGATCTTTCTGGGGACAGATGTCCCCCTACTGTTCAGATGTTAGTGATGGGCAAGAAGAAATAAAAGGAGGCTGGCTCACTGGAAAGGTTGGCCATCTAGGCATCACGGCCTCATAGAGGGGGCAGCCAGGAGGACCTGAGGTGCCTCGGATATTTACCAGCTGGGTGACTGCCGGGCACATCACTTAATCTCTCTCTGCCTCAGTTTCCTCATCCATAAGAGGAAGTGGTTGGGCTTGAGCTCTGGGCTCCTCATTTCATTTTTTAAAAAAATATCTGGTGTGTGTGTGTGTGTGTGTGTGTGTGTGTTGGCCTGGGGGCTGGGGTGTATGGAGGAAGAGTTGGGGGAAGGAATGTTTTGGTGGTAGTCCTGGTCCATAGGACCACCCTGGTCATATAGCTGCAGGGCGAGTCACTGCCTTTCACACTAGAGAATCACAGTATATTGACCACACAGCTAGTATTTTCTAAGACAAGGTTCAAATTCACTTCTCTCTGACTCCAAGTGTACTTGGCTCTATCCCTTGATCCATGTGATTTATCTGCTTGCCCCTCCAGGAAGATAGAAGAAAGTGGACCTGGGGGTCCGGAGAAGATTAGTAGCCTCAGTGGTGCCTACAGAAAAAGACGAAGGCAGCCATCTGAAGAGGAGCCTGAGTCCTCCAATGAGGCTGAAACAGGGAGTGAGGCCGAGGGCTCGGAATCCCCAGCATCGGCTGGAGTTAGTGCAGAGGCAGAGACAACAGCGGCCGTGAAACCCGCCGAGCCCATCAGCAAGGACGAGAGCTCTCCCTCTGGCCGCCAGCCAACCTCCACACTGGCATCTCCTCCCCCCGCTTCCCAAGCGCCATCTGCAAAGCCGGCCATTTTCGTCCCAGTGGACCGCTCTCCTGAGATCCAGGTTGGTCTCTGCTCATTCCTGGCCTCTGCTCTGTGAAATGAATGCATTGGACAAGATGATCTTGAAGGTTATTGTCAAGCCTACTGCTGTGATCCTGTTTGGAAACCGTCTCACTGATGGTTGTGACGCTGGTTTGTGTGTCATGTGGAGGCTTGCAAAGCCCTTCACATGTTCTCTCTTCTGATCTTCACCACCGCTGCAGAGTAGGTGCTGCTCGTCGTCTTTAACAGATGAGGAAACCGAGGCTGAGGCCTTGCCCATGGTCGTCAGAAGCTCTAAGGGTCCCAGGCAGGATTCAAACTCAAGTCTTTCTTACTCCCAGGTTCAGCTGGCTCTCCACAGGGCCTCTAGCCCATACGTAGACCCTTAATAAATGACTGTTGACCACATTGGATCGAGAGCAATCAGCTGGTACGTTCCTAGAGAACATGCCTTCATGGGGAAAGGAGAGGAGCCGTGTACTGCTATCTGGAAACCAGAAAGCAGAGGTGCATTTAGCCAAGTCTGCATTCTTCCAGTGAGACCTTGGCTTCGTCTGTTCCCCAGAATCCACAAGAACTCCATGGAAGGGTTCCCCGATAGAACTGATTCTCTTCCTTCCACGTAGGCAACATTTGTGCTGCAGGAACAGGTCCTTTCTTAGGTAGTGAGCTGCCAAGGATAATATTGACCAAAACTAATAGTGATAATGATGTCATCTGGCATTTATAGAGCACATGAAATTCTGTCAAGTCCTTACACAGGCCATCTCCTTTTGGCCTTCTAACGTTACCCCATGATGTGGGTACCTCAGTATTTTATCTTCTCTATTTTATGCCAAGGCAGCAGGCTCAGAGATGAGGTTCTCTATTCATAGTCACCCAGCTAGTGAGTGTCAGAGCAGGCTCCTGGAGCCCCAGAAATTCAGGTACAGAAGGGACCTAGTGCAACCCTTCCCTTGAAAAGCATCTCTGCTATGTCGTACCCAGTGAGTAACCCTCCAGAGTAGCTCTTGAGGCAGTCCATTACACTTTGGGATTGTTCTGTTTTTCTTGACATCAAGCATAAATCTGCCTTTTGCAGCCTTCATCTATTACTCTTGCTTCTTACCTCAGGGGCCAAGGAGGAATCAATAAACATTTATCAAGCACCTACTAAACACCAATCACCATTGCTGAGCCCTGGGGGCGGGGGGGCGGTACAAAGAAAGGCAAAAAGATGGTCCTTGCTCTCTCGAGGAGATCACAGTGTAATGAGGCAGACAACATGCTCCCAATTAGTACAAACTAGATGGATTTTTGATGCAGATACATACACGATAAATTGGAGATAATCAATCTTGGAAGACCAAGACCAATCTGTATCTTAAATGACAGAACTTCAGATGATTGAAAAAAGCTGCCATGTTCCCCCTGAGTCTTGTCTTCTCCATATTAACATCCCCAATACCTTCCCACCTTATGTGGCCTAAGCTTGGTCCCCTTTGCCTTACTTGTCCTCGTTGGAACACTCCATCTGATCAGTGTCCTTTCTGAAATAGAGTGCCCAGAACTGAATATAATTCACTAGATGCAGTCTGACTATGTAAAGTGAAAATGGACCATCACCTCCTAGAAATTAGGCCCTCTTTTTTACATTTTTTTTGTTATCATGGGTTTTAATAGTCAAAACAACACCATTTCGTACAGGCATACACACTAACACTGTAGCCTCTCTAAGGAAAGTGCAAAGGGAGAGAGTTGAGAAATAGCCAGAAAAAATCTTCCAGGAATCTGAGTTCCAGACTAATACTTTGGTCTTTTTACCTGAACCCCATCAGCCCCATTTTCTTTCTTTTCTCAGTAATTGCATTGATCTTTTTCCATTGTCAATCAAGCTCTGCCTTGTCATTTGTTCCTTTGAAACATCTGGTTTTCTGATCTTTTGACACATCTCGATGCCGTACTGGAGTGCAGCTTTAGGCAGAGCCTCTTTGTTGTTCATACACTCCCTGTGCTCTTCCATTGACCCAACAGTCTCTTGTTACCCTGGTCCATTTTGCCATAATCCACCTCCTCATCACTGTCCACAGCCAGGTCATCCAATCGTGACTGGATAATACTGCATAACTGGTGGACATGCCAAAGAAATCTCCTAGCTGCTTCTCATCTTGTTTCTTCAGTGATTCACCACCTTCCCAACCAGCAGAACCAGCAAACTTTTTCATGGATGGACTTAATCATCTCTTTGGCAGATCCAGAACCTTTGTCAGTGTTGTTGGGCTCATCATCCACTTTGGGTTTCTCAAAATAGCTGTGTTGCCTCTTCTCTATCTCAATCCTGCTCTCTTTCTTGGCCTTGCTTCTGGTCCTGTTCTCTCTCTCTCTCCTGTTCTTGGTCTTGGTCCCAGTCTCACTCTTGCCGTCACTCTCATTCACAGTACCACTCCTGTTCTTTTCCGCTGGGAACTTTAGTTGTTGATGGCCCCTCTTAAGGTACCCCAAGAATCTAATGAGATAAAATTTAATGGGGATACCCACTGGTGGGTATGTTATAGAGGAATGGGTTGAATTTTTAAAAAAAAATATGTTTATTTTGTTGAATATTTGCCAATTACATTTTAACTTTTTTTTAATATTCATTTTTTAAAAAATTTTGAGTTCCAAATTCTCTCCTTCCCTCCTACTCCTTTGAGAAAGGAAGCAATGTATCAGTTATACGTGTGAAGTTATGCAGAACATTTCCATATTAGTCATGTTGCAAAAACAAAAAGAAAGAAAAATAAAGAAAGTGTAAAAAGTATGCTTCAGTCTGCACTTAGACTCCATCATTCCTCTGTCTGGAGGTGGATAGCATTTTTCATAATACGTCCTTTGGAATTGTCTTGCATCACTGTCTTGATCAGAGTAACTAAGTCTTTCACAGTTGGTCATCATTATAATGCCAGTGTTACTGTATCCAGTGATCTCATGTTTCTGCTCTCTTCACTTTGTATCAGTTCATATAAGTCTTCCTAGGTTTTTCTGAAACCATCCCCCTCATCATTTCTTATAGCACCATAGTATTCCATCACAATCAGAGACCACAGCTTGTTCAGCCGTCTCCCAATTGATGGGCATCCCCTTAATTTCTAATTCTTTGCCACCATTTATAGTTGCTATAAATGTTTTTTTTCAAAGAGATCCTTTTCCCTTTTCTTAGATTTCTTTGGATTAGAGACCTAGTAGTGGTGTTTCTGGGTCAAAGGGTATGTACCGTTTTGTAGCTTTATGGACATAGTTCCAAATTGTTCTCCAGAATGGTCAGGTCAGACCAGTTCACAACTCCACCAACAATCCATTGGTCTCCCTCTTTTTCATGTCCCCTCTAACATTTATTATTTTCCTTTTCTGTCATGTTAGCCAATCTGATAGGTGTGAGGTAGTACCTCTGAGTTGTTTCAATTTGCATTTCTCTAATCAGTAATGATATGGTATTTTTTCATGTGACTGTTGATAGCTTTAATTTTTTTCTTCTGAAAACTACCTGTTCGTATCTTTGACCTTTTATTCATTGGGGAATGACTCTTATTTTTATAAATTTGGCTCTGTTCCCTATATATTTGAAAAATGAGGCCTTTATCAGAGAAACTTTCTGTAAAAAATTTCCCCCATTTTCCTACTTTCCTTGGTTTTGTTGTGCAGAACTTGTTTAATTTCATGTAATCAAAATTATCCATTTTACTTCACATGATCCTCTAACTAGTTACTGAGGTGACAGTAATAGAAATACCTAGCCCTATGTCCTGGAATTCTGAGTGGGCAGCTAATAATCTTGCTTTATTTTGAGGAGAAAAAATTGTGATGTTCTGGAAAATAAGTAACATTTTTGCAAAATAGATCTTACTTTCTCATTTACATCTGTAATTTCTGAGCAACTCTCTCTTGATTTTTGATTGAACTATAACTTCTGATACTTTTTCCCTAAGGTCAAGGGAAAGTAGAGGTCATCCATGCCAACACCCTCATTTTATATATGAGGAAATTGGACCTCAGAGAGGGGAAGTAGATGACAGAGGCAGGATTTTACCTTAGGTCCTCTGTTTCCAAGACCATTACCATGCTGCCTGCATGCCCTGTCTGCCGGTGGCATCCCTATTTGCAGATTAAAGCATCCTTTCTCAATGCAAAGGATGACCCTTTGGTTTTTCTGCTTTACAAACTCAAATTCAGCAATTTGGTGTGTCTTTTTTCTTAAAGTGGGAGCCTGCCTTTACTGTTTGGGTCCTGGCTTGGGAAGCTTCTGTTGGGGTGAGATGTTGGCATATTATGGCTGGAGTAAAGGTCTTTCTAGCCCTTGCACAGGAGAAAAGCTCAAAGGAGCCAGTTTCTATAAGAAAAGAGCAGCAGGAGAGTGTTTGGTACAGTGGATAGGCAAGTGAACATGGAGTTAGGAAAACTTTAGATACTAGAGGGCTGTGTGACCCCGGGAACGTCACTTAAATTCTCTGGGCCTCGGTTTCCTCATCTGTCAAATGATGGTATAAATAGATGATCCCGTGACATTTATGTGCCTTGGTTTCCTCGTCTTCGAAGTAGGGGGTGGGGGGCTAGCCCTCGTGGCCTCTGAGAACCCTTCCAGCTCCAGATCGGTGCTTCTTGAGTCCCATCAGTCTCTAGATCTTAATGCTGTTGTTTCTTTGGCAGGAAGCCCGGCTCAAGCTCCCCATTCTTTCAGAAGAGCAAGTGATCATGGAGGCCGTTGCTGAGAACCCCACTGTCATCGTATGTGGGGAGACAGGGAGTGGGAAGACCACCCAGGTGCCCCAGTTTCTCTATGAAGCTGGGTATAGCAGGTATATGCCAGATGACACTCACAGGACATCCCCTGCCCTGGCTTCTCAGGCTCCAACATGACCCTTAGAAGCTGTTTCCAGAGCCAGATTCTGTCTTGAAGGCTTTCTTTCATTGCAGACACATTCACACAAAGAGGATTTGCTACTTGGTGGGACCCATGGATCCCAGCTTTCTGGGTCCTTGCTAGGGACGGTTTAGCGGGTAAGGTTTAGGGAGTGGGGAGAAGGGAACCATGGCAGTGGTGGCTGCTTAATGCCTACTCCGGAGAAAGTGGGATCTGGGCAGCCACAGCATCCGCACCTGGCACTGTCTTCCCATGCCTTCTGGTATGGAGGGCACCAGGTTCTCAAGGACTGGATCAGTGGATGGTTGGCTCTGGTAGGACCTGCCCAGTACAAAGACTTTGAAGAGCAGCCTAGCCCTCCAGTTGTGTCTAAAGGTCACCTAGCCACGTTCAGAGCAGCTCATCTCCACAGGGGCTTCCCCCGGGCTGAGGCTTATGGAGACCTTTACCAAGGCATAGAAGGGTTAGGATAACCTGTGTCTGTGCAGGGATCAGAGATCACTGGAGGTTTCAGAGAAGCACAATTGTCATAACTTCTCCAGAATGTGTGCCTTGGCTCAGAGATTGTATTGGGGGGAGAGGAGATTAGCACTGTTATCTCTGAGGTAGGCGCGGTTATTATATCCCTGTTTTAAGGATGGGTAAACTGAGGCAGGCCAGGGTTATCCAACTAGTAAGTGTCTTAAGGCTGCATTCGAACTCAGGTGTTCCCGACTCTAGGCCCAGTGCTCTCTGCACATGGGTGCCACCAGCTGCCTCCGGTAGTATTGAGCTGCTACGTCATGAGGGGTGGCCGCAGCTCCTGTCAGAAGGTGAGCTTCGTGGGGACGGGGACTTGGGCCTTTCTCTGGATCTCTCTCGCTTAGCGCAGCAACACTGTTGTAGCACAGTCTGACAAAATGAAAGATTCCGATGTGACGCTTTCTGGTTCTTTGTTTTCACATCTCCTTCATTTCCCTCTGTATTCTTCTCCCCTCCCCCTCACAGAGCGTCATATAGACCCTTATAATCAGTTTTCTTTTTCGTTTTTTTTGGGGGGGGTCAGGGCATTTGGGGTTAAGTGGCTTGCCCAAGGTCACACAGCTAGTAAGTGTGTCAAGTGTCTGAGGCCAGATTTGAACTCAGGTCCTCCTGACTCCAGGGCCTGTGCTCTACTCACTGCGCCACCTAGCTGCCCCATAATCATTTTTTTTTTAAAGAGGGAAGGAAAAATACTTCTGTAGAACTAATCCACTATAATCAAAAAATCTGACCTTATATGCAGTGTTCCACACCCATGGCCCCTCACTTCTGCAGAGAAGGAGGGCAAGTATCTTCTCTTGGTCTGTAGAACTAGCAAGTATTAAGTGTCTGCTAAGTTCAAAGCACTGTTGGGGAGCTGGGGATAGAGACCAAAAGGAAACAGGTCGTGACATCAGGAAGCTTACATTCAAATGTAAGTACCAGATAAGTAAATGCATGTGCATTTGTGGAAGTGAAGAACTGGGCTTTGGGTGGAGGCTTCCCAGAGGAGGGGTCACCCAAGCTAAGCTTGAAGGAAGGCTCTGGGAGGCAGAGGAGAGAAGAGACCAGGTTCATAAAGCAGGCTGGAGCCAGGCGGTGAGGGCCTTGAAAGGAGCCTTGTCCTTTGCTGTGTTTAGAAAGTCTGCTGCTTCAGGACTCTTAGCTGGGCCCCAAAATAAGGATTACAAGAAGCATCTGTGTTTCCTTTTTCCACTGAGAAATTCTTGTAACTGCTTCAGGCCAGTTCTAGCACGGCCTGGTGGAAAGAATGCTGAATTTCAGATCACAAATCCTGCCTTTGAATCCTGGTTCTGCCACCTACTTAACTTACCTGTGTGACCTTGGCCGTTAGCTAGCCCCTCAGGGCCTTATCGTCCTCATCTGGGGAATGAAGGAGGCTGGATTCTGTTACATCTAAGGTTCCTTAATAGAAATGTATGATTTATATTATATAAATATAATATATGATATGCTCTAAACATCTGATCCTGTGAAACAGCTCCTCAAGATATGTTGCCGTTTATATGCCCCAGCTGTCTGCCCCAGAGACAAGTCATTTGTGTTCTGTTCTATTCAGTGAACGTTTATTAAGTGCCTATTTAGGAAAGATACTCCTTTTCAACCTTATCTGGTCTTTGAAGTTGCTGACACAGGACAGGGCATTTTTAGAGTAAAGCAAAGCAGTTTGGTTGATTAGTTTGGGCTTTGGATCTTATTGGGGTTCAGATCATCTGAAAGGATTGTCAGCACTTAGGAAATGGTTGTTTCTTGATTGCTTGGTAGGCAAAGAGGTTTCTTGTTTGCCATATCTGTGCCCCATGTGGATAATGGAAATGGCTATGTGCTGTGTCATTTGTGGCATACTCGCTGTGTTCGCTGAAGAGGAGCCGCCAGCTTACAACTAATTCTTTCCCTTTCACTGAGCAGCGATGGCCTCATCGGGATTACTGAGCCTCGCCGAGTGGCTGCTGTGGCCATGTCCCAGCGGGTGGCCAAGGAGATGAACCTTTCCCAGAGGTGAGAGTGAAAGCTTGGGTCCTTCCTGGCCTTGCCAGGAGCATTGTGGTGGGGGCTGGGGAGTGGGTGGAAGGGGATCAGAACTTGGTTCTTTTATGTCCTTTTTCTATCATGAGAAAAGTTAGGAAGTTGTCTCTAGTTCATGGCCTAACCAAGTTAACACAGCCCTCATTAGAGCAGTGATCCCGCACTTCTCTGGGCTCAGCACTAGGCCAGGCCCCTGGCAGGAGTCACAGAATTCTGTAGTCCAGCCTGTAGAATGCAAAGATGCCCCAGTGAGTAATATGGCAGCTGAAAAAGCTAATGGAATGTCAGACTGCATTAACTGAGGCATATCAGCTTGGAACAAGGAGACAGTAGTCTCATCAGACATTCAAGCCACATCTTGAGGATGGTGTCCAAGATTTGGGTCCACAGTTTAGAAAAGGCATTGTTGGGCTGTCGTGCCTCTAGAGAAAAGCAGCCAAATGGTGGAAGGCCACACACGGATTCAATGAAGGTGTTTGGCTAAGAGAAGGGAAAGAGGCAGGATGGGGGAGGGGAGCTGTCATGTGACAGACTGTGTGAGCCATGAGGCCAGAACCAGGGGAGAGGGAGCCAAGTATTTAGGCTTGGTACAAGAAAAAACTTGTAACGATTAGAAGCACGGACTCTTCCTCATTGGAAGACTTCAAGCAGAAGCTGCTTCCCAGAATTTCAGAACTGGCTGGGTCCTGAGAGCCCATCTATTCAGGTAGAGACCCGAATAAGAATCCTCATCACAACTCGTTCACCAAGGGGTGCTGCAGCCTCTGCCTGAAGATGCCCAGCCAGGGGGGAGCCTCCTGTCATGCTTCTGGGCGGCACCCGCCCTCAAAGAGGGGACAGTCTATTGGGGGACATATGGGGCAGGCAGCCGAAAGCTAGAGAAAATGACAAAACAGCTTGGAAGAGAGAAAAGAAGCTGGGATTGTTAGGAGGTGACCTAGGGCTTCTTGGAGAGGATTTTTGAGTGAGGCGCAGGGGAGCCGAGCGGCCTCCTGGGCTATCTAGCTGGCCATGAGCTAAAGAGCCTTTCTGGCTCAGGGTGTGCCTTCCCCCCTGAATTCTGGCTGGTTCTTTGGGAGACATGATTGCCCTGTGGCATCTGCTGGAGAATGAGTGTGGATGTTTCCCTGGCAGGGTGGTTTCCTACCAAATCCGATATGAAGGGAATGTGACCGAGGACACCCAGATCAAGTTCATGACAGATGGGGTCTTACTCCGAGAGATCCAGAAGGTAGGCTGCTTACCATCCACTCCCTCTCCTGGTGTGGGTGATCATTCATATTTCTAGAATGCTTTGAGGTTCACAGAATTCTTTCCTAGTGTACATGTTGTCTCCTTCCGGTAGAACATTAGCTTCCAGAGGGCAGGTAATGTTGGGGGTTTTTTTGTCTTTATGCTGCCCATGCCAAAAGCAGTGCTCAGCACGCATTAGGCATTTAATAAATGCTTGTTAAATTGAATTGTTGAAATTCTAAGAAGAGAGCTATGTATGGGGAGGAGGAATTGCTTGAGGGTGGGGGGCCTGGGTTTGAGCCCCATCTCCAGGACTGCCCGCCTGCTGGACTGATGTCAGTACATATTGCGTCTCTGTTTTTCTCTTACAAAATGGGAACATCTCTTCTGTTGCTCATGTAAGTCATAGAATCGTGGGAAGGGACCAGAGAGGCTGTCATGTCCAATCCCTTCGTTCTACGGAGAAAGAAACTGAGACACAGAGAGGTTCCTTGCCCAGGCTTGTTGGAGGTGGGATCTGAACCCAGGGCAGAATGTACATGATTCCCCTTTGAGAAGGTGCTGTTTTCATTTCAAATAATTATTACCAATTCATTTTCAAAATCAAATTTTTTTCAATAAATTTTAATCATCACACACAACATAGCTTGACTGAAGCTGGTGAAAGCTTGTAACTGCTTAACTCAGCACGCATACATTGCTGGGCGCATTTGTCGTCGTTCAGCCATCCAGTCGTGTCCATTTCTTTGTGACTCCATGAACCATAGCACTCCAGGGCTGTCCATGGGCTCTTCTTGGCAAAGATCCTGGAGTGCTTTGCCATTTCCTTCTCCAGTGGAGTTAGGCAAACAGAAGTCAAGTAACTTGCCTGGCGTCACAAAGCTAGTGAGTGTCTGAGGCAGGATTTAAACTCAGGTCTTCTGACTCCAGGCCCAGCTCTGTCCAGGGAGCCACCTATCTGCAGCCTGACGGTGGGTAGGTGGTTCATAAATGCTTGTTGATCGATCGGTCGATGAGTGATCTGCCAGGTATGGCACAGGGGCCTGTCGCTGAGCTGAGAAGGTGGCGTCAGGGCCAGTGGGAGGAGGGCCCCCCTGCCCACAAATCTCGTGCTCCCTTGAATATTTTGTCTTCTGTTTCTTCTGTAGGATTTCTTACTCTCCAAGTACAAAGTGGTCATCATCGATGAGGCCCATGAGAGAAGCGTCTACACGGACATTCTGATTGGGCTCTTGTCTCGAATCGTGTCTCTCCGGGCAAAGGTATGAGGGCCAGGCCAGGGCAGGGGAGGAGAAGGTGCTGGTTCTAGTGGCTCTTCTCCCGGGCCTTTCTGAGGGCTTCCTTCCTACAGTAAGGAACATAGTGATAATGGTGGACTTTCAGAAGGTGCTTCAGAGCTCTTCCAGCACTTTATTTGTTGCAGCCAGGTTTATTTGTTTTTTTAATGGAATATTTCATTTGATAAGCAGTGTTGCGCAGTGAATAGAGAGTAGGCCTCGGAGTTAGGAAGACCTAGGTTCCTATGCGGCATCTGGCCCAGCCAGGCTGTGTGACCCTGGACAAGCCACTTAACCTTTAGTTGCAGGTCATAGGATCTTCAGTTTGGAGCTGGAGAACCTTGGAGGCCATCAGGCCCCCCTCCCTCATTTTATGGAGGAAACTCAGGCCGAGGTTTAAGTACCTTGCTAATGTCTGAGGCAGGAATCGAACCCAAATTTTCTTGACGCCAAGTCTAGCACCATCATGTTTGTTATGCTGGGCTGCCTTCCTGGCTCCAGAAGCAGGAAGTCTTGTTTTACAGAAGAGAACACCAAAGCCTAGGGAGTATTCAAGGCAGAATTAGAACCCAGGCCTTCCGACTCCAGAGCAAATTTTTGAAAGGATTATCAGTGCCTTTGGTCTTTCACAGCAGTCATTGCCTGGTATCGGGTATCTCTCCTCCCATTGCCTCCTTGCCCCATTTGAACCTTTCTGTGTGACAAAGAAAAGCAGTTTAAACCAAACCAACCAACAGTGCTTGCAGCCTTTTTCTGTAGACCCCCTACTTCCAGCCAAGAGGATGGAAATAATTCAGTTAAGATCCACGTTTATTAAAAACCTTATAATCAGCAACAGAAAATGTACAAATAGAGACAATAAGAAACCAAGTCCCCCACAAAGTCAACGCTGTAAACCATTTGCATGTGGCTACAAGGGGAGATATATAGCCTTTCCCTGGCTCATCCGGTTTGGTTTGGTTTTCTGTTTGCTGGTGATGATGATTTACGTATAGGAAACACATGATGTACTCTTCAGTCACTGTCTCCATGTTGGGTGTCTGTTGCTCTGCTTCCTTTTAATTCCTCGTCTTGTGTCCATTGGATTCAGCCAGCCTTTCTCAAGGGGCCCCTTTGGGCAGAGCCCTGTGCTGGGCCCTCTGGGGTGATGGTCTTTTATTACTCCCTCCTGACTTGATGGTTAGTTGGAGGTGGGCGATGGCCTCCCCCCTAGCATGTTCAGGGGGTGAGTTTCTGATTCCAGCAGCGGGTGGGGATGCCTGGTCCTGAACTGGTGGAGCTTAGCAGTCACTGTGTCATTAAGCCTCCTGTCTCTGGCCTGGCAGGATTCCCACTTGTTCCCCTATTGCAGTGCATGGAAGCCTGAGAAGGCAAAGACCACCAGGAAGTGGAGGAAGGACCTTTGTAGAGACATGCTGCTTTCTTCTTTATAAATTTCATTTAAAAGGGAGAAAACTGTGTTCTAGCTGACTCCTCTGCAGCTACAGTGGTGGGTGGGATCCCTGTGGGGATTGGAGAATATCTGAATTTGTTAAACCACTTCTAGATGACTTAACTAAAAAGCAACTATTGAGCACTTGTTGTGTGCCAACTGTACGCGAAGGGCTAGGGATACAAATAGAGAAGCAAAAACAGCCCCTGCCCTCACGAAACTTTAAAACGCAGGTTTTTGTTTATTTGTTTTGTTTTAATATTAATTAGTTCCTCTTGGGTCCCTTCCACTCTCTCTTCCCAAAAGAGTCATTCCTTTTTTTAAAAAATTTGTTTTTAGTTTTCTTTCTTTTTTTTCTTTTTTCTTTTTGGAGGGGGAAGGCAAGGCCATTAGGGTTAAGTGACTTGCTCAAGGTCACACAACTAGTAAGTCTCAAGCGACTGAGGCTGGATTTGAATTCAGGTCCTCCTGACTCCAGGGCCTGTACTCTACTCACTGCACCACCTAGCTGTGCCCTTTATTTTTAGTATTCAACATTCACTTCCATAAGGTTTTGAGTTTCAAATTTTTCTCCCCCTCCCCCTCCCCAGGGCAGCATGCAGTCTCCTATAGTCTCTACTTATACATTCATATTAAACATATTTTCATATTAGTCATGCTGTAAAGAAGAATTAGAGCCAATGGGAGGAGCCACAAGAAAGAAGAAACAAACAAAACAACAAAAGAAAAAGAGAGTAAATGGTCCACTGCCATCTGCAGTCAGACTCCAAAGTTCTTACTTTGGTTGTGGACAGCATTTTCCATTGCGAGTCTTTCGGAGTTGAAAGGGCCATTCTTATTACAAACAGTTTTTAAGAGAGAGAGAAGTTCAGTGAATCCATCCAGCTCGTCGTGACGTCATATGCAGTATTCCACATCTGGGAGTGGGGGCTGCCCCTCTGCGGGGGAGCAGCAGGAAGGGTCTGCTCCGATCTCTTATTTGGGGCCAAGCTGGTTCTTTGTCAGTTTGTACTTCCTAGTCTTGTTCGTTTCGTGCTCGTGGTTCTTTGCATGTCCATTGTTGCTTTCCTGGTTCTGCTGACCTGGTACTCCACTTTGCATCAGTTCAAGTACCTCTTCCTACACTTCTCTATTCCTAAGGAGTTTACATTCTAATGGGCACAGACAACCCCTAGAGGGAAGTGGTGGCTGCTGGGTAGGGAGGAGAGGTCACATTTGGGAAGTCACAGGAACACCCTTTCCATTTTGCTTCAGAATGAGATAGTGGGGGTGGGAGGGGAAGGCTTGAGGAATATGGCAGCTGATTGCCTAGAAAGAATTGGGCCAGGGAAGAGAGTGCAGCCCAGCTGAGTGTGAGCTGAAGGCTCCATGAGGTCCTTCCTAATCAGGACAGTGGGCCCTGTAGTTCTTGAGTTGGAGGAAGGTAGTGTCTGGTCTAGGTGGCATGACAGTGGCTGCCTATCCAAGAGATGGCTGTTCAGTAAAGGCCAGTAATTGGAACAAAGCTCAACCCTTGGTTGTCTATTCCTAGAACCCTAGAGTCCTGGGTTCTGGTCTTGCCACTGGCCCATTCTGGCTGGGGAAATTACTTCACCTCTGTGCTCTCTAAGGCTATAAATCGCAGAGGAAATGCTGACCTTCAGGCAGAGAGTTTCCTCATCTAGGACGTCCTAACACCAGTGAAGTCACTGGTCCAACCCTCATGTGCCTTCCGTGGACCCCATAAACATTGGCTGAGTTGTATATTGAGGACCAGCTTCCCAAAGTGTGACCAGGGCCCCATTTGCTCATTCAGCTGATGCCCTGGTGCTAACCCCAGCATCCCTGTGGTGGGTCTATGTCCCTGCAGAAGCAGCAGCCCCTGAAACTGCTTATCATGTCAGCCACACTCCGAGTGGAGGACTTCACCCAGAACTTGCGGCTCTTCTCAGCACCTCCCCCTGTTGTAAAGGTAAGCCCCTCCCTCCTGTGCCAGTCCTCATGGTAGACCTTGCTCTGGGCTGGCCTGTCCTGGATGGGAAGGAAGCAGGGGAGGGCCTTGGGCTGGAGCCCCAGGAATGTTCTATTCTGACCACCTAGGAAAAACTGGGCTTTGTTTGCATTTGGTCACTGGTAGGACTTTGAATTTAGGGGTGTGGCTGACCCTGGGCAACACGCTTAGGCCCATGCCCTCTGGGCCTCAGTTTCTTGATCTGTAAAATGAGAGAGTTTCCCTTGATTACCTTTAAGGTCCTTTCAGCTCATAAGTCTGTGTTCCTTGGTAGCAAATTGAAAGACCAGAGAAACATGCATTTCCACCCACGTTATTGTCTTGGAGAGTTTGCCTGCCTTCCCCTGTCCAAGGATCCCCACCCAGTGACCATACAACTTCTACTTGGAGACCTCCAGTGTTGGGGCACTCACTGCTTCCTGATGCCGCTCAGCCATGTTGGTCTGTGCCCCCCTGACACCTACCGGTTGTTGTTGATAGGTGGACGCCAGGCAGTTCCCCGTGACTGTCCACTTTAACAAGAGGACACCGCTCCATGACTATAGTGGCGAGTGCTTCCGGAAAGTCTGTAAGATCCACCGCATGTTACCTCCAGGTGAGAAAGCCGGCCCAGGCCAGCCCACACAGTCGCCTTTGTGTCTTTGAAGCTGTCGCCATCCTAGAGAGGGGCCGGGAAGCCTGGTCCTGTCACTGGGCAGATTGTGACTCCGGACATCTCACTTACTCTCCGTTCCTTCCAGCACAGGATGCCTTTCCCTGCCCTTCGCTTTTCTCCCCTATAAAATGGAGGTGATGGCGCACACCCTCTGTGCTCTGTTAGATGATTTCACAGAACCTCGGAGCTAGAAGAGAGCCTTAAGGGTCTTCTTGACCAATCCATGCCTGAATAAGAATCCCCTTCTAGAAGGCCTCTGGTGGCAGCCAGTTGGCACAGTGGATAGAGCACCAGCCCCGAAGTCAGGAGGACCCGAGTGCAAATCCAGCCTCAGGCACTTGATACTTGCTAGCTGTGTTATCCTGGGCAAGTCACTTAACTCCTGTTGCCTCAAAGAAGAGAAAAAAGACCTCTAGTGAGGGCAGCTGTGCCCTCTGCTTTGGGGCAGCGCTGCTGTGTCAGACTCTGATTTGCCTTTGTGCCCCTTCCCTCCGTGGCTCCTAGTTATATTCTCTTTGGCCAGAGTCCATCTAATCCCTCTTCTGGGTGAGGCCTTTCAGGTGTGTGAACCATCCTCCGCCTCTTCCCCCCCATTAGTGTTCTCTCCAGCCGTGAACCCATAGGGGTAAAAGTGCTTTGGAAAGGCCAGAGCACTCTACAGCTGGCCTCCAGCTGGGCGTCTGGGCTCCCTTGCCTGTCACCAGCCGAGCTCACATCTTGTGGCCTTAGGACTTTGAGATCATCAGCTCCTGGTCTTCTTTCCCCCAGGAGGCATTTTGGTGTTCCTGACGGGGCAGGCTGAGGTGCACTCTCTCTGCCGAAGACTCCGGAGAGCCTTCCCATGCCACAGAGGCAGCACTAGAGGTACGCCAGCCTGTGGGATGCAGGGAGGAGAGGGCAGAAGTGGACATCGGGCACAGAGTATTTGTTCCCGGCCTGGGCCTCTGGGGGCACCACATCCAAGACTGGGCAGGGGGTGGGGGGTGGGCGTGGAAGACTGCCTGCGTGGTTGAAGAGTGTGCTAAGGAATCCAGCTTGGGGTTTTTTGTTTTTTTTTTAAGGAACCGAAGAGAAGGAGGATTCTGTGGAAGAGATGAGAAAATTCAAGAAGTCCCGAGGCAAGAAGGCCCCTGCGGTATGTCAGCAGCCCTGGAAGTGGTCAGGGTGGGACCTCCGCCTCAAGGTGCTCTGGGCAGCCACTTACCCAGGTGCCACTTCTCTGTGCCCCCAACCTGCCTGTGCAGCCTTGGGGGGAGACGTTTCTCCAACCTAAAAACCAAGACCTGTCCTGGGACTTTCTGCTCAGCCCTTGGCAGGAGCCTTGGTCTGTCCTCAACCTAGACTTAGCTGAGCCATGCCCTGGGGCTGCTTGTGTAAGCCCAGGCCCCTATGCCAATAGTCAGCCTGGGGTTGCCACCGAAGCCAAAGTGCTTGGTCTAGCTCTTTCCCTGTGCTGCTCACAGCCTTCTGGATGGGTCCCTTCCCCAGCTTCATTCAGTTCATTTTATTTCACCAAAACCTCAGACTCTGCACACAGAGGATTCAGCTCCCACCTCAGACACCTAATACTTTGTGACCTTGTTCAAGTCACTTAAGCTTTGTGGGCCGCAGCTTCCTCATCTGTAAAATGAGAGGAGGTTGGCCTAGAGGGCCTTTGGGGCTCCAGCTCCAGATTTCTGATCCTTTTGAGGGCCTACTATGTGTTAGGCACTGGAAATTCAAAGACACACCTAAAGTCAGCCTGGTTTTCAGGGAGCTTACATGTGTGCTTGGTGGGGGTAGGGATGAGCGCATGCACAGATTCTCTGTGTCCTGCACCTGCTCCCATCCATAACCCTGGACAGGCCCCTTTCCTCATCTTCTGCCCAGATTTGCCCTGGGAGCCACATTCCCAGGGGCGGTTATGCTTTCTATTTTGTAATGAAAATCAGATTGAAATGCTTTGAAAGCTTATAAAGCATTTATGAGCCTGTTCCCTTTTGGAACAGGTCAGTGAATATCTCTAGCAGGGAAGAAGGGCCCTTGGGAAGTTAGTCCTCCCTCTTCGCTAAGGAGCACAGTTCCCAGATCCCGTTGTGCTGGTGGGGGTTGGGTCAGTCACTGGGGCCTCCACTGAGTGGGATGCTGGCTGAAGAGCGCCCCAGTGTCCCCAGCAATGAGGAAAGTAGGCGCCACCATGCCGAGCACTAATGCAGAAGGCATTAACATTTAATATGTGGAGAGACACCTTGGGTCTGCCAACTGGGAGAGCTGCCCTCTGCAGCCTGTGCCAGAGGCATCAAAGCATCTGGGCTTCCCTTAAGTGGATAGCTCATGGATAAGTAGGTTCTCAGGCCACCAGGGCATCCTTCTGCTCGGATGATGAGAAGTCTGGCTGATTTCTCCCATGCCCTTAAAGCCACATGGACTTCTTTACCTGGAGGAGGTAGCCAGGCCTAGTATGGGGGTATCAGATGCTGAGGTTGAGAAGACACAGACATTCAAGGCTTTGGGGTTCTTAACCTGGGCTCCACAAATTTATATGGGCAAGGAACATTCCGTCTATTTTCACTAACCTCTCACTTTGAGGTTCTTCATCCGTGTGTGTCCTGGTCCTCCTGGGCAGTGTCTGGTGAAGCCTGTGGGCCCCTTCTCAGAATTATGGTTTTAAATGCATAAAATAAGCTTCCCTGGCATAGATGAGTGGATCTGTAGAGGACCAAGCTGGAAGCCCAAGTACATGTGTGATCGATTGGTGACTGATGACGAAGGAAACCAATTATATTGATGTAAAGTTATCAACATGCGTTTGATTTAAAAAAAAAAAGAAGTTCACAGACCCGGGTCAAGATCTCCTACTGTGAGAGTTACTGCTTGCTTCGATTATTTCACAGCTTTATTCTGAGAAGGGCCCATAAGACTTCACTGGGCAGACAAGCCTCCTTACAGCAAGTGCTATCGATCTCTTTTCCCCTTAGGCACTGCCCAGAATCGATTTGGATAATTACTCAGTGATGCCTGTGGATGAAGGAGATGAGGACAGGGAGTCAGAAATGGATGAGGAAGAGGATGCTGTGGGATCTGATCTCGACCTAGACCTGGGAGACGGGGAAGACGAAGAAGGTTGGTCCAGAGGGGTTTTCTCTGAAATCCCCCACAACAGTGGCCCTTCTCTGCCCCTGGGATGGGCTTCACTTGGCTTCCACAGCGCACTGGTTTTTATCCTGCTCCCCATTTCTGTGTATGGTGGTTAGAGCTCCAGGCTTCGGTCAGGAGGGAGCTGGGTTAGAATTCTACTGCATACACTTCCTAGCTGAGTGACCTTAGGCAAATGACACAGCCTTTCTGAGTGTTGATTTTCTCATCAGTAAAGTGGAGGCAATGGTACCCTCCCCCCCAGGATCACTGTGAGGATGGGATGAGATAAGGTTTACAAAGTACTTCACAAACCTTTGTATGATATCAAGGTCAGCTCATACTGTGGCATAGTAGCTAGAGCTCCTGGGCCTGGACTCAGAAGACCCCTAGCTCAAATCCTACCTCAACTGCTTATTCGACACCTGGCCCTGGGTAACTCACCTGAGTCATTTAACCTCTCTCTGCCTCAGTTTCCCTCATCTGTAAAATGGAGATAATTAGAGACCTACTGTTGTGAGGATCAAATATGCTAATGTTTGTGAAGTGCTTTGCAAGCCTATGTATGTAAATACTGGCTATGTTGCTATGCCATCCACGTACATACAGTCAGAGCTTTTCCTCCTTCATCCCTCAATGCCAGCTCTGTTCCTCTGAATGCCAGCCTCATCATGAAACATACACACTGATGGCTGAGCCTGGCCCAGAGCAAAGAGAAACCTGGTCCCTCCCACAGTCCCTGCCGTGGAGGTGCTGAGAGTCTAGGGTCGCCTCCCTGGCATACATGAATGGGCCTGTGGAGGACCGAGCCAGAAACCCAAGTCACTGCGTGATCATGGGGTTGTCAGCAGCCAAAGGCCTCCCCTACTTCCTCATTGTAGATGTATGCCTGAGCAGAGAGCGCTCCACAGTTAGGGCCTTTGCCATTTTTGGACGTGTGGATTGTTTCCAGCAGGGCTCAAGCCCCAACTCAGACCGTTCCTGGCTGTGTGACGGGGCAAGCTCCTTAACTCCTCTTACCCTCAATTTCCTCGTCTGTGAAGTGGGCATAATAAGCATTTGTCCCGCAGGGTTGTTGTGGAGATTAACCTAAATAACATTTGGAAAGTACATTGCAAAACCTTGCCACTAGGATATTCACATGCATGATTTCACTGGCAGCTGACTAACGATAAGGCTGTTAGTCTTGATGGTAAATTAACATTAGCATTCATAATTAATGCTAATAAACAAACATGGTTTTCATCATAATTAATATGTTGATATTAATAACAGCGGTCTTCAGCATACAGTCTCTGGGACCTGTAGGGAGTTCTGTGCTGGCTCCTGTGTCCTGACCTCAGTGTGTTTGTTTTCTGTAACAGATGAGAAGCCAGATGCCTCCCTCCCGCTTCATGTCCTGCCACTGTATTCGCTACTAGCTCCAGAGAAGCAAGCCCAGGTACGACTGCACATGCACATGGGCCAGGGTTGGCCTGCTTTGACCCCTGGCCACTCTGAGGGCTGCTCAGCTCCTCCTGGTGGCTGCTCCTGGGATTGCGGTGAGCTAAGGGACAGGAGCCTCTCACTTTGCCCTCTCGAGGCTGGGCAGGAGGCACCCTTCACCATGATTTTGTGTTTGGCAGAAGTTAAGCCACGTGCTTTGTCCTGGCAATATGGGGTCTCTCTTAAGAGACTGGAACGTACTTGTCCATTTGCTGCCTGGAGGCAGGGGTGGGCTAGCTGTGCTACGGAGATCCCCGCCAGCATCTTCTGTGGGCACGGGCCAGTGTGGGAATCGTTTTGCTGGGATACACATATTTATTACAAGGATTTTGTTCTTTGTTTTTGGAGAGGGAGGGGGAAGCAGCAAAAAATGCTTGTTATTTGAGGTGGGGAGATGGTGAATTTGGGGTTAAGTGGCCTGAGCTTCAGTCCCAGTTCTGCCATTTAATGGGTATGTGGCCATGCACTGCCCATTCTCCTTTTGTAAAATTAGAGGCTTAGATTAGATGGAGACCTCGAAGCTCCCTCCTCGCTCTGAGTGTATGAGCCTGTCAAACAAGATGGGGCAGCTTGGGTTTGAATCTTAGCCCCCAAGGTCAGAACCAGAGCAGTGGGTGGACATTGCTGGAGGCAGGTTAGGCTGCAGGTACAGCCCCAAAGTGAACCAGGCTGCTTGGCCAGGTGGTGCAGTCTACGGGTGGAGACCACTCTGGACAAACCAGATATAACCAGGATAAACTGGTGACGGTCTCAGAGGAAAGTCACGGGCATTAAGGGGTTGGGAAAGAAGATGGGGCTTTAGCTGAGCCTTGAAGGGGCCACGCTGGGCTGTTGTTGTGGGAGTCTCTTTGGATGTGGGTCAAACTAGACAGCTGCTGAGGGGCTGTGAAGTTCTGTGATCTGTGATATAGTACCTTTGTGACTTTGGGAAAATCTGCACTGCTAGCCCTATCTTCTTCTGGAAAATAGGAGCTTTGCATGCAAGCCGCCATCTTGGCTCTGCCCTCGAAAATGTGAGCTTTAGGCGCAGCTAGGTGGCACAGTGAGTAGAACACCGGCTCTGGAGTCAGGAGGACCTGAGTTCAAATGCAGCCTTAGACACTTGACACACTTACTAGCTGTGTGACCTTGGGCAAGTCACTTAACCCCAATTGCCCTAACTTCTCCCCTCCAAGAAAAAAAAAAGAAAGAAAGAAAATGTGAGCTTTGCATTCGATACTTTCTGAGGTTCTTTCCAGCTCTGCAGTGCTGTGGCCCTAAGTAAATTCCCACTCGCAGAGTGCTGGGGTCTAGCTCAGTCTCTAAAAGTGGAGGTCCTGTTTATACAGTGGGGCTTTGCTTTCCCTTGACTCAGGTGTTTAGAACTCCCCCAGAGGGATGCAGACTGTGCGTGGTGGCCACCAATGTGGCTGAGACGTCCCTGACCATCCCTGGCATCAAATACGTAGTCGACTGCGGCAAAGTCAAGAAGAGGTTTTATGACAAAGTGACTGGCGTGTCCTCTTTCCGAGTAACGTGGGTGTCCCAGGCATCGGCTGATCAGCGGGCAGGGAGAGCCGGGAGGACAGAGCCAGGCCACTGCTACAGGTAGGCAGCCAGCCAAGACAGTGGGGAAGGGGACAGAAGTACAGGGGGAGATGGCAGAGAGGGGATTAGAATGTTTGGAAAGAGCCCTGAGGACCATGGTTCAAATCCTGCTTCGGTCACTGACTAGTTGTGTGTCCTTGGACAAGTCACCTAAACCCTGGACCTCTTGCTTCCTGATCTGTGAAGTGAAGAGTTTGGACTAGAAGGCCTCTGGGTCCTTCTAGACCCTCGGGGTTGTCCCCAGAGCACCTCCCTCTTCATCTGGCTTAGCACTTCAAGGCTGTTTGATCCCTATATCGGCTCTCTGAAGGAGCCACTGGTTTTGGCCCCATTTTATAGATGCAGCAGCTGAGGCACTCACAGAGGTTAAGTGACTTGCCTGAGGTCCCAAAGCGAAGAAGTGGCAGAGGTGACATTGGGACCCAGGGCTGCCGGCCTCCCACGGCCAGTTTTCATTTCTGTAAATGGAGGGCGGCGACGTGAAGAATAGTTTTATCATGACCTTTTGTTATGATCTCGACAAACACGGAAGATTGCCATCCTCAGAGAAGGGTAGAAAAGACAGCTTCTGTGTGAAGCGATGAATTTTGGTTACATGGAGCTGGGGTTTTTGTGAGCGTGTGTCTGCTTCTCACTTCTGTGTGCTGCTTGAATGTTTTGTTGATGCTTACGACTCCCCCCTGTAACTCTCCCTCCTCCCTAAAGAAAAAATAAAAGTAAATATGATCCGGCCAAAGATAATGTGGGTAACCTCCCAGGACCCTCTCTTTGGCAGCCTGGCCCAGTGGTTAGAGTGCTGGATGTGGAGTCAGAAAGACCCCCGTTGGAATCCCACCAATACTTCCTGTCTGTGGAAGCCTCCATTTGCTCATCTGTAAGATGGGGCGAATGCTTTCATGAGGCTCACATGTAGTAATTCACAAAAACCTGCTGTCATGCGAGGAGGATTCTAGAAACTATCGTTGCTTGAGGCTTCTTGGGACCGATCCTGAAGTCCCCTGCACAGTGAAGGGAATGGGACATGTAGCAGGAGGAGGCATTTGCGGCCCAGCAGGGTCTTCAGCAGCTCTCTCTGTCCCCTACAGGCTATACTCATCGGCCGTTTTCAGTGACTTTGAGAAGTTTTCTCCTCCTGAAATCACCCGGCGGCCCGTCGAGGATCTGGTCCTTCAGATGAAAGCTTTGAACATAGAAAAGGTGAGAGGTGGAGAGTGTGTACGTGGGTAGCGGCGGGCTTGCAGGAGAGAAGGTGGAATTCTACAAAACAGAAGAGAGCACATGGGGCATGCCCTCTTACTGCCCTCTCTCCCGGGCCGATTTCCTGGAGGGAAAAGAAGCTTCCTAGGGTGGGAGGTTGGTTTGGAAGGAGACGTGCTTTAGGCATCTGTGTCCAAGGAGGGAGGGCGTGCGTGCTTTTCACATCTCTGGGGAAGGTGGCTAAACGCACTGGGTCACAAAGACCTCAAAATGTTGGGCTGAGCCTAAGGGGCATGTTTGCTAGGCAAAGATGCCAAGTTTTCCGTGTGGGTTCCAGAAATTAAAAAAAGCAAGTGGGCATTCATTTCATTCTTTGCAGTTTTCTCTGCAGGCCTTTGCCCACCCGGTGCCAGTCATGTAGTAGGTGATTAATACACTGTTGATTGGTTGGTCAATTGCTTGATGCCAACCAAGGATGTAGGGAGGAGTGGTGGGAGAAGGATTTAGGCTTGATAACAGGAAGAAGCTCAAGCGCAGTTAGTTATCTCAGTTAAAGGGGAGTGATAGGAGAGCCTGGGGAGGGTGGTGCCAGGAAAACCCAGGTGGGGAGGGGGATGGGCAGTGCCAGAGGCCACAGAGAAAAAGCCATCAGACGAAGAGAGTGCCTCTGCCCTGGAGAGAGGCCCTGCTCAAAGGCATGGGAGGGTGTGTGTCTGCAATGGGGAAAGACCCAGGAGCTTGGGAGAGATGGGGGGTTAGGGAATGAAATGAGTGGTTCTGCAAGGTTTTAAATGGCTGCGTAGCAGGGCCGTGCTGGGAATGCTTTCTGATGCCGCCTCTGTCCTTGGTGGGTACCGCTCATCTGGCCCAGAGCCTCAGCTCAGTGGCTTGCCTGGTTCTTACAGCGCATCCCTGGAGAATCCTGGTGTGGAAGGTATCAGAGGGTGTGCTTGTGTGGGGAGGGAGGGGGATTCCACACCTGCTACTGGCCACTGAGGCACCCGAGTCCCCGCTGGCGTGATTCCCATTTACACAGGAGCACCGCAGGGCGATTGGCCGCAGCCAGCACTAGGCATCCTTGGCTCCAGCTGGACGCTTTTCCCATTTGGCATCCATATTTCTTGATAGTAGATCAGCCAACAAGGGTCGCATCAAGTCAGCAAGCATCCGCTGAGCACCTACTATGTTCCAGACACTGCCAGGAGCTGAGGATACAAAGACAAGAAACAGTCTTTACCCTCAAAGAACTCTCAGTCTAACGGGGGAAACATTTTGCCAACGATCATGTCCAAACGGTGTAAATGGGATGACTCGGTTATTGTCACCGAGGGGCTCACTAGCGACAAGGGGCATCTTCATGTCTATTTACGGCATGGACCGTGTGGTCCACAAGAACCTTGGATGGCCCCTGGCACTTGGTGGAAGCTGGAGGTGGGGCTCCAGGTCCCTGGCCTGGAACCTCATGCAGACTTTCTGGCTGTTTCCTGCATTCATTCTCATCACTTTTCTCACCCTCGACAAATGCTTTTTCTAGGTTGTCAACTTCCCGTTTCCATCCCCTCCCCCCATGGAGGCCCTGGTCGCCGCAGAGGAGTTGTTGACGGCGCTTGGAGCTTTGCGGGAGCCCCTGCAGACAGGACGGTATGCTGGGCTTGGGTCTGCTGGGCCTCTAGGAGGAGGTGGGGCTCAGGGAGCTGAGCAGAAACCCAGGCATCCCACCCCAGCTGAACTTTCGACTGCTCTCCTTCCACTTCTTGAGCATCTCCTACAACAGACACGAAGGAAGTATTACAAGCTGAGTAAGGTCCAGGGTGACTGTGGTCAGCTGGCTGGACTGGCCTGAGTTCAGATCCTGCCTCACATACTCTCCTAGCTGGGCGAGTCACTGTCAGACGAGGAGGTTGGACTCCCGTGGTCTCCAAGTTCCTTTCCAGCTCTAAATCTATGATCCTGTAATGGCCTCCTCCCCCTCCACTGTCTTCTTCCACCTCTTCTAAAGTCACCCATGGCATCCTCTCTTCATCTTTTTCCGCAGGCTGAAGCAGCTGCAAGGGGCAAAACTGAGCTGCCCAATCACCCCCCTGGGGAGAACTATGGCCACCTTTCCAGTGGCTCCCCGTTATGCCAAGATGCTGGCCCTCAGCCAGCAGCATGAATGCCTGCCCTACGTCATCACCATCGTGGCTGCCATGACCATCCGAGAGGTGTTTGAGGAGTTAGACAGGTGGGTGATGAGCGGCCGAGGACATGAGGCTCATGGCGGAGGAGGAAGCCTAGAAGGCCACACCTGTGTCTGTTGTAGAAGGGATTCTGGGTCAGATTCAGGGGGCTGGGCATCGTGCAGGTGGCCCCTGCCTGGCTGATGCTGAGCGTAGCTGCTGCTGACTAGGTTTGTGGCCTCTCCTGAGTCTCTCGGCGCGAGTCCTTCTCAGGGGGTCTGGACCTGATGTTTCATAGATAGAAAGCCCCTTTACAACACAGGTCTCCTCTGCCACTTTCGATCTTAGCCTGGGGCACCTCAACATTCAGTGACTTGCCCAGGGTCACACAGCCAACCTTTGTGAGAGGCAGGACTTCCTGACCCGACAGCTGGCTCTCTGTGCGCCATGTCCTGCGGCCTTCACAGGGTGGCTGGAGAGGTCACATGAGACAAAGCTTGGTAATTGTGTTAGAAGGCTGGACATCCCAGAGGCTGGGGGCAGCAGCAGTGATAGCGAGGTCATCTGAATCTTCCTAACAACCACACTAATGAGAGCTGGCGTCTCCATGGTGCATTACAGTTATTATCTCATTTGGGAGGTTTGGGCTGTTACCATCCCCATTTCACAGGTGGGGAAACCGAGGCAGGCTAAAGTGCCGTGACCTGCCTAGGCTCACACAGATAGGAAGTGTCTGAGGCCAGGTCTTCGTGATTCCAGGCCCAGGGCTCCATCCGTTGTACCACCAGCTGCCTCCTATGGTGCCCCAGACCCCTTCCCTCTACTACACCTGGAGTGTGCCTTGGGGTGAGGTGGGCCCTCTTAGCCACATTGGGGGAAATGTAGAAGTGAGCTCCCCCAAGCTTTATTTTGGAGATTTTTCTTATTTGCTTTAGAAGTGGGCAGCGAGCCAGAGAGAGAAGCCGTCTGTTGCGGGGTCTGAGCCCCAGGGTCACGTCTCGTAGGAGTCAGCCCAGGGTCCTCAGTGAGGAAGCCCTGATGCCCAGAGTACCTTTTTGTCCAACGTTTTTGTGTTGGAGTGTGCCGTTACTTCCAGGCCAGGGGCTCTTAACCGAGGTCCATGAACTTGCAATGGTGTGAAATGGTGTAAAAACATGGTTCTGATGAGGGGCCCGTGGACTGCTCCAGCCTTCCTCAGGGCTCCAGGCCACACACGGGGAAGAACTTCTCCCAGGAAGTGCAAAACTCTTCACAGTCTGGCTGTACCTCGACTTTCTAGACTGAATTCACATTACTGCCCCCCCATACACACTTCCTGCCAGCCCAGTGAGCCGTCCCCTTCTCCTTTTACCCATTTCTCATCTCTGGGCCTTTGAACTAGGCTGTGCACCCTGCCTGGAAGGTCTTCCCGCCTCACTTCCACTTCTTGGAGGCCCCTCTCTGCCTTCAAGGCCCAGCTCAACTGCCAGCCCTTTTATGAGGTTATTCTTAATTCCCCCAGTTGTTAGGGCCCCATCCTGGCTTCCAGACCTCCAAAAAAATTATACTATGTATAATTTGTATGTGTGTGTATTTGTACTTATTTATCTTTGAATATGCTACGAGTTCTCCAGTCAAAGGAGAGCTGCTTCTTTGTATTCTCACTTTGTCTAGCACATAGTAGGTACTTAAAAAATGCTTGTTGAATTGACCTGAATGTAAATGGAAATTCAAAGCCATATCCTCTGAGTGGCTGGTGAGATGAGTTCCACACTTATTACACAAACCCTTCAACTTTGTTGAATTCGGGAAACCTTTTTAAAAATTAATTATTTTATATTTCTTAAGTTTACAACACTCAACTCCACAGGTTTTTGAGTTCCAAATTTTCTCCTCCCCTGTCTCCTCCCCCACAAGACGGCATGTAATCTGATGTAGGTTCTACATATACCTTCATGTTAAACTTATTTTCCCAATAATCAAGTTGTAAAGAGAAATTATAACCAATGAAATGAACCATGAGAAAGATGAAACAAAACCAAAAATCAAATTTAAAAAGGGAGAGTAAATAGTTTGCCTCAATCTGCATTCAGACTCTGTAATTCTTTCTCTGAATGTGGACAGCCTTTTCCATCATGAGTCTTTGGAGCTTTCTTAGAACCTTGCACCGCTGAGAAGAGCCGAGTCTATCAGAGTTATTTCTTACAGATACCGTATGTCTGTAATCGTGTATAATGTTCTCCTGGTTCCACTCCCTTTACTCATCATCAGATTGTATAAGTTTCGCCAGGTTCTGTTCCTCATTTCTTATAGCATGATAGTATTCCATTACATTCATATACCACCATTTCTTCAGCCATTCCCCTGTTGATGGGCATCCCCTTGATTTCCCATTCTTTGCCACCACAAACAGAGCCGCTATGAATATTTTTGTACATATGGGTCCTTTTCCCACTTGTGTGATCTCTTTGGGATACAGCCCTAGGAGTGGTATCGCTGGGTCAAAGGGTATGCACATTTTTATAGCCCTTTGGGCAGAGTTCCAAATTGCTCTCCAGAATGGCTGGATCAGTCCATAACTTCACCAACAATGCAGTAGTGTTCTAGTTTTCCCACATCTTCTCCGTCATTTATCATTTTCCTGTTTTGTCATGTTAGCCAATCTCAAAGGTGAGATGTGCTACCTAAGAGTTGTTTTGATTTGCATTTCTCTAATCAATAGAGATTTAGAGCATTTTTTCATATGACTATAGATATCCTTAATTTCTTTCTCTGAAAACTGCCTGTTCATATCCTTTGACCATTTATCGATTAGGGAATGACTTGTATTCTTATAAATTTGAATCAATTCCCTGTATATTTTAGAGATGAGGCCTTTGCCAGAGAGAGTGGTTGTAAAAATTCTTTCCCAGTTTTCTGCTTCCCTCCTAATCTTTGTTGCGTTGGCTTCATTTGTACAAAGACCTTTCAATTTAATGTAATCAAAATTATCCATTTTGCATTTTGTAATGCTCTCTATCTCTTGTTGGGTCATAAACTCTTCCCTTCTCCATGAGTCTGACAGGTTTTCCCTTCTCTCCTAGATTGCTTATAGTATCAGCCTTTATATCTAAACCATGAACCCATTTTGACTTTATTTTGGTATATGGTGTAAGATGTTGGTCTATGCCCAGTTTCTGCCATACTACTTTCCAGTTTTCTCAGGAGGTTTTGTGAAATAGTGAGTTCTTATCCAAGAAGCTGGATTCTGTGGGTTTATCGACTACTGCGCCTTGTGTACCTAGCCTAGTCCACTGATCCACCGCTCTGTTTCTTAGCCAGTACCAAGTAGTTCTGATGACTGCTGCTTTATAGTACCGTTTAATATCTGATATCAGCAAGCCTTTTAAAAGCACCTACTGTGTGCCTTCCAGGCACTGTGGGAACGATGAAGAGTCCTTGGCCCAGCTCCCAGAGCTGCCGGTTACCTCAGCTTACAGTATGGTCACAGAGAAATAAGGTGCTTTGGAAACATTTCTGTGTGAGCCTATTTGCGTGTAGATGTGTATATGCCCACATATATGTACATGGAAAGGAAGCTCACACACATACATATGTACACACATACAGCAACATATGTAAACACACATGCAGGTAGATATGTGTATAGAGATGCATGTATGTGCATATAGTGGGGGTGGGGCATAGGTGGGGTAGGGAGGGGAGAGGAAATGGCCTCTTTCAGAAGGGAGGCAGCCCCAGAGCAGAGCCTCGAAGGGGGCTGGGAGTTTCTAGTGGTACCATGATAGGGGATGGCATTCTGGGTATGGGGGGCAGACAGCCTGTGCACAGAACGGGATTGTAAAGGGGCCAGTCTGGCATGAGCACCCAGTGCCTGTGTAAGGGAGCGTTTAGAGCCAAATAGCTAAGGGCTTTCAGTGCCAACAAGAGGAGTCTGCCTTTCCTCCTTGGGGCGATGGGGAGCCCCTGACACTTCTGGAGGGGTGGAGGGCACAGTCAGCCCAGTGCCTTCTCCGTGTTTGCTCTTGCCCTGCCCAGGAGGTAGCTTGTTTACTGATGCTTGTGCCTGTGCACTCACAGACCGGCTGCCAGCGAGCAGGAACAGGTGCAGCTGAAGGGGAAGAAGGCACGTCTGACTCAGATGCAGAGACTGTGGGCCGGCCAGGGAGCCTCGCTGAAGCTGGGTGACATGATGGTGCTGCTGGGTACGTGTGCCCCTCACCCTCCTGGGCTGGTCCAGATGGGCACTCCTTGTGCATGTGGGTGAGATGGGTGGGTGAGGCCCGGCCTGGGTATGGCCCCAGTCGTGCTCCTCCTTGTCCTGTAGGTGCAGTGGGGGCCTGTGAGTACTCGGGCTGCACACCCCGATTCTGTGAAGCCAATGGACTGCGGTACAAGGCCATGATGGAGGTGCGGCGGCTTCGGGGGCAGCTGACCACAGCAGGTACCTCCCACTCTGACCTGTAGGGTGCCTTAGGAAGGGCAGGGAGGCCTTCGGTGTCCCCCTGCCCAGCCTCTTTCTGAGCCATCTCCCCTTCCTGTCCACCTTCCTCCACGTGACTCTGCTGCCCCTGCCTTTTCGAGGAGTTGGGCTTACTTTGGTCCCTGAGGTCCTGGAGCCTGAGGTTATAAGGAGAGCAGAAGAGGAGCCCGCAGAGGCTTCCAGAGGTACAGATGGGGAAACTGAGGTACAGAGAGGCTCAGGGCTCATCGATGGTTACCCCCTAGAGAAGGAAGGTTGGATCACAACCCTCCAACCTCTGGCCCTCGCTGGCTGGGTGACCCTGAGAGAGCTTAGAACCTCACTTTCCTTACCGAGAAAAGGACAGGGAAGACTGCAGTAGACATAGCCAAGGTGTAGTGGACAGGGCCAGCCTGGGAGTTGGCAAGACCTGGGTACGAATTCTGCCTCTGCTGTGTGTTGGCTCTGTCACCCTGGGCCAGTTACTGGCTAAGACAGTGACTCTCAGAGGAGTCTTCTCGCTGGGACTTCCCTGTATCAGTGGTGTCCTAGCTAGGGGACAAGTGCAAGGATTGCTGGGCCTGGAGTCAGGAAGAGCTGAGTTCACATGGGGCCTCAGACACTTACTACACTGCTAGCTAATGTCTATCTACCGCTCACTGCGTGCAGGCCTTGTGCCAAATGTTTGCCGCTCTTTCTCTCGTCTGATCCTGGGAGGCTGGTGCTATTAAATGATCTCTGTTTTTGTATTTTTTGTTACCAATTTGTTAATTTCTTTATTTTTAGTTTTCACCATTCACTTCCATAAGTTTAAAATTTTTCCCCCTCCCTCCCCAAGGCAACCTGTGATCTGAGATGGGCTCTAAACAGACATTCCTATTAAATACATTTTCACATTAGTCGTGTTACTTGGAAGAATTATAACGAATTGGAGAAACCATGAAAAAGAAAGAAAATGAAAAGAAAATAGTCTGCTTCGTGCTGCATTCCGACTCCATAGTTCTCTCCCTGGATGTGGATGGCATTTTCCATCATGAGTCCTTTGGGAAAGTTTTAGGTCCTTGCATTGCTGAGAAGGGCTAAGCCTATCAAAATCAGTCCTCGCACACTGTGGCTGTTACAGTGTATGATGTTCTCCTGGTTCTGCTCCCCTCTCCCAGCATCAGTTCATAGAAGTCTTTCCAGGTTTTCCGGAAGTCCTCCTGCTCGTCATGTCTTGATGCACAATGGTATTCCATTACATCCATGTACCACAGCTTGTTCAGCCATTCCCCAATTGATGGACATCCCCTCCATTTCCAGTTCTTTGCCACCGCATAAAGAGCTGCTGTAAATATTGTACATGTGGGGCCTTTTCCCGTTCATATGATCTCTGGGATACAGACCTAGTAGTGGTATTGCTGGGTCATATGATCCCTGTTTTACAGTTGAGGAAACTGAGGCAGACAGTTGCATTGACTTGCCCAGGGAGTGTCTGAGGCCATGTGCATCACACAGGTCATCCAGACCAAAGTCCACATCCTGTAGTCTGGTGGAAGGCTGGGCAGGTGGCATGTGCCCCTTTTCAGATCTGGAACCCAAGGCCCTGAGAGGCTCAGGGCTGGAGCCCCGGCTCCTCATTTCCCCAGCCTCAGGGGTTTTTCCCTCCTTATCTTGGCCCATTCTCTCCAGTGACCTCCATCAGTGAGCACGCCTCAGGCCTCTTTGTGGACCCCAAAATGGAGCCCCCGAACAACGACCAGGTGAATTTCCTGAGGCAGATGGTGCTGGCCGGGCTGGGCGACCACGTCGCCAGGCGTATCCAGAGCGAGGAGCTCCTTGATGAGAAGTGGAAGAACGGCTACAAGGTAGGTGCCGCCCCCAAGGCTGTGGCTTCCTGTTGTCTCCCCCTGGTGACTGTCTGAGGCAGAGAGGGGCCCCCTGGTTGCTTCTTTATTTTTTCTATCAATCTTTTAAAATTAATCGATTGTTTCATTAAAAACATTAATGCGGCCAATGAACCTCGGCTGCTGTTTACACCTGTCAGTTAATTTCATCTCATGAAGCCGCAGAGCCGTGTCTGCCCCTTCTCTCCAAGGCCCCCTCAGATCGTTTGTCCTCATTGTCTTTCCCTCCTGCCATTACAGTGAGCGTGGCCTCCATTCTCACGGTTCTGTGCTTGTTTCCTAAGGTCTTCTGGGTCTGCTCAGACTCGTCCGTCCTCATGGCATCGTGGTCATGGTATTCCGTCCCACTAATGTCCTCATCTCACCTTCATTTCTGAACAGCGCCTTCTCCCCTTCCCTCCCCATTGAGCCTTGTAACAAAGAATAGAATATAAATGGCAGTAACGGCGTATGGGAAAGATGGTGACCAGTCACGATTCCAGGAGACCCCTCGGAAAAGGCCCCGCCCTTGGCCTAGCAGAGAGGTGCTGAGCTCGGGGTGCTCGTCCCACAAGGGGCCCCTGTGCGCCTGTGTTTTGCTTGACTATAAATGTTCTTTCTCAGTCGGGGGTAGGGAGAGAAATTAGATTTTCAATGATTGAAAAAATATTAAAATTCAATTAAAAAGAAATTTAAAAAATCAGTTCAGCCACCAGCCCACACATAAAGAGCATCCAACAGCATATCAATACTACGTACCCAAAGGCCCCCACTTTTGGAAAAAAAAAATGGTGGGCACGTGCATTTTTTCCCAAACTAGGTCATTATAAGTAATGCAGCCATCATTTATTTAACCATCCTGCTGCTGTCAGGTGTCGTAAGTTGTCTCCAGTTACTGGTAACCAGACGGAAGGCTGCCGTGAGGATCTTGGAACAGAGAGCTCTTTTTGGTTGTGGTGGGACTTTCAGGACATATTTCCCACCGTGGAATATTATTTTTGTCACTTTTACTAAAGACCACCGGATTGCTCTCCCAAAAGAGCCACTAGCAATGAATGGGTGTGTGTGTTCCCTGTTTTTGTATGCTTGTTTGCTAGATGTCCAGGGGATGGAACAGAGGGCCTGAGTTCAAATCCAGCCTCAGACACTTCCTGGCACCTGCCTGGCCCCATTTCCTTATTTTTAGAATGTGGATAATAGCAGCAGTAACCTCGCGGGGTTGTTGTTAGGGTTAGGTGAGATACTTGTAAAGCTCGTAACACAGTGCCTGCCACACAGTAGGCCCTTTATGCTTGTTCCCCTCTCCTTCCTCTTTCAGCCCCTCCTTTATGGGCACGTCCGTCGGCTCATTTCAGGGTTTTCATTCTGCTCGTTAGCATCCTGATTGTGGTAAATGTGTTGGCATAAAGGGCACAGACCTTGTGCGTCCCACGCTCCGATATTGGTGGGAAACCTCCAATCTAGGAACATTCTCCATTTTCCCCAGATTATGGTATTTAGAGCTAACAGAGACCTCATGGTTGTCCAATTCACCTTCTCCATCGTACAGAGGAGGAAGCTGAGAGCTGCAGAGCTTAGGTGGAATGCCCTAGTCACATGAGCAGTGAGGTCCAAGGCAGGATCTGGCCTCAGGTGCCCTGACTCCCAGGCCAGCGTGCTCTTGCCACTGCAGCACAGGGCCCAGATCTGGCCTGGCCACACTGGGTCCCTCCTTCCTGTGTTGAGGCACTGTCATCCCCAGACCTGCTGGAGACAAAAGGGCACATTTATAGGAAGCAAAGGATGGTGCCTGTGCTCTCCCTGGAGGAGGTGCCCTGCCCCCCAGGGGGAGGCAGGGAGATGCTGCCTGGGTCCCAGATCGCCCGGGTGCATGCCCACAAGCTCAGAGTCACTAAGGGTTTTGTCCAGGGTCACTCAGCTATCCAGCACTGAGCTGGGATTCTCTGGGAAGCAGCTTGGGGTGGTGGAATGATGGGTGTGTCCTGAATCTGGGGCGAGAGGACCCGGGTTCAAATGCTGCTTTTCCCATTCGCCCTCTTTGGGTTCTTGACCGAGTCACTTCCTTCCCCTAGACCTGTTTCCTCATCTATAAAATGAGGGGACTGGACTCAGTTACCTTTAAGGCTCCTCCAACCTCCCAGCCTGGGACCTTAGAGGTTGAGTGTCTAATTGATGATTTCTTGTACTGCCTCTCTGTAGACCCCTCTGCTTGACGATCCTGTCTTCATCCACCCCAGCTCAGTCCTTTTCAAAGAGCTCCCTGAGTTTGTGGTCTATCAGGAGATCGTGGAAACCACCAAGATGTACATGAGAGGTACGGGGCTGGGGCCCTGCCGGGGATTGGCTTGGCAGGGGGTGGGGGAAGGCAGGGAGGCAGTGCCAGGCTGGGCCCTCTGACCTCAGGCTGGGCAACCTCCCAGCACTGAGCCCTGCTGGCTCCTGCCTGAGGCTTCCCTTTTCTGCTGGCCTTGGCTTGGATGGGCCCTGAGGTCCCAGGTCTCTGAGCCTAGTCCGTGTCCAGTGTCCCTGTCCTACTGGTGCTCAAATGTTCCACGACAGGGGACAACGGCAGAGCCTGTCACTGTCCTCCTGGTCTGCCTTCATGGGATGCCAGCAGCCAGACGGTGTTTATACCTCCTGTGTCCTCCTCCAGGGGTCTCCGCAGTTGAAGCCGCGTGGATCCCAGTCCTGGTGCCCTCCTACTGCCACTTTGAAAAGCCCCTCGAGGACCCTCCCCCGTCCTACTGCTCCGAGACTGGTCGGGTCGTGTGTCACCGGGCCAGCACCTTCTGTGAGTGTTGGGGAATGAAGAGGGTGGTCCCTTGTATCTCCCATGACTCTGCCTCACTAGGAGTCCTGGAGTTATCTGCATGATGGCTCACAGTGGGACGCTTGCCACCTGGGCCCCCCATGCTCTCCTGCCAGGCATGGGGGCCTGCTAACGGAGGTGTGTGCCTCCGCCTTACAGATCGCGTGGGCTGGCCGCTCCCCGCTGTACAGGTGGACTACCCTGAGGGACTCGAGCGCTACAAGTACTTTGCTAAGTTTTTTCTGGAAGGAGAGGTAAATGGCCCCCTTTTCCTTGGAAGGTGGGGGAAGGGGCCCCAGGCTGACAACAGGAGAGAGAGAGCAAACCCCTCCTTCCTCCCCCATTCAGGTCTTTAAAAAACTCGCCCGCCATAGAAGCTGCTTATTGTCCAGCCCCAGCACAATGCTCAAGACTTGGGCCAAGTGAGTGGCGTTTGTGGAGCCTGGCGTTGGAGGAGGGTGGGGCTCAGGAGAAAGGGCCGGCCTCTTCGGTCAGGCAGGGGTGTCGTATCTGTGCCCTAGCCTGGGCATCCTCGTTCTTGGTGTTTTCTCTTCCATTGTTCTTTGCTCCTTTTTCTCCCTTGATCTCCTTCCCTCCCTCCCTGCCTCAAGCCTGTCCATGACCCCCTCGTACCTTGCTTAGTCTTGACCCGGGGATGTGGAAATACCAGAACCTGCGCCAAGTGTTGTGTAGTGAATAGAGCTTTGGGCCTGGAGTCAGGCAGTCCGGAGTTCGAATCACACCTCTTACTAGCAGTGTGATCTCAAGCAAGCCACTTAACCTCGATTTACCTAAGTTTCCTTATCTATAAAATGGTGGTGACGAGCACCTACCTCCCATGGTCATTTTTATATTTGTAAAGCCCTATGCAAATGTGCTCTGTTAGCTGAACCCCTTTGTGGGCCCTGTGGTCAGCCAGGCCAGACTTGGGGAAAATACTGTGCAGATACGCACACAGGCATAGGTAATAAACTAACAGAATCAGGATTTGAACTCAGGTTTCTGGCCTCAAGTCCAGTGTCCTCCCCTTTTGTTTTCTGAGGTCATCTGAGTTAAATGACTTGCCCAAGGTCACACAGCTAATAATTGAGGGTGAATTTGACTCGGGTCCTCCTGACTCCAGGTCCAGTACTCTACCCACTGCACCACCTCGCTGTCCTGCAGTGCCCTTCCCCCATACAGTACAACATGGGGGCTAACGAATGACCCAGCACCTTTCCCTCCCTTTTCCCTTCAGGTGGGGGTGGGGAGCATCCGTCTCAGCTTGCCAGAGGCCTGAGGGGCAACTTCTCTATTATTTGCCTTCTCTGCTGGGCTTTGGGAGCAGAGCTCCTTGGGCCTATGGGCCTCGACCTCTGGGTGGGTGCCTTTTTGACCCAGGGACTGACCAGAGGAAGGCCTCCTGAGCCTCTGCCTGGCTGGCTCGGGTCTGTTGGGGTGAGGATGAGCGGAGTCTCTGCCTGGGGCCAGTTCCTGGACTGACTAGTGCTTGGGGGGGACTCTTGACCTCCAGGCTCCAGCCCAGGACGGAGAGCCTCCTGAAAGCTCTGGTGTCAAAGACAGCAGATTGCCGGGATGTTTTACAAGAGGCCTGGAAGCAGGAGCCCAAGTGTAAGTATTGGAGGAGCCTCGAATGTCCCACCCGAGCCAGGGTCTGGGCTGGAGGACACACCTCCCACCTGCATGGCCCTTCAACCCCTGAGCCAAAGGCTGGGTTTGGTTTGTTTCTCCCTTTAAAAAGAATAAGGGATGTCTCTAAGGGGTGCAGTGGATAGAGTGCCGGACCTGGCATCAGGAATATCTGAGTTCAAATCCTGCCTTAGACACTTAGGCAGCAGGATTCAGTAGAAAGATCCCTGGATCCCTGGATCAGGTGCTGTATGGGCTTGAATCCACCTGTGACAGTTGTGTGCAGCTCTCCGCCTCGGTTTCCTCCTCTGTCAGACCAGGACAAGAAGAGCACCTACCTCCCAGGGTGGTTGTGAGGCTCAAATGTGAGCCTCTGTGGAAAGCGCTTTGCAAACTGTGACACACACACTCCTTCAGTGCTGGCTCTTCTCCGAGGCTGTGACAGAAGGACGGGGTACCTCAGGAGAGCATCCATGGCTGCATTTGCAAAGCACTTCACCCTGTGAGCTCGATTGTGTAAGAGGTGTCAGGGCCCCATTTTCCAAGTGAGGAAACTGAGGTTGACATGCCCTGGGCACACAAGTAGTGTCAGAGGTGTGTGCAGACCCCCAGCTCCTGATGCCCAGGTCCGGGGCTCTTTGCACTGAATCCTGATGCCTTGTCCCCTCCCCAGACATCTAGGGACCTGTCCTAGAGAACCAGCTAGGGCTGTGGTGGGCCAGTGAGTACACGGAGGGACCCCAGGTCACTGATCCCTGGTCTCCTTTCAGATTTGCTATCTGAGTATTGCGAGTGGCTCCCCCAGGCCATGCACAACGAAGTCTCCAAACTTTGGCCCCCCTGCAGACCCTGAGCTTCCAGAACCCCCATCAGCTTTTCTGGCTATTCCCATGGCACTGGGCCCAGGGGGCAGTCCAGGCCTCTTCCTGAAAGACTCGGATGGAGCCTATCCCCCTGGCACAGAACGGGAATCCTCTTGTGCGGCCCCGTCATGCTCCAAGGAGGCAGATCTAATCCTGCAAAGCCGGGCTCCCTCTCCTCCCTATGTGACAAAGCCCACAGCAATCCTGGATTTTCTGGTCATTTTAGTAGTATTACAGCCTCGTGGCCTGGGCTCAGTAGACCTCTCTGGTTTCTCACCTCCTCGTCTCCTGCCTTGCTGGACTCCCTGTGGCTGCTCTCTTCCCTTGTCGGCCACAGGGATCTTCTAATGCCCGGATCTATGCAGGTCACTCTTCTCCTCAGGAAGCACTGGGGCCCCACATTGCCCATAAGAGATACAGATGCCTTTCTTTGCTCTAAGACCTTCACAGTTGGGCCTGACCCAGCCTGTGTCTCCAGACTGGTGACATGTTTGGGCTCTTCCCAGAAGTGATACTGTCTGATTTCTGTCTCCCCTTCTCGATGACATCACCACCCTCTCCCCCTAATGCCCAGAATGCTCTCCTCCTTCCCCGAGCCACTCGCTTTAATCAAGGCTCTAGCGCCACCGCCTTCCAGAGACCTTTCCTAATTCCCCAGCTTTTAATCCCATCCTGTCCTGTGTTGCTCCCCCACTTCACTGTGGATTTTGTATATAGTCTGTATTTACCAGACCGTGAACATCTAGTACCCCTCAGCTGGACTGCAAGCCCCTTGAGGGCTGGGACTACCTCACTTTTCTACTTAGATCTTCAGGACCTAGCATGGTGTCTGTCTTGAACTAAAACTCAGTTCTTTTCTTCTTAAATTATTTTTTAAAATTTCCAGACTTAAACAAAATGAGTATTTCTGCCCCTTCCTAACTTCATGGACCTGAGTATTCTTCTCCTCTCTCCTCCCCCCTTTCCCACTCCCTTAGATCTAAACTATTTGAGCACTAGGGACCCATCTCACACTCTCTTGAATTCCCGAGTCCCTTGCACAGACAGGCCCTCCATAAATGCTTCTTTATTCGATCCCACCCACAACCACCAAATCTTCACTCACTGGAGAGGAGGGGAGCCTGGAGAGGGACTGGTCTTCCCATTTCCCTCGTACCGCACCCCTAATCATGATGGCGCTAGGAACGAATGCCAAGAACTAAGTTATTCCTGAGAAAGGGAATCCTTCTCTTGGGCTGTCTGATATAAATAGACACTTGGTTGAAATAAATATATTTATGTAATATTCTGGACCGTGGTGTTTGTGCTTGTTTCAGGGAAGCAGGTGGTGCAGTGGGCATGAGCTCAGGGTTTGGAGCCAGCCTGGGTTCAGACCCTGGCCCTGCCACTTACTGTCTGACATGGGGCAAATCACTGGACTCCTCTAGGCCTGTAAAAGAGAGGTATTGAACTAGTCTTCTAGAGTTGGCCTTTTGGGTAGAGCAGTAAATTCGGACCTGGCAAGAATATTTTGGGTCCCTACTGTGCCCCAGTGTATTAGCTAGCCTGGCCACCTTGCCCGGATCTGCTTGTTCGTAAACGTGCCATCCATCTCTGACATTGGCCATAGAGAAGAACGTGGCTAGAGTTGGGATTTAAAGGAACTTCCCTCGACCAATTCAGGGCAGCAGCTTCTGGGCAACTTGCTGCCTTAGAGCAGAGGTTCTCAGCCTTGTTTGTGTTCTGGACCCCTTTGGCAGTCTGGCAAAGTCCGTGGACCAACTTGGGATAACATTTTTAAGGGCATAAAATACAGAGAGAAAATAGTTTGATAACTATTGCAAACAATCGGTTTCTTTGTGTTCATGTAACATCTTGACAACTGTGTACATGTGTATGTAGAGAGAGATGGCAAAATGTTTTTTTCAAAGTTCACAGACCACCCAAAAATCTGTGATCCCAACATTTAGAGGGTTACAAAGAGCACCAGATGTTCATAAGGGGACCTGCCGCGGGCCACACAATCTGCTTCGGAAGCAGGACTTGCACCCAGCCCATGTGGGGTGCAGGGCCCAATTCTCCATCGCCTCTACTTGTGTCATTTACAAGTAAGTCAATTACACACATTGATTGCAGGGGCTCAGCAATTTTTTTTTTTTTTTGCCAATATTGAGTTGCGCCACTAAAAAGGTTCGGTGGCAGTATCCTAAACCGTCCCAGGAGGACGAGGGCCCCCACGACTCGTGATTCCACATGGGGATGGATGCACAGCTTCCTGGCGGGTGCCAGGCCCAAGGTTGGGAGGTAGGGAGAGAAGAGCATCTCCAAGTTGGACCAAACCTTCCCCAGCGTGGCCTGCCGTCTCTGGCCGCTAGGGGGAGCCACAGGGCAGCAGATCCCGCCTTTCTCAGCTGTAGCCACGTTGATTTTTACCAGGACACTTAATAGTCCAGTGAGTCCCTTGCCCCTATTAGGGCTACCATGTAAGAGGGGAAAAAAAACAGCTCGCAACCTTGGAGATGCCGGGGATTGAACCCGGGGCCTCATACATGCAAAGCATGCGCTCTACCACTGAGCTACATCCCCACGCACGCGAAAAGCCTGTTCCTGCCAAGGATAGTGTAGGATTCCCCACTTTTTTTTCCTTGCACAAATTTTGGGAGGATTCCTGCTGGCAGGAAGGCGTATCTTTGCAAATGGGGAGTAGGAGGAAGTAAAGGGGTCCCACCGGCGCTAGCTGCAAGAGCCGAGGTAAATTGCGAGCCCCAGGCAAGACGTCTGAGCTCCTTCCTGCTCACACGCAGATCCGGGGCGGGGAAGGGCCGAGACCACCGTGACTACATGGAAGCTCCGGAAAACACGCGAGTAAGGCCCCTCCTCGTTAGTATAGTGGTAAGTATCCCCGCCTGTCACGCGGGAGACCGGGGTTCGATTCCCCGACGGGGAGGCCATAAGCTTGTTTTTCTTTGGACTGAAGGATGGGGAAAGGAATAAAGAAAAAGACCCGACCCGTCTGAGCTTTAGAAGTCTGGAAGACCTTGGGTGACAGTAAGCCTTCCTTTTTTTCTCCTTTTTCTTTCCTCTCCGAAAATGACGCTTCAGAAGTTGACGTTTTAATAATTAGACTATATGTTAGTGATAGATTTCGCATAATACATTACAAGGCTTATGCATTGTGGTCAGTTTCATACACTCCACCGCATTTATTAGATCATTGATACACTGTGTATAATCATTCATTCCACAGCCTTGGCCAAGTCACTTTTCCTCTTGAGCCTCATTTTATTGGTATGTAAAATAAGGTGGGGGACGGACCGGCTTGACCTCAAAGGACCCTTTCCGGCGGTCCCACGGTCACTGACAGTTCAGATCTGGGTAAACAATATAAAAAACCACTACCACAATCTTAAGGGGGAAAAAGAAACTTGAAACCAGCCTGACGTCGTTGTAAATACAACGACCAAGCTTGGCCCTGGGGAACCAGTGAGAAAACTCCGCCTGCCTCCCATCTTTCCAGAGGTGGGGAACTGCGGGTTTGCAATACTGTATATAAAGTCAGAGGAGGTCTGCTGGCTGGTTTTGCTGAACCACTGCGGGATTTTCTCTTTTTCTTTTTTGTAGCAAGGCAGGGCTGGCTTGCTGAGTAGGAAACTCTAAGAGGGCGGGGGTGGCGTAGATATATTCAGAAATAGTCATAAAAAAACCAAAAGATAACAAAAATGCAATTTAAAATATTCTAAGATATCGTATATTTATCACCGGGCTTTCCTAGCCAAAGCTTCTTACACGAGCTAGCCCCAAAGCAGACCTGTGGGCTAGATGTTATCATTAGACGTGTTATTACAGACTTTGATCGGGGTCAGATGAGTTATCTTATGTAAAGTGCTTTGCAAACCTTAAAGCAGTCTCTAAATGCTAGGGGTTGTAATTAGCTATTACATTTTACAGATGGGGAAACTGAGGCTCGGGGCAGCTCCTAAATGTCAAAGGCAGAATTGGAACCCGGGTCTCCTGGTCACTCAATCAGCACGTCTTTATTAAGTGCCTACTCTGTTCCCAGCAGTGTATTAACGTCTTCCTGGGGTGCAAAGACAAACCAGTTCCAGCCCTCAAGGAGCATACATTCTAACAGTGGGGACAGCAGCCTCCAGGACCGCTTCCGAGACACCTCCCCCCTTTGCTTCTCCCCCCTCTGCCTTGACAATGGCTCTTTCTGACCGAGCCTCAGGCCCCTCCGTACCAGTGTCTTCCTCACGTCAATCATCTCCAGTTGCTACTGTATCAAACGTGTTTGTCCATAGTCGTCTGCATATTATCTCCCCATTAGACTGGGAGCTCCTTGAAGGCAGGAACCGTCCTTTGCCCTTAGCACGGTGCCTAGCACATAGTAGGCGCTTAATAAGTACTTGTCGACCTGATTTGCTGTTCTTCAAGGTTTCATCCTTGGCCATCTTTCTCACCAATTTCCTTAGCTCCCATAACCTCTGTAGACGACTCCTGGATTTCTCTCACCATCTCTAATTATCCTCCCTGAAACTCCAACCTCGCATCTCCAAATGTTTTCAGCACTAGGTTTAACCAACCAGTAGAACGTAAGCTCCTTGAGGTCAGGACTGTTTTTCCTTTCCAAATACTTAGTGCCTAATATACTTTGGCGCAATCGATGGATCGATCAGCAAGCATTTATTAAGCACCTACTCTGTGCTGTGTACTGTTGGGGATAGAAAGTTAAAAATGAGATATTCCTTCTCCCCAGGAAGTCTGTTTAGGAACAGATAATATACACACATAGGAGTGTGTATGTATAAATGTATATGTGTATGTATAAACACATACATTTACACACATCTATGCACACGTAGGTAACCTCCTAATGCCTCCGTGGCACCCTCGATTGGAAAAGGTGCTGGATTCAAAATACAGGAGGGTTCAAATCCAGCCACCGACTGTGTGTGGCCGCTGCCTCTGCTTTAATAACGTATGGAAAACACAGTTGTGAGTCTCAAATTAAAGAACATTTGTAGAGTGCTTCTTGTTTCTCTAGATGCAACAGGGGGTGTCCGGACAGGGTGAGCAGAGCCGAAGGGATCAGGGAAGGTCTTAATTGTCGAATTTAACTTATCAGATTATTATTATTAGATTATGATTAGATTAATAATAAGGCTGTTAGACCTGCCCAGGCCAGCCCACCTCGCTCTCCCGGGATCTGTGCCCCTCCTTCTCACCACCTATTAGACGCCCTCATTATCACTCACCCACCTGGTTTATTGCGAGTCTCTCCAAAACCTCTGGTCCACGCTTCCTCTTTCAGGCAGCTGTAAAAATGTGAGTCCTTCTGCACTGGCCGGCTGCTGTCACTTAAAACTCATCAATAGCTCCCAGATGGCTATTATTCGATCAACAAGCACTTATTACGTGTCAGGCTCTTTGCAGCAGATGCTGCAGGGAATAGAGGCAGGAAAACCCGAGTTCAAGTCCAGCCTCATACGCTTGCTATGACCCTGAGCAAGTCACTTAAGTGGGGATTATTATAATTTACCTCTCAGGGTTGTTGTGAAGATCATGTCTATCTCGTGCTATATAAATGCTACCTATTATTAGCGTTTACAAAAATAAAAAGGAAGCAGTTCCTGCCCTCAAGGAACTTACACTTTGGGGTGGGGATGGGGACAGAAAACATACAGAAATATGCACATGTTGGTCAAACCACTTAACCAGCCTCAGTTTCCCCATCTGTTACATCTGACACATTTTACCATGTTAGGCAACCTCTGAGGGTCCCTCCAGGTCTGGATTCATGATCCCAAGTAGGAGGTGACTTTGGTGGGGAGCCCTAGGCCTGGAGGGAATGAGGAAAGCCCTCACCCTACTCCTTTGTCCGGCATTCAAGGCCCTCCCCCGCTGAGCACTAGACTGACCTTCCATGATTAGGTACCTGGAGAAGAACCAGGACTCCCTCCTTAAAACCTGTCCCAAAGACTCTACTTGGATGCTCCCTGATGGGGAACACAGGGAGATAGATGCCCGTCCCAAGGCTGTGATTGGGGAAGTCACCACCGTTATTAACCTCCATTAACTTCATTAGGGAAAATGGGCAGCAGTTTGCACAGATTGAGACAGAGGGTCAGTGAATTGACGGCATTTAATGAAAGTAGTCACTATGGGTAAAAAAAACCACCAAACCAAAGCACAGTTCCTGCCCTCAAGGAGCTTGCATTCTAATAGGGAAGACAACCTATAAAATAACGAAGTCTGCCAAATTCGGAGTAGGCGGAAGGGAGAGGAAGGCACCAGAACCTGGGGGGACAGGAAGGCCTCCTGCAGGACGTGCGTCTTGTAGGAAACGAGGGAAACTAAGAGGTGACGGTGTGCCTTCCAGACTGAGGCACAGCCGGTGCAAAGGCTCGGAGGCAAGAAGTAGAGAGTGATCAGAATCCCCCGGAAGTTCTGAGCAGAGCTGGGGTTGTTGCAGGGCCGGGGTAGGCGGGATCTTGACTGCTCCGCGGCTTCCAGTGCTTCGAGCTGGGGCAGCGAGAGCCGGGATTCCGCTCAAGAAGCAAAGGCTCAGGCGGAAGGAAGGGCTGGAGCAGCGGCGAGCCTGACAAATTTCCGGGAAGGCTCCGCGAGAGCAAGAGATAGTAGTGAGGTCTTGGAAGGCGCCCCTCCAGCGGCCGAAATAGCTCAGTTGGGAGAGCGTTAGACTGAAGATCTAAAGGTCCCTGGTTCGATCCCGGGTTTCGGCAGGAGCTAGTTTTTTTTTTTCCCACCTCCCCTGGGTGGCCACTGCTTATTTAAAAAATTCATCCCTTTTCCTGTCATCTCCGCGGAGAGCGCCCTCGGGCCGCCCCAGAAATCACAGACCGGACCCGCCTCGGGCTCGGGGACACACTTTGGCTGCCCCTCCTCCCCCGGAGCGCGCGGGAGGGGCCGCCGCCAGCAGCTCATCTGCGCGCGCACCCAAGGCTAAGCGTCGGCGGGCTCGGTCTCGACCTTGACCTCGACTCACTTAAAAAGAACAAAAAAAAGAGAAGAAGAAGAGGGCGACGGGGGCCGCTAGGCCCTGGGGTGTCTGTAGCGGCTGCAACCCCCCGGAACAAAAACGCACAACACAGCGTTACCGGGGAGAGCGCTCGCGCCGCCGCTTCCTTTAAAGGTATAGATGGAAAAAACCAAAACAGGGCCAATCCTCGTTAGTATAGTGGTAAGTATCCCCGCCTGTCACGCGGGAGACCGGGGTTCGATTCCCCGACGGGGAGGGCTCGAGCTTTTAATTTGGCAAAAGGGTCTTTCATTAAAAAAACAAATTACTTTTCCGTTCGAGTCAAAGCATTCATGCATGTTCTCTTAAATTAGAATCCCTCCTAAGAATGAAGTGATTGAAAAGAAAGGTTGATGTATTTCCTAAAGAAACGGAAGTCTTCTATTATGATTTTAAAATATATTAATATTAAAATGACTTTTATCCTAACCAGAGCTGGACTTGCCTTCTATCTCCCATTTACTATTCATGTGTAACAAACACACATACACTGTATATGTGACACACACATATACATATGTTACATATATATGTCTTATCTCCCATCTATTGTACACCTAGGATGCATATCTAACACATGTATACCATATATATATATATATATATATATATATATATATATATACCATATATAACATTACCCCCCATCTGGTGTGCGCATAAATATGTGTGTATAGACACAAACAATGTAGTATATATACACAATATAATGTATGCACATATATAACACACATATACATGTATTACCTATACATACATGTCACCCCATCTGTTATATATACACATATGACATGTATATATAATATCATCTCTCTCTACTTAAATATTTAATGTGTATATAACATAAGTGGCATATATGCATATTAAGATAGTATCTTCCATCAATTATACATACACATATATAATTATGTATCTTACCAACCATCTATTTTTTATCTAATAGCACTATATGTAATTATATATTTTATGTAATTTAATATAATTTATATAACAGCACTACATATAATTATATGTTTTATATAATTTAATATATTATATAATTTATATAATGGCATTATATATAATTCCATATAAAATGGGAATATACATATGTATGTATGTACCTAATTATTTATATGCTTTTTGTCCCATTAGAATGTGAGCGCCTCAGGGGCAGGCACTGATTTTGCTTTTCTTTGCATCCCGAGCACATGGCCCACAGTAAACTATTCATAAATGCTTGTTGACTGACAGCATCTCTCTCCCTCACGGTGGGAACGAGAGGCTTAAAATGATCCCGTGTAAATACCAGTTCTACCACTCTGTGTGTGGTGAGGTGGCGGGGGAGGGGGGGAGGAGGGGAAGAGATAACAGAGAGAGAGAGAGAGAGAGAGAGAGAGAGAGAGAGAGAGACAGCTTGAGCAGGTTCAAATCCCTGGGCCTCAGTTTCCTCATCTGTCAAATGGAGGGATTGGATTAGATGGTCTCTAAGCTTCTTTCAGAGAATCTATGTATGTAAAATCACTTAGCAAACTTTAAGACTCAATGGAAATACCATTCATGGTGGAGGATTAGGAGGGAAACCCCTTGAGGGAAGGGTCTTCAGCATCTTCCATTTTAGCATGGAGGTGTAACCTTCATGGACATGTAAGTTGGCACTTTGCCTAGGGTCACAGGCCTCCTATGTGGGAGGCACGATGTGAACACACTTCTTCCTGGCTTAAAGAACAGCTCTCTGCTTAACGACACCATACTACCCTAAATTATAGCAGGTCCATATCAGATGCTTCATAAATGCTTGTTGAATTGAATGATGAGTGAAGCAGTCTGAAACAGTCTGATCAAACCCATAGTTCCTCCCGAGTGTACTTTTGACTTTTCTGGACCTTAACATTTCTTCAACTCAGCAATTCCACTAGCATTTCTTAAGGACCTACTATGTGTCCAGGTGTTTTGAGAACAGCTGCATACAGCAAAAATAAAAGGAAGCAATCTTTGCCCCCTATGAACTTGCAATCTAGTACAGAAACGTGCAAATAACTATAATACATTGCTTGTGATGTGTGCTTAGGACAGGTCAAATCAGGTGGTCAGAGAAATTCCAGGGGGGGAACAATTATTTCCACCTGGGGGAGTCCAAGAAGGAAATTTCATGGAGGTTGTTTTCTTTATTAGAATGTAAACTCCTTGAGGGCAGGGCCTCTTTCAGTTTTTCCTCTTTCTATCCTTAGTTTGGCATGGTGCCTAGCACATAGTAGTTGCTTATAAGATAAATGCCTGTGGATGGATGGATGGATGGATGGATGGATGGATGGATGGATGGATGGATGGGTGGATGGATGGATGGATGGATGGATGGATGGATGGATGGATGGATGGATAGATAGATGAGTGGATGGATGGATGGATAGATAGATGAGTGGATGGATGGATGGGTGGACAGACAGATGGATGGATGGATGGATGGGTGGATGGATGGAAGGATGGATGGATGAGTGGATGGATAGATGGATGGATGGATTGATGGACGGACAGACGAACAGACAGATGGACAGACGGATGGATGGATAGAGAATATGGTACAAGCACTGAGCTTTAACGCTCAATAAAGGAGAAAGATTTCAAAAGTTAAGATGGGAGGGAGTGTTGGACCAAATATTCATGCCAAACTGTTTCAGTCCAAGAGAATTCAATTAAGTGCCTATCATGGGTAAGATGTCATGTTCGGACATTAGAAACACAAAGACGCAATGCCTGACCTCAATTATTCGTTCTGGCTGAAATGGTCCTTTAAGGTTCACCAAGGGCCTTCTTTCACCGTGCTATGAGGTAGGCTACGGAAATGTTATTATTTTTCATTTTATAGAGGAGGAAACTGAGTCTCAATGAAATTAAGGTTGTTTGTTCAGTGAGCTTGCCATTCAACAGGAGGAAATGGTCATACATGAATAATTATAATAGGAAAAATAGAAAAAGGATGAATGAAAAAGTACATTTAAGGTTTGCTGTCAGAGATACAAACTCAAAAGTGAAAAATTCTCTGGACCTAATGAGGAAGGGAATGCATACAGATAAGCAAGAAGTCTTTTGTGGTTGTTTGTTTTGTTTTGTTTTGTTTTTTGAAAGAGAACAGTTTAAAAATTTATTTATTTAGGCAGTTTTCAACACGCACTTTTATAAGACTTTGAGTTCTAAATTTTTCCTCTCCCTCCTTTCCACCTTCCCCAAGACGCCATGCAATCTGATATAGGCTACACATGTATGATCATATTAAACATATCAGTCATGTTGTGAAAGAAGAATCAGAAGAAAACAGAAAAACCACGAGAAAGAAAAAACAGAAAAAGAGAAAATAGTATGCTTTTGAAATTGATTTTTAAAAATTAACCCTATTTACAATTAATTGATTTTGTACTGTAACTAAGTCATGGTTCTTTGTCTCTGAACTTAGTGTAGAAATTTAGCTGGCCTGGAATGAGTTAAGTTTAGAAACCCAGCTCTCCTGCTAATCACTGTCCTATTCTTGCCTCAAGGAAATCTGTTATCCTTGTGGGGTTTGGGGAGTCCGGTCTAGTGTCTTTATACCACCAAGCTGTCCATCAAGGATGCCTGGGTGCTGCCCAAAGAAGTCTGGTCCACCCTCTCTGACCTTGAAGGTGGATTCAAACAGTGAGCTTTTCTTAGTCACCAGATGGAAGGGGGGGGCTGTTGCTAGATCCTCATTCCTAATTTCAAACCAATCATATTGTCCCCCGCACCTCAAATCTGTAACCAGTGACATTGTCCTCACCCCCCCCAGCCTTGTATTTCTATACAATTCCTATCATTCTGCCAACGCTTTCCCTGCCTATGAAGTTCTGTTCTTTGTTCTTTACTCCCCCAAAGCTAAAAGAGGGGAGCTGTCCTTCTGCTCTGGGCTAAATTGAGGCAAGGGAGTACCCCTGTCATCTTGCTCAGAAAGAATATGCCTTAGCCTACCTTTGTGGAATTTTACTCACAATGATAACTAATGCAATTAAAATTAGGAGGGCAACAGGTAATTGAGGAGGGAGGAATCTTTGCAGCAAGTTTCTCTAATAAAGGTCTCATTTGCACACTATATGAGGAATTGATGTGGATTTATTAAACAAAGAGCCATTCTTCAACCAAGAAATGGTCAAAGGATGTGAACAGGCAGTTTTCAAAGAAATCCAAGCTATGTAAAACCATATAAAGATGCTCCAAATTGCTAATGACTAGAGAAATACAAATTAAATTACAGCCAATCTGAAATGCTACCTCGCACCCATCTAATTGGCAAAGATGAAAAAAATGACTCATAATAACAGCTAACATTTACATAACGCTATGCAAAATGCTTTACATAAATCCTTTCATTTAATCCTCCGAACAACCCCGAACAGTAGGTGCTATTATTATCCCTACTTTATAGGTGAGGAAACTGAGGCTAGCAGAAGTTAAGTTACTTGTCCAAGGTCACACAGCCAAGTAAATGCTGGAGGAGCACGTACAGGCATATTAATGCACTCTTGGTGAAATTATAAATTGGTCCAGCCATTCTGTAAAACAAAAAAAAATTAGAATTATGACCCAAAAGTTGCTAAAATTGTACCTATCCCTTTGAGCCAGCTATGCCATTACTAGATCTATACCCCACAAAGAGATCAAAAAAAGAGGAGAATGGCCAGTATGTGCAAAAACATCATTGTGACTTTTTTCATAATAGCCTCAAACTGGAAACTAAAACGGCAGGGGCCGTCTTCTGGGGAATGGCTGAACAAATTGTGATGTATGAATGAAATGCAACATTATTGTGCCATAAGAACTAACGAATATTTCCAGAGGAAACGGGGAAAAACCTCTATGAACCGATGTGACGTAGAGTGAAGTGAACAGAACTAGGAGAACGATGTGTACGTGACAACATTATGGAGAAGAACTTTGACTGACGCTGTGATAAACCAGGAGTCTGGAGGTCTGAAGGTGAAATGTGCCACCCAGCTCCTGCCAGGGAAGCGATGGACTTAAAGTGAGACAAACACTTTTTGATTTGACTAATTTGTTTTGCTGAACTATGCATATTTGTTACAAGGGGCTTTGTTATTCTTTCATTGTTCATTTGGGAAAGCAATGGGATGGGGAGATAAATAGATATAATCATTAGTTAATATTTTCAAGTGTAGAGGCGATGAGAGCAGGATTCAGGGAAGTGTAGTTCGGAGATCCATCCTCCAATGACTGATCTCTATTCTCATCCACCTCACCCCAATCCTGCCCTCCAATCTCCCACTCAAAAGCTACCCAGTCCTTCCACTGTGCTGTCTGGAATGCCTACTCCATAGGAAACAACCTGGATTTCATCTTACATGTTTTCCACTCTTGCTGCCTCCATCTTTTGGAAGTCACTGAGATCTGTCTCTCTCTGATGATACAGTCTCCCTGGCATTCCTTTCTAGCACTAATCTGCATTTTCATTCATTCCTCCCAACTCACTGGTCAAGGTCAGGGCGTTGGTGTGTTCCTTGCTTCCCCATTGCCACTTCCAAGCTCCCCCCTCCCTCCATCCCTTTGTAATCAAACATGCCCGCGTCTCCTCCACCCTCAAAAAGCCTTGAATGATCCACCCCTCCCTGCTAGCTATGGTCCTATATCTCTGCTGCCCTGTATGGCTAAACTCTTTGAAACGTCTGTTTAAATAGGTGCCTTCACTTTCTTTCCGGTCAATTTCTTCTTAACTCTTTGCTCTCAGGCTTCTGGCCTTATCATTCAAATTAACCTGCCCTCTCTGAAGTTAGGATCTAATTGACAAATTTAATGACCTTTTCTCAATCTTCATCTTTCTTGACTTCACTGCTCTCTCCTCCTACTTACCTGACTGCTCCGTCTCTTTCTCCTTTGTTGGAGATTCACCCAGGTCATGCCTGCTGGGGGTCCCCCCAAGGCTCTGCCTTGGGCCCTCTTCTCTTTTCAATCCATAGTCTCCCATGGCTTCAATGATCATCTCTGGGCAGATGAGTCTCAGATCTGCTTCTCCAGCCTTAACCTCTGATGACCTCCACATCTGTATCTCTAGCTGCCTGTCTCAAAATGGATGTCCTGTAGGCATTTTAAACTCAACATGTCCAAAACTGAGTGTATTCTCTTCCCTCCAAAATCTCCCCTTCTTCCTAATTTCCCTATTATTTTGAAGTATGACCATCCTTCCAGTCTCCCAGGCTCCCAACTTGCGTGTCATCCTTAACTCTTTACTATTTCTCATCCCTTCCACCCAATCATTGATAAAGCCCTGCCATTTTGTCCTCAGCATCTCCTGAATACACCCCCAGACTACTGGAATAGGCAGCTGGCTGGTCTCCCTGCCCCAAGTCTCTCCCACCTCCAATCTACTCCTCTGCTCTCTTATCAAATTCTTCCTGTGCTAAAACGAGTGCCTGACCACACCACCTTCATTGGATCCCTGTTACATCCAGGATAGAATTTAAAAAATCCTTTGTTTGGCTTTCAAAACTGAACTCTGCCAACCTTTCCAGCCTTCTTACTCCAATCCTGTACTCTGCAATCTGAATAATAAAGGCCTCCTTGGTCGTTGGTGTTCAGTCACTTTTCAGTCTGTGACTCCATTGGGGGTTTTCTTGACAAAGATACTGGAGTCATTTGCTATTTTCTTCTCCAGCTTATTTTACAGATGAGGAAACTGAGGCACACAGGGCGAAGTGACTTGCCCAGGATCATGCAGCCACCTCCTTGCTGTTCCTATTTCCCAATTCTGAGCATTTTCTCTGACTTTCCCGCAGGCCTGGAACAGCCCCCCTCCTCATTTCCACCTCCTAGCTTCTCTGGTGTCCTTCCGGTCTCAACCAAAGTGCTACCTTCTACGATAATACATTGCTGATCATCCTTCATTTTCCTGCCTCCCTTCTGAGACCACCCTCAGTGTATTCCATCTCTATCGCACAGCTGAATGGATGAAGGGAAGATGAGTGGACTGAGGATGGGAAAGTAGCTGGGTTCCTGAATACCCTGCCAAGTAATTTGTAAGGCTAGAGACTGCTGTTCTTATTGCATTGGAGAGGAAACTCCTTCCACCAGTGAAGGTCAGCACCTCCTCGGCAAGGTCTATCTTAAAAAGTTGCCTAGAGCACAGAGGGGCTAAATTCTGACCTAGGGCCATGCAGACTGTAGGTGTCCAAAGCAGGACTTGATGAGACCTCGGTGATGGTCTCACTGTCCATTCAATTTCACCGCCTCTCTAGGGGGTATGGGTTATAGCAGATGATACAAAAATATTTTCTCTTTGTCTTCTTGGAATCTTCTTCAGTGGTGGTTTTATGGTGCCTGGCAAAGAGTGCTTAGTAAAGGCACTGTTCAAGCTGATCCAGGGAATTAATAGATGTAAAGCACTTTGCAAACCTTAACTATGTAAATGGCAGTTATCATTATTACTAATGGTTTACTTATTTGGTTATTATAATTACCTCACTTTTCCTGAATATATTTAGTTACTCAGGAGTATGGAAGGAAAGAACCCTATTCAGGCCATTCTTTCTATTTAACCCTCTTCTGGCTCAGTTTCCTTATCTGTAAAAAGGGGATAATAATAGCCTCTGCCTTCCAGGGTTATTTCAAGGGTCAAATGAGATGATATTTGTAAAGCACTTAGCAGTGTCTAGCACATAGTAGGCTCTTAATAAATCTTGTTCCCTTCCTCTTCTTGGGTTTAATATTTATTTTTCATCCCACCCTACCTACAGTATTCTAAACTGATGACCTCAATCAGCCAAACAACCATCATTTCTTAAGCACCAGGCACTAAGCTAGATGCTGGGAATATAAAGACAAAAGGGAGACAGTCCCTTTAAGGCTACTAATCTCTATAGGTTCCAATCTTACCTTCGCACAATGACCACACTTGGGGAGCCCTGTTGGAGTCAGAGGATTTGAGTTAAAATCTTAGCTCTGCCACTTAGCCTGGGCCAATCACTTAAGATCAGTTTCCCTGTCTGTAAAGTGAAGGGGTTGGACTAGAAGAGCTTTTCTTAACCTTTTAAGGGGTCATGGATCCTTTTGGCAATCTAAGGAGACCTATGGCCCCCTTCTCCTTTTAAAAACATAACGAAATGGAGGGGAATGCTACATTTTATTTAGGGATTAGGAAAAAGAAAGATGTAATTTTTTTCCCCATCCAAGCTCAAGGACCCCCTGAGATCTATGGGGTCTGTGGATGCCAGGATAAGAATCCGTGGACTTGATGGTCTCTGGGGGTCCTTCAGCTCTACAACTATGTTCCTTTGCCAGGTTGATTTTTGGTGGAGGGATCTTCAGGTGGGTTACCTCCGTGCCAAGAGGAGGCATCAGACAGTATGACTTCTGGGGAGGGTGATTAGGAAAATCCATTTAATTCTGAAGATGGCATTTTTCTGATTTTATCCAGGCTTGGAATATCACAGGGTCCTGTCCTTCTAGGAGCTCCAATGCCACTCAAAAGAAATCAACCTAGTAACCCAGACCAGAGATACGAAGTGTATTTTACCTCAGTGACATCTAACATGAGCAAAGGATGACAAATGGATGTAACACTTTAGGGTTGTCTTATTATTCATGAAACATTAAAAGACAAAGAGCAAGGACAGTGTGGGACACTGGAGAGGAGTCAGAAGATCTGAGTCCAAACCTTGCTTCTATCACATACTAGCTTTGTAATCATGAGCAAATCTCCCCCTGGCCCAGTTTCCTCATCTGGAAAACAAGGAGGCTGGATATGATGACCCTAACCTGCCTTTAAATCTATGATCCAGGAAGTTCATTGGAAGATTGGTGAAAATTATCTAGCAAGCATTATACAAGATGAAAAGGCACATCTAGGTCACCCGATGTACCTGTAAAGGGTGTACTTATATCCGTGAAGTCACATGTATATCAAAAGCCCATGTCTAGTTGAGTCTTTCTACCACTTAACTTTTCATGGCCCCTTGATTGCCTGGGCAGAAGTTCTTAACCTCACCTCCAATACTTGTTTCTTTATTTTAAAATATTTTGATAAGTATTTCAATATAATTCACTTCCTTGTAACCCTATGTCCTTTATTTTATACATTTAAAAGTATGCATGTATATTCCAAGGAAGTCAAAACCAGAAAGTAATGCTTAATACATACCAAAATATTCATAGGGGTACTTTGTCGTAGCAAAGAATAGGAAATGATGTGGATTCTCCTGAGTTACGAAATGACTGAACAAATTCATAAAGGAAATAACCCAATATTATTGAGGAGTAAGAAATGATGAATATGTAGGAAGGAATGCAGTATGAAATAAGCAGAATGAAATGAAGAATACACATGATGACTATATTAATGAAGTTGGGAAAGTGGCTAAAAGGAAACTGACCATGTCATATACCGGGGTTTCCAGTGATGGATGGTTGGGGAGATTATAGAATGACCCTTCTGTCAGAGATGTGGAGGACCACAGGGCTAAATGTGGTGTACGATGTCATTCAGGGTCTCTTTTATTTCTTGATTTTCTTTTCTTTTTTTTGGCGGGGGAGGATGGATTACAAGGGAAGGTTTGATCTGTAGGAATTAGGGAGTGAAAAGGCCTGTGATATAAAAACAAAAGTTATTAATAAAATGTGTTTTTAAAAAATAAGTAAATGACCATGAGAGGAAGTTTTTAGTTTTCTTCCCTCTTTCTCCCTTCTTTCCTTCTTCCTTCCTTCCTTCCTTCCTCCCTTCCTTCCTTCCTTCCTTCCTTCCTTCCTTCCTTTCTTTCCTTCCTTCCTTCTTTCCTCCCTCTCTCCCTCTCTTCTTTCTTTCTTTTCTTTTTCCTTCTCTCTCTTCCTCTCCCTCTCCTCCCATTCCTCTCTCTCCTTCCATCCCTCTCTCTCTCTCCCTCTTCCTTTCCCTTTTTCCTTTATACCTGAACCACACCATAAAAGAGAAACCTACAAACAAAATAATCTATACACAGGTTTGGCAACAAAAATGCAGCCTTTTCTGTGATTCCAAGAAGCTGAATTAAAGAGAGGCCCGGATTCCTCTTTTTTTTTAAATTTAACTTCTTTTCCAGTTGTTTTTCTGTTCAACCAGAACATGAAATTTTTTGGAAGCGTGTAACCGTTTTATTTAATTTTAAACCAACAATTTTAGGAAACTTTTCCCCTAAGGAAGGCATATCAGGAAGCACATCCTTTTTAGGGATTTTCCATAGGGGATGAAAGAGGAGGCTGGGGATGTAGCTCAGTGGTAGAGCGCATGCTTTGCATGTATGAGGCCCCGGGTTCAATCCCCGGCATCTCCAAGTGTCCTTTTTCCTCCTTCAGACAGATTGGTTTCAGTTACGCTTTTTCCCACGTGTAGTATTCCACGTTAGACAGGTAGTATTACATCTCCTCAAAACTTATAGAACTTTCTGTTGCAAAACTTTGGGGCGCCTGTTGTTTTACTAATGCCCTCTCCATCCATTCCAGTTATCGCGAAAACGACACCTCTACTTTTCAACAATCGCTGTCTATTATGTAATAATACAACCTCTGGGCATTTTCCAATACCAGACTTTCATTGTAGGGAAGGCGTTCTCCATCTTTTCTGTGCCTTGCCCTATGTGGGCAATGGGGTGGAGCCCTTAGACCCTCTGCTCAGAATCATGTTGTTAAATGAATAAAATAAAAGACGCAGAAGTAGGAAGGAAATCGATTATACTGAAACGCAGTTTTCAAAATACTTTACGAGGTCGCAGACCTAGGCTAAGGACCCCTATTTGAGAGCATGACCCTAACTAAACAAGACTGAGCAATCCCTTCCTCCGCCCAATGCCCCGCCCCCTAAACACGTCTGGTCTGGTACCTGGAACAGTCTGTCTGCCTTATCGTTTGGGTACTTGTGAAATTGATCCCCTTAGGGTTGCTTAGACTTAAAACTCCTGGGATGTCAAGGATGGGGCTTGCTCATCTTGGGACCCTCCGCAGCTCTGACACACAGAGTGTGCACGAAGTCATTCAAAAGTTTGCTTTAAATGAATAAATTCCAAACCACGATCAGAGTGCTAGACTTGTAGCCAAAAAGTTAAAAAAAAATTGAAAAGTAGAAAATTCATGTTCACGAGTTCATTTGAAATAATTCCCTTCAGAACTCTTTAAAAATTGTTTTTATTGATATCTTTTGGATTTAAAGAACCCTTCTTTCAGAAGGTATCCCTTCCCTCCCCCATCCAGCTAGCCATCCTTAGTAACACACGGTAGCAACAACAAAAAAAAAAACAAAAAGGGGGTGGGGGGAGGAGGGAAACGATTCAACCATAGTTTGATCTACATTAATTGAGTCGGAGCCGTTCCACACCCTTCCTCGCCTCTGCGGATAGGCGAGGTTCCCGCATTTTGACATAATTTTCCCATCTGATCGTGACAAAATGCAGCCATTTCCTAATTTCACTTTGCATGCAGCACACCCCAGATACTGGTGGTTGACTCAGTTTGTAATCCAAATTGTGTAGATTATTTCAAGAACTAAGCAATCCTGTTCAATCCTTTTTAAATTATTCTTGTTTTAAAGACAACAGGGAATTACTCAAGCACAAGGCAAATGGATGGAACGGAGATGCTGGAATTGATCGAGTTAACTCGAGGAGCTTAGCTGAGGTTATTGAATGGTTTTTGATGTATGTATTTGTTGAGTATCTGCAATGTGTTTATCAACAAATGACCAGTAAGCATTATATGCCTGGCACTGATGAGGGTACAGTCTCTGGGAACCCCCTGGAACCCTCCTTGAATTTTCCAACTAGATCTGGCCTTCCCCTAAGGCCATAAGCCTTACATCATCATTAGGCCCAAATCTCTACCTAGCCTTGCCCTTTATTGTCCAGCTACTTCCCACCCTTGATCCCATTCTCCTGGTTCCTGGAGTCTGACCTCATCCTGGTCCCATCAAGCGCCTCCTTGGACTCCTCCTCAAGACCCCCCCAAACCCCTCCTCTGGTCACCCCAGACCACCCCTCAATCCCTCCCACAATCTTTGTATATGTAAAGTCTCATCTTGCCTCCATGAAGGCGCTCAGTAGATTGAACTGGCCCCCTTGTGAAAACAGGCTTCACAAAGGGTGGGATTTCTTGAGACAACCCATTATGGTGAATCCCTAATAAACTTTGTCTTTTTCCTTGGCTGAGAAGGCTTGAGTCGAATGGTTGCAGCATGTCTGTATTTTGGGGTCTCCAGCACCCCTAAAAACCTATGGTTCCCTACCACCATCATTTTTCTTAAACGTCTTCAGCACCGTTGCTAAGGGCTGGGGATACAAAGAAAGACAAAAACTATCCCTACCTTCAAGGAGCTGACAGTCTAATGGGGGAGACAACGTGCAAACAGCTATGTACAAGCAAGGTATAGACAGGATACAGTGGGAATAGTCATAACATTTGTATAATGCTTGAGACAGCTAGGCAGAGCAGTGGATAGAACACTGGGTCTGGAGACAAGGAAGACCTGATTTCAAGTCCTGCCTCAGACACTTAATTGCCAGTATCTTAGCCCTGTTTGCCTCAGTTTCCTCAACTGTAAAATGAACAGAAGGAAAAGGCAGGCCACTCCAGTACCTTTCCCAAGAGAACGAAGTGCCGGGTGCTGAGCTAAGGCTCTGCAAATATTAACTCATTTCCAGTTAATTAAGCACTAGAATGGAGAGGGACCAGGAAAGGCTTCTTGCAGAGAGTGGGATTTCATTTGGCTGGTTTTGTCTTTAGAAACAGTAAGAATATGTTCATTGAAAGGAAGGGCCCGTAATTGGAGGTCTTGGGTCATTGTTCAGACTTCAGGAATGTTCGATAGTAAAGGCAGTGAGACCTGGGGTTCCAGTGATTTTCCGCTGGCGCAATGAAATCTGCCTGCCATCATTATGAATCAAGATAAAGAGGATACTTGAAGCAGCTTTTATTCTGAGATTGCTCAGGGTGGGAAAAGCCCTTCCTTAGAAAAGGGGTGAGTGTGTAATTAATTCTTTAGCACTGGTTCCTCAATTAAGCCGGGACCAAGCCAGGCAGGGATAAACAACAAAGGAGCTCCTTTGGCTGGTGGATTAGCTGCAGGGCCTGCTTCTTACATCCTTTAAGATCAAATCACTCCCAGGACCAGCGGGTGCGCCCCGACCCTTCAAGCCTAGGTTTCCCAGGCTCCTCCCTTTCTCTTTCTTTCGGAAGCATCCTTTGTGGCTCAGCCCCAGCTACCAGGATTTTCCTAAAGCTGAATCAATTGATAAACAACAGATGCAAACTAAAATGAGGTAACTCTTCAGGGCAATTACATTCTCTGCGGGGAGGAAGAAGAAAGGGAGAAAAGCTGGGAGAGATGGCTCTCTTCCCTCCCCACCCTCCCCACCCTCTGTGAGCTGGGGGAGGTCGTGCATGAGCTCACTTCCCCACCAATTGAGAAGTTGCTGCTGGGCCCTGCTCTGTGTTCCATTGGCTTAAGCCTCGATAAGGCTCTCTCTAGTCTCCCACGCCAGCTCGGGACCACCTCTATCCACTGGGTGCGTGCAAAGGAAGGATTATCTGGGGGGTGCATGGACTGAACTTGTTACTGTTCGCAGGGTGGAGGACTCCCAGTCTAGCCAAGGTTGGGAAGGCTAAGCCAAGGAGGGATGCCCATTAGTTCCCCAAAGGGGCATTTGTTCCTAGGGCCACCCCAGCTTCTGCTTAGAAAGCAAAGCAATAAGAAACCCTGCCCCCAAGTGACCCAGAGTATGCCCCACCTCCTCCCCAATCCCCAGGCTCTTGGCCAAGAGACAAATCCTTGGAAACAAATCCCTCTGAACACTGGGCACTGTCCCTAGATTTCTAGATATCCATTGTAACTCATCATAGGGTCTCCCCAGCCCTTCATCATAAGATCTTCATTTTTAAAAAATACATTTTATTGACATATTTAGTTTTTGTATCCTTCCCTCAGAGAGAGCCAAACCAATCAGTATATTTAAAAATCTGAAAGTACAGGCAATGTTCCACCCCCAACATTGGCAAAGGAGTCAGGTGGGCCTCAGAGCTTCCATTTTTCAATTTGTTCCTTCCCCCCACCTCCTAAATCTGGGTCATCAGCGGCCCCTGCCTCTCTTCTAACAGCTGTTTTCTCTCCTAGTCTTTCAAAATTTGTGACCTAATTGATTGGTGTACATTAATCATCAGCCTTACTGCACACAAACAACAAAAAAAACAAACAAAAAAAACAAAAGCAGGGTGTGGTTTTTACTTGAAACTAGGTCAGCCCCAAAGAAAACGCAGCTTGTTCCCAGCCTGTGCTTAAACAGAAAAAAAAATGGGGGGGAGGGTCAAATCTCCATTGCACATTTCACTTTCAATAATATGGATGTCAGTGTTGTCCTAAAAGGTTGTATTTTAAATAATTTAAATAGTTTAAAGTGTGTGAAGATTTCTATAAATAAAAAAAAAAAACCAGTCAGAAATGGAAATTTTTTTCTGACTGCAGAGATTTAAAATATATTATATATTAGAAAATAAATTTATAGAAATAATTTTATATAAAATGTATATAATTGATTATATTTAGTAATTAATTTATAAAATACAACCAACGTTATATAAATTAACTTATATAAAAACAAAGTATATGAAATATAAATTAAAGATAGCAGACATTTAAGTGTATCAAATTTATTTTTGTTTTGTTTGTCCTTCATTCTCAAAGAGGACCATGACATCAAGATAACAAGACTTCCAAGTGAATTGGATTTATGTGAGGGAGGGCTGTGCAAAAGTCACCAGCCTCACTTTCTCCTCTGGAGCCATCTGGGTCCAGGGGCAAGATGTAGTTTAGAATGACTGGAGATGGCCCTGATGCAGTGAGAGACTTTGACCTTTTTAAGCTAAGGTCTTTAACAAGTCTAAGTGTGACTGAGGCAAGACCCCTCCATCAATTAATGCTAGGTAAGAAAGTGAGGCAAAGAATGGTCTCTTTTACCTAGTCCAAAAAAAAAAAAAGCCGAAAGAGTTGATGTGGGAGAAGATCCTCAGGGTTTCCGGCCAAAACAGAAACAATTGCTATTTACTTTCACTCTGAGCCTTCGGGGCTCAAATGATGACCACTAAGTGCGGCAGAGCCCAGAGTGAACTGGGTTTGGGGCTTGGTCCTTAAGAAATCCAGCCTGTGTAAACCTCAAGATATCTTGTGAGGTTTTAGCACCAAAATTTATGTTCCTTTGGGCCGGGCACTCTAAGGTGAGAGTATGATACCCTGTGCAGACAGAGGGAGAGGAAGGAGGGAGAAAAGAAAGGGAATGGAGGGGCTGTGTTGCCCAAGTGGAACTGACCAGTTTTAAATCCAATTCATTTGCAAGTCATGGCATCACCTTCTTGATGTCACGGTCCTCTTCAAGAATGAAGGACAAACGACAGTGAAATATATGTACATATATATCTAAATTGATTTTTTTTCTGTCTTGTTACGTTTCTGTTGTTTTGACTTTGTGCTTGTTTCTTCACTTGTAAGACAATTAAATGACCTAAAAGGCTCTTCCAACTCCAAATTCCTATCTATAGTTGAAAAACTGTCTGAATAGTCTACATCTTAAACTCAGCTGGGGAGCTGACAGATACAGCCCCGTAGGTTGTTGGGAAAGGGAATTATTGTGATTATAAGAGTCAATTCAGTCCACTCTAACTTGTAGCCATTTATTTATAGCTCTATTTTCCTCTTCTCAAGTGGAATCCCCCCTACCCCTGTGGAAATCAGTTCACTCTTATGATATGGTTTGCCAACATTTTCTCCTATGGCTGGTTTTCATCAAATGACAACACATTTTGCTGACATCATAAAACACCCTGGCTTCTTGGGAGGGATTTCTGAGCTAAGCTAACTGTCGATGGAACTTATTTTTAATGTCTTCTAGGTAGAGATTTTGCATCTGAAAATCGCAAGGGGAAAAAAAAAACTAACAGAATTTTTAGGGGTAAAGTGTAGTTCAGAGGGGAAATGTTGTTGGCTTTGCTTAGTTTGTTTTTAAAAGTCTCTGCTTTCCTTTCCTGTATTCTGTGTGTATTTTTGATGTAGTTTATGCATATGTCAGAATTATACGGATTCCTTGGAACATATAACAGAGATAGCCTTGTTTTACAGTTCTCTTGATTACTAACATTAAAATGGGGGCATGAAACAGGGAGATCTAGAGTTGGGGTTTGCCTGAGTCCATGTGGAAAAGACATTCTGCATCTGAAGTCCTCCAAATGTTTCCATTGTGGACTTGAAGGTGTATGGGTAGAAAGAGGCCCAGGAACCTTACAGTCTTCTAAATGAGAGCCGTACCCCTCAAAGACTTTAGGCTTTACTAGCCACACCTGGAAAACCAAGTGGATTAAAAATGTTTGAATGTTTGTTGTTCAGTCTAGCACTCTATAGAAGTCATCCATCATGGACCAGAGTTGAGTAGGAGGAAGGTGGCAGACTGGATTGCTTTTGGGAAATCGCAAAGTTGTTTTAAGGATTCCTAGTTTGTCCCTGAACAAAGGCCCAAATTTTAATGCCAGCATTTCATTCTTCTGATGCCACATGCCTCGACTCACATTCCTTGAAGCACTGAAGAAGATTGCCCAAAGGGCAACGTAGGGGTGGATGGGAGAGATGACCAGGCCAGCCCACATTACAAATTAGGATAATATTAAAGAAAATAATTTTTGAACAAGGTGTGCTGGCCATGTAGGGGAGAGTGAGGAAATACGACGGATCTTGTGTTTCTCTGACAGCCTAGGGACTTCAGGAGAACTCAAGGAAAGCCTTTAGCACCTTGGGAGGATGCCCAGTGGTAAACTCAGGGGAGTAGCAGCAAAAGGTCTGGATGGGTGCAGGAAATGGCCCCATTGATGAGATCACAGATATGAGGGCTGGCTTTTTTTTTTTTGCCAAAAAAGGTAAAAAGCAAGAATTTGGAGCTGGAAAGGACCTTATTGAACAGAGGGCCCTAGATCTAGAGCTAGAAGGGCTCAACTTGTCTAATCCCTTCGTTTTTACAGTTGAGGAAACTGAGACTCAGTGAAATGATATAACACTCTTTATGGTTTAGCTATGTTCAGGATAACAAATTGTCCCACCCAAGACATCGAACTGCAGTTCTTGCCGGAGAACCCAGAGAATATTTGTTAGCCTGGCCGTAGAGCTGGACAATGATCTTTATTAACTATCTTTACTAGTCTTTGGGTCAAGTCAGCCACTAAGTGTGTACTTTGTACTCGGCACTGTTAAGCCCTGGGGGGTGTAAAAAGAGGCAGAAGACAGTCCTGCTCTCAGGGGTCCCACAGTCTGTTGGGGAGACAAAACGCAAACAATTATGTGTAAACAAGATATATGCAGGATAAACTGGAGGTCATCCACAGAGGGAAAGAACTAGCATTAAGAGGGACTGCAAAGGTAAGGAGGTGGGAATTTGGCAGACCAGAAGGCAGCCAGAGGCGAAGAGAGGAGCAGCAGATGACCACCAGCCTGCCTGGGGTTGGGAGCAGGGGGCTTACCCCACCCCCAACCACACTCCTGGTCCCCAGCTATCCCAACTTCCGGATTGGAGAAACACCCTGTTAGTCAATAAGCATTTATTAAGCGCCTGCTGTTTGAGGAAAGGGCTCTTACCCTTAGGGAAGTCCGGATATTCCGCGGGTGAGGTTATTAAAGGTGGGGTTTCAGAAAAACCCTTGTAAGCCTCAAAGCACTCGGTGCCAAACTGTGGGTTTATTATTAGGCCTTAACTGGCCTGATCCAGAGTCCCAGAGTCCCAGGCACGGCAGGACCCCCGGAGGGCTGGGGTCTTTGCAATCTTAGGATCCAGAGCTGGAGGGGGCCTTGGAGGTCACTGAGTCTGGCTCCCTCATTTGACAGATGAGGAAACTGAGGTTCAGAGGGTGGATGTGTAAAGTTGGGGGGGGGGCGGGGGGAAGCAGGCAGTGGCCCAGCCCCCTTATTTTACCGATGAGGAAACTGAGGCCCAGAGAGGGGATGTGTGTGGGGGTGGGGCGAGGGCGCTGATGTTAAGCCCATTGGGGAGCCGGGGTGGCGGTGGGCTGGGTCAAATCCCAGGGTTGTGGAGAAGTTCGTTGGGGGAGGGATGGTCCCTTTTGGGGGGTGGGCCCAGGTGGGGTCCCTGGCCCGGGTGAAGCCTTCCACATCTCTTTTGTCTGACACCCCGCCCCCCACCCCTGCGGCCTGGGCGTCCTGGCCCAACGGGCGAGGCCCGCGGGAGGTGGGGGGAAGGGTCGGCCACTCTCTGCGGAAAGTGGGGGTGGGGACGCTCGTTCCAGTGAGCCAAGCCGGATTTTGGCGCCAGCCGAGCCTCCCCCTCCTCTCTGTCGCCCCTCCCCCTCCACGTCCGCCGCGGTCGAAGCACTCCTTTCGAACGTTCCGAATCCCTCCGCCCACGCTATGGCCTTCTCCTCCCCCTTCCCTGGGCTGCTCTTTCACCAGTCCCTTAAACCAGCATGGGAGAGAGTTTTGTGAGAGGAAGCCATAGACTTGAGTGCAGTCGGGGCTGTGAGAGCGGTGACCTTGTTCTGCTTCGGGGGTGGGGTGGGGTGCTGGCGTGGAAGAAATAGTCCCTTCTCGGCGTTTCCGCGGATGGATCCCCATAGAACCGCCGCGCTGCGTCCCTATATAAGGACGCGCCGGGTGTGTCGCAGTTAGATCCGCCGAGGACCGGAGTTGACTCCGTTGTTCAGTGTGTGTGTCGCCGTCGCCACCGCTTGGTGAGAGGGGGAGGGGATGCCGTGCAGCGCCGCCCCCCGGGGGGGGGGGGGGGGGGGGGGCTTTGTGGCTGCCGGGTACGGGTAGGCGAACTTGGGGGAGGTTGGCGCAAGCTTGAAGTGGCGGCTTATTCTGGACATAGGTTGCCGACACGCTGGCCGTGGGCGGTTGGGGGGAGGGGAGAAGGAAGGGAGGTAGAGGCCGACAAGATTGCGGTCGGTGGCGAGCTTTGATGAGACGAAGCCCCCGTGAGAGCGGGAGACCAGATCACGGTACCGCGGGCCAGCCGGCAGTTAGGGTTCAGGGGTCCTTAACGTTAGAGGGCCGCGGGGGGGAGGGGTGTTTCCATCCGGGTCTAACGAGAGAGGAAGGAAGCGCGCCCCCTGCGGGAGAGGAAAGGCGGAGTAAAGCCGGGCACAGCGGGGGCGGGGGGCGGGGCGGGAAGTACAGGAAGACGCTATACGTTGGCCTGCGCGGGGCGGGGCCGGGCCGGGAGGAAGTACGCGGCGCGTTGAGGGGAGGGCCAGTGGCCCCTCTGTCCGCTTATCGCATCACGTGACACAGCCCCGCCCCTTCTCTGTTCGCTCATCGGGGTAGAGGGCGGTGGGCAGCCTGGCTCGAGATGGGCTTTCTTTTGCCGGTCAAGGGGCATTGTCAGGTGGGGGCCGGGGTGGATACTGCAGGACTTAAGTCAGGAGAAAGGACAGGGACCTTGGCATAAAAAGAAGTAAGTCTCGGCTTTTGCTTTTTTATTTGCTTAAACATTAGAAGGGTCGAGCTGTATTAGTGCAGCTTTTTTTTTTTTCCTCATGTATAAGGCCAAGAAAACAGACGAACCCTTCAAAATAAAATCGCAGTGTTTTCATATCACTTGATTTGTCCTTCCAGTGTTTAAAAATTTAACGTTTGGTTTTTAGGAATGAAGGGTGCATTAGCCCTAAGGTTGGCTTAAATTCGTTTCCTGTCTTTCATTCTCGTCTATAAGGCAAAGCTAGATAGAGATAGGATGGACCTTTACAAATGTCAAAATAAAATAGTAATTTTTTTTATCAGTTGCTTGGTCCTTCCAGTGCTTAAAAATTTTTAAGGTTTGGTTTTTAGGTGTAAAGGGCGCAGAAGCCCTAAGGTTGGGTTAAATTCCTCTCCTCATCCTCTCCCTAAACTGAGGTACCTCTATTAATTGCTAAGTGGTAGAAACGTAGGGATTACAAAAGAAGTATTTTCAGGGTTTCTAGAGGGGCTGAATTGGCTTAAGGATAAGGGCAGCAATAATTTCAGTGTTGTAAATTTTTTTTTCATATCTATTTTAACAGACAATGCAGATCTTTGTGAAGACCTTGACTGGCAAGACCATCACCCTTGAAGTGGAGCCCAGTGACACCATTGAGAATGTCAAGGCGAAAATTCAGGACAAAGAAGGCATCCCCCCAGACCAGCAGAGGTTGATCTTTGCCGGAAAGCAGCTGGAAGATGGTCGCACCCTGTCTGACTACAACATCCAGAAAGAATCCACCCTGCACTTGGTCCTTCGTCTCAGAGGTGGGATGCAGATTTTCGTGAAGACCTTGACTGGCAAGACCATCACCCTTGAAGTGGAACCCAGTGACACCATTGAGAATGTCAAGGCAAAGATCCAGGACAAAGAAGGCATCCCCCCAGACCAGCAGAGATTGATCTTTGCCGGAAAGCAGCTGGAAGATGGTCGCACCCTGTCTGACTACAACATCCAGAAAGAATCCACCCTGCACTTGGTCCTTCGTCTCAGAGGTGGGATGCAGATTTTCGTGAAGACCTTGACTGGCAAGACCATCACCCTTGAAGTGGAGCCCAGTGACACCATTGAGAATGTCAAGGCAAAGATCCAGGACAAAGAAGGCATCCCCCCAGACCAGCAGAGGTTGATCTTTGCCGGAAAGCAGCTGGAAGATGGTCGCACCCTGTCTGACTACAACATCCAGAAAGAATCCACCCTGCACTTGGTCCTTCGTCTCAGAGGTGGGATGCAGATTTTCGTGAAGACCTTGACTGGCAAGACCATCACCCTTGAAGTGGAGCCCAGTGACACCATTGAGAATGTCAAGGCAAAGATCCAGGACAAAGAAGGCATCCCCCCAGACCAGCAGAGATTGATCTTTGCCGGAAAGCAGCTGGAAGATGGTCGCACCCTGTCTGACTACAACATCCAGAAAGAATCCACCCTGCACTTGGTCCTTCGTCTCAGAGGTGGGATGCAGATTTTCGTGAAGACCTTGACTGGCAAGACCATCACCCTTGAAGTGGAGCCCAGTGACACCATTGAGAATGTCAAGGCAAAGATCCAGGACAAAGAAGGCATCCCCCCAGACCAGCAGAGGTTGATCTTTGCCGGAAAGCAGCTGGAAGATGGTCGCACCCTGTCTGACTACAACATCCAGAAAGAATCCACCCTGCACTTGGTCCTTCGTCTCAGAGGTGGGATGCAGATTTTCGTGAAGACCTTGACTGGCAAGACCATCACCCTTGAAGTGGAACCCAGTGACACCATTGAGAATGTCAAGGCAAAGATCCAGGACAAAGAAGGCATCCCCCCAGACCAGCAGAGATTGATCTTTGCCGGAAAGCAGCTGGAAGATGGTCGCACCCTGTCTGACTACAACATCCAGAAAGAATCCACCCTGCACTTGGTCCTTCGTCTCAGAGGTGGGATGCAGATTTTCGTGAAGACCTTGACTGGCAAGACCATCACCCTTGAAGTGGAAGCCCAGTGACACCATTGAGAATGTCAAGGCAAAGATCCAGGACAAAGAAGGCATCCCCCCAGACCAGCAGAGATTGATCTTTGCCGGAAAGCAGCTGGAAGATGGTCGCACCCTGTCTGACTACAACATCCAGAAAGAATCTACCCTGCACTTGGTCCTGCGCTTGAGGGGAGGTGTCTAAATTCCCTCAAGTTTCTTTCAAGCTTTTGAGTAATTTCACTGCACTTTTCTTTCAATAAAGTTGTTGCATTCCCAAAAGTGCTTGTTTTTCTTTTAAAATAAGATCTCAAATAGTGGTATATTTTTAGGTTGTTAGGGATTTTAGTGTTTATTAGTGGGACACCTATTTGAATTTTGGAACAATGTATTTAAGGATGTAAAACAGTCGGAAGTTTGTCTAGTTTCAGCCATTTTGAAGTAAATATAAAACAAGGACAGAAAAGCAGATTGGCCATAGAAGTTACCAATAATTTAAACTATTTTTGCTCTACTTAAGGCTAACAGACTTTAAGAGGTCAGTTCCGTACGTAATCAATTTTTAGATGAACATTCTTTTAGAAAAGTGCAGGTTAGCAGCATACAAATGAGAGGTATAAAGACCATATGAGGGGAAGCATTGGAAGGATGACCTGAGCCTGTGACTAGGTCTGAAAGCATCCTTGAACTTGAGGTTTCATTACTTAGAGTACTATTACTAGCATACTTAAATGGTAAGTCTCTAGGAGGTTGAAATGGTCCGTTAGATAGGTGCTCAAATGGTATGCTTATAGGTAAGCTAGAAGAAAGTAATTGGCATTTTCTTTCTGTATACAAGCTTTTTGGGGGGGAGGACTCTAAAAGGTGGTTTAGCAAGGAGAACAAATGACGATAGTTTTATTGCCTTAGAAATGTATAATGTTGGGGGTCTGGAAAACTGCTTAGTGACCAGTAGTCATATAGAGTTTACTAGTTTATATTCATATAGCATAGATTTTCGTAGGATGTTCAACGTAGAGAACTTAGTCTCGTACTGTATTGCTTAGCAAATTGGAGACAGTGGAAAAACTTATAAAAGTAATGGCCAAATGATGATGCATATGAGTTAATTTAGACAACTGCTACCTTGGTTTAACTGATAAAAATGAAGTTATAATTGGATAAACTTGACAAGACCAAGAGTAGAAGTATGATTCAAATTAGAGTTTTATAGGGTGTTTGTATTTATAAAGTGAGTATAAGCACAGATGGCAGTGTTTAAGAGCAAGTAAAAGGTTTGAAATCTAAAAATTTACGGTATGTATAAAAGGTACACTTACCACATTTAACTTCACGTGAGCAGGTTGCCCCACATGTGACCTCCAGAATGAGGGGTTGAAAATTGCTTTTTTATAGAGGTCTCTTCTACATGAGAATAATTGGAGCAGGTTTACCTGAAATTTTCTTTGGGCAACAGCCACTCACCTGAGCGTATCAGCTACCTGGTTTGCATTAAGTGTCAGTAACACTACCAGGTTTTAAATTTCATAGAAATTACTTTAAAGGAAGCAAGCCCTAAAAGATTTGGTCAGTTTGGTTACCCAAGGTTTGTTAGTTTGCACCTAATGAATAGCATTGTATGATGTGGAAAAAGATTTAGCAATGCGATCTGCAATAGGTTTATATATTTTACATGTTATAAAGTGAATAGTAGCTCACTGTATAAGTACTGAGTGAGCTTAGCACTTTTATGTGAGCTCTCAACAATTGGGAGGTAGGTGCTACAGACCTTCATAATACAGGTTTAGAAGAGGTGCTTTTTGCCCAGTCTTAGAATAAGCTTAGTAAATGTTCCTCCTCTGAATGCCAGCAAAGTTTGAGGCCTGTTAGAGTTCCTGGAAGGGATTTCCTTATCCAAAAACACCTACTTGCTACAAAGTACTTGAAATTAGCAGGAATATGTGGTTTGTCCTGCTTCAATCAGCAGCCCCATATTCTGGTTTCCATTAAACTTAGGCTCAGCAGTTTAATGTAAATATACTTAGGAATTCAGCGATTTATCTCCAGCCAATTCCCAGCTTGTACAAGAATTGTACACAGCAGGTCTAGCACAAAAAGTCTGCCAGGAGAGGGAGCTTTTGTCTTACAGGTAGTGGCATTTCCAAGTTTCCTGTGCTTCCTTAGTTGATTATCTGGTTTACAAAAACAACCCTGAAGGCCAACAATTCTTTGTCACAATCTGTGACATAAGGCATTTACTTATGAAAGGGGCTTTTTTCCCCTGTGCTGTTCAACTATATTGATAGGAAAATCCTTTTGCAACCATTTCAGTTTTTGTTCTTTTTCGAATATGAGGTGCTAGTTAATGTTTTCTTGTGAGAATGATGGCACCTTGGAAGACATCTTACATTTGTTTCTAGACCTCTAAAAAAAAATCTTTAAAGTTCTGTACTTGAAAAGTCTATATACTTACATGGCTTATGAAAGACCGCCATTCAGACATGTTTCCCTATACAGTAGGCCTCTGCTAGTTTTTGAAGAGAACATGGCATTTAGAATCCTTGCCCATGTGCAGTGTGTACATGCCATTGGGTGAATAAGACCATAGTAACTGAAGCTATTTGCATGATAAAGAAGGTGAATTGAAAACTGCTCTGTGAGGTCTGATGAGGAAGCTAGTAAAGCACTGGGTTCAATAAGGAAGCCTTCATGGAAGAGGCTGCATTTGAATTAGGCTTTAATGAGCAGGATTTCAGGGGGCTGTTTTGCCTCCTGTATTTTTCTTCCCTGGCTAAACTGTACTGGCAAATCAGGTCTTTTTGTGTATATTCAGTGCTCAAATATTTGATTGACATTTTAAAATCAGAGAATAAACTTTAAGGCAGTGTTAGATGGCTATGTTGGAGTTTACAAGTGTTTTGGAAGATATCTTAGATGCTTTCAGTCTGATTTTTATATAATTGATGTGAGCTTTTTTGTGGTGTTGGCCTTCATGAATTTTCTATTAACAAAAAGGGGAAATATTCAAGACAATGATTAATTTTGATAATTTGCTCCCCTAGTCCCTCCTTTCCTTTCCAAACATTAGTTCACCGGGACTAATTGTTAAAATTGCACAAGTTGGCTTCCTTATGTTTTTTGAGATTTTAGGTTTTGTTCTTTTTTTTGCACATGTGTATGTTTAGGCTCTACTTATTTCATGCAGCATGCTAATTTTCCCCATGTTTCTCTGAATTACAAATATTAGTCTTAAAAAAAAACATATTACATTCACAGATTGCAGTTTTTCAGCCATCCCCTAACAGATGGGCAGCTACTATGTTTCTGTTTCTTTGCTGTCACAAAAAGGGTTGCTCTGAATATTTCTGTTGAGTATGGGTCTTGTTTTGATATCCCCACCCTCTCATGTATGCCCAGTAACAGCAACTCTAGGTCAAAGTGTATGACTTTTTTTTTTTTTGCAAAATTCTAAGTTCTTTTTCACATTTGGACCAATTTAGAGCTTCACAATGGTGACCATTGGAGCAGTTTATCTGAGCTACCAAGAGTTAGAAAAGTTCATTTTGCATTTTTTTAGTCAAAAGTAGGTAAAAGATTTTTATTTTTGAAAGAAAAACAATTTTAAAAAATCAGCTTGATCACTATCAGGTTTTCAAGATTTCATTTTAAATAAATGTAATTTATATAGCTTTCTTGTTTGCCTTAGAGCACACATCTAGTATCTCATTCTGATAACAGCCCTTTGAGAGGGAGGGGCAAAAAATACTCACAATTTGCAGTTGAGGAAAAAGGCTTAGATGAAAATGACAGATTTACGTGGTTCTGCTGCAGCTGGGCCTGAGGTACTTTCTCCACTATATCACAATGTGGTTATTCCTTCAGGAGAGACTTGCTGAGCACCTATCATCTGCATAACTTGTCCTAAGTAATTTCATCATTTATTTGCCTACCAAGTGGTAAGTTTTATCAGATTTAGTTTTATATTTTGGGTATCTAGCTCCCAAAAGCAAATGGCCTCTGGTAAATAAGTTTTGGTTTTTTTTTTTTTTAATGCACTGTCTCTTAAAAATCTTGCTAAAAAAAACAAACTACAACAACTCCATTTGTGCACGGCATCTTCTCGGCATATATGATAAACATGAATATGTGTCATGGAAAGTTGAAGACCTTACAGTACTGTATATTGGAGGTAGCCTTTGCATTGTCTTTTATGAGTTAGCTTTTAGGTGAGGATAATTTGGCGCAGTGGACAGTTCGTGTGTATTTCTATTTTTTCTTTTGGAGGGGGGAAGGCAGGGCAATTGGGGTTAAGTGACTTGCCCAAGGTCACACAGCTAGTAAGTGTGTCAAATGTCTGAGGTCGCATTTGAACTCAGATCCTCCTGACTCCAGGGCTGCCGTTCTACTTGCTTTGCCACCTAGCTGCCCCAACTGTTTGTGTATAATCAAGAAAACCTGGCTTGGAGTCTGACCTTTTGACACTGTGACCAAGAGCTTAACCTCTCATAGCCTCAGTTTAAAAATTTGTAAAATGGAATACTTTCCAGGATTGTGGTGAGGATCCAACTAGGTAATCAATACAAGACACTGTAAAGCTGAAAGCAGGAGCCATGTGCATGTTAGCTCTTCTGGCACTGCCCAATCATGCATTAAGGTGCCTTGAAGTTTAGATCTTTGCACTGAAGACAGGGAAGCTATTAATCTTATCTCGGAGGAGTTTTGCTTGCTATTTGAATTATCAGTGTTTCCAAGGTAAAATGCTACTACTTTTCAGTTATCTTTGTGTGATTAGATGAATCAGTTTTGACTTGTGTTGGAATGACATTCTCGCCCATGAAAAATTACCTGGGTTCAATCCTGCCTCTCTCATATAATGTGAAGGGTTTATGTGCCAGGTACTACGCTAATCGCTGTGCAACTGTTATCTCACTTGATCTCCACAACAACCCTGGGAGATACGGGCTCTTATCATCCCCATTTTTGAGGACACTGAGGCAAATAGGTTAAGTGTTTTGTTTAGAGTCATACAGCTAGTAAATTGTCTGAGGTCAAATTTGAACTCAAGACTGGCACTCTATCCATTACACCACCTTGCTGCCTTATTACCTAGGGGATTATGGGCACATCAATCTTTGGGCCTCAGTTTCCTCATCTGTAAAATGAGGCTGTCTTCGATGGCTTCAAAAGTATCTGTCAGCCCTAAATCTATGACCCCAGCTTGCTTCTCTGAGAATCCAAGAAAACAGTTCCTACAGAGACTCTGAGGATGCTTTGTTTATGTTTCACGTGCCTGACTAGTATTGGCAAACAAGTCGTGATTATTCAGAAACTGACACTCCCATAGATGGAAGAGCTGCTGCCCAATGTGTAGTGGTATTAAAGGGTTCAGGTGACTCAGGGTTTGGACTTCGATTTGATAAGAATAACCCCCTTCTCTGATGACCTTTGCAGCTTCTTCATCACTCTTGACCATGGGTCATTTGCTATGACCCATGCTACTCTTATTTTCCAGAAGAGTTTAGGAGGTGGAGTCTTGGGAAGCAAAGTACCTTTTTTTAGGTCAGGTTGTCTAGATTGCCTCCTTACCGGGGGCAATTGTTCCAGAAAGAATCCAAATAACATTTCATCTCTCTTTCTTCAAGCTTCTTTTAAAAAGAAGAAAAAAAATGGCAGTCTAAAATTTAAAAAAAAAATTTCTTTGGAAGGAGGCAAAGTAAATTCTACCTTCAAGACGAATGATCATGATTTTCCCCAGTGGATCGAAAGCAACCTTTTAATCTCCTTTAAATTTGTATGTAACTCATTCTATGTCACATTCCAAAGCGGAGAAAAATTGGACTTTTTTTCCCCTCAGTTTCTGGTACTTTGCCCTCCTAGAGGGAATCTGTGTTTGTGTTTGATTGCTTCACCTGTAATTTATATTGTGTTGTTATTGCTAATAATTAGCTACTGTGGCTAAAGAGTGAAAGGTAAAAGTTGGTCCTGAAGTACTCTGATAAACCTTAAGAGTGACTTCTCATTCTCCAACGACACTATATAATTTAGGTAATTTGCTTGGCATTTTTATAATTGGTTTATTGTCTGAACATACAGCTCTTGATTAAATTCTATGCAGCCTTAAAGCTTAAGGGACAAATGGTTTATGGTGCCGCATTTCATGAATTGCCTATTCTTTGAATCAAAGTTCTGTACTGTAGCAAGGTAGGCTTTAACATTAGCTGAGGAGCGGCTGATAGATTGGTCCAGGGTATCTAATTTCGAACCTATGCAGGCTTTTTTTTTTTTTTTTTTTGGTTAAGGGACTTCTACAGAAGGGAAGACACTGAATTTGTAATTGAGCCTACCGTTGCCTTGAACAATTCATTTCATCTCAATAGGTCTCATTTTTCTCATGTAAGATCAGAGAATTGGACTAAATCTTCTCTCAAGATCCCTTACAACTCAGATATACTCTTTGGACATGGACTGTACAGCCTTTTCCCCTGGCTTAACACTCCAAGATGAATGGCTTGTTTCACTAGGGGGAGCATGTCCATGGTACAACACCGCACAGTTCACAGCAAATTGTTTTGATGGTGTAAGTCATCAGGTTGTATATTCTGTATATTATGAAGAACAGGGCAGGGTTGGGGTTCTTTTTAGGACTGTGGGGTTCTCTTCATGTGGGTATAATAGGAAAAGAAGGAAGAAACCAAGCATTTATTAAGCACTCTGTTCTGGACACTTTACTAAACACTTTACGAATATTATCTCGCTTGATCCTCACAACCCTGGGAGGTAGGTACTACTTTGTGATGAGGGAACTGAGGCAGCTAGCAGTTAAATGACTTGTCTAGGGTCCAAGCTAGTAAGTATCTGAGGTTGGATTTGAACTCAAGTCTTTGTCTCTAGCTACAATGCTTTATCCACTATCCCTAGTGATTTTAAAAAGCACAAAGAGATAGAAAAGGCAACCTTTGATTAGTAGGAAGGTTTGAAATACAGAAGAATGAAGCAAATTTTTTGGTTTAAATTTTTTTTTCTTTAATTTTGGCTTCCAAAAACCACTGGCTCTTAGACATGGTCTGTACTTTTGAGATAAATTAGTTGAATCACCTCAGATGAAACTGAGGCCAAGAGAAGTGACTTTCCCAAGATCTCACAGTTAAGAGATGGTGGCAGAATCAGGGTTTGAAGCTAACTAGGTTGTACATTTCTGGCAGGAGTGTAGAATTAGGTGAAGAGTGGAGTACTATGAAATATGGCCGTGGAAAACTTAGATTGGAGCCAGACTGTGGAGAGCCTAAGATGCCCCTGAGTAATTTGTAGTTAGAGCCAAGAGAGAGCCGTTGATGGGCTATGAGTAATGGAATGATACGATCACACCTGGTTAAGATGATTTTGGCATTTATGTGGAGGACGGATCATAGAGGAAAAGACCTCAAGGAAAGGTGAACAATTTTGTTTCAGGTGAGGGCCGGTGAAAGGCCTGAACATGGCCACCTACATAGACAGAGAGTCAAGTTTCAGAGATGCAGAGATAGGATTGACTAGGTCACTGCTTGGTTGTGTTAGATAATGGAGAGGGAAGAATAGAGGGGTAGCAGAGTGGCATACTTGGGTGATTGGGCCAGATGGAGATGCTCTCAACAAATTAGGAACGTTGGAGGAGGCCAGGTTTGGGAGGGTGAGGGGGAAGGTGACAAGTTTAGTTTTGATTGTGTTAAGTTTGATATGATATTAAGAAATTCAACAGGCAATTAGGAGATCAGGGCTAGTCATAGATTTGGGAGTCTGCATAGGGATTTAATTCATGGTTTGTCAGGCTAGAGAAATTGGGGCCCAGGGCAGAGTTTAGGGGGGAAAGAAAGGCTATCTCTCCTTTGGTTACAGGAGATGGATGACAAGCTAGCTGAGGAGAACCCTTGAGGGGAGCCAGGAGAGAGCAGTGTCATTATCAGCTGACATATTTTTTTTCCTACTGTCCTAGAGAGCTAGCTGTTTATAATGAAAATTTTGAATCTGTATTTTAAAAAAAAATTGTTTCAGAAAACTTTAAAAGTTACTTAAATTCATAGGCTAAATGAGACTCTTGAGTTGACCTGGGTTTTTATTTATTCCTGAAGTTCTCTTTCAAATTCTTTTTTCTCTTTCAAATTCTTGATAGAAAATGTAGATTCAGGTTTATTGCCACATTAAAATTGAGAAATAAGATGTCTAGGCTGTCTATAATGGGAAGGGCATGATAATGTGCAGTCCTTTTGTGCTATTTTATATGGATTTGCAATCTTCAAGCTCACATGTCACAATTGAGAACCAGAAAGGAGGCAAAAAAGGCCTCTGAGCAGACAAAATTCACAAAGTCCACATGTGAAGCCTTGTATACTTAAAGGAAAGCCTTTCAGGTCTTCTCTTGGAACCTATTTGACTTTCTTTGAAGTTTTTAAACTTTCTAAATATTTTAATTGATGCTTTTCGTTTTTACATCATATCTCTGCTTGAATACATTCTTCCATTTCCCCCTTATCTAGCTCTGCAACAGGCAGAAAAAAAAAGTTTAGCAAAACCAATCCAACATGTTGACTTTCTTTTTCAGGTTATATGCAATATTCCACACCCATAGTTAATGTCGACAGCACATGGAAGGAGATACATGTTCTTATCTCTTCTCCAAGGCCAAGCTTGGTAGTCTGGTTTTCTTCTCCAAGGCCAAGCTTGGTAGTCTGGTTTTCCACCCTATAGAAGAATATTAGAAAGGAGGAGAAGGGCTGGTGAAGATGGACAAACTGATAGTGTATAGAAGTGATGGATGCTGGCTTGGTAAGGAGGCTAGACAAAAACCAGAAAAATGAGCTAAGAACCCATAACTACATCTCTTGGGATTATTTTGTGTAGGGAAAAATTGCACACTTCAACAGGTCTTGAGGTTATTACAATTATAATAGTATAATAATAGTCCTTGATAGTGACCACACTGCTCCCCAAGGAAAGTAAACATTTTTTAAACCAAAGTTTTTTCCTTAATTACTATCCAGAAAACTGACAAGATTCCTTTGAAAGATTGCATATACAATTTATCAAAAAGAGGGAAGTGTTTATCTTTGGGATAAATATTGGTCACCGACTTTGGCTGCCTTTTCATGTTTCCATTTATGTTACTATAGTGGTGTCTGTTATGGTTCTATACCCTTTGCACCAGTTTATTCAAAACACTCCCAGGTTTCTCTGACCCATTGCACTCACTGTTTCGTGGCACAACAATGTATTATATTCACATGCCATAATTTATTTAGCCATTTCTCCAGTTTGATGGGCACTTTCTTTCCATTTCTTTGATATAACAAAAAGGCCTACTATTAATATTTTTGTACATATGGATTCTTTACCTTTTTTAAATTAAGATTTTTTAATTTTTAGTTTACAACACTCAGTTCCGCATGATTTTGAGTTTCAGATTTTCTTCTCCCCTCTCCTCCCTCCTCAAGACAGCGTGGAATCCGATATATCTTCTACATATAAATTACTTACACAATAGTCAGGTTGTAAAGAAGAATTATGACCAATGGAATGAATCATGAGAAAGAAGAAACAGAACCAAAAAAAAAAACCAAAAGAGAAAAAAAAAGGAGAGCAAACAGTTTGCCTCAATCTGCATTCAGACGCCTAGTTCTTTCTCTGGATGTAGATAGCTCTCCCCATCATGAGTCCTTTGGAGTTGTCTTTGAACCTTGTATTGCTGAGATGGGCAAAATCTATCAAGGTTAGTCATCATAGAATCCATATATCTGTGACTGTGTATAATGTTCTCCTGGTTCTGCTCCGCTCACTCAGCATTATATCATGTAGGTTTTTCCAGGTTATTCTGAAGTCCGTATCTTCCCCATTTCTTATAGCACAATAGTATTCCATTACCTTCATATACCACAATTTGTTTAGCCATTCCCTAATTGATGGGCATCCCCTTGATTTCCAATTCTTTGCTACTACAAAAAGAGCCGCTATAAATATTTTTGAACACACGGGTCCTTTTCCCACTTGTATGATCTCTTTGGGATAAAACCCCAGAAGTGGCATTGCTGGGTCAAAGGGTATGCACATTTTTATAGCCCTTTGGGCATAGTTCCAAATTGCTCTCCAGAATGGCTGAATCAGTTCACAACTCCATCAGTAATGTAACAGTGTTCCAATTTTCCCACATCCTCTCCAGCATTTATCATTTTCCTGCTTTGTCATTTTAGCCAATCTGACAAGAGAGATGTGGTACCTAAGAGTTGTTTTGATTTGCATTTCTCTAATCAATGATTTTGAGCATTTTTTCATATGCCTATAGATATCTGTAATTTCTTCCTCTGAAAACTGCCTGTTCATATCCTTTGACCATTTCTCAATTGGGGAATGACTTGTATTCCTATAAATTTGGCTCAGTTCCCTGTATATTTTAGAGATAAGGCCTTTATCAGAGATACTGGTTGTAAAGATTTTCTCCCAATTTTCTGCTTCCCTCCTAATCTTTGTTGCATTGACTTTTTTATACAAAACCTTTTCAATTTAACATAATCAAAATTATCCATTTTACATTTTGTAATGCTCTCTATCTCTTGTTGTGTCATGAATTCTTTGCTTTCCCATAAATCTGATAGGTAAACTATTCCTTGCTCATTCTTTACCTTTTTATGTCTTTGGGGGTATAAGCCTAATAATATAAATTGGATTAAAGAGTACGTGTGGTTTAATGCTTTCCAGAATGGCTGAACCAATTCATAGCTTTTATCAATGGTTTGCAATCTCTACATAGGACAGGAACTAGAATGCATCAGTGTGCCTGTCCTCCCACAGTCCCTTCAACAGCTGTAATTTTCCTTCTTTGTCATCTTTGCCAATCTGATAGGTGGAAGGTAGAGCCCCAGAATTGCTTTAATTTGCATTTCTCTATTAGTGATTTGGAAAATTTTGTTCCATATGGCTATTCATAATTTGGATTTCTTCCTTTGAGAACTGTCTGTTCATAATATCTGATCATTTATCTATTGGCACCTAGTTTTGCTATATTTTGAATTGGTTCTCTGAATATCTTGGATATTAGAAAGGAGGAGGATATTGCATTTTTTATAAGAGAAATTTGGCTGGAAAAGCTTCTTTTCCCTTATGCAACCATTTCCCTTTCAATTAATTTTATACAACTTTTGGACAGGCTATGTTGAGATGTTACCAGCTGAGGACTTTGGGGACTACTCTACAAGGTGGGAATTTAAAGGAGAAAGGGGTCTTGAATCAGTAAAGGGAAGAGGGTTCTTATGACCCTGGCACCATCAAGCCCAACAGTACCAAGCACAGTGCCCAGTCACATAGTAGGATTGTCATGTGATTAATATCTGATAGTGGCTGGATCCTGCCTCCATAGCCTAAATGAGGGTTTAGCTGTTTTCCACCCTGGTCCCAACAAACTCCTGCAGAAAGAAAAAACCAAAATATCCAGGAGGCTGGTGGCATATTTACTAAATTGATCTTGGCTAAAGGCCATTGAGTTGTGAAGCAATTGTCTTTCTGCTATGCTGAGGAATTAGCACTGATCATGCCTAGACTAAGATGATTTAGAGATGAAAAGGAGCTTAGAGGACATCTTGTCCAACCCTCCCTCCACCCCCTCATTTTATGGATTACAAAATCTCTGCAGCCCAGTAATGATGTGACTTCCCTAGTGACAGTGCTGGTATTTGAAACCAAGTCCCCTGACTCCAGAAGGAAATCTTCTACCTTTAGATTATAACTATAGATCCCCTGCAGGAGCAGATCATAGATTTAGAAGCAGGAGATGCTTTAGAGATCATTTAGTTCAAGAGTTCTTAACCTTTTTGTGGATCCCTTCTCAGAATTATGTTTTTAAATAATTGAAGGAAATATTAAATTCTACTGAGAGGTTAGTGAAAATTTAAAAAAAATTCTTATAAAGGTTTATGGACCCCCTGAAATATTTTAAGGGGTTTGTGGATCCCAGGTTAAGAATTCCTGATTTACAGTGGGAAGATGGTAGGATAAGGCAGGAAATTACCCAGCTCTTCCAAATAATGCCTCATTATTGGGGTAACGCAGTTGCCCAGCCTAAGACAACTTGCCAGGACATTAGGAAAAATCTGACCTACCAGAGTGGTGGTCTGGCCAGAACGAAGCACAGATACTGCTGGGTCAACAAACAGTAAGCCTTGGGAGCAGCTGTGTCTTGGCAGCTGAGGCTTTGCAATCTTTCACCCCACAGACAGAAAAGGGGGTTGGCAGCTGATCAGGGGAAGACTGTTGGCATTGAATGCAGGACCCAGGTGGTCCAGAGCTAGGTCTATGGGGGAGGAGGATTGAGCACATGCAGGTGAATGTGGTTGCAGAGGGGCAGGGCCCTGTTTACCGTTCCAGGACAGAGAGGACTGGTTGTGGTCACTCAAAGGAGACTAGAGTCTGAGGTTTCAGTACCAGGACCAAGCGGGAGACACACAGACACTTGTGTTCACAGGAAAACAGAGGTCTGTTGTGTTTTTCCTTCAGGGGTAGAGAGAAGTACTTGAGGTTGATGTTAAACCAAGGTTTAAGCTGGAGGAGCAGGGACCACACCTGGCCTTGGATCATAGCACATGAGAAGAACCAAAAAGTCAAAGATCTTCAGAGTTTTGAAAACAAACCTGAATCCCCTATACCCTGGGAGCATAGCCTGACCCTAACATAAAGTTAACAGCCAAGAAATAGACTGTTAAAAAGCAAAAGAGTGAATGACAGAAAAAGAAACTGACAACAGATAGTTACAATACTGATAGAGAAGCTTGGGGTTCAAATTCAGAAGAATACAATGAAGTAAAAACTGCTGCTACTTGTAAAGCTTCAAAGAAAAATGTAAAATGGTCACAAGTCTAAAAAGAGTTCTTAGAAGAGCTTTAAAAAGACCTTTAAAAATCAAATAAGAGAGGTAGAGGGAAAGTTAGGAAAAGAAATAAGATTCATGCAAGAAAATCAAGAAAATGATGAAAAGAAAGTCAACTAATTGGAAAAAAAAAGTCCAAAAACTTATGGAAGAAAATAACTCCTTAAAAATTAGAATTGGGCAAGGGGAAGCTAATGACCTCACAAGACACCAAGAAATAATAAAAATCAAAAGAATGAAAAATAGAAGAGAATATGCAATATCTCAATGGAAAAACGACTCACCTGGAAAACACATCGAGGATAGATAACGTATGAGGCAGGAGTCTACAATTCAGTTCAGGAGAAATTCCTGATGATACTATAGGATTATGTTTAGCTCTCCTCTTCCAGTCCAGAGCAGAAGTTGTAGCAAGAAATAATATTCATGGAGTGAAGGCAGAAGGGCTCTATTCACTTGTTTTCCAGTTGTTGTAAGAATCTGACCACGGCAGTCTTTGAGGCTTTTCTTGGAGGAGAGGCTACCCCTTCACCAAAGTTGGCACCTTTGGTGTTCCACAAGTCTTTTGGGGCCAGGGAGGGAAAGAGAGTTTTCTGAATGATTCATTGTGTAAACCTTTGCCTCGTAAATTCTTCATAAGTTGGCAGAGTTCAATAGTCAATATGAAAATAGGAAGTGTTTCCCTTGCAGAGAGATAGCTTCATTCAGGCCTGCAAAAGTGCAGATCGCCCCAAAAAGCTGAAGTGTCACAGGATTTCAGAGCTAGAAGGGACCCTGGAACCTGTCTTATCCAACACCCTCATTTAGGGTGTGAGGAGAAAAGAGGTTGGAGGGGAGGGGGGCTAAGAGAGAGAAAAGGATGTATCCAAGCTTATAGGATCTTAGACATGAGCCCAACCCATACCAGACGAGGAATCCCAAATCTGCAACAAGTGCACAACCAATTTCTGCTCGAAACACCCCTGGTGATTGAGAACTTGTTGTTTGTCCTTTGTTCTCAAAGTGGACCATGGCATCAGGGAGGTGATACCAGGACATGCAAGTGAATTGGATTTAAGTGAGGCAGAGTTATGCAAAGTCAGCAGTCTCACTTTCTCCTAAGGAGCCATCTGGGTCCCACTGCCAGATATAGATCAGGAGGACTGGAGATAGTCCTGAGGGGCACTTGTAACTCCAGGAGATGGGGGTGGGGTGGGGCTCGGCTCTCCTCAGACCTCTGGTCTCAGCTCTATCTTCCCAGTCCACACCCACTGATTGCTATCTGAACCAGATTAAAATGTGATTGGGAAACTTTTTTTTTAACAAAATAAATAAAAATACAATAGGAAATAGATAATGTTTATATGTGGTTTTTACGTCAATGCGGGGCCCCAGAAGGTTTCCTTGTGTATAGTAAGCGGTCTTCATTCCTTTTTGAGTTTGATACCAGCCCTATAAACCATCATTGACTTTCTGTAAGGGTTTCCTATCTAGCCCAAGGTGGGGATTAGGAGGAGAGGCCTAATAAAGTCCACAGGAGCTTGGTGGTCCCCAGTATCGCCTGCAGCTGACTTTTTCCATGAGTCTCCCTGCCTTGTCTCCATGCCTTAAAAACCCTAGTTCCTTTCATGGCTCAGCTCAAGCACCACCTTATACATGAAGATTTTCTTGATTTCCACCCTTACCCCCAAACACCTTTGTATTTATTTTATATACGTCATTCGGCAGGGACCTTTTGTCTTGTATACATCCAAAGCCTGGCACAATACCTGGCACATGGGGTTTAATAAGCTGTTATTGATTAGGCGTCTTAGATCTACATTTAGAAGAGACCTTGGAGATCACCTAGTCCCAATCCTTTAGACCTCGGAGATCACCTAGTCCCAGTCGTTTCATTTTACTGAAACCCCCAAACACCTTTGTATTTATTTTATATACGTCATTCGGCAGGGACCTTTTGTCTTGTATACATCCAAAGCCTGGCACAATACCTGGCACATGGGGTTTAATAAGCTATTATTGATTAGGCGTCTTAGATCTACATTTAGAAGAGACCTCGGAGATCCCCTAGTCCTAGTCGTTTCATTTTACTGACGAGGAAACAAAAGAGGTGAACTTGTCTAGGGTTGCAGAGATGGTAGGTGAGATTCTTTTGGAAGGGGAAAGGGGATTCGAACCTAAGGTACACAGGCTGCCTCAAGGCCAGCAAAGCGTGCAACCTGCAATCTTGTTGATAAAGCCTCCCAGGGGCCCTGGTTTTCTTGTTCTTGTTTTTTTGGTCGGGCTTCCCGCCTTTCCTGCCCTCCAGCCCCACCCTTATCTGCTGCTCTTGGGTTTCCTGGCCTGTCTTGTACTAGATCAAAGGCCAGCTCTTGAGGTCAACTTCCTTATAGCTATTTCCTCTGGACTCTCAGTAAGGCTATTTTTTTTAATTAAAGGGATAAAGCATTATGCATACCAACCTTTTTTTAGTTGTAAAACTATTGTTTAAATATTGGCACTTAATAAAACAATATACTTCCCAAACAAATCCCTTTACAAAGTACATTTCCTGAGAAAACAGTCGTTATTAACATAAAGGTGACAATGCCCCTCTCAATTGTGGCAGTACAGTATTCACACGGAATGTTGTCTTTGACCGCAGTGGTGTTTTCTTTCCATATTGGCCGCCGCCATTTTTCGTATATTAGTCTTTGGGCATCACATCGCAAGGCTTCCCATGCTTCTATGAATTTTTCACATGTCTCAATCTGATGGTACAGTAAGATTCCATTCCGTTCTCTCGTTGGCCCAGCCAGTTTTTAAATTACTGGGCACATTTTATTTACAGCTTTTGGTTATCACAAACGATGCTCAACGAATGAACATTTTTGTACGTGTCTCTTCTTGCTGTCAATAATTTCCTTGAGATATAGCCTCAGTAGGGGTTTTTCTCTAGAAGTTCACAGAATCTCAGAACTTTAGAGTAGGAAGGAACTCTTTAAAAAGAGTTTTCTAGTGCAGCCTATACCTAAAAGTCTTGACTATACCAGACAAGCTGTCATCCAGCCTTTGCTTACAGCTTCCCAGAAGGGGAACCCACGATCTCCCAAAGCGGACCAATTCATCCTGGGATAGTTAACATATTTTTTCTGATATCAAAGCTTAAATTGGTCTCTAACTTCCCACCATCAAAACAAGTCTGATCTCTCTATCACATGATAGACCCTAAATACCTGAAGACTGCTATTTTTTTGGATGGGGCACAGCTAGGTGGTAAGGTGTCTAGCGTTCAAATCTGTCCTCATACATGTACTAGCTGTGTGACTCTGGGTAAGTCACTTAACCCTGTTTGCCTCACTTTCCTCATCTGTAAAATGAGTTGGAGAAATACACGGCAAACTGCTACAGTATCTTTGCCAAGAAAACCCAAAATGGAGTCACAAAGAGTCAGAGACGACTGAACAAATTTTTTGGGGTGTCTCAGCCTCATTCATCCCCACTTAGTCCTCTAGAATTCTAAAGGTTGATCTAAAGGCAGTTCTTGACTTGAACCCTTTCTATACCCTCTTCCAAATTTTATTTTTTTTTTCTATTTGTGTATAGCCTCCTTTAAATCTCTGAAGGACAAGGGAAGAGGAAGAGTGATGATATTCTCCAATTCCAGGGGTTAGAGTAAACATAAGACAATGGACTTCCCTGTAACAGGAGCCACCTGTCACCTGAAGGGGTGGGGTTACTCAGAATGAAAGGGGTTGGCAATGGAATGATCTTAGAATGTCATTTAGCAGTTTTCAGACACCTGACTCTCTGCAGAGGGGACTGAATTAGATCATCGGTTTTAGGCACCTGATTTTACATCAGGTGACATCCTTTCTGGACGCTGACAGACAGGTCTGTCTGGGGAGAGCCTGTCCTTTCCTGAGTCCTGTTTAAGTTACAGTCCTGAGAGTATACAAGTAGGAATGTTTTAGGGAGAGGGGCACAGCTTCGAGAAAGGTATAAAGTCCTTCTATTTCCCACAGTCTATTGAGAAAGGAGAATCCTGTCACCTAGCATGACTTCTTGGTAGCTTAGTTCCTGGTTGAAGGGAGGCTGGAAAACAGTTGTACTTTTCCCCTGGAAAATGGTTCTGGGTGTAAGGTTCACTCCATTCCAGATAGAGCACCCATCACAAGGTGGGGGTATTTTATGTTCATCAAGGTGATTAATGGTATATTAGAGTTGCCAGGCCTGAGTCAGAAAAAGGCTTGTGTGTGTGTTTATTAGGGATAATATTTATTTGTTTTTTGCTATCCATTTATATTCTTCAGGCCCTGGACCTTCTGAGTGTCCCAAAACTGGGTTTGGGGAATGACCTTCTTGGTAAGGACCATCACTGTAGAGAAAAAAGACAAATCCTAAACATTAAATAATTATAGAAGTTTAGAGTTGGGATCTCAGCAGTCTTCTAGCCTGATTCTTATGGAAAAAGAATCCATCAATATGTATTTATTAAAGCACTATCTGTCTGTGACTGCTAGGTACTACAAGGGCCAAGGTCCCCCATTGCATCCTGGGCCATCTCCAGTCATCCTAGTGAATGTCAGGCCACTGCACCTAGATGGCTCTGGAGGAGAAAGTGAGGCTGGTGACCTTGCACAGCCCTCCTTCACTCAAATCAAAGTCAACTGCAAGTCATGTCATCATCTCCCTGATGTCATGGTCCTCTTCAAAAACAAAGGACAAACACAGCAACTACAGATAAGGACGAGATTCTGATTTCGTTGGTAGGGAAACTCCCTTTATCAATGTTGATAGATGCCTTTAGAGTCATTATAGTAATTTATAGTCTCATATATTTGAGCAAAAAAGCTCTAGATGATCTATTTGTAATATTCATCTGGACCATTAAGGAATTAAGTGACTTGCCTAGACTTAGTATGTGACAAATGCTACTCCATTATGTCCAACTCTTCATGACCCCATTTGGGGTTTTCTTGTCAAAGATAGTGGTTTGCCATTTCCTTCTCCAGTTCATTTTACAGATGAGGAAAGGTGGACATGGTAAAGTGACTTGCCTAGGGTCACACAGCTAATAAGTATCTGAGGCCAGATTTGAACTCAGGTCTCGAAGACTCCAGGCTCAGTTCTCTATTCACTGAACCAACTGGCCAAGGTATTTGAGACAGGGCTCTCTGTCTACTAGACCTAGTGGCTTCTTACCGGGGACATAGAGGCAAACCTACAGTAGTCCCTGGCTTTGAAGAACTTACATTGTGTGGAGGGAAGGAGGACAAGATATACACATAGGAGCAAATGCAAAAATGATTCATCCAGGGAGTGTAGGGGTGTGTGTGTGTAATTCAGCTTTATACAGAGAAATTAGACAGAGGCCTGACCAGGGCAGAACTCAACCTCTGAGACCCAGGAAGGATTGAAACTTAGGGGAATCTAATTTAGCACTCCATGGGTCGCTAATGTGAATGAATACATTCGCCCTTTGGGATTTTCAGGGGGCTTTTCATTGAAGCAACTCTGTGATAGTTGGCAAGGAGGGTGTGACAATCAGTGGACTGGGCATCCCAAAGCCCCATGAGAAATCAGATGGTAGATGTTTGGGTGCCTACTGTAAGGGCCCCATGGTGGCTACGTGCAGAGACTGCCGGTCATTTGGGGCCACTGAATGAGCCAAACTCTTCAGCCATTTTTTTGTGCAGGAAAGCCTGCAGGCCACTTTCTAGGATGCTTCTGAAGGCTCATCTTGCAATTTAAAATCCGATCCCTCCCCCAACCCCCCCCACCTCACTATTTTGCAATAACCTACTAAACCCTTTTAAATTATAGAATTATTTTTTTCTGCACCTATAATCTTATCTTTGAACACTAGAAACTCTTTCCACCAATGCTAGGATAGCTAGAGGGCTCAGTGGAAAGAACATGAGGCTTGGAGTCAGGAGGACCTGAGTTCCAATCTGCCCTCAGATGCTTGCTAGCTGTGTGACCCTGGACAAGTCACTCAACCTCGGTTTTCATAAAATGGGGATAACAATAATACCTACTTCCCAGGATTGTTATGAGGATCAAATGAGTAGAAGCGCTTAGCATATAGTGCCTGGCACATAGTAGGAGCTATATAAATGTTTAAACCCCACTTCATCAGCAACTGTCTGGTTTTAGAGGGTTACCTGGGATGCGCCTCTTACAAAGCCAGTATATGTCAGAGGCATGACTGGAGCGTAGGTCTTTCTGGTGCTAAGGCCAACCATCTGTGGCTGCTTCTTGAAATATGAGATATTTTCTTTTTTTTTTTATTTTATTTTGGAGGGGGGAAGCAGGGCAGTTGGGGTTAAGTGACTTGCCCAAGGTCACACAGCTAGGAAGTGTGTCGAGTGTGTGAGGCTGAATTTGAACTCGGGTCCTCTTGACTCCAGGGTGGGTGCTCTACTCTCTGTGCCACCGAGCTGCCCCTGACATATGAGATATTTTCAAAGAAATGTGTTTGAATGAATTATCTGCTGATGACGGTATCTCTCTCTCATACCCTCTCATTCTTAAAATCTAGTTATTCTCTGGCTCTGTTCATTATTTGTCATCGCTTCCTTTGCTACCACCCATCTTCAGGTCTGTATCTCTATGTCACAGGCAGATGTGTGTGTGTTTTTTTTAATTGTCCAACTATGCCTCATAAATTGGTAAATAGAGAACAATTCCCTAGGGTCCTGACAGATTTAGAACTGGAAGGGACTTTAGAGGTCATCTAGTCCAACTCCTTCATTTTACAGATGGGGAAACTGAGGCCCAAGGAGGTTGTCTTTTCCTCAGCATCACACAGGTGATAATAACTGTTGCTTGAGATTAACTTTTTTTTTAAAAATATTAATTTATTTTTAGTTTACAACATTCACTTCCACAAGCTTTTGAGTTTTAAATTTTCTCCCCCTCCCTGCCCTCCCTCCTTTCCAAGACGGCATGCAATCTGATATAGGTTCTACATATACATTCATATTAAACATATTTTCACATTAGTCATGTTGTAAAGAAGAATTATAACAAATGGAATAAACCATGAGGAAGAAGAAACAAAACAAAAAACAAAAAAGAGAGAGAGCAAATAGTCTGCTTCGATCTGCATTCAGACTCCATAATTCTCTCTCTGGATGTGGAGAGCATCATGAGCCTTTTGGAGTTGTCTTAGAACCTTGCATTGCTGAGAAAAGCCAAGTCTATCAAAGTTAGTCATTGCACAATGTGGCTGTAACTGTGTACAATGCTCCCCTGGTTCTGCTCCCCTCACTCAGCATCAGTTCATATAAGTTTTTCCAGGTTTTTCTGAAGTCTGCCTGCTCATCATTTCTTACAGCACAATAATATTCCATTCCATTCCTATACCACAACTTGTTCAGCCATTCCTCAATTGATGGGCACGCCCTCAATTTCCAATTCTTTGCCACCACAAAAAGAGTTGCTATAAATATTTTTGTACATGTGGTCCTTTTCCCATTTGTATGATCTCTTTGAGATACAGCCCTAGAAATGGTATTGCTGGGTCAAAGGGTATGCACATTTTTATAGCCCTTTGGGCATAGTTCCAAATTGCTCTCCAGAATGGTTGATCAGTTCATAACTCCACCAACAATGCATTAATTTTCCAATTTTTCCACATCTTCTCCAGCATTTAGTTTTCTTGTTTTTTCATGTTAGCCAATCTGACAAGCGTGATGTGGTACCTAAGAGTTGTTTGGATTTGCATTTCTCTAATCAATAGTGATTTAGAGCATTTTTTTCATATGGCTACAGATAGCTTTAATTTCATCCTCTGAAAATTGCCTGTTCATATCCTTTGACCATTTATTGAGATTTACTTTTGAATACACATGATAACAGTCTTCTCACTGATCTCCACACCTCCAGCTCCCTCGTGACATCCCGTGCGCCTCTTCTTGAGCCTTTTTCCTAAGACTCTCTTGTACGTACTGCACTCATATTCAGAATTATTCAACAATAACTCACATTCATACAGTGTTTGAAGGTTTATAAGACACTCCTATCACAACAGCCTGGTGCTTTAGCTCCATTTTACTGAAGAGACTGAGGCTTATATAGTGAACTGTCGAAACTGAGAGTCTAACAGCGATCCCCTGACCCAAAGCAGAAAAAAAAATGCTGGATTTGGAGTCAGAAGTGCCTTCCCCTTTCCTAACTACGTACCTATTCAGATCCTGCCCACCTTCAAGACTTCAAGGTCTTTGGGGTAGACCTCAATAATTTTCAAGAGCACCAAGAGCAAAAAGGGCTTGAGAACCCATGCTGTACACTAAAGAAATCACGGGGCCCTGTTCCTATCTAATATTGTATGTTCAAGTACCTGTGGCAACTCTAGCTAGCAAGCTAACAAAGTGAATGAATGATTAAGAACAGCATGAACTTTTAGTCTGGGTCTAAATCTCACTGCCTCAAATTATGAAACAATAGAATCTGAAGGAATGACGTTTGTACATTAAAACGGGATATGTTGACTAGGGATACGCATTTTTTTGCTCTCTCTTTTCCCCTCTTCCCCCACTTTCTCCTTTTTCTAAGGTACCTTGGAAGAAAGTGGTTTTCCCTGCCTGTAAAATGGGAAAATAAAAACCCACCTCTTCACAGAGGAGAGAATTTCTTTAGTGCCTTTATCCCACTGGATAAACTGTTGACACATAAGCCTAGAGAGTGTTTGATGATGGAGACCAGCTAAAGCCCAGCTTGTATGATTTGTGTATATGTTGCAGTGACAATGTTGAACTCTTCTACTACTAGGCAAAAAAAAAGGTGCAAAAAAAAATCTTTTCTCCCTCCTTTGAGCAATTTCTTCAGAGTTGGGTTTTATTTATTTATTTTTTTTGAGGATGCCCATGAAGGGCTTTGCTTTCCCTAAACTCTACTTTATCCTAGTACCCCAAGGGACCTTTCAAGATCATTCTAGTCCAACCCGATAAGTTTAAGCAGTGTCCCAGAGGGGTTGAGTTACCTAGTCACATACCATAGATAGTAGGTAGCATTTGAACTCAAGACCTTTGAGCCCAAATCTAGTACTCCTTCCAGGGCACTGTGTTGCTTCCTCACAAATATCATTATTGTAATTTTCCTCCACTATATTTTCTCCTTTTTCTAGTCTTGGACTTGGTATCTTGAATCCCACTTACTAGCTGGCTATGTGACCCTGGGCAAGTCATTTTACCTCTGCCTTGGTTTTCAGATTTATAAAATGGGGATAATAAAAGCAGCTACCTCCCACGGTTGTTGTGAGGATCCAATGAGATAACAACTATAAAGCACTTGGCACAATCCTGGCACATAGTAGGTGCTGTAGAAATGTTAGCTACTATTATTATTTGTAAAATGAGGGGACAATGATAGCATCTCCCTCCCAGGGTAGTTCAAATGAAGTTCAAACGAGATAATATATGCTTTGCCAGTCTTAAAGTGCTCTGTGAATACTGGTTCTTTTTATCATTTCACTCACTTTCTTTGCTTCCTTTTATTTTTCCTTAATTATTTCCTCCGTTCTGTCTCTTTTCTCTATGCTTACTTTCCCTCCTAGTTTTCTTCACTCTCTTTGCCCTCCAGTCTTCTTGCTTCCTTTTGTTTTTTTTCCTTTCTTTCTCCCCTAAAATGTAAAAGCATTTTTTCCCCCTCTCATCAGGTTGTTGTCCTAGATGCAAAGACCCGACTCCCTTCAGAAGAGACTGGCTGACCTGTGTGTCAAAAATCCTTTGTTGTTTTTTTTTTTTCCTTTTTCCTCTTTTAAGGGACAAACACACGGTTGCACAACAATTTGGACCTGGCCTTCAGCCCCACTCTCTTGGGTAAACAAAACAATACCTCAGCGAAACTTTATTGGAAATTAAAATAAGACCCAGCCAAGGTTGGAAGGGAGGTTTAAGTGAAGCACGCATATGTCAAGATAATACCTCCAAAACACATGCCAATGAGGGAGCCTCATTCGGGGCTTTCAGTGGGCTTCCTTTCAGAATGATTGAAATGATTCCCATGCCAGGCCAGAGTGGGGAGGCTAAAGCAGAAGGAATGAAAGTGACGGATGCGGGTTAGGACCCAGAGGTCCGGAGCTGGTGAGGTGGTTATCCCTTAGCCCAGTTGGCAGGGCCAAACCTGGAGTCTGGACCTCTCATCCTAAACCAACCACCCCACCTCAGTTTATACCACTAGGGGGCCTACCTAATTTGCATTTGCACAAGGCCAGCCCTGGCTGTCCCCCTCCCTTACAATCTAAACCTCAAGGCGGGTCACCTCTTCCCCCAAGGGCAGGAAATCAGCATGTACTTCCTCAGATTCTGGGTGGGGATGGCAGAAACCTGCCTAGTATCTAGTTTTTGCCCTCTTCCCTTATTGGAATAAAAACAACATAACAGACCCACCCACATATGAAAACCCCCCAGCTCATCAACCCTGGGTCAGCCTGAATAAACCAGAGTGGACTTAGGGAGGGGGAGACCTGGTCATTGTCCTCAGTTTCCCCCTTACCTTGTGACTTTGGGCAAATTACTTTCCTTTCTGTGCCTCAGATTTCTCTTCTGCCCATAGCGGGAATAATCTGACCCCTGCCTCCTCTTCAGAGTTTTGGGGAGATGACCAGAGGAGACGGTCATAGCTGGCATTTCTATAGACATTTTCTCAGTTGGTGCTCCCAATAGCCTGAGAGGCCAGCACTGATGCCCGAGGTCACATAATCGGTCTCAGGAGCCCTCTTGTGTAAAATGAGGCAGTTGGAATCATAGATATAGACCCAGAAGGGGCCTTAAAGGTCACAGAGTCCAACCCCCTCCTTTTACAAATGAGGAAACTGAGGCATGCAAAGGTTAAGTGACTTGGCCAAGGCTATACAGCTTCTCTAGGAAGTCCTCAAGTGTGGATAAAGAGATAGCTGACTGAATTAGTAGGGTCATAAATTTAGAGCAGGGTGGCTGAGTGTCACAGCAGATAGAGTGTGGGGCCCTGAACTCAGACCTGAGTTCAAATTCTACCCCAGACACTGATTAGTTGTGTGACCCTGGGTAAGTCACTTCACCCTGTTTGCCTCAGTTTCCTCATCTGTAAAAATGAGCTGGAGAAGGAAATGGCAAACCCCTCCAGTAGCTCTGCCAAGAAAACCCCAAATGGGGTCATGGAGAATGAGACAAGACTGAAGGAGAAGATGTAGAGGTGGAGAGGATCTCGTGGTCATGGGGGCCAATCTCCTAACTTCACAGGCCCCCTCGGGCACTTGTCTTGGTCAAGGTTATAGGGCTAGTCCACAAAATGAGGAAAATTTAGGGTCATGCATTTATTAGAGTTGGAAGGCTCTTGGCCGCGAGTTGAGTAAAGGAGCCCAGACAGGATGGGTTTTGTTCAAAGCCTGTTGGTTATTAAGTATCTGATCTAGGATTTGAACCCAGGTTTTCTTGATTTCCAGACTGACGCTCTCCGTCAACAGGCATCTATTGAGCTGCAGATGACCTTAGGGTCCCTTCTAGCTCGAAATCAACGGTGCCATGATTCTCTGGGCCAATTTAAAAGGGCAAAGGGCCACGTGGGAGATAATTCCCCCACCCCCTCTCCCTCCCCTCCCCCACCCTTCCCCCTGCCCACACGGAGGAGCCCCGGGGTTCCAGGAAGCCTGGCTGGGAGGCGCCCCCAACCTCTCCAGCTCCGAGGGCCCCGAGCCGCGCGCTAGCCCCAGGAGGACCAACGGGGGAGCGGAGCAGAGGCCGGGGGCTCTCACAGACCCAGAGGGGGGAACCTCGGGGCCCCAGGGTGCGTGGGGGCGGGCCGGGTCATCTGGAGGCCCGCCTCCCCGAGCCCGGCTCCGCCCCTCTTGGGCCAGTCTGGGAATCCGGAGCCGCCAGAGTTGCGAAGTCAAAGCAGGCGAGGGGGCGGTCCCTCGGAGCAGGAGATGGCACATAAAACGGTCGGGGCCCAGGGCCACTCCTCCTCGCCCCGCACCGTGGGCTCCGTGTCCAGCTGCCCGCGCCCGAGCCCACCTTTCCCCACCGAGCGCCCCGGGCGAGCCCGGGGGCCCCCAGTGCCATGGCCCGTAAGCTCGGAGGGCGCAAGACTACCGTGATCTTGGGGCTGGTGGGGCTGCTCTGCACGGTCCTGGGCGCCGTCATGATCTTCGTGGTGCCCCAGCTGATCAGAAATCAGATCTTCCAGGTGGGTAGGGGGATCGGGCTCCCTTTCCCTCCCTCTTCCCGGGGCGCCGGGCACGGAGGTGCCGGCAGACCGATCGGTAGACAGACAGGCGAAAGCTTGGGAGCCCTTCCTGGCGCCGACTGAGCGGGACAGGTGTGAGCCTCCTGCCCGCGCGCCCTGGCACCCCGGGGCCCTGGCACCCGGCGCCCTGGAGGGGCGCAGCGGCCGGACCGGTCAGACCGGGGCCCGGAGAGCTCCGGCTGCCTTGGAGCTGGAGGGAAGAGAGACGTGACCTCAGGCCCCTTGGTACCCTGGGACCCGGCTGCCTGGCCCAGGAGCCCCGAACTCAGGTCTCCAGGCACCCGGGGCCAGGGAAAGCGAAAACCCGAGTGCCGGCTTCCTGCGCGTGAGCTCGCCCGTCGCCCCCACCTTTCCTTTAACCCTTTGCCGCTTGGGCTCCATTCATTGCCTGGTGTGATTAAGAAAACACTTGCATCATCAGGGTCCTCATAGATTTACAGCCGGAAGGGGACTTTAGCGGTCATCCCTCCCCCCGTTTTACAGATGAGGAAATCGAAGCCCAGAGAGGTGAAGACACTTACCAGGGACCCTCAGCTGAACCCGAGTCCTCTGACAATTTCCCGGGCTCAGCTGTGGGGACCTGGGGGCGCCCGAACGAGGGGCTGCCTTAGATGAAAAGGAGAGAGTTAGAAGGAAGGAGTTAGGAATCCTGTGTAAGCCTGAGGCACTCCCCGGGGAAGGGGCTTTGGGGACCAGCCCGGTGGGTCTTTGAGCTTTTTGGGGAAGTGCTGTTGGCATCGTCTGGCTGAGTCTAGGATGCTCGTAGCCGGCTTCTTCAGGCTCCTGGGGCAGATGCACCCCAGAGAAGCCGGAGAGGCTGCGGCCAAAGTTTCTTGCAATCCTTCCCTGCCTGTTGGCCTTGTTTGCCTAGATATCGCATAGTTGACATCTAATTAATAGCCTCAGCGTTGGTGTGTTGGCTGATGGTTTTCTTTTCTTTTTTTTTTTTTCTTTCTTTATATGTCATGCTTCCATTAGCCCAATTGAGACCTAGAAGAATCCTTTACACTTCTGGGTCCCCAGCACAGGGCCTGAGCACATAGTAAATGCTGAGTATGTGTCACTTGGATGGTGCCCCTGACCAGCCCTTTGTAAAAAGTTTCTGCCTCAGTTTCTGAACCTTTCCATAATTGAATCTAAACCTTTTTTTAAGTCACTATCCTGGGGCTAGAAGAACCAAAGCAAAGGCACAGATGAGTAAAAAATGTAATTTTAGGGAGGGAGAACCATAATACCTGGGAGACTGAGAGGGGGATCTCAAAGTGGCCCCTGAACTTGAGGGAAAACCAGAATTCTGAGGGGCAAAGATGAGGGATGGGAGCCCCCTGTTCCACACCTGTGAAATGGCTTGTTCTAACTGGATAGAGAGCAAAGAAGGGGAAGGACAGGTAGGCTGCTCGGAAGTTTTTCAGCTAAGCCTCCTCACACTCCATAATTGGGGAGTACCGCAAGGCCTATATCCCCCATGAGAAGCCTTTGTAAATCACCTTACAGATGTCTACATTTAGTGCCTGCCCTCCACACTGAGCTCTTTGAAATGCAGAGATGAAAATCATCCTGAGGAGATAATCACAAAATAGATCTCTGTCGGCACGTGGATTGGGGAGTTTGACAGCCCAGAGCAGCTGGGTAGATGGGACCTTCAGCATGCCACAGGGTTCGTAGGCGACCATAGAATGGCCAATAGTGATGCGGTGGTGACATCCCGACACCTGAATTGTACAGATGAGCAATCCCCAGTGCAGAGATGTCACCGTGCCCAGAGTCAGGCAGGCCCAGAGCCAGGATCAGAACCCAGCTCTCTGGATGACTAGTCCAGGGCATATTGGTGTAGCGTTTGCTCCAGAGAAGCTGTCCCTTGGAGAAACTCAGAGGAGAGAGCTTCAGATTGTCCAGTACATGCTAGAAGGGAGGATGACCCAGTGGATCCCCTGTCTCTTCCCTTCTCTGTGCTCCTGGCAATTCTAAGATTTTTGAATTGTAGAGGTGTTGTTGGAAGGCACAGGTTGGGTCACTAAGTAGGAAGCTAATATGCTAACTTAAAAATAACAAACTTCCCAGGCTGCAAAGATTCTGCCTCATACTTTGCAACCGGATAAGGACAATGATGATTTCTACTATGGTCTGCAGAATGTCTTAATTATGAAACTGAGGCACAGAGAATGATTTTGCCCAGGGTCAAACCTGGATTGAATCCAAGTCTTCTGATATCTGTAGTACTAAATAAGCTGCTTTACTTTGTCATCTGTAAAATGAGGGGGAGTTGGAGTTAGATGATTGGTTCCTTTATTAGCTTTAAGTATTGTTCATTTGTTTCAGTTGTGTCTGACTCTTCATCACCCCATTTGGGATTTTCTTGGCAGAGATACTGAAATGGTTTGCCATTTTCTTCTCCAGCTCATTTTACAGATGAAGAAACTGAGGCAAGCAGGGTGAAGTGACTGGCCCAAGGTCACACAGCTAGTAAGTTGAGGCCACATTTGAACTCAGGAAGATGACTCTTCCAGACTGCAGGTCTGACATTCTATGCACCGTAACGTCTAGAGGTCCTTCAACTCTATAAATAGATGGTTTTATACCCATGAGACCCCACCCCCTTCTTTCTCTTTGCTCCTAGTCACACTACAAATATAAACCAGAATTCAACAATTACCACTGACATGATAGCGGAGAGAAAACATCTTTGGATACCTGTATACAACAGGTGTTTAATAAGTGTTCAATATAACTGAGCCTGGAGTCTTTCCCCTCTGGTTGACTCAGTTCAGTGGTACAGCAGACATTTTTGTTATGAATTAATATTAAGGAAAATGGTTTATTAATACCTTTTAAAAACATAGGCAATATGTCCTGAAGGGACTCTCTTACAACAAAGAAAAACAAATAAGCAAGGAACATCTGAGAAAGGGACCCCATCGAAACCTGTATATGATATTCTGCTCCCGTCGTCCCCTCCCCCACCTCTGCTTTGAGCAGGGAAGGATGTTTATTGTCTTAGGCACCATTGTTAGTTTTTCGGTTACTCGGAGTTCAGTTTAAAAGTGACTTTATTTACATGGTTGTAGCCATCGTGTATGTTGCCTTTTTTAGTTTCAGTTATAATAACTTATTGAATCTGTAAGAGAATATTAACTATTATTATATAAACTGAATATTTTATTAAGTATGTGCCAGGTGAGGCAGCTAGGTGACTCAGTGAACAGAGGGCCAGGTCTGGAGTCAGGAAGACTCACCCCAAATGAGGTCCCGAAGAGCGTGATACTACTGAAAAATGGCTATACACAGGTGCCAGGCACTGTGCTAAGCCCTTGGGGATAAAAAAGAGGCGAAAGACAGTTCCTTCCCTCAAGGAGCTTACAGTCTAATGGGGGATGCAATATTCAGACAAATATATAGACTCGGTATTAATTCATGTGAATTTTCATAGTTAACTGCTTAAGGATATTCTATTCCATTGCAGCTATGTTCTATAGTTTTTAAAGTCATTTTCCAATCAGTGGTTACCAGCTTTATTTCCATTTATTTCCTACCACAGAGCATTGCTATGAGTATTTTGACCTTTCTTTCCTTGAGGAGTGTGTGTGTCTGATTTTTATTTTATTTTATTTTTTTAAGAAATATTTTATTTTTAAGTTATGGAATAAAACTAGCATTTCCATAACACAGTATAATAAAAAAGATGATTGTGCATGAAACTGCTACTCTATGTACCACTTGTGTGTCTGATTTTTATGAAGCCCTCAGAAAGAGCTCTCTGAATGATGTTCAGCTTGTAGTCAGAGGGCCTGGATTCCGATTCTGGCCCTGGCACTTCCTATCTGTGTGACCTTGGGCCAGTCACATAACCTTTCTAGGACTCTGTTTCCTCAACTGCAAAATGAAGGTTTTGCCTTGTTTAGACTTTGAAGTTTCTTTCTATTGAAGTGTGTATGATCTCACCGTTTCCCCTCCCCTATGGCAATGGGGTACCCTTGGAAACTGATAAGACCTTGGTGATGGGGAAAGACTTGAGTGTAGTCAAGGCCTTTCTTTGGGGCAGGAGGCTGCCTGTGCGTCAGTCACGCCGAGGAATTTCTCCTTGACTTTTTTTTTTTTTTTCAAAATTCTCCTGTTAAGTTTTGTAACCTAAAATGATGGAGAGAGTACTACTGAGCGATGACGCTGTGTTCCTGGTTTTCTATTTTTGTGGTTGCTTCGTGTTTTCTTCTGAAAACCCAAGGCAGGGAAGTGGTGGTGGATTTGGGGGGTGGGGGGAAAGGGGAATGTCACTGTGGAAATGTTTTTTTTTTCCCCTGCCTATCCAAGTGGACTGGTAGTGATACCAGGTTGAGGCTTCACCAGAAACCATGTTTTTGCAGAAGTTCATGAATCTTCTTGTTAGCCTAGTCTAGGCTCATGTTGTCCATAATGCAGGTTATGATGTCAGCCTAACCAAAGTGGAATCACAGAATTCCTTTTTGGGGTGTGAGTTTAGGGAGGACATTCAGTGAGAGAAATGTGCTTTGAAAATTGCAAAGCCCCATTAGATGAGATGGCAGTTGGATTTCATTTTTGGTCATTGGATGAGGGTTTCCTTTTTAGAGTGTCAGAGTTTACAGACAGACTAAAAAGTTCTCCTTGCTCTGCTACCGTAGAAATAAAAGGAAACCGAAGGAAGGAAGGAGACAAGCATCTATTAAGTGCTTACTGTGTTCCAGGCTCAGGCTGTGTGACCCTGGGCAAGTCACTCAACCCTGTTTGCCTCAGTTTCCTCATCTATAAATGAGCTGGAGAAGGAAATGGCAAAACCACTCCAGTATCTTTGCCAAGAAACCCTTCCCCCCCCCCCCAAAGGGGTCCCAAGCAGTCAGACATCACTGAACAGCAACAGCCTGTGCTAAGCACTTTATAATATTATCTCATTTGGTCCTCACGACAGCCCATTTTACAGTTGAGGACACTAAGGCAGACAGAGGTTCAGTGACTTGCCCAGGGTCATACAGCTAGTTAGCATCTGAGGCTGGATTTGAACTCAGGTCGTCTGACTTCGGGCCCTGTGCTCTATCCAGCTGGTGAGGGGAACCACACAGGACGAACGATCATTTTTTATGTTTTTTTTTTTTGGTGGCTTGCCACGAGTAAAGGACTTCATTGCTTGCTGACCAGCCTCCTGGTGGTCACCATCGGGTGGGGACTTGGAAAAGTCTCGCAGAATGGGCAGATGTGGAAGGGTCTGTACTGTATCATTGGATTCAACTTCCCAGTTCTTTCCACCATAGTTAGAATCGTAGGTCTATTTAAATATTTTTTTAATGGGTGACAAGTACCCCCACTGGCAGTCTTAATTCAGAATGGTAGAAAACACTATTATGTGGGAGTCCCTTGGCCAGGGAATGTGGCATACAAAGATGAAGAAGCCCCCTGGGCTTCTGTCTGCTGGGTTAATAGCTTTAGTAAAAGTGTGTGTGTGTGTGGGGGGAAGGGGGCACGTTTACAAGGTTTTTTTTTTAATGTAGGGCAGGTCTGGTGAGTCTCATTAGAGCAGATGTTCTTAACCTGGGGTTATTTTAAGGAGTCTGTGAACTTGGAGGGAGAAAAAAAACCACCCTTTAATCTTCACTGACTTCTAACCGAAATTTGGCATTTCCTTCAGATAGGAGTGTAGGCAACAAAACGTTATTCAGAGAGAGGGGTCCCTAGGCTCCCCCAGACTGCCGAAGCAGTGCATGATGAAAAAAGCTTAAGAAGCCCAGATCTGGGAGGCTAAGAGAGTGCATTGAGATAGAGGGGTGAGTCTAAAGGATAGGTAATGGTGTAAGTGAAGTCCACCCTCCCCCCCCACCCCGTGTCCGACTCTCTGTGACCCCATTTAGGCTTCTCTTGGCAAAGATACTGGAGTAGTTTGCCATTCCTTCAGGTGTCTTCTAATCAAACCAACCCATTCTGTAGCTGAAAAAACAGTCGTGCCTTTTTCCCCCCCATTCAATGTGGCTTTGTATGTGTGTTTCCCTTATCTGAATGTAAGCTCCTTGAGGGCCCAGATTGTTTTTATCTTAGCATTCCTGGCCCTTAGCACAGTTCCCAACATGGAATTCCTTCATAAAATCATGTTGACTAATTAATTGACTGGCCTACGGTCACCCAGGAAGTCAGAGCTGGAGAGGCAGAATTTGAACCCGAGTCCTCTTTGACTCCTATTATGTCTACTGTCCCAGGCTGCTCCGTCCGGTTTCCAGAAAAGGGCTCTTTTGTCTCCTGTTTCCATGAGGTGCTTTTTAAATTTTCTCCCACTTGACTTCTTCCTGTGAGAGAAGCAGGAGCGGAAGTGAGAAAAGCTTTGAGGAAGCTTCTGAGAATATGCTTTCTGTATATTAATTTGGTCTCTCTATGTATATTGTGTCGGCCTCTACCCTCCCATCTGGATGGGGCGGGGGCTCCGCAGCGCCCCCTCCTGTGGTGCTCCTGCCTCATCAGCCCTGCTGGCTCAGTGACTCCCAAAGCATCATTCGGCTCCCTTTTTCCACTTAAGGGTATCTCCCTTCCCTCAGGAAGGGAGGGACTTTTAGTCAGTCTGGAGGCTCGCTTATTTATTCACCTTTTTTCATTTCTAAGTGGTGTCCGGCAGTACAACATCTAATTGTTTCCCAGTGTTTGGGGTGCCTTTGGGGAGCTCAGAACAAGAGCTGGGAGGGACTGAGGGGCCATCTAGCCCAGGCTCCTCATTTTTACAAATCAGGAAACTGAGTTATCTCTCTCTAGCTGGCTCTTTGAGGCCTGGGACTGCGCTTGATTTTGTTCCTCCACCCAGGATAGACTAGGTAATCCATCAAGGCAGCAAGCATCTCTTAAGTGTCTGCTACGTGCCAGGCACCCAAAAGTAGGATGAAAATGTTATTTCAGTCACGTCCGACTCTTTGTGACTCTATTTAGGGTTTCTTGGAAAGACTCTGGAATGGTTTGCCATTTTCTTCTCTAGCTCATTTTACAAATGAGGAAACTGAGGCAGACGGGGGTAAGTGACTTGCCCAGGGTCACACAGCTAGCAAATGTCTGAGGTCAGATTTGAACTCAGGAACATGAGTCTTCTGATTCCAGATTCCAAGCCCAGAGCTCTATCCACCGCACCACCTAATAAGAAGGCATATAATGATTTCATTGATAGAAGGATCTCAAGAGATCTACTAACACAGATGGGTAACTGGTCCCCAACTTAAAGCCATGAGAGCTGGCTGGGGCCTTGAGAGGGTTCAGTGATCTGTCCAGGGTTATAAAGCCACCATGTGTCAGAGGCAAGAGACTGTGAGTCAGGTCTTTCTGGATCTGACTGTGACGCTAATGATTATGATAATAATAGGCTCATAGGTCTAGAGTCTGAACCACCTTTGGCTCAGAGGCCACATTGTCCGATGTCCTCGTTTTACCGATGAGGACAGTAAAGTGCCTTGACCAGGGTCACCCAGGTAGGTCCAGGCCCCTCAGAACAGTCCCGAAGCCGCCCAAGGTATGATTGGCCACTCCCCAGAGCTGAAGTAAGATAACACCAGTTAAGCAGCAGCTACGACCGGTTTTGAGAAGGGCGTCCATCATTGATCCAGAGCCTTCTCACGCTGTAGAGAGTGGTCACTAAATTTGTATGTCCTCTAGTGATTAGCTGTTGTTGTGAGTTCTTCAGGGGAATTAGACTCTTAAGATGAAGACTCCTAACCATGCCTCACACTTATGGCTCTCACTTTCAAAATGTTTCTTGAGACTTGGGCTTTTTGAATGACTAACGATTTCCCAAAATGCAGTGCTTGTCAAAGCATGTTCTCTTGTCTTCTTTCTTTAATATTCTGTCCGTAATGGGTTTGTGACTTTTTTTTTGTTTGTATGGCTATCTCTAATGCAGCTGTTTATACTTTTATGTGTCTTAGTAGGTGGTTTTAATTATGTAGTATTTTATGGTTTATGCTATATTATAGGATTTATATTATATAGTATTTTGTGGTTTACAAAGCCCAATGACGTAATGTGGAAAGCACTTGGCAGAAGATTGAGGATTATGGCACTGGGTTAGAAAGCACTCTGGAGGTCACCTAGTCCAGCCCCCTAGTTTTACAAATGAAGACATTGAGAATGTAATCCTGAGGAAGATTAAAGAGCTTGTCCAAGTACCAAGGAATAAATGCTAAGTGTCAGAGGTGTGATGTCTCTCTTGTGCCTTTTTCTGTATCCCCAGTGCTTAGCTTTCCACCTAGTAGGCATTTAGTAAATGTTTATTGAATGGATGGATGGATGGATGGATGTCTTTGGTTTCCTGAACTTTGTGCTTTCTAATGTATGATTCTTATTGGCTACTTTAAAATGTTCTATAAATGTCAGCTGTAGATCACTATGATGTGATCTGGTCCTCACAACAGCCCTGAAAAGTAGGTTAGTTTAATTGATGTCATCTCTGTTTTATGCACAGCATCTCTCCCAGCTAGAGACTTGAACTCAGAGATTGGGATCCCCAGGAGGCAAGGCTGCCTACTTCAACTCTGGTTTCTAGGTATGGATAACTCTAAGGGGCTATGGTTCTGATACTACTACTCAAGAGCCCCCACTAGTGTGCTTCTCATCAACAATCAACCAGTAGACTTCATTAACTCTACTAATATGAGTCAGTAGTGAGCCTGAGAACACTATTACTTAAAGCAAAGCTATCAAATAAAATGGCATTGTAGGAACAGTAGGCAGCTAGGGGCCTCAGTAGATACGGTGCTGAAACTGGAGTCAGAAAGACCTGAGGTCAAATTTGACCTCAGACACTTGGTAGCTGTGTGACCTTAAAAAAAAAAACCCTCAGTTTGCCTCAGTTTCCTCACTTGTAAAAATAGGGCTACTGATAGCGCCTATATGCCAGGATTATTAGGATAAAATGAGATAATATTTGTAAAGCATTTTACAAACTATAAAGCATTATATAAATGCTAGCTATTATTATTATTATAATTTTAGAAAAAAGAAAGTATAGCAAAGTTGGTAAAACCAGGGGTCCACTCTCTTCTTGTACATACAAGGTCCCTGGCGAGAGTGGGGTCACACTTACAGTAAATAGGCGGTGAAATACACATGTAGAGAATTGGTGGGGTAGAGGGCACTCAGGGTCCTTTTCTTTCGTTGTGGAATCATTACTAAGTTCCCTTTCTGTTCCTGATGGATGGGCATCCCAGTTAGGATTCACTGTTTACTTCCAAACCCTCCCCACCCGCCAACCCATTCAGTTCTGGTTCAGTCTTTGATTCTCCTGAACTCACAAGGTCATTGGAAGTTTCCCTCTCTGAATTCCAATAAGCCTTACAATTGGAGAAGAAAGAAACAAAGCAGACAGAAATAGCTTCCGTGGGCACATGGAAGACAAGATCATTGCCCCCTCCTGACTTGACTCTTAGGAGCAGCTCCCAGCAATTCTGCCTCGCTTGAAGTTGCGAAGGAAAGAATACGAGGAAGGGGCTGGTCTGCCCTTTTGCATACCCACAAAGCTCCTTCTGCTTTAGTAACCCAGAATTGTCAGTTTTTCCAGCTCCATAGCCAACTGGGAAGAAACAATTATCCTCAAACAGTACAAGCCACTCAATCACACACGCCTGTTAATGGGCTTCCCAAAATTCCATGACAGGGAACGAAAGGAAATGGGGCATACTAATGCTTTCTCCAAGGGTGCCCACTTTTCTCTGTTAATTTCCTTGGGCGACCTATTTCTCCATTCTGGGTCTCCATCACCATCTGGAAAATGAAGGAATAATTTTGTGGCACAGTGGAGAAAGGAGTCTGGTTTGGAGTTAGAAAACCTCAGTTCCAATCCTGTTTCTTCACTTGGCTGCTAATCCCTTCTCTAGACTTCAGTTTCCTTGTCTAATATAATGAGGAACTTAGCTTAAATCAGGGGTCAGGAAAATATGACTTGTGGGTCAAATCCAGCGGCCTCCTCTTTTTGTACAACCTCATGAGCTGAGAATGGTTTGTACCATTTTGGGGGGCATTTGCTGTAAACTGTATGGTTGTGTACCATAAAATACCATTCTTAATACAAGGGTCATACAAAAATAGGTCACATCGGGCCTGCTAGCCATGATGATATCTGTGATTCTTTCCAGCTTTTATCATATGTGGCTAAGCAGGGAAAGAGCACTCATTAACAGTTTCTGTCTCTATTGGAAGAACCTAATTTGTCCTTTACCTTCAGAAACAAAGAGAGGACTTCCTACTTCTTTTCCTTGTGTTCCCCATTGCCTCTAGGGAAGGTAATTTCTTTAATTTCCATGGATTTCTTTGGCAACATTCTGGTGAAACCCATGAACGCTTTCTGAAAATCATGTTTTCAAATGCATGAAATACATTGGATTACAAAGGAAACCAACTCTATGTAAATACAGTTATCAAAGTATTTAAAAAAAATTCACAGACCCCAGGTCCCCCGTAACCCAGGCTCTAGGATAAAATACAATGTCCTCAGCTGACATTTAAAGCTCTCCACAGTCTGAATCCACTCTATCTCTTTAGCCTTATTATATAGTCTTTCCTTCTACATTCTGTATGGCTTCCAAAAAGACCTAGAGATTGTTCTGTGAAGCTGAAATTCGTCTCTTACCACTGTTAGCATGTACTCGTACTCTGTGGCTTGCGCCTGGAGACAGTGCCCACCTTCCTTATCTCTCCTTTCCTTCACTGTCTATTCCACCCCCACCCCAACCCACTTTTGGTCTTCTCATTTTCCATCTGCAGATTATTTTTTATTTCCTTATGTAACCGGGGTTTCAAGCCCGGTACATTTGCAGTGGAGACAATGATGACGCCATTATCGAGTTCCTTTCACCTTCAGATGTAGGCTTGGGGAATCCTTTCTCCTTTAAATAAAACTTTGTGAACCTAAAAAAATCATTCCCTTAAGTCATCAGTGTTTAGAAGGACAGGTATAATTCTAGTGCGGCACCCCTCTCTCTCTTGGATGAGGCCAGTACATCCAGCCTTGTGGCCCCTTCTGCGCTTCCTCCAGATAGGAATTAAAATCTCCCTTGGGAAGAGGTGGACAGAACTCCAGATTGGTCTGTTCATGACTTCCTGGGAGCTGCTTTGGTGCTGATGTACACATAACCCACAACCCTGACCCTTACCTGCACAATAGACCTTTTAAGATATGAACCACTTTTGTTTGTTTAAGCTGGGGAGGACAGACCACTGTGGTCCTTGACCTACAGTTGATGTGGTGGGCTGGATTTGACCCTGGTGCTATATTCTGTTGATTTTAGGTTTTGTATTTGTAACACTTGGCCCTGTACCTTACACACAATAAATCTTGGTTGTTTTGAATTGAATTCACAGAAAACAAAGTAATGGGGAATATAGTACAGAGTCCTGTGCCTGTCTTGTGATCTCTCCTTCCCATTTCTGGTTTTTTTGGACTGGGGGTGTTTAAATTGTAGATCTGGAAGCAGAACTCCTCTTCCTTCCTTCTTCCTCCCCACCCTCCCATCCTTTGATGGTGGGCCAACCCACTGCTTTCTTGGACTCTCGCTGGGCTGCATCTTGTTTGTGGTATCTGGTACGTCAGTATCATGGTGGTCCAGTAGGATGCTCTTGGAGTCAGGCCGAAGACGGCTGGGCCTTCTGGTCCTGGGTGTCAGGTCATCCAACATCCTCAGACTCTTCCCAGCTCTTTGGTTAGTAGGGTGAAAGACCAGAATTTTTTGGAGTGTAAGTAAGGTCATTTCTTGAGATTTGTTTTTCTTCTTCCTCCTAAGTTATCTAACTTCCCATTTCTCCCACCTCAGGACTTCACATGTATTCCTCCCCTGTTACCAAGCATCACTTTGGCTACCATTGAATAACCTCAGTTTATTTTTAGTGTCTGGTTTATTTTGGTTCTGTTCTCTCTCCATGAACTCTTTGGCTGCTTTGTGTCCTATATATACACATGTGAGTCTATGTGTATTTACCTTTTTATAGACTAGGTAGGGTGGGAACCCACAGAGTCTCAAAGAAGCTTTTCTATTTATTCCTCTGTGAGGGCGGGGATTCCTCCATACTCCACCCCCCCCCATCTCAATTAATGTTATCAATGTAAGGGCTTGATGAACTTATCAATATGTAAACAAGATACTCTTTATCATTGGTTCTTAACTTTTTTGTCAGTCTGAAAAAAACTATGGACCCTTTCCTAGAATACAGTTTTTAAACGCATAAAATAAAATACATAGGTTTATAAAGAATATTGGTCATATTGCAATATTTATCAAAATTTAGATGTTATCAAAATTTAAAAACAAGTTCATGGACCCCAGATTAGGAACTCCAGGTTTATACCTGGGGTTAGGTGTTATTGGATCAACAAACTGTTGAGTGGTTAACCAACTAGGCTGTCTATACCTCTGGGGTCTTTAAGTGGCTAGAGTAGAGGGCCAGTGTAGTGGTGGACTCCCAGTTCAGGTCCCCCTCAGAGAGAATTGCTCAAGTGGGGAAGAAGATTTTCTGTTTTTTTCTTCTTCCTGGGTTCTACCTTCCACTTACCCAGCATTGACAGTATCATTGGAGAGAAGACCCAGCTGGAAGCAGGCGGAGATGTCCTGATGCCAAACACAGATGTAGATAGATACAGAAATGTATATACCAGAAGGAGGAAGCTTGAAGGAAGCTTGACCTTTTGCGATAGACTGTTAGTAGCCAGGAAGTAGGAGTTTATCCTTTGGCCATATGTATTTTCTCCACGTGGGTCTCACTACTGTTGTTGTCTGTTTAAGCTCATTCTTCTGGGCTCGGTATGTGCCTGTGGGAGAGTGGGCCTCACATTTCTGGGGGCATGTTTATACCAACTGTTCTTACTGTACTCTCTTAGTAAATGCTAAAAAAAGAATGAGCCAGAGTGGTTGATGTAATGGTATGGGTTATAACATCATTAGGTTGCCAGCTCCCCGAGGGCAGGGACTGTCTTTTGCCTCTTTTTGTATTCTCAATACCTAGCATAGTGCCTGGCACACAGTGGATGTTTTTGAGTCGTTTTTCAGTTGTGTCTGGCTTTTTGTGACCCCATTTGGGGTTTTCTCGGCAAAGATACTAGAGTGGTTTGCCAGTTCCTTCTCCAGCTCATTTTACAGTTGAGGAAACTGAGGCAAACAGGGTGAAGCGACTAGCCCAGGGTCATATAGCTAGTAAGTGTCTGAGGTTGGATTTGAACTTAGGTGGTCCTAACTCCAGGCTCAGCACTCTATCCACTGCACTACCTGGCTGCCCCTCAATGTTTTATCCAATTAACTGCCTTATGATACCCACAATTTGACTGGAGACTGCTTGGAGACTACCAATGACAGGAAACTTACTACCTCCCAAGACGCCCTGGTCCAGTTTTTTAAAAAACACATTTTAAGAGACTTTATCAGCATGACTAGTTTGGAAATGTGATTGCATTCTCAGATAACTCTGAGAAGCCCAGCAATAACTGAAAGTATTTGAGCCATAGTGTTATGTTTTTTAAACCTTAAGGGCCCTGCCTTCTCTTAGAAGTAAAGCTCTGCATATAAATGATAAATTTTGCTTAAATAGTTTTCTTGAGTTACTATAGCACCACAGAATCTCAGTCTGAAGCAGTGATAGTTGGTCATCTAGTTATCTTGCTTTCAATCACACCCAGTTCTTCCTGATGCCATGTGGAGTTTTCTCAGCAGAGATACTGGTTTGCCATTTCCTTTCCCAGCTCATTTTACAGATGAGGAAACTGAGACAAACAGGGTTAAGTGACTTGCCCAGCGTCACCCAGCTAGTAAGTGTCTGAGGCCAGATTTGAACTCAGGAAGAGGAGTCTTTCTGACTCCAGGCCCAGTGCTTTGTGAATCTACACCACTTAATGGCCTCAGGTGGTCATCTAAAAAATGTCCTTTTTCAAAGCCCTCTCTGAGTGATGGGGCTTATCTTGCTATGGAAGAAAGACTCTTTAACTAGACAGAGATAAGGAAGCTTCTTCTGGGTCTGATCCTGCCATCAGGAGCCAATAAGGCAGAGCTTGGCCTGGCCACTAACCTGAGTCAAAGTTGTCTCCTAGGGGAGATGGGCTTTTTCCTACAGATGGACCATAAAATCTTCAGCTACCTTCTGCGGAGTCTCCATAAAAATGATTCATTTCTCCAATGTGCTTCAGACGTGTTTTTTCTCATGAGGGAAGGCTTGAGAGAGGGACTTTCAGGGTAAGAGAGTTGGGGTGCATTTCAACCCTGAAGATTCCATCAGTGGTCTCGGGCTGCTATCCTCTATATGTACCCTATAGTTGCCTGCAGAAGAAGATCCCAGGCATCACAAAGATTCCTTCCCATGACTTGCCTGGCTGCTCTGCCAGAACTAGTCCAATGCATTGGCCTTAGGTGGCTGCTTGGGGGCAGGAGTAAGGGGAAGTATTGCTGGATGGACAAGGACAGATGGAGACAGGAAGGGCCCAAAGGTGGGGCTGACCCTAGGTCAGGAGCTGGTTGTACCTTGAAGGCCTAAGGTCCTGGGGCAAAGGCTCGGATTTGTGGCCTTGTGGCCTGCAGTGGGTTGTCCCCAGGAGCTCCAGGGGACTGAGAGAGGGCCCTGCTACCACCAAAGACACCCTGATGGCCCTAAGGTCCAACTGTTTTTAAGTAACTAATTGTTCATAAAATTATATCTATTTCTTTTTCCTTAACTCAAGTTAAATCTGCCTTTGTGACTTTTATGTATTGTTACTAATTCTGCCTTCTGAAGCCAAGCAGAATAAGTGGTCCATAAAAATTTATTGAGGGCCTACTATGTGCCAGGCATTGTGCTGTGGATACAAAGAAAGGTAAAAGACAGTCCCTGCTCTTAAGGACCCAGTTTATCCTGTTCATAGTTTGCTTTCATGTTGTCTCTTCATTAGACAGTAAGCTCCTCGAGGGCAAGGAGTATCTTTTACCTGTCTTTGTACTTAGCCTTTAATAAAATTTTTTCCCTCTACAATTCAGGTAAATTTTATCTCTAGAATTGCCCTGGTCTATCTGTTAAGTAACAGCATCTGAAAATGAAGCTGTGGTTAGTTTGGTATGACCTGTTTTTGGTGAGGCCATGCTGGCTCTTGGTGATCACCTCTTTCTTTTGTAACTAACCACCTGTTTAATAATATGCAGTATCATTTGCCAATTCAAGTTTCCTGGCCTGGAGTTTGCAGACGTTTTTATTTAATTTAAATTAATTTATTATTATTATTTTTTAGTGGGGACATTTACCTTTCTTCAGCCTTGAGCAACACTCTCCCCTTGTGCAATCTAATCAAAGATTAGTGGCAGTAGCTGAACAGTCCTAACAGCTGATTTGATCAGTACCTTGGGGTGACTTTTCATCTTGTCCCAGGGATTTAAACTCCAGGGCAGTGGGGTGCTCTTGTAGTGTGCTATCTCTGGCTTTCAGTTTCTGATCTGCATTTCTTTTCCCTTCCCTTTTCAGTCCAAAGGTTATTCTCCTGCTCAGAAACAAGAAGAGGTGGAGAGCTCCATTTTGCCACAGTCATCCATTCTTATCATCCCATTACACCAAGCCCTGCTATATCCCTGCTTGGGTCTTTTGTCTCCCCCAGTCTTAGAATGCTTGGTGTTGGTAACCAGCCTTTGTTCATTGTGCATGGCAGGGCCATGCCAAACTAATTGCCTTTTTTAAAAAAAAAACAAACCTCTCTTTCCCTCCATCTTTTCTGTTGTTGTTGAGTCATTTCAGTTGTTTTTAACTCTGTGATTTTCTTGGCAGAAATATTGAAGTGGTTTGCTATTTCCTTTTCTATCTTATTTTACAGATAAGGAAACTGAGGCAAATGGGGTTAGTGACTTGCCCAGGGTCACCCAGCTAGTGTCTGCAGCCGGAATTGAATTCAGGTGGTCCTGACTCCAGGCCCAGGGCTCTATCCCACCATTCTATCCACCCAGCTCCTCCTGAAATCTAGGAGCACATGTTAGACTATATTTTTCTCCTTCTTCATGAACTTCAAAATGAAGCAGTCACTTCCCTTCCCTCCCCGCCCTCCTCAAATTCCCATCACTCTTGCTCAAACAACCACAGTCTCTGCATTAGCAATTCCCCTTAAATATCTAGGAGGGTGACATGCTTATTAAGAGAAGCCAAGAAATCATCCATTACTCAGCTTTTGGCTGAGAAATCTCCAGTTAATGCCTAAACACTTGGAGTTCCCCATCATTAAAGCATCATGTCTCTGATGGGTTTGTGATCAATTTCCTGAGTTTCTCATCGATTTCTCCCCCCACCCCCCCTTTCTGGCCAAGTGTTCTCGAGTTTATTCCAGTGATAAAATTGCTTCTATTTTTGTCCTTTTGTTGATCTTCACCTGTATTTTCTCCACTCTACTTCCTCTGGGCCCATTCTTAAATTGTTTTCCACATTAGAATGTGAGAAATTCCCCCGTGTTAGTATTCTCATAAGGAGTAAACTCCCCATGTGAGTTCCATGCTTCTCTATATGCAGTATAATTTTTGTTGCTGTATAGCGTAGTAGTATTTTGTTATGTTCCTATACCGCAGTTCGTTTAGCTCAGAGGTTTCTTAAAACTGGTGGGACCCATGAGCTTATTTTTTAAAAAAACCGATAACTATAATATTATATATAATAATATTTAATTAATTAATTACATTAAATCTAATAATAGGTATTTATATTATTGTAATATATAATTGGTTTTTATTTTAATTGGTTATTTAATTATAATTAATTATTTTCTATTTAGCATTTAAAAACATGATTGTGAGAAGGCATCCATGGTCTTTACCAGATTGCCAAAACTTACTAGGGTACAAAAAGAGTTAAAAACCCTTGGTTTTACCATTCCCTAACCAATAGGCATTCAACTTTGCTTCCAGTTCTTTGCTACTACAAAAAGTACTATTATAAATATTTCAGTCTATATGGAGCCTTTAGTATATATTTTTAAAAATATAAAATACTACTTATTCCCTTATAACCTGTTTCTTTTAATTAAGGGCATCTAGGTGGCACATTGGATAGAGCAGCTGGACTTGGAGTCAGACGTTTTTCAGACGTTTACTAGCTGTGTGACCCTGGGCAAGTCTCTTAACCTCCATTTACCTCAGGTTCCTCATCTGTAAAATGGGCATCATAAGAACACCTACCTCCCAGGGCTGTTGTAAGGATCAAATGAGATAGTGATAGTAATGTATTTAGCATGGTGCCTGGCACATAGGAAGCATTATATAAATATTAGCTATTATTATCATTAAACTCACATTCTATAGCTCTATAAAGTAATCATTTGGTCATTTGTTTGGTATGGCACTGAATAAGTAAATTAATTTAGGTAATATTGCCATTTTTATTATATTAGCTTGGATTATTTATGAACCTTGAATAATTTCTCTAATAATTCAGATCTGTATTTTATTTGTGTATATATATATATATATATATATATATATATATGGACTACACACCTATGTATAGTGTACATATAGTTCCTATATATGTCTTGGAAGGTAAACTCCCCAATTTTTTATACTGTCCATAGGTACCTTAAATAGAATTTCTCTTTCTGTCTCTTCCTGCTGGATTTTGATGGGAATATATGGAAATGCTGAGGTTTTGTGGATAAGCCATTTTAGACCCAGCCTCAATTTTACTGTATCTCAGGAGAGTTTTTGTTGTTTTGGGAAGGGGGAGGATCGGGTCCTAAATCTGGGATTTCATTGGAGTGAGGCTCTTCTGGTGAGGAAGTCCCTGCCCTCAGTGATCGGGAGCTCTTTTGTAGCTTTGGCTGACCAGGAGTATAATTAGGGCTGCATAGGTGGCATGGGTCAGAATGACCTGAATACCTAGGTCTCTGGGGATTGAGGCCAGCTCTTCACTTTATAAATCTGCCTTTTTTTTTTTGGATGCCCTTAACTTTAGTTGGCATGGTTGATGGAACTCCTCCCAGTACTGGGGTAAAGATCTTGGGGTTTCTTTTGTAAGATTTCACAGCCTTGGCTGGTGCTTTCTGGATTATATCTGGCACAACCATTTGTGCCCAGGGGAATTACCAGTGCTTGCCATATTTAGCAAGACTTGGGAAGTATTCTGCTCTGGGAACGTGACAGAACTTCCTATAACTATAGTCGAGTCATCCTCGTTGCCTTTGGTGCTCCTTTGTGGCCCGCCCACCGCTACTCAATTATTACCTTTTCCTCTGACCCTCTGATCCAATAGGATAATCACTAACCTGCCAGTGGGTGAAAGCATGCTAGTATCTGATGGTCAGATTGTAAATACAACCTGGTTTCCCGAGTCTTCAAGAGCAGCACTTCTTAAACTTAAGACCCCATATGGGGTAGTGAAAAATTTGGCAATAGTAAAAGGTTTCTGAACAGGCAACAACCAAAAATTAAAAATCAAACTTGTAATGAATCTGAGGTGTTTCTGGCTGTGCTTGCCTGTTTTTCATCAGGCAGCTTTATCAGCCTTGGTTCTGAACACAAAGCATGCGTACTTTGCACCGCACATGCCCTCGGCGCCAGTGAACACTGCTGAAACTGAAAAGGGGTCACGAGTGGAAAAAGTCTAAGAAGCCGTGTTAGAACACTACCTGTGGTTTTGTACAGAGACATTGAGCATCCAGGGTGGTTATCCTGAGGCCCTTTGATCTCCAAAGAGTGAGGCAATCATGGCTGATAGGTTGTGGTCAGTAAGGCAGGAAAGGAGGCTGACGTCCTTTAGGAAGATTTTTCAATAGCAAGTTGTCTCCTAGTTTTTCCTAGAATCTGATCATTCAGCTCATTGGGAACTCCCTCCACCTCCCTGAAATAGTCCTGGCATACTGGCTAATAGGGGCAGATGAGGAAACTGAATCTCAGAGAGGTTAGCTGACTTGTTCAGGGTCACAGGGCTAGCAAGTGAGGGCCAGAGTCAGGATTTGAACCCAGGTTTCTCCTGATGTAAGTTCCAGTGCTTAAGTCTACTATACCTTTCATTCTCTGAACCTCAGACTTAATAGCAAAATATGGCATTATAAAGGCTTTAACAGTTTATGGAACCCTTTTGATACATTTTTAAGACCCTTCTCCTCTCAGGTCAACAACAAGAAGCATTTATTAAGCATTGACCAAGTGCCAGGCACTGTGCTGGGGTCCTTCCTCAAAGTGAGGGTCCCAGGAAGAACTCAACCATGGGAGAAGGGGGGCACAGGGGCAGAGAGGTGAGGAGACTCCAGGGTGATGGGGCTGCTAAGGCATGGTGGTGAAGTCAGTCATAAGCATATGTGGGAGAGAAATGAAGGATGGCAGACAGTAAACATTTATTAAAGGTCCATTTTGTGATAGGCACCATAACTGTTGGGGGTTACAGAGAAGGTAAAACACTATTCCCGCTCTCAAGGAACTTATGAGAGAGACAAGTAAACAACTATGGACAAACTATAGACAGGAAAAACAGGAGATAATCATCAAAAGGAAGGCATTAGAATTAAGGAGAGATCAGGAAAGACTACTGGTAGAAGGTGAGATTTTAGCTAGGCTTTAGAGGAGGCCATGAAAGCCAAGAGGAGGGCATGGAGGACAGCCAGTGAAAGTGTATGGAATCTGGAGGTGGAAGTGGGTTGTGTAAGGAGAGCAAAGAGGCCAGTGTCATTGGATTACAGGGTGTGGGGGCGTGTGTATATGTGTGAAAGGTGTAAGCAGATTCTGGAGGTGGGAGCTACAGGTTCTGAAGGGGTCAGAACTCTAAATGGGATTTTATAATTGATTCTGAAGGTATTAAAACAAATCCCTGGTTTATTGAGTTGGGGGAGGGAGTGAGATGGGCTGACCTGGGCACAAAGGAAGATTGCTTTGCCAGCCGAGTGGGAGGGTGGACTGACCTGAGGCAGGCACACCCATCAGCAGTTATTACAATAGTCTGGGTGTGAGGTAATGAGGGCCTGCCCTTGGCACAGGTCTAGAGAGATGTTATGAAGGTATGATTGATGGGTCTTGGCAACAGATTGAATGTGAGGAGGGGATGGCAAGGGAGATGTCAAGAATGACCCATAGATTGTGAATCTGGGTGACTGGGAGGGACAGCAGTACCCTTGACAATGGTGGGAAAGATAATGAGTTCAGTTTCGGACGTGTCTGTCTATGGGATATCCAGTTTGAGTTATCACAGGAAGATAATTTGGCAAATATGTGGGAAGATACTGAACTTCCAACAAGTGATAACACAGGAAGAGGTTGCCTAGGTATTGGTTCAGAAGAACATGGAACAGCTTTTTATCAAGTGAATACATGAATCAAGATAGCCTCTGAGAAGGTAAGACTTCTGATATCTCAAACAATCTACTGGATATGTAAAATAATTCCTTTTGTGTGAGAGTTCCTTCAGTCCTCAGGGCCATCTCCAGTCATCCTGATCTATATCTGGCCACTGGACCCAGATGGCTCCGGAGGAGGGAGTGAGGCTGGTGACTTTGCACAGCCCTGCCTCACTTAAATCCAGTTCATCCATGTAAGTTGTGACCTCACCTTCCTGATGTCATGGTCCTCTTCCAGAACGAAGGACAAACAACACCAACAATTCAACAGTCAGTCAGATATTTCAGTCTAGAAGGTTAGGAGAGAGGTTAGGGCTGCATATGTAGATCTGAGAATCACCTGCTCTGTGATGATAATTGAATCCTTGGGAAGCTGATGAGATCACTAAAATAGTGGAGGAGTCTTCCTTTTGTCCTTTCCCCATTGTCCCATTGTCGATGGCTTTCTTTCTCTGTGACATTCCCCAGGTCCCTTCTCTGTTTGAAATCACAGTATCTCAGAGTTGGAAGATACCTAAGAGGTCATCTGGCCCAACCCCTACCCAATCCTATAGATGAGGTTCTTATTTGGGTTACATGGTTGACTACATGGCATCTGGTAGCATATCCAGAGAAGGAGAGAGAGAAATGGAGGGAGAAAAGGAGAGGGAGAGAAGGAGAGAGCAAAATGGAAGGAGAGAAGGAGAGAGTGAAATGGAAGGAGAGAAGGAGAGAGAGAAATGGAGGGAGAGAAGGAGAGAGAGAAATGGAGGGAGAGAAGGAGAGAGAGAAATGGAGGGAGAGAAGGAGAGAGAGAAATAGAGGGAGAGAAATGGAGGGAGAAAAGGAGAGGGAGAGAAGGAGAGAGTGAAATGGAAGGAGAGAAGGAGAGAGTGAAATGGAAGGAGAGAAGGAGAGAGAAATGGAGGGAGAGAAGGAGAGAGAGAAATGGAGGGAGAGAAGGAGAGAGAGAAATGGAGGGAGAGAAGGAGAGAGAGAAATGGAGGGAGAGAAGGAGAGAGAGAAATAGAGGGAGAGAAATGGAGGGAGAAAAGGAGAGGGAGAGAAGGAGAGAGTGAAATGGAAGGAGAGAAGGAGAGAGTGAAATGGAAGGAGAGAAGGAGAGAGAAATGGAGGGAGAGAAGGAGAGAGAGAAATAGAGGGAGAGAAATGGAGGGAGAAAAGGAGAGGGAGAGAAGGAGAGAGAGAAGTGGAGGGACAGAAGGAGAGAGAGAAGTGGAGGGACAGAAGGAGAGAGAGAAGTGGAGGGACAGAAGGAGAGAGAGAAATGGAGGGTGAGAAGGGGAGAGAGAAATGGAAGGAGAGAGAGAGAAATGGAAGAAGAGAAGGAGAGAGAGAAATGGAGGGAGAGAAGGAGAGAGAGAAATGGAGGGAGCAACAGAGAGCGAGGTCAAGCCTATTGGTTCTGGGTATCCTAGATTCTGGCTCTTGGTGCTCAGATGGAGAGGAGAAACGTGCGTGGGTAGTATTTCTGTTGAGGGGAGGGTAGTAGCTCTACGTGGGAGGAGGCCCGGAACAGCTTTAAACGGTGCTGGGAGGGCTTCAGGCTCTAGAACCAGTCAGAGACTTGGCTTCCTGTCTGCCTCTTTCCCCCACTAACTTGTGTAGCATGTCCTGTACTGGCTGGAAAAACTCAAAAGAATCCTTGAAGTTGGTGAGGAAAGGATTCATGTTGCAGCTGAGGGTGTGATGAAACTCTTAGCCCTCAAGGGCAGGGGCCTTGACCATAGCTGGCACATGTGGCTTTTATGTTTAGCTTCTGACTTTTGTGTTTGAGCATCACATTAAGCACGTGGTCTCTGGAAAGCACGTTATAGTCACAGGACTCCTTTGGTGCAGGAAACCTTAAGATGTGGGACCGGGGAGAGAAGGCAGGGACCGCCTGAGCTCTTCCCCAAACCCCTCCAAAGACCTTTAAATCATGCCCTAAAACAAATCCTGGAGTGGCAGAGCCCACAAAAGGATGGGGGAGGTGGCGGGGAATGCTTGAACCAATGAGAGTAATTGAAATTGACATTGTCAATTGTCATTGAAATTGACTCAAACAGGGAATAATATATACATTCAGCTGGGTGTAGGCATCTATCTTACCTTACAGGAAAGGAGGAGGGGAAGGGAGTAAGAGAAGGGGAAAGGTATTCATAAAAGGGAGGGTGGCTCGGGGGAGGCAAAAGTCAGAAGCAAAACCCTTTTGAGGAGGGACAGGGTGAAAGTAGAAAAGAATAAAGAGAGAGGAAAAAGGATGGAGGGAAATACAGCTAGCAATCATAACTGTGAAAAATTTTTTGAAGCAAGTTTCTCTGATAAAGACCTCTTTTCTCAAATATATAGAGAAATGAGTCAAATTTATAAATATAAGAGCCATTCCCCAATTGACAGCTCTGAAGGACTTAACATGAAAAATGCTATCCATCCCCAGAGAAAGAACTGATGGAATCTGAATACCGATCAAAGCATACTTTTTCAACTTTCTTCTTTTTTCTTGTGTTTTATTTTGGCCTATGTTTTCTTTTATAACATGACTAATATGAAAATATGTTTTGCATGATTACACATGTATAACCTAAAAAAAAAAGATGTGGGACAGGCTGATAAGGAATGGCAAGCCTGTCGTAGATTGTGGAGAGTCTGTTATCTCCAAGGTTGGTGGTGATGATCACTAAAAAAAGGGAAAAAAAGAGAAATTTACATGATAACTTTATTATAAATTTTAAACGAAGAGCAAGTTGTACATAATAGATTTGCAGTTTCATGTACAATCATCTTTTTCATTATATGTTATGGAAATTCTTGTTTTATTTCATAAATTAAAAATAAAATACATTAAAATTTTTTTTAAAATTATTTTTTGTTTTTAAATCATGTATATTTCCCAGTAAGCTTCTTCCTCTTTCCCCTTCTCTACTCAATCATCTCTTTTTAGCAAAGAATAAAAGAAAGAGGGGAGGGCAGTTTAGCCAAAGGAACCAGTGTATCAGCCAACAGTGTATGCAGTGTTCTATGCCCATGGCCCCCCACCTTTGGAAAGAAGGGAGGTAGATGCATTCTCATAGCTAGCTCATCTTTGTGTAGAGCTTCTGGTCTTTTCACCTTGGAAATTCCCTCAATCCCTGTGGCCTTTTCCTCTGATTTGTCAGTTCCTTCCAAAACTTCAATTTTAAGGAAAGTGCCCAGACCAGTGATGGCTTCCTCTTCAGACTTTCTCTACCATGTCCCCTCTCTGAGGACCTTTTCCCTTCCACTCCGCATAGTAGGCATTTATTCCTTATTGACTTGGTAGCCAAACTTGGCTATTATTTTTGTCATTGTTCAGTCATGTCTGACTCTTGTAGTATTCTTGGTAGAGATACTGGAGTGGTTTGCCCTTTCTTTCTCCAGCTCGTTTTACAGATGAGGAAACTGAGGCAAAAAGGGTTAAGTGACTTGTCCAGGGTCACACAGCTAGGAAGTGTCTGAGGCCTCATTTGAACTCAGGTCCTCCTGACTCCAGGCCCTGCACTCTCTCCTCTGCATATTTAGGTGCCCATTGGTCATTCTAATCATATACTATTTATTTTTATTTTTTTCATTCTTATCATAGCAGGAATTTTATGAAGTGTTCTGTTTTTGTAAATGAACAAAATTGTGTTTTAAAGGGAAGACTTTTTTTTTGGGTGGGGGGAAACAAGAGAGTAGGATACTGATGTCCAAGGAAAGCAGGCTGTTACCTGGGTGGTAAATATCTGTTATAAATATTGGTAAAGGGGCAGCTAGGTGGTGCAGTGAGTAGAGCGCCGGACCTGGAGGCAGAAGGACCTGAATTCAGATTCAGCCTCAGACACTTGACACACTTACTAGCTGTGTGACTTTGGTCAAGTCACCTAACCCCGGTTGCCTTGCCTTTCCCCCTCCAACAAACAAACAAACAAAGGAACGAATGAATGAATATATCTATTGCACCTACCATGTGCAAGGCATCAAATATCCTTTGCATAGTCCCTCATCCCGTGATACAGTTTCTGCTTTATTCTAGGTAGTGGTGGTGAGACCATAGGCTGTCGTGTTTTCAGCTCGGGGAGAGGTAGCACTTGGATTTTACCAATTCCAGACTCCTGGGAAAGATCAGGAGATGTAGGGACTACTGGTCTGAGTTCTGTAAGGAAGAAGCCCTATTCTTACCTCTAAGATTTCCATCCATCCCTCCAGTACCCTCTCTCAGGGACTCTTCAAAGATACATTCCTCTTGGCTCTCAGAGGTTTTCTTTTTTCCTTTGGTTTTAGTTCTTTTTGAGGAAAAAATACATATCCCCTCTGGAGAGATTTGTTAAGAAGCGTTATGTATATATGTGTATTTGGAGGGAAGGCAGGGCAATTGGGATTAAGTGACTTGTCCAAGGTCATACAGCTAGTGTGTGTCAAGTGTCTGAGGCTGGATTTGAACTCAGGTCCTTCTGCCTCCAGGGCCAGTACTATACTTACTGCGCCACCTAGCTGCCCCAGAATCACTATATTTTCCCTGGCCTCAGTAAACCTAAGTTGGATGGTACCTTGGGCCATCTAGTCCACCTTTTTCATGTTACAGAAGGAAAAAACCAGAAACTTGGTTAGGTAGAATTTGAACTCAGGTCCTCTTACTGTGGAGCCACCGTTCTTTACTCTGCATCGAGGCTCGCTTCCCTCTCCTTCCTGACTCACTTCACCCAAGGGGTAGCATTTGCTCTTCTTGGGCAATCTCCTCATTCCATCCTCACCTTTCACTTATTCAGGTGACAGACTGGGGAGCTGTCCTAACCTTTCTTCTGCTGTCTTTGCCCGTGGGACCCAGTGACTCCTCAGATTCAGGGTGCCCCAAGCTTTATTTCATTCCCTTTAAGTCGCTACTTTTATCTCTTTGGAGCAACAAAAACCACCACCACCCACTGACTTGGTCGTGGGGGCCAAAACCAGGAGTTATCTTGTGTTCTTTCACACTAATCTTATCTGATTGCTTTCTAAGACCTTGTCAATTACACCTCCACAAACTGTCCTTAAATCGGCACCGCCCTTTTCTAATCCAGGGAGACCCTTGTAACAGTCTCTTTTCTGGGACATCCCTGTTTTACAGGTGAGCCTGTAATATGCCCGGAGCACCCAGAGGTGAAGTAATTTATCCTGAGTGACACATGTGTTGCCATAATTCAACAGTTCCCTGGCAGGTACACGTGGGACAGTTGTCACAATGTGTTGGAATTGTTTTGCAACTGTCTGGTGTCTTTTGTTCCAGGCGGTAGGTGAAATGTCACATGTGGAGATGGGAAGACCGGGTCTCAGATCCTGTAAGCTCTGTGTCTGGCGCAAGTCACTAAACCTCTGAGGCTCAGGCCTCCACTTCCCTATCCATACAACGGGGGTAGTACTGTCAGTAACAAGGATTCTGGAGTTGGGAAGAGTTCTGCTTTTGATGCACTACTGGTATGACCACAAGCTAGCCCTTTTATCTCCTATTTCTTTTCTTTCTTTTTTTTTTTTTTTTTTGCAGGGGGGAAGGCAGGGCAATTGGGGTTAAGTGACTTGCCCAAGGTCACATGGCTAGTAAGTGTGTCAAAGTGTCCGAGGTGGGATTTGAACTCAGGTCCTCCTGACTCCAGTAGCCCCTTTATCTCTCAGGTCTCCCAGGCAAGTCTCTAGTGCTACACTCTGCAGCTGTGCTTTGCTAGAGGGAGTTTTCATACTGAGAGTGTCCTATGTTTAAGATGAGGGGGAAGAAGTATCTATAGTTCCCTGTCTCACAGAGTTGTTGGTGTGCTGGTTTGTTTATTTTTTTGAGACTCACTTATGAACGTCTTTTTTTAATATAGATTACAACATTCAGTTCCTTGAGTTTTTGAGTTTCCGATTTTCTCCCCTACACCCCCTCCCCAAGATGGCATGCAATCTGATATAGGCTCTTCATTTACCTTAATGCTAAACAGATTTTCACAATAGTCAAGTTGCAAAGAAGAACTTCAACCAATGGAATGAACCACAAGAAAGAAGAAACAAAACAGAAACAAACAAAAAAAAAAAGACAGCAAATATTTTGCCTCAATCTGCATTCAGACTTCATAGTTCTTTCTCTGGATGTGGACAGCTTTTTTCATCATGAGTCTTTTGGAGTTGTCTTAGAACCTTGCATCGCTGAGAAGAGCCAAGTCTATCAAAGTGAGTCATCAGAGATACCAACATTTATGAACTTTAAAGCATAAAATTTCATTGTTAATATCCCTTATTATAAGGAAGACTGATGAGGTTGTCCTGGGCAAGTCACTTAACCCTGTTTGCCTCAGTTTCCTCATCTGTAAAATGAACTGGAGAAGGAAATGACAAACCACTCAAGGATCTCTGCCAAGGGAACCCCAAATGGGGTCCCAGAGTCAGACCACAACTGAAACTATTGAACGGCAGTGAGGTTGTACAGTAGAAAGAGCCCTGGGGTCCAGAGCACCTGGATTCAATCCTGAAGGCGGTGTGGTGAAGTAGGTGGAGAGCCAGCCTTGGGATCAAGAAGACCAGAGTGCATCCGGTCCTCCTCAGACACATACTAGCTCTATGACCCTGGACTGGTCACTTAACTGTCTCAGTGTCAAGACCTTAAATTGTAAACTCCGGGTACATTCATTTTCATTACTAATGTAGTCATAGGTGTGGACAAAAAAAATCTGATTACCTGTTTTGTACCGTTGCCTCTCTCTTCATAAACTAAACCTTTGGTGAGGGCAGGAGCATAGTCTCATTTTGTTAGTCAACAAACATTTATTAAATACCTACTGTGTGCCAGGCATTGTGCTATGTTCTGAAGATACATAGAAAGACAAAGACCATCCCTATCCTCAATGAGCTTAGAGTCTGTTGGGGGAGACAACATGTAAACATGTAAAGAGATGAGAAAAACTGGAGATAATCTCAGGGGGAAGACGCTAGTGTGAAGGGGGATTGGGAAAGGCTTCCTGTAGAAGGTGGGATTTTAGCTAGGCCTTGAGGGATGCTGGAGGGAGACATGAGGCAGACTGTTCTGAACTTGACAGGTACCCAAGTGCTGTGTACAAACACAGTAACTCTTATCTCCCAAATGGGAAGCAGGCTGGTAGGGCGGGTATGGCCCTGGACTTTTAGTTAGGAACATCTGACCTCAGATCCGGAATTGCGCACTTGGACAGTTCCTAACTGTATGACCCTGGGTAAGTCACTGTGGAAAGAAGCTTAAGAATTCACAGTGGCAGAGGGGAGGGAGGGAGGAAGGAAGGAAGGCGTGTGTTCCAGGCCTGGGGGAGGGAGAGGAGGGGAGCCTGGAGACCTGGAGACAGCAGGTGGATTGGAGAGTTTGAGGAGACCGCAGGTAGGCCTGGCTGGCCAGACCATGGGGAGGGGAAATAAAAACCGTAAGCTGGGGCCAATTCCTTCCCTTGGTGGGGAGTGGGATTCATTTTTTCCCCCAGACTCCAAGTTCATTTTACAGATGAGGAAACTGAGGCAAACAGGGTTAAGTGACTTGCCCAGGACAACCTCATCAGTCTTTCTTATAATAAGGGATATTAACAGATGGAGTGAGAGAAACTAAAAGGCTGGCTAGGGAGAACGAGAAATAATAAAGGTAACTTATTTTAAAGTTATAATTGCTGTATCATATAAAGGTATGTTATATTAAGGCAACATATTGATAGATAAGATCGATGATAGCAAATACAGCACCTACTATGTGCCAAGCACCGTGCTGAGCACTTTACAAACACGATCTCATTAGATCCTCACAACAATCTTGGGAGGTAGATGTTGTTATCCCCCTCTTTTTATAAATGGAGAAACTGAGGCAGATAGGTTAAGTGACTTGCCTAAGGTCATACTAGACACCTAATAACACAGGGCCCAGCATGAGGTGTCTCTATATCACTGGGCTGTGGAGGATAGTGAAGGGGGGTACCCACACCCCAACCTTAGACAAAGGAAAGGTGGGTCTTCTGTTAATCTCTCTGCAGGTGAGCTAGGTCCAGGAGAGCTAGCCTGGGATTCAGCCGGTTTATTTTATGCCAGCTAGACCCTATCTATGTCTGGTGGTGTGATGGAGAGAGCTCTGGGCCTGGAGTCAGAAATCCTTCCTCAAGATGTGTCCTTGAAGTGTGACGTTGGGCAAGTCACTTCACCTTTGTTTGCCTCGGTCTCTTCGACTGTAAAATGGAGATATTAAAATCACCCGCCTCCCAGGGTTGTTGGGAGGATCGTATGAAATGGTATTTGTAAAAATGCTTAGCATTGTACTGGACCCATAGTAGGTGGTAAGTAAATGCTTATTGTGTCTTATAAAGGAAGACCTAAAGCATTTAAAATGCTTTAAATGGTGGTTTTCGCTTCTTTTTTTTAGTGGGAGGTGGGGGGAGGAACAGGACCTCTGATGTCATTGGCACAGGGTGCTCCCTCTACAACCCGTTCTGCAGTTCGCAGTCTGAGCTGCCCAGATACTAAGTGGTTAAGTGACTTGTCCAGGGTCACTGGACAAGAATTTGAACCCAGTTCACAATGACCCCGAGGCTAGCTCTGTTACTGACCACATACGCTGGGCTTCCTCCTACTTTTACTTACTATTTTCCCTCCCTCAAAATTCTATTTGAAGTATATAAAGACGTCATAACTGCTTAGTGGTCCTTAGACTGTGTCCCACCTGTGTCGGGTGGAGTCTGTCTCTGTCGCCATCAGCTTCCAAGGGGAGAGACCTGGCCAGAGCATCCCCCAGCTTTCCTTCTCGGCCTCTTATGAATCTGTCCTCTGTGACCTGTTTCTCTTGGTTCTGCGCACTTCATCTGTATAAGTCTCCCCAGCTAGAGGCAGCCAGGTGTTGGCACAATGATAGAACTCTGGGCCTGTTGTCAGGAAGAGCCGAGTTCAAATTTGGCCACAGACACTTACCAGCTGTGTGACCCTGGGCAAGTCATTTAACCTCTGCTTGACTTTCTTCCGGTATAAAATGGGGTAATAGTAGCACCTACCTCCCAGTGTTGTTGTCATATTTGTAAAAAGCGTCAAGCACAATGGTGGACTCACTTAATAAATACTGTTTCCTACCTCCCTCCCCTTTTTTCTCCTGCCCTTCTCCCTTTCTCTCCTTCCCTTCCTCCCTCCCCTCTTCTCTCCTTCCTCCTTCTCCTTTTCCTTCCTTGCCTTCCTCCCTGCCTACAAGCCATTTCACCTCCCTGGGCCTCAGTTTCCCTCTCTGTAAAATGAGAGGGTTGCACTAGATGGCCTCTGGGGTCATGCCAGCTGTGATTCCCAGATGGGATTTCCGGGAGACATTTACTGGGCTGGGTTCTGGGGAGACCAAGGAGGAAAGAAATCCAACCTAAACCAGTCTCTTTCCACGAGGAGTGTCCTACATGTGATTATTCTTTTGGTGGCGGTGGGAGGAGAGTTGAGGTTCCCCCCCAGTAACCACGTGCACAGATAGTCTGGTCCTCAGACCACAGCAAGGATCACTTCCTGATGATAACTTCCTGGTCTCAGTGCAGGTGGGCTGGTCCTGCCTTCTGCTCTTCTGAGAAATAGTGAGCCAGGCTCTTCTTAATTTTGTCATGGATTTTCTGGGGCTTGAGGCCTATTCCCTCTAAGCCCGGGGAACCCTCATCCTCTTAGCCTGTGTATTCTGTCATCATTTTTGTATTCTCTTCCCTGCCAGCCTGGTGAGGTGGGCACACTTGTCAGAATCCTTGGTCGGTGTGTGGTCTCCATCCCAGACCACTGGCCCTTGGTGTGAAGTTGCCCAGTGGGGTACAGTGAGCCAGCTGGCTCTTCCTGGAAGATTGTAGCTTCCTGGGAGTGTGGGAGCTGTTCCCTCCCGCTTACATCATTTTTTATCCCTGGCTTTTGTTGTTTCTTTGGCAAATCCAAGTCACCCTTGTTAGCTAGAGAGCTCAGACATCAGGTGAGGCCCTGGCAGCAAGAGAATTTAGGTCAGGTAGTGTCCTAATTGTGAAACGTCTGCAGCCTCCGCCCCTCAGGCCTGCTGCCCTTGCTAGCCTCCAGCCTTTCCCTCCTTCTCCTTTCCAGGGTGATCTGGTTCTATTAACTCTTATCAAATTTTCTTTCAAAGGCTGGGAAATACCAGGAGTGGGGTGGGGTAGGTACCATCCTCAGATCATAAATCTAGGGGCTCCTAACCTGGGGCCCAGGAGCTAGGTTTTTTTAAAAAAAATAACTATTTCAAATTAATTGGTTTCCCTTTAAATTCTGTGTATTTAATTTTATACATTTAAAAGCATGATTCTGATAAGGGGTCCATAGACTTCAGCGGCCTTTGGAGGTGAAGAGTGCAGTGGTGTCCAATTGAAAAAGAAATGGTGGGGGTGGGGGGGTGGGGCAGGGAGGGGGAGACATTACATCAACCATGAGGGTCCATGGCAAAACCACATATTAACATTATCTGTGTTCTATGGTATTTTTGCTTATTTTGTTAAGTATTTCACAATTACATCTTTTTTTTTTTTTGAGGGGGGAAGGCAGGGCAGTTGGGGTTAAGTGATTTGCCCAAGGTCACACACCAAGTGTGTCAAATGTCAGAGGGTGTATTTGAACTCAGGTCCTCCTGACTCCAGGGCTGGTGCTGTACTCACTGTGCCACCTAGCTGCCCCCACAATTACATATTAACCTGGTTTTTATTTGGGAATGTAGGCAGGCTGCATCTGACACCTCTGCTGTGCAGCTGGTAGAGAAATGGCTTTGTGGTCTGAAAGACAGAGGTTCAGATCCACATCAGATTCTGTCCAACCATAGCTCAGTCATTTAACCTCTGGGCCTCAGTTTCTTCCTCCATAAAATAAGAGGGTTGGACTCGTCGGGCCCTGAGGTTGATTACAGCTCTAATACTTATGATCCAGTTGGTTAACTGGGACAGCTAGGTGGTGCAGTGGGTGGGGCACCGGGCCTTCAGTCAGAAAGATGAATCTTCCAGAGTTCAAATCCAGCCTCACATATTTCCTAGCTGTGTGACCCTGGGCAAGTCACTTAACCCAGTTTGCCTCAGTTCCCTCATCTATAAAAATGAGCCAGAGAAGAAAATGGCAAACCACTCCAGATGGGGTCACAAAGGGTCAGACATGAATGAAAAAAATTGTTTACATGGGGCGGGGGTGGGGGAGGGGGTAGGAAATAAGTATTTACATAGTACCTACTATGCGCCAGGTACTCTGCTCAGCTCTTTACAAAGATTGCCTCATTTGATCCTTACAACAGCCCTAGGAGGTAGGTGCTATTATGATCCCCAGTTTACTAATAAGGAAACTGAGGCAGAGGGATGACGTGTCCTGCTCAGGATCACACAGCTGGGAAGTGATCAAGGCCGGATTTGAACTTGGCGTCTTCCCGACTCCCAGGCCCGGCCCTCTACGCAAAGTGCATTGTCAACCTGAACATATGATCTAAAAGTTACATAAAACATTACACTTAACCATACCACATAAAAGACATGACATGACAAATGCATGAGAGAGTTATAAAACAGCATGCCAGGTGAGGTCCAAAGGGGAAGGTCATCGCCAACTGGGATGGGTAGGAAATCGGTGAGACTTTGAGCCGGAGCCTTCTAAAGCTGGCCTTTGTCCCTGTTGCTTATCATAGAGCGGGAATTACTGAGGGCTGCTGACTGGGGCCTCCAGTGCCTTATCCCGGAGGGCCCAGCGCCCAGTGGGACGTCAGCCCGGTGGGGTTGGGATCCCCTGGTGCTTACTGGGAAAGCCCTCTTCCCTATTGGTGGGATGTTATTTGAGTCACCCCCCTGGTGTCCAGAAGAAATGGGTGTGTGGGATGTCTGGGGGATACATACCAGAGGGTGAGGAAAGCCTGGAAGGGCTTCCGGCAATGCGAATGTCTGGGGGTTGAGGTCACCAATTACGCAGGGGGACACCAGTGAGGAGGAAAGCTATCAGAAACCTTGGACTCTTCCATGTCCTTGGGAGCTCTCTTCTGGCCCTCCCCGTCCCTCCCCAAGGACAGGGGCCAGGACTGACGGAAGATGGATTTTAGCCAACTCGGAGCATTCCTGCAGGCTCCTGATTCCATGTCTAATCTTCGGCTCTTCTTCCAGGGAGGATTTTATCCACTTTGCAGACAAGGAAAGTTTGCCTTATGTATACCCTGTTGGTGGTACGGCTGTAGCTGACCAGGCCACAGGTGGAGTCTTGTTCTGTCCTGGAATCCTTGATTGTCAGAGCTGAAAGGGAGCTCTGCATGACCCATAATGATGTATAATTTGGGGGAGCAGGAGGGTGTCTATACCTGTGATTTCATTAGTATAGGGATATTCCCACTGAGGAAACAGCTTTTACCAGTGAAGTCAGGGCTCTGCTGTGTAACCTAGGGCCTCTTGGACCTTGAGTCAGAATGTGGGTGGATAGTCAGGAAGACTCATCTTCCTCAATTCAAATCTGGCCTTAGATGCTTAAGAGCTGTATGACCCTGGGCAAGTCACTTCACCCTGTTTGCCTCAGTTTCCTCATCTGTAAAATGAGCTGGAGAAGGAAATGGCAAACCACTCCAGGATTTCTACCGAGAATATCCCAGATGGCCTCACGAAGAGTTGGACATGACTGAAAAAAGACTGAACAAAATATATGAGAGGTTGGATGACCCAGCTTGTCAGGCTTTCTATGTTATGGAGGAGTAAGCCGAGACCCAGAGAGAAGAGATTTGCCCAGGGTCCGCTTTGCGCAGCATTTGGGGGTGGGGGAGAGGGGAGAAAGTCTAGTATGCAGAGCATTTATACTGTACAAGTATTCAGATGTGAACCTAAGCGCTTAATCAATGTTTACATTGAATGGACAGTCTAAATATTCCACCAAAAGTTGTCCAGTCCAACCAGCATTCATGAAGTGCCTACTGTGTACCAGGCTGCTGTGCTAAGCCCTGGGGCTACAGAGAAAGGAAAAAAACTGCCTGGAAGAACTCATAATCTAATGGGGGAGAATACGTGCAAAAATACTATGTAAAAAGATATCTATGCAAAGGAGATTGGAGATGATTTTAGAGGGAAGGCCCTACCCTTAAGGGGGATTGCAAAAGTGTCTTGTAGAAGGTGGGGCCTAATTTTAACCATTAAATGGACTGAGACTGGGGGATTCTCTTATCAGTAAGTATTAAACACCTGCTATGTGCCAGAACCTTAAGCACTAGGGATGGGAAGACTGAAATGAAGCTGGATCTCATTTAATATGAAAATATAGGTGTTGTTCTCTTCCCCAGAGGCTAGAATGAGGAGCCATGAATGAGTGGGTAGACGTTAAGAGAAGCAGAATTAGAGTGAGGTCAAGAAAAGCCTCCTAAAGATGAGTGCCCTCCAGGAGTACAATGGACTGCCCATGCCAGGCTATGGAAGGCTAACTCTTTGGGAGTGCCACAGGAGTGATTCTTGGTCCCCTTCAACTTGGAGCAGTAGATGGAGCCTTTGAGGTGGACTGGAGCTTGGAGATTCTGGAAGGAGAGAATTGATCTCTTGACACGGAGCTGGAAGCTCTCCCAAACAGTGTTTCACATTTCTTTGCCCAGTGCTGTACTGAGGAAGTGTTCTGTGGAGGGTCCCTTTTGCCACATAGTCAGATGGCAGAACATGGGAGTGTCAAGGTTGGAGAGACTGAGCTTGTCCACGGAGAGGGCACAGGTCCTGTGGGTATTTAAAAAAAAACAACAAAAAAACAAGAAGGGGTGGGAAATAGGTCCGTGAGTCAGCCAATCAACATTTATTTAATGCCTACTATTGTACCAGGCACTGCGCTAACAGCTGGGGATACAAAAAGAGGTAAAAAGACAGCCCTTGACCTCAAGAAGCTTCCAGTTTAATGGGAGAGATAGCCACAGGGACTTCACATGTGATTTTAGTGGTACAGGGGATGCCCTCTGCCAATGCAGGATGGCACTTTCGTTCCAACTTACAGTCTTATTTGCCTTGAGAGGTTAAGTGACCTGTGCAGAGTCACTCAGCCAGTATGTGTCCCTTTCCTGATTGATTTATCCTGTCTATATGTCACTTATATATAGCTGTTTGCATGTTGTCTCCCTTACTGGATTGTGAATTCCTTGAGAATGGGCCCTGTCTTTTGCCTTTTCTTTGTATCCCCAGCCCTTAGCACAGCGCCTGGCACATAGTGGGTACTTAGTAGGGGACTTGAACCTAGGTCTTTCTGGCTTTAAAGCTGCCACTCTATCCCTGACATCTATTTTGTTCAAAATGACTCTCGGGCATTTGGAAACCCAGGGGACAGGTTGTCCTAAATCCCAAAGATTCTGTCTCTTCTGTCTCTGACTCTATGGTTCTATGATGCTGGAATGTGTAGGAGGCAGTACCCAATTCACCAAGGGCTGGAGTAGTTGGGGAGGGCTCCCCGGAGGAGATAGGATTTGAAGTGGATCTCGAAAGAAGGGCAGGACTTGAGTGTAAAAGAGGAAGAGAGAAGGGTGCCAATGCACTGCTTAACACATAGATACTTGGCATGTACGTGAAGGACAGTCCCTTGGGAAAGGAACAGCGCCTTATCAGTCAACTGATGGTGACTAAAGGGTCTAATTTAAGAGCTCGGGGCATATGAGTCAGCCAGCTAGCTGATTTATTAGGCTCCAGCTGTGTGCTGGGCACTGTGCCAAGTGCTGGGCATTCAAAGAAGGGCAAAGGACAGATCCTGCCCTCAGGGAGCTAACAGTCAGATAGTGAAGACTACATGGAAGCAGCTCTGTGCAAACAAGCTGTAGATGTTAGAAATGAGAAATTAAAATCGACCTTGCATTTCAAAATAAACTACTGAGGGTGGGCACTGGCATCAAGTGGATTCGGCATAAGCTTCCTGTAGAAGGTGGGATTTTTTTTTTAAAGGAATGAATGTTTGTTGATTGCCTAAATAGTTGAATTCTCAAACTCGGTACACAATTTATGTTCCTCCTACACAGACAGTACAGAAAAAAAATATTCCCTTGATACTTTAATCCTTTCTCAGTGGAGAAGGGTGGGTCCCGATGCCCTGTGGTTAGGGCTTGGTTGTCACCCTTAATTCATTCACCTAATAAAAAGCCTTTTTGTCTTTTTGTTGGGTCCCGTCACCCACCTTTCTAAGGGACTTTTCTTAGGAGTCTGGAAAGGGCTTCAGAGGAAAATATTATTTCTTAATATTTCCAATTTTACTAAAGAGGTTTTTTCTTTTTTGTATAAGTTCCCACACTTGGTGCATGCTGAGGGCTTTTTTTTCATTCATTCTTATTTCTGTCTTACTCTGATGAATGTTTCATCAGGCTGCCACCTTGGATGACTAATTCTCCCTTTGTAGGGTGAGTGAGTGATTGAAGAAGCATTTGGGAGGTGCTTCCCATCTGCCAAGCCCTGGAGATGCAAATAGCAAAGTAATAGGAAGTCAGCCAGTCCCTGATCTTGGGGAGCCCCCATTCTAATGAACTTGTTCTTTTGTTTTAAAGGCAGTTGGGGTTAAGTGACTTGCCCAGGGTCACACAGCTAATAAATGTCTAAGACCAGACTTGAACTTGGATCTTTTTGACTCCAGGGTTGGTACTCTATCTGTTGTACCACCTAGCTGCCCCCGTACTTGTTCTTAACCTCGGGTCCATGAACATTGTTTTTTTTAAAATATTTTGACAGGTGTTTTACTATATTGATTTCTTTTTGTAATCTGTGTATTTTATTTTGGACATTTAGAAACAGTATTCTCAGAAGAGGTCCATAGGCTTCACCGGGCTGCCAGAGGGGTCCATGAGATTAAGAATGGCTATAATAGGGGGCCCCTCTTCATATAGAAGTGGTGGCCAGTGGTGAAGCTTGGTGGTCTTGGTGGAGACCTTGGTTCATTGGATCATAGCATCATAAATTTAATAATAATAGCTAACATATATGTATATATACATATGTATATGTATGTATGTGTATATATATGTGTGTGTGTATACACACACACACACACACATATGTTTATATAGCGCTGACTATATGCTAGGCACTATGCTAAGCATTTTACAATCATTATCTCATTGGATCCTCGCAGCAGCCCTGGGAGGTAGGTGCTATTATCCCCGTTTTACAGGTGAGGAAACTGAAGCAAACAGAGGTTAAGTGACTTGCCCAAGGTCACACAGCTAGGACGTACAGGATGCCAGATTTGACCTCAGATCTTGACTCCAGGCCTAGTGCTTTATTCACTGGGCCAGTTAGCTGCCTTATGATACCAACAAGTTAATATCTAGCCTTTGCTTGAAGACTTCCAGCGACAGGGAATTTACTACCGCATAAAGTACCACAGTCCAGTTTAAAAAAAAGACATATATTAAGAAATTTTATTAACATGATCAGGTAGGAAATGTGACTACATTCTCAAATAACCTTGGGAACCCAATGATACCTGAAAATATTTAAACCATAAGGCTATGTTTTTCAAATACCAGTTTCTCTATCTTCCTAATCTAACCCCCCCATTTGAAAGACAAAAATGCTGAGGCCCAGAGAAGTGTCCGGGGTCACACAGCTGTGGTCACTGCTTGCTGCACCACTGTCCAAAGACCTACATATTTGGGAAGCAGCTTGCTGCAATGGAAAGAGACTCTGGAGATAGGAATCTGCATTTGAATCTTGCCTCTACTGCTGGTCGCCTTGGTGACCTTGGTCAGATCCCTTCCCCCTACTGGGTCTCAGGCCCGCCCTCTGTAAAATGAGGAAATTGGACCAGATGGCTTCTGAGGTTCCTCTCCACTGGAGATGGATGCTTCCGTGATCTTCAAGGTTCTTTCCATGACCTTCTGACCCCTCCCCCGGAATGCTTTCCATAGCAGAGGCTGGAGATTTGGCTTGGTAAGAATGACGCCACCTTTATAGGACCCTTTACATTTTTCGGATTCACACCTTTGAGGTAGGTTGGGGAGGTCTTAATTTATTTTTGCAGGTGACAGAAAAAGCAAAGGATATAATCTAGGAGGCACAGTGACAGGCAGAAGGTGGTCCCTGTGGATAGAGGGCCAGGCCCGGAGTCAGGAAGACCTGAGTTCAAATTCATGTGCTTACAGGCTGTGTGACCCTGGGCAAGTCACTCAACCCCAGTTTGTCTCAGTTTCCTCTGTGAAATGGGGATGATAGTAGCACTTACGTCCCAGGGCTGCTGTGAGCATCAAGCACAGTGTCTGGCACAAAAGAGCTATATGAACGTTTATTATTATTATCAGGTGATAATAAAAGTCTTTGACTTGGATCTGAGAGGAACCTGGGTTTGGATTTAGCCTCTGGCCCTTATTAGCTGCATCACTCTGAGGGAATTGTTTGATGTGTCTGAAGCTCGGTTTTCCCATCTGTAAAGTGAGAATAAGAACAGAAAAAAAGCTCCTATCACTTGATGTTTCTGACCCTCAGTTTTCCTGATCATGGACATGCACACTCACACACACACAGTCACACACACACACACACACACACACACACACATATACACACACACTAGCTCCCACTTTCCAAGTTTGCTATGAGGATGAAATTATGCATGCAATGAACTTTAAAGCTCTATATCTGCCAGTGTCATCTGTCATTCAGTGGCTCTGCTCAAGGTGTTGTCGCTGGTTCAATAGGAGGAAGAACCGTGCCCTTTCCTCCATCCCCAGAGGGTTAGTGTTAGGTATTCAGCCAACCTGGTCAGCGGGATGTTTCAGGGACTGAAAATGCTTTAATTTAAGGTTTTCAAAATCGTCGAGCACACAATTTACCCAGGGGTAGATTGGGGCTGTAATTATCCCCATTTTACAATCCCTCAATCAGTCAGCACCTATAAAACCCCTACTGTGTGGGAGGCACCCCTACTATGTGCGAGACACCTGCGCTCAGTGCTGGAGATACAAAGAAAGGCAAAAAGGGAGGTCTCTTCACTCAAGGAGGCCACCGTCTAACTGCTTTTACAAGGGAAGAAACTGAAGCCTGCAGGTAGTGACTCCCCCCAGCACCATCCACTGGACCACCTAGAATAGAGATCCTGGTACCTCTGACTAAAGCAGCTGGGTGGGGGCAAAGGACCCCTTCCTCTGAATTTCTGAACAATCAGCAATATGAAATTGATTGCTCGAAAGCAACCCGTGTTATTGTCTGAATCCCTCTTAATGCAAATGACTCCATTCCTGTGGATTCGCTCCCATTTCTATGTTTATTTCTCTATGTCTCTGTGTCTATACCCAGCTGTCTGTCTCCATGGCGTCTCCCCGTTAGAGCGTAAGGGACTGTTTTTTACCTTTCTTTGCATCCCCAGCACTTAGCAGACTGCCTAGCATATAGTAGGTGCTTAATAAATGCGGGTTGATTGAGTACTAAAATGATTGTAGACACTCTTTGAAGGGGAATGGAAAGATTTCTGGACTGTAGAGCACATATTAAGCGTCACTTTGTGCCAGGGACTGTGCTAAGTGCTGGGGGCACAAAGTCAAAGTCAAACAAACAGGACAGTCCCTGCCCTCGAGAAGCTTACCTTCGGATGGGGGAATGCTGGAAATAATATAAATACAAAATATTTATATTTTTGTATGAAATATAAATATAAAATATAAAAGGAAGCTGGGTAAGGGATTTAGGCATGGAATGTTATGGAAGCCTGATTCTGAGTGCCTATGAGACCCTGGCAAACCTAGGGTGGAGTTGAAGGTCAGGGAGAGGGGGTGGAGAGAGTGGAGGCACCGTGGTATGGAGATGGCCAGGAAGTAGTCTGCCTTTGTGACCTTGGACAAATCATTTAATCTTTTGAGGCCCCTTGTCGTCGTTCAGTTGTCCCATCTTAAGATTTTTTTTGGCAGAGACACTGGAGTGGTTGGCCATTTCTTTCTGCAGCTCATTTTACAGGTGAGGAAACTGAGGCAAACAGGGTGAAGTAACTTGCCCAGGATCACCTCCGCTGGTAAGTGTTGCAGGCTAGATTTGAACTTGGGTCTTCCTGACTGACTCTAAGCCTGGTGTTCTATCCACTGAACCATCTAGCTGCTCCGATACTAGAGTGGTTTGCTATTTCCTTCTCCAGCTCATTTTACAGACGAGGAAACTGAGGAAAACAGCATTAAATGGCTTGCCCAGGGTCACCCAGCTACTAAATGTCTGAGGGCAGATTTGAACTAGGGTCTTCTTGACTCTAGGCCCGGCACTCTATCCATTGAGCCACCTGGCTGCCCTTTGGGGGCCATAAGAGGTGACGTCTAAGGGCCACAGACCTAGAGCTGGAAGGACTCTTGGACTGTCTGGTCCAAATCTACCCCCTCCTCATTTTTTCAGACGAGGAAACTGAGTTCCTCAGAGATTCAGTGACTTGCCCAAGATCACACAGGCAGCAATAATAAACAAACAAGCACATAAATAAATCATAGTAAGAATATTGTAATAACTAACATTTATGTAGTGATCTGAGGTTTGCGAAGCACTCTACAAGTGGGATCTTATTTTAAACCCGTTTCTCTGGCTCTGGACCTGGCGCACCTTGTTTTGAACCTCTATCCCAGGGTCCTTTAAAATTAGCTTGTTGTTTCACAGGCTTGTTCCCAGTTTCTGGTTCCGGCTGTTATTCCTGCCATCTGGAGGAAGCAGAAGGTGGGGGGTGTGTGGCCCCATAAATGCCTTTTTGGGGGGGAGGTTAGAGAAGATGCGTCATGAATCGTGATTCGGGCCAGATTCACAGGGTTTTATTTATGTTCTCCCTTAGAGGATGTTGAGGGGGAGACTTTTAATTCTCTTCATTAGGAGGAAATCGTCATTCAAACTACTGTGTCCTAGGCTCTCTGGGGACATGTATAAGTGCAACCAAGCCAGAGTGCAAGGGAGCACATAGGAAGTGATCATCTGGAGGGTACGGACTCTGAAGAAGCTGGCTTCTCCTTTCATAGACAACCAATATCTTGCATTTATATAGGACTCTGAGGTTTGCCAAGTACTTTATTGACATCATCTCATTGGATCCTTACAACCCTGTATTTGGGCGTGGGGGAGGTATGGAAGTGATTCTGCTAACCCCCTTCTACAGATGAAGAAACTGAGGCCCAGAGAGAGTCACTGACCCGGGGTCAGTAGGTGTCTGCGGTGCAATTTATTTATTTGTCTTCCTGACCCCCAAGTCTAATTAATCTGTCCACTGCACACTTTTCAGTAAATTTACTTTGTACCTCCTGGAGCAGGTGAGCCTAGAATAGTGCAGCCTGGTGACTTAGCGGATAGAATGCTAGGCTTGGAATTAGGAAGGTTTGGCCTCAGACACTTACTAGCTGTGTGACCCTGGGCAAATCACTTAACCCTGTTTGAACTGGAGAAGGAAATGGTAAACCACTCCAGGGTCTCTACCAAGAAGACCCCAAGTGGGGTCACAAAGAATTGGGCAAAACTTAGCAATGACAACAAAATCCCAGTTTTCCCAAACCCATCTTAATTCTAGTGCTTTCCTTGTTGTAATCATTTCTTCTTTATCTTGTATATCACTTGTTTGTATGTCTGCTTGTTTTTTCTCTCTTTGGATTGTGCCTTCTTGAGGGCAGGGACTGTGTTTAGCAACCTTTGTATCCCCAGTGTTTAGCACGGCGCATGGCATGTAGTAGGTGCTTAATAAATGTTTATCGACTATTAATTTCGATCAGGATCCATGGCTTCATCTGCTTAGGGAGCTCCTTGGTGAGAACTAACTCCCTCTACCAATTGATGCTGGGCAACTTACCCCCTCCCGCCCCACTTAATGGTATTTTATTTTTTCCACTGACATGTAAAAGTTTTCAACATTCACTCTTATAAGATTTTGAGTCCAAATTTTTTTCCCCTACCTCCCCTCCTCCCTCCCCAAGATGGTATGCAATCTGATATAGGCTATACATGTATGATCATATTAAACATATTTCTACATTAGTCATGTTGTGAAAGAAGGATCAGAACAAAAGGGAAAAGCCATGAGAAAGAAAAAAAAGATGAAAATAGTCTGCTTCGATCTGCATTCAGACTCCATGGTTCTTCCTCTGGATGTAGACAACATTTTCCACCAAGAGTCTTTTGGAGTTGTCTTGGATCATTGCATTGCTGAGAAGAGCTAAGTCTATCAAAGTCAGTCATCACACAGTGTGGCTGTTACTGTGTACAGTGTTCTCCTGGTTCTGCTTGTTTCGCTTTGCATCAGTTCATGTAAGTCTTTCCAGGTTTTTCTGAAATCTGCCTGCTCATCATTTCTTATAGCAAATAGTATTCCATTACATTCATATACCACAACTTGTTCAGCCATTCCCCAGCTGATGGGCATCCCCTCAATTTCCAATTCTTGGCCACCATGGAAAGAGCTGCTGTAAATATTCTTGTACATGTGGGTCCTTTTCCCTTTTTTATCATCTCTTTGGGATACAGCCCTAGTAATGGTATTTCTGGATCAAAGGGTATGCACACTTTTATAACATTGGGCAACCTACTTAAGGTTTTGTAAAATATACAAATTGGTTAAGAGAAGCTGGTCAGGAGTCACACAGCTAATATGTGTCAAAGGTGGGACCTGAACCCAAATCATCTGCTTCCCCGAGGCCATCTTTCTGTCCCCTAGACCACCAACAGCTGCTGATTCTGGTTATTGTTAACAGTTTACCTGTAAACATCGTCCCACAGGCCCAAGCCCATCTTACTCACACTTTCATCATTCTCTCTTGCGTTAATGAAATCGTTTGAACTGGTTTATATGCTAAGAGATACCATCTTACCTGTGAGTTTCTGTCCCAAAGCAGATGGTTGTCTTCTTTCCAGAGTGGTTTTGATTTATCCAAGTGAGTGTCCTGGCTGGAAAAAGGGTGTGTGTGTGTGTGTGTGTGTGTGTGTGTGTGTTGGTGGTGGTGGTGTTCTTGTACTAGTTTTCCACTAGTTTTCCTTTTTAGCTGAAGTGAAGGGAAGCCATAAATTATGACTAAACCTCCTTGAGGGCCTTACACTTATCTGTGTTTAAAGAGTAAACACATTTTCTACAGCAGGAAGGATGGGCTGGGTGATAGCACAATCCCATGGCACTTCAGGCTGGTTGGACCCAAAGAATAGTCAAGAGTAGATCAGTGTTAGCTTGGTTGTCAGAGGGGAGCCTTCAGGAGAGTTTCCCATGGATCTTTGGGCCTTTCTTATTTTAGATCTTTTTTTTTTTTTAATCCACGAGTAGGAATCCTTCTCCAGTTTGCTGAGGATGCCGAGCTGGGAGACACAGCTCATGCACCAGAAGATAGTCAGTATCCAAAAATGTAGGCTATGGGGTCAAACCTAATAAGATTTAACTTAATTGGGAAACGTGTAGACACTTGACCCTGAAGTACAAGGTGGAGAAGGCATCGTTAGGAAGTACTTTATCTGAAAAAGTTCTGGGGGTCTTAGTGGACTGAAACCTCCATAGAAGTTAATGGGGTGATATGGCAGCGAAAAAGAAACAAGCTAATGTGATGTGGGGATACATTGCTTTCAGAATGGTGGTGCTGCCATACTCTGCTCAGAGTAGATGTGAAGTATTGTGTTCAGGTGTTGGCAACACTATTTAGAAAGACATAGATGAACTAGAAAACATCCAGAAGGATAAGTAACCAGGATGGTAGTGAGCCTTGAGTTCATGCCCTCTGCCTGGCCCGTGGTCAATAAGCATTTATTAAGCACTGCTCTCTCCCAGGCACTGTGCCAGGGGTATAAATTTGTTGTTGCTGTTCAGTCATGCCCGACTCTCCTTGACCCCATTTGGGGTTTTCTTGGCAGAGATACTGGAGCGGTTTGCCATTTCCTTTTCCAGCTCATTTTGGAAACTGAGGCAAATGGTAAGTGACTTGCCCAGGGTCACCTGGCTCTTATGAGGCCAGATTTGAACTTAGGTCTTCCTGACTCTAAGCCTGGCATTTTTCCACTGCAACACCGAGGTGCCCCTAGGGCACATGGTAGCGGTGTACACATATTTGAAAGGCCCTCATGAGGAAGAGGAATTAGTTTTGTTCCATTTGGGCTCCGAGAGCAGAACAGGGTTTGATGGAAGGAAATTGCAGAGAGTCCCAGGTAGGCTCCATGGCCAAAAACTTTTCAGGCAACTACCAGAAAGCGGAATAAACTGCTGGTGGGTTCTCTCTCACTGGAGGTCTTTGAGCAAAAGCTGGGTGGCCATTGGTTGGGTTAAGTTGGTTAAATTAAGAAGGAATCCTTGGACAGGTATGGGTTGGGCTGATTGACCTCCGAATTCCTTTCAAATTCTGAGACTGTCCACAAATTTTTTTTTTAATTTTTTAAAAATTTATTTATTTTTAGTTTACAACATTCAGTTCTACAAGCTTTTGAGTTTTAAATTTTCTCCCCCTCCCCCTTCCCCAAGACGGCTTGCAATCATGACATATATATTCATATTAAACATTTTCACGTTAGTCATGTTGTAAAGAAGAATGAGAACCAATAGAATGAACATAAAATTTGTTAAGTGCCGAGGGATCATGTGGGTATTAGGGGAGGACTAGGAACTCTGGTTTCCAGAGCTGCTCATCTGCCTTTGGTGTCTGCCTGGTGCCTAGCTCTCACCTCCAAGAAGCTGTAGTGTGTGCAGCAGCCGCGTCCCAGTAAAAACGTCTTGGCACACGGGGCTAAACCAGGTTTGAGGGTAATCGATGGGCTTCAAGGCTGTTGGTGAGTTAGGGGATGTCCAACCCAAACATACGAAGACTTCCCCAGGCAGCACGGGTGGATGAGAACAATTTGTTCCATCTTTGGTGCTGTGGAGGGCCAGCCATTGAAGATTCCAAGGGCATCCACTGGCATCCTAGGCTATTCCAAGTTGGCCTGACTACTTTTGTCCTGCTCCATATGACCCAGAAAGAGAGAGTGAGGCCCACAACTTTGAGCAATTCTGTCTTGCTTAAATCCAATTTGTGCTCAAGTAAAAAAAAAAAAAAGGTACAGAGAATAAATTGAGAAACACTTGCTTAGCTGGGTGACCCTGGGCAAGTCACTTAACCTCCACTTGCCTCAGTTTCCCCATCTGTAAAATAGGGATAATAACAGCACCCACTTCCCAGGGCTATTGCGAGGCTCAAATGAGATCATATTTGCCAAAAACCCTTAGCACAATACGTGGCACATAGTGAACACTATATAAAGGTTTATTCCTTCCCTCCCTTCTTTCCTCAAGTGGTGATTAAAAGCCGAGAATAAGAGAAAGAAAAAGGCTTGGATGGGTTTGTGGACAGAAGATTAGGAATGCATTTTTAAGACAAACCAGAATGTTTTGGGGTTGAAAGTCAGGGGAGAACAATCAAGGCCTCTCACAACATTCCAGCAGTGGTGAGCTGTGCTCCCTTGGTGGAGTTACTCAACATCTCTGGGCCATGGTAACATCTCTTGCAAAATGAAAAAGCTTGACTGGATGGATGATCTTCAAAGGCCTTGACACCTCTAAATTCTGTGGGCCTGCTCTATTCCTAGGTAGCCTCTAGAGGCAGAATTCCAGGCTGTGGGGGGCTCCTAGGGCTGGCCCTGTGTGAGGAGGTTCACCTTACGTTGTTTTGTGTACTCCAACACGAGTCTGCCGGGTAGGAGGCTGCTTGGAGCACACAGCTGCTCCCTGACTCCTGGCTGCTGCTAGCATGAGGCAGGCACAGCAGGGCTGTCTCCATCAAGTGATGAATGGCCAAATCTAGATTAAGGTGATAGCTGAGGGACAGTTGGTAAATGCTGTGCTGAGGGGGGTGTAGGCTGGCGTCATGAGGGTTGCGTAAGAGGAAAGCCATCGTGTTTCTGACTGTTGGGAAAAAGTGTCAGGGGGGTGGTGTAGGATTTCGCAAGTCATTTCAGATGAGAGAGAGAGAGAGAGAGAGAGCACGGGGTGGGGAGAGAGGGAGGGAGGGGGGAGAGGGAGAGAATGCTCACTGGCTTTGGGAGGGAACGAAGATTTCAGAAAATAAGCTGGAGAAATGGGAGGGGAAAAGTGCCCCCAGGTTAATAGGGCCAGAATCAGCTTGCTTTGGGGGACCAGAGTATGGGTACTAGATACAGGGGGGAAGGAAGAAAACACTCTGATTTTGCTTCTGATATGTAGGGCCTTAAGAATGCAGGTGACCCAGTGTGAGGGACAGAGGGAGATTGTTACGAGCTTCCGAAGCCTCGTAACTATGCTCGGGGTTCCCCCCAAGCCCCAGGCCTCTGCCTAAGCAAAGGGCCTGATCTCGCGGACAATGAACGGGGCGGGAGCCGAGAGATGGTGAATGACTCCGTTTATTATTTCAGCAAGCAGCACATTTATACCTTTAGTGACATAGGTACACTCTTTGGTTACGTGGGTGAAGGACAGGTGAAAATTCAATACACCTGGGTCCTAGGATCGCCCCGACTCCACCTACTCTCCTCCCCTTCTCTTCCCTCGCTACCCGAAGCTCCCTGCGGGCAGGCAGTCCAGCAAAGAACTGGAAATTCCACATGCTCTGCCAGAGAGCCGGAAGTTCCACGTGGTCAGGTAGCCGGAAGTTCCACGTGGTCAGGCAGGCCCGGGCAAAGACCTGGAATTGCTAGGGAGGCAACAAAGGCGAGACCCCTCCTCCTGGCTCCACCCACATCCCAAAGCCCTGAGTTTATCTCAGCAGGCCCCTGGGGCTGGAGGTCCGAGGAGGACAGGGCTTGACTCTAACTCGGCCCGTAACAGGAGATGTCATGGGTAGTGATGCTGAGGACTAGAGAGGGATGTCATCTTTTACACCAACACCCATTCATTGAGCGCCTGCTGTTTGTGATGCTTATTACTTGTGTGACCGTGGGCAGGCCACTTCCTCCAGACTCTGTGTTATCCTTTGTCAAGTGGGGATAATAATATTCACACTTTTTATTTGGCAAGATCTTAGTGAGGAAAGTGCTTTAGGGAACTTGATGTGCTAGTTGAGAGGAAATGATTGTCACTAATAGTGTCCCCGGTGAGACTGAGAACACAATAACAGTCCCATCTTTCACTGGAAGCCTTCCCCAGCCCCTTTCAATTCCAGTGCCTTCCCTCTGTTAATTATTTCCTGTCTATCTTGTGAAGAGCTTGCTTTCCATATATTTGTTTGCATGCTGGCTCCCCTATTAGACTGTAAGCTCCTTGAGGGCAGGGACTGTCTTTTGCCTTTTTATTTGTACCCTCAGCACTTAGCATAGTGCCTGGCACATTGTAGGCACTTTGTAATGCTTATTGATTGAAGAATTGAAAATTAATATTATATAGAGGGCAATGAATTGTTGCATGGTGGGTGGGAGTGGGCTATAACATACGACCAGTGAGGAACATTTAAGAAAAACAGGAGTAAAAGATGTCATCAGTCAACAAACATTTATTAAGCACCTACTTGATATATCAGGCACTGTACTAAGTGAAGATACAAAGAAAGGTAAAAGACAATCCTTGCCCTCAAGAAGCTTACAGTCTAACGGGAGAGACAACACGTAATAGTGTTGTAGGAAGGATTTTAAAATTTATTAGGTTAAAGCTGGAAAGGATTTTAAAGATAGCCTTCCAATGGACTGTGTTACTTAATCAATTTTTTTTTTGCTACATATTTTTCATTTGAACATTAAATTTTATTTTCAGGTTAACATTCTCTTCCTCCTATCTCCCAACTCTGAGAAAGCAAGGAAAACAAAACCCGTTACAAACATATATAGCCAAGCAAAGCAAATTCTCACATTGGCCACGTCCAAATAAAAAGATGTCTCAGTCTGCACTCTGAGTCTCTCAGCTCTTTCCGGAGGTATGGTTCATCATGAATTCTCTGGAATTATCATTGGCCATTGTGTGATCCGAGTTCTTTAATCTTTCAAGGTGTTTGTGTTTATGGTGGTGTTGTTATTGTAGAAATTATTTTCCTGGTTCTGCTCATTTTACTTTGCATCAGTTCATATGAAACTTCCCAGGTTTTTCTGAAACCATCTTGTAATACAATAGTATTCTATCACATTTGTCTGCCGTATCTTGTTCCACCATTCCCCATTTAATGGATACCTCCTCGGTTTCCAATTCTTTGCCACCACAAAATGAGTGTTATACATATTTTTGTACATATGGGTCCTTTCCCTGTTTTTGATCTCTTTGGCTTATAGACCTAGTAGTGATATTGCTGGGTATGTAAAGTTTAATAGCTTTTTGGGCATAGCTTCAAATTGCTTTCCAGAATGACTGGACAAGTTCACAACTCTACCAACAGTGCATTAAGGTCCCTATTCTCCCACATTCCCTCTAGCATTTGTCATTTTGCCTTTTATTTTTGGGTCAAGGTGGCCAATCTGATGGATATGAGGTGGTACCTCAGAGTTGTTTTAATTTGTATTTCTCTAATTACTAGTGATTTTTATATGGTTCATAAACATTTATTAAGCTTCTCCTACGTGGCAGGCATTTGCTAAGTGCTAGAGATACAAAGAAAAGTAAAAGATAATACCTGCTGTCAAGGTAATCATAATATAATGGTGTGTGTGTGTGTGTGTGTGTGGAGGTATTCGGGAGGGCTAGCACCTGTGATGTGAGGGCTTTTCAGGGCTGCTCATCCACCGTTGGTGTCTACGTGCCACCCAGCGCTCACCTGTGGCTCCAAGAAGCTGTAGAATGTCAGCAGCCACACCCCGGTAAAACTTTCTTGGCAGACTGGCTAAACCAGGCTGAAGGTAACCAACAGACCTCAGACCCATTGCTGAGTTAGAGGGATATCTACTTCAATCGACCCCTTGGTAGAATGGGCAGATGAGAACATTTTGTTCCATTGGCCATGAAGGTGGATAAAGCAGGCGCTTTGGAGCATCAAAGATGCCAAGGTCATCCGCTGGCCATCGCCAGTCGTCTCGACTTTTGTCTTGTCACTGGACTTCGAGGACTCTGGAAGAGAGAGTGAGACTGGCCACTTTGCAACTCTGCCTCGCTTAAATCCAATTTACAAGCAAGTCAGGGCATCACCCGTGATGTCATCGGTTCTCTCTGAAAACGAAGGACAAACAACAATCTCACAGGGAGACAACATGTCAACAGCTGCATATAATCAATTTACATACAGGATTAATCAGAAATAATCAACAGAAGGAGGACCCTAGAACTAAGGAGGATTGGAGAAGGCTTCTTGTAGAAGGTGGGATTTTAGCTAGGACTTGAAGCAAGGAAGCCTGGGGAAGAGATGAGGAGGGAGAGCCTGAGAGGTTTGGCGGACAGCCAGTGAAAACACCCGCAGCTGAGAGTCAGACGGTTAGGGTTAGGGTGAGAAGGTGTAAGGCGTGAGAAAATGAGAAGGAGGGAGGGTTAGTTTATGAAGGGCTTAGGACACCAGCAGGATCTTCTATTTGAGGGGAAGCGCTAACATCCTGACTCTTGGAGTCTGGCTATCTTTTCTCTCTGGGTTTTCAGGCTTTCCTCTAGATAGAGAAGAGCAAGTGCCTTTCAGTGACTTTTTTAGAGCGGGATAAGACCTCAATAAAGGCAGCCAGTTGACTTGAGTGGATTAATTCATAAGGTCATGGCCATTTAGCCTTGTACTGAGTAAGGGCTCTCACCCCTAACCTTTGGCAAATAGAAGAGTAGGTGAAGAGGCAGATTAGCCTGTCTTGATTGTTGTACCCTGATAGCCTTCCCAACAGTGGGTCATAATGATGCTGTCCTTGACCCGGGGCTAACTCCAACGGGTGTGTGCTTCCTCATGGGAGGAATAGTGTCTTAGATCTTGTTATCTGGACTACAGGCAGCCTCCTTTGTCATTTGCCTCCAGACAATAGGTTTTTCCGGGCATTCACTGAGCCCAGATGACCCAAGCATTGGCTAGAAGATGTCTTGGGTTCTATTAAACTTTTTCGTGATGGAAGGTGGGTTTTATGGCCAAAATATAACAGCAACAACAGAAATACCCATAAGCATCGGGTCATTATGTGCCAGAGGTCTTGTAAGTGGGCCAGAATTTCCTCCAGGGATTCCTGCTTTCCAGTAATGGTCAACAGAATGTTAACTGGAAGGACCCATGGTTCTTGAGTTCAGAGGTCACTGAGAGCTTACTGGTTTAAAAAAAAAAGGTTCACTCATTCTGCTCTCTCTCACCTGCAGGCATTTGGGAAAATTGGCCTATTTGCTTGATAGTGACAATATCTTAAACTATTGAAAGTTTTCAGATTTCATCTGCCAGTTGGATGGGATTCCTTATTTCTGGAATCTCTGGGGCTCTGGATCACTTTCTTTGAGCTTTCCTAGGCATTGGATTTTGGGCCTGGAGTTAGGGAGACCTGAGTTCAAATATGGCCTCAGATACTGTGTGACCCTAGGCAAGTCACTTAACCCTGTTTGCCTCAGTTTCCTCACCTGTAAAATGATCTGGAGAAGGAAATGGCAAACTACTTCAGCATCTTTGCCGAGAAAGCCCCATGGACAACATGATCCATGGGGTCACAAAGAGTCAGACACAATTGAACAAAAACAACACCATGCATTGGATTATTTATATTATCATTACGTATACTTGTTTATTCAGCCCATTCCCTCCTCAGACCTCCAAGCGGCTTCAGGTCAAGGGCCATCATCTTATTCTCTTCAGTCCTTAGCCAGGGGTGGGAAACCTGCCCTAGTCTAACATTCTGCATGCAGTAGGGGCTTAATGAATGCTTGGGTCGAATTGAAATGACTTCCAGTTATTTCAGCTCTCTGAAGGCTTGGGATTATGATGCTACTCTGACTCTGCCCTCGAGAACTAGTAAAGAAATACGAGCCGGCATTTTTCTAGGTCTGGGGTTTACAAGGAGCTTCACGTTCATTATCTAGGTATTGTCATCCGAACTTTGCAGGATGAGAATTGAGTGACTGGCTCCTGCTCCCAGAGCCAGTGAGTGTCGGAGTCAGGATTCACAGCCCAAATCCAATGCAGCCTCTCAGCCTATATAGGAGGCAGGAAGACTGGTCATTTCCCATGGGATCCCAGGGATCTAAGGGGCCTCAGGGGCCACTAGTCCGGAGGCATCAAACTCCCAAGTGGGGCCGGAACCAGATTACAATGTAAATGGCAGATTTTTAACAAAATAAGTAAGAACACAACACAATATTTTTGTTACTCAGTCATTTTGGTTGCTGCCCTCAAGGAGCTTAGACTCTAATAGGGAAGACAAGATGTCTAGACTACATACGCACAGAGCAGGTAAAACGTAACCTTAAAGGGGAAAGTTTTCTACGGGAGATGGCATTTAGGCTGAGTCCTGAAGGAAGCTGGGGATTCTGAGAGGTGGAGGTGAGGTGGTGGTTGTTGGTCAGTTGTTTTTCAGTCACGTCTGACTCTCTGTGACACCATTTGGGGTTGTCTTGGCCAGAGATACTGGAGTGGTTTTGCCATTTTCTTTTCCAGCTGATTTTCCAGGTGAGGAAACTTAGGCAAACAGGGTGAAGTGACTTACCCAGGGTCACCCAACTAGGAAGTGTCTGAGGCTAGATTTGAACTCAAGTCTTCCTGACTCCAAGCCTGATGCTCTATGTACCATGGTGCCACTTGGCTGCCCCCACAGTGCACCAGAGATAATGTTAGTTTGTGATTTTCTAAGTCAATAGGTGGCTAGCAAATATCCATTTCTATTTGAGTTTGGACGCCAGCTAGTTTATTCCTCTCATTTTATACATCAGGAAAGTGAGGCCAGGGACATGAAGCAGCTGCTCAAGCTTACACAAGTTACAGTTAATAAGCAGGTGGATTTTGAATCCAAGTCTTCCTCTTTTAGAACCCGGGTTCTTTCCACTTCTCCATCTTTTGGAAAAGATTTCTTAAAAAGCTTTTTTTTTCATCTTGTAATAGTTAAAGCTATCACCTTATATGGAATTTAGGTGCTTGAAGGCTCACGGATTTAAATCTGGAAGGGTCATCTGTCTTAGAGATGAAGGACCCGTGGCATAGAGAAGATAACTTGGTTAGAGTCCTAGAGATAGTAAGTGTCAGAGGGAAGATTCGAATTCAAGTCCTGTAAGTCCAAGCCCAGGAATCTTTTCCCCTACCTCCCCACCTCACCTCCTTCTCAGGGACAGAAATAAAGGAGATGGGAATACTATCCAAAGAAAAATATTATCTATAGACATAAGGAAGGGGGAAGAGAAGAAGCATTTGTATACCACCTACTATGTGCCAGGCACTGTGCTAAGCTCTCTACAAATATGATCTCGTCGGATGCCCACAACAAACCTGTAAGATAGGTGCTGTTATGACCCTCACTTTAGAGTTCAGGAAACTGAGGCAAACAGGTGAAGTGACTTGCCGAGGGGGTCACACAGCAAGTAAAAATGTCTGAGGCTGCATTTGAACTCAAGTCTTCATGACTCTTAAGTCCAGTGCCCTTTTTGCTGTACCAGATGAAGACACAGAGTACTGGGTGATGAGAGCGGCTGAAGAAGCATGTGTCAAAGGAGAGATGAGTGGTCCCTGGACCGGGCAGGGATGACCCCCTGGAACTGGGTCAGACTTGGGTTGGGTCTTGAAGGCTGGGTAAACTTTGAGGTGGGGCTTGGGGGTTGGAGTAGGGGAAAAGGATTCTGGTACCCTGGCTTTGGGGATGCTAGTCAAAGGCTTGAGCTCCCTGAGGGAAAGACATGGGTGCGAGGTGGCCGAGTGGCATTTCTTTTTTTTTTTTTACCCTTGGGTTGTTGTGGTTATTGTCCACAAACCAGTCAGATGAAGAAAAGTGAAAGAGCTCTCTTGTGTCTCAAAGGCCTTCCTGAATAGGCTGGTCTCTTTCCAAGAAACTCGATCGAATAATTTAGAAGTTAAGAGGAAGAAGAGATACTAAAATTGGTTTTTATTTTTATTTTTTATTTTTAAATTAATTTTTAAAAATTGAATATTTTCTCTTTCTCCCTTCCCTCCCTCCTCCCTCCTCATGGTGGTGGTGGTGGTGGGGAACAAGAACACAATCCTCATAATGTGCAAAGTTAATCAAAAACTGATTCTTGCATCGCCAATGTGCCAAAAAATGACTGTGTCCTTCTTCACCCTGAGCCCGTCATGTTTCTGTTGGGAAGCCGGCAGCATGTTTCTCCATCAGTTCCCTGGGATTCCAGTTAGTCGTGTCTTTCCCAACTTCTTAAGGCTTTCAGAAAATTGTTTGTTTTTGTAAAGTTATTGTATGAATCATTTCTGTGTACAAACCTTCCCAGGTTTTCCCGAAATCATTCCCACCATCATTTCTTATAGCACAGTACCACGCATATGCTGTAATTTGTTCCTCCATTACTCCCAGGCGGGTGGGTCCCCCTCACCTTCTAGTTCTTTGTCCCCACCAAAAACTGCTCCTGTGTTTTCCCCGGTGGGGGAGATGGACACGCGAAGGCTGATGAATCTGAGCAGGCCAAGCCAGGAGGGCGAGAGATGAGCTGGTCTGGCTCCCTGGGCTCTGGGTGTTTGGGGGAGGGGGTGAGGCATTGCCCTGGCAGTGTGGTTGTAGCTGCCCCAGCGTGCCCGCGCCCGGTTCTGAGCCTGCTTCTGGCACAAAGGATGCCTGGCTGCACAGATGCTGATGTGATTTCATCCGGCTTGTTAACTGGGCTAAAAGTGAAATGCTGATGAGAAGCCCGACCCCAGCCTTGGCCTGGTTTTTCTCTGCTTGGATTTGGTGGCAGATTCCACATGGCCTGTTGAATCCTGGATGGAGGGACCGAGAAGCCTCATGTCCTGTCCCCTCATTTTGGTCTAATTTTTTGGCTTGTTCAAAGGGCTATAAATGCTTCAGAGATAATGCAGGAGCACAAGTACAAACATTCCTCCCAACACCTGGGCACTGGTGGGGGTGGAATGCTTTCCTCTCTACCACGTGGGTCGGGGGAAAGTGGGTTGAGACCTACCGCGGGTTCTCCTTAGCACCCCCCACCCCATGCCCAAGTCCAATTCTCGATGCTGTGGGGCTGCACAGGCCCGAGGCTTCAGCTGTGCTTCAGATAGCCGGCTGGGGCAGCCCCGGATTCATTTTACAGATAAGGAAACTGAGGACCTGGGACGTGAGGTGGTTTGCCCAGGGTCTCAGGGGAGCATCAGAGGCAGAATTAAACCAGGTCCTCCTGTTGCCACTCACCATTCTTTCCACTGCACTATATACGTATATATATACACACATACATAAAGATATCTAGTACAGTGGAAAGGATTATATATATGTGTATGTATGTATATATGTATATATACATACACCCACATGCACACACACACAACAATACATATACATGCAAGTATCCATAAACATACAATTTACATACACAACACACATATATATAGGCACAAATATATATTCATACAAATATACAATACACATGCAACACACATACACATATACTACAATATACATATATATACACAAGCACACACATGTACAAACACACACATATACACACGCGCACAATATATACACATTATATATGCACATATGTGCACATGCATGTGTGCATACATACGTGTATATATACACATACACATGTATAATATATATGAACATACAGATTAATGAAGGTAACAGAAAAGTCAGACAGTGTCAATGACTTTGCAAAGAGAGCCATGCCAGAAGTGGCCTCTGCTCCTTCCTTGATGTACAAATGAGGAGCCTTCCCTCCACCACAGTGGCTTTGAGTACTAAATACATACATACATATGTGTGTGTATCTATATATACATACATACATATATGTATACACACACACAGACATGCGCACACACACACCACCTTGGACAAGTCACTTAACTTCTCTGTAAAATGAGGCATTTGGACTAAATGGCCTCTAGACCTGGGGACTTGTGAACCAGACGTATGGGATGCCCGGTTATCCTTCCTGTATCTGCCCACGTGGTGCCCATGGACCCTCCCTGTCTTCTCTGGAGCTGTCGGCATCTCGTGCCTTGTCTCAGAGTTCAGAGGCTTTCTCTAGAGCACCATGGCGGCCGGTGATGAAAAGACTTTTTGTTTGTTATGGATACAGATACTAAAGAAACCTTCTTGATTCTTTTTTTTTTCTTTCAATGCGTGTGTCCTTCCCTCCACAGAATATCAAAATCGACCCCAGCAGCCTGGCCTACGGAATGTGGAAGGAGATCCCCATTCCCTTCTACATGTCTGTATATCTGTTCAACGTGGTGAACCCGGAGGAGGTGCTGAAGGGGGAGAAGCCCTACATTGAGGAGCGGGGGCCTTACGTCTACAGGTGAGCAGCTCACCAGGTGGCCCTGGGGCTTGCAGGCTGGGGGGCTCTGGCTGCTGGATGCCCGGGGAGCAGAGCGAGAAGACCCAGACCCAGCTGCCCATGGCAGCTCTATGGCTTTGAATGCTTGGGACTTGTTGGGGCAGCTGGACAGCCGATGGCAGGGAGAGGGAGGCCTTGGGGTTATCAAAATCTCCGAGCCGGTCGTAGGGAAGGGGGCATTTAAAGATCTGTGCTCACAGTGGAGGCTGAGTAGATACTGCATTGGAGTTAGCTAGTCTTGAACAAATGATAGAATATCATAATGTCATGGGGCATAGTTGAGTGAACAAGGGCTTATTAAGCACCTACTGTGTGCTACTAAGGGCCAAGGATACAAAGGCAAAAACAGACTCCACCTTCAAGGACTTCCTGGTTTAATTGGGGGAGGGGAGGAGAAGCAGTGCAACCTACAAACAAGGTGTATGTGTGTGTGACACACATATATATACGTATCTACACACATCATATATATGTATATATACGTATCTACACACACACACACACACACACATATATATATACAGCATATATTAGAAATCATCTTAGAACCCAGGCTGTTCTAATAATAACATAATAACTATATATATATATATGCAATTATAACGTATAATAATAACTACCACTTTTACAGCACCTACTGTGTGCCGGGCACTGTGCTAAGTGCTATCTGATCATCATCTCATTTGAGCCTCACAACAACCCTGGGAGGTACAGGCTATTCTCATCTCCATTTTACAGTTGAGGAGACTGAGGCAGGCTGAGGTCGAGTGACTTGGCCAGGGTCACACAGCCAGGTTAGCACTCGGTCTTCCTGACTCCAGGTTTGATGCTCAGAGGCCACCTGGTCCAGCTCCTTGTTTTAGAGATGAAGGAACAGAGAGTCCGCCCAGGAGCGGGGCTTTGCCCATGTTCACAGTTTTCAGCCAGTTCTGGGACCAGAAGAGCCGGATCTCCTCCCTCTTTGCCCAGGGCTCTTCCTGCTCACCTGCAGAGACTCGTTTTGTGTCTTGGGGTTGCTCATAGTAGGTCTGAGAATCCCCGAAGCAGAGCTGGAAGGGACCCCCGTGTCCACTGGGGCCTCAGCTTTACAGATGGGGAAACTGAGGGAGTGAAGTGGTGGCTGGGCGTCTGAGGCCCCTGCGTGGGCAAGGTGCCCAGCTCTGGCACCAGATCTCTGGTGGAGGAAGCTGGAATAACTGGAGTGTCCCACACTGATGACATCACAGGATCAGAGATTTAGAGCCAGATTTGTTTACCTTAAACAAACAAAAAAACCTTTTCCCGTTTATGGAGGCAGCTGATGGTGAAGGGGATAGGGCTTGGGGGGGGGGGGGGGGGGGCGCGGCGGCGCGGGGGGGGGGGGTGGCTTTCGGGAAGACCTGAGTTCAAAGTTGACCTCAGACACTCACTAGCTATTTGACTTTTGGGCAAGTCACTTAACCTCCACTTGCCTCAGTTTCCTCATCTGTAAAATGGGAATAATAACGATACCCATTTCCCAGGGCTGTTGTGAGGCTCACATGAGATAGTGATTGTAAAATACTTTGCACAGTGCCTGGCACATAGTAAGCACTATATAATTAGCTATCATCATCATCATCATTCATAATATAGAGATAATAGCAGCACCTGCTTCCCAGGTTTGGTGTAAGGGCCAAATGAGATGATAGTGGTGAAGCACTTAACACAGCACCTGGCGCATAGTAGGGTCTATATAAATGTTAGCTGCTGTTATTATTGAGTGCTTTGCAAACCTTAAAGCTAGTTATTGCTGCTTAATTAATTTAACAACAATTCATTAACCCATATTTAATAATTGATTTAATAAATACATACAAGTAAAAGAAATACTTTAACAAATTAATGAGCATTATTTATATTTATTAATTAAAATTATAATTATATCAAATTATCTAATTTACATAGATATGTAAATATCTATGGCACACCATATATGCATATGCAAACATATAGTTATATACACACATGTATTTATATATGTACACAATGCATAGATACACCATATATGTATATGTTATATATACACACATGCACATACATGCCAGTGGTTATTTTTATCATTGACAATCTCTGCATGGGCAAAGTCCGCATCTTCTGGCTTCTTAACTCTCTGCCCCAATCACTCTTTGCTCCGAGGGTGCAAAGTCATTTAGTTAGCTTAGGGCCAGGGTGGAGTACCATAGGTACGATGATTTTCCTCACTGATAACAAGGTGATGGAGAAGTGTGTGGTGGGCACAAGCAGGCTTTGCCACATGCCAGATGAGCACTTGTGCAGGAGAGGCAGTATTAAGGATGCCTATGGAGAAGTATATGTCCAGGGAAAAAAATATGGACCAGACATCTACTGAGAGTGTTTGAGCGACATCCATATGAGATCAAGAGAGCTGGAGAAAAGTCCCTCTGGTGAATAGGGCTGGTTATGGGTCAAAGGGAAGAGGTCACAAGTCTGGCACCAGAAGGGTCTTCAGAGGTCATCTGATCCCAGCTCTCTCATGTTAAGTGTTTTCAAAATGGAAGCCCAGAGAAGTGACTTACCCCAGGTCACACAGGTATTAGGTGGGATTTGAACGTGGGTCCTTTTACTGCATATGCATTGTTAATTTCTGCTGTAACCTGATGGGCAGACAGGGTTGGAGGGCCTGCCCATATTGATGGGTACTCTAGGGTAGAGTGACCTTGTGAGTGCTAGAATATATTTATTATTATTAATATTGGCTGGATTGCTGGTTTTAGGTTATCTGGGAGGACCATTCCCCTCTCCATGAATGTGAATAATTGAGCTTTAGAATTCGAGGCAATTTTCGAGGCCGGCTGGTCCAAACCCTACATTTTACAGACAAGGAGGGGCAGGCCCAAAGAGATAAAGTAATTTGTTTAAGGTTTTACAGGTAGTAAGTGACACAGGTGGAATTCGAACTCAAATCTTCTGACTCCACCTTCAGTGCTGTTTTTGCCATTTTACCAGAGGGCAGAACAGAAAGAACGCAAAAGACAGATAATGCTTTGGTACAAAGGCCTGGCACCTGGCATCAAAGGCTAGTGAAATCAGGGGCAGAAATAACCACCTACGAATTTTCAACTCGGGGCAGGATTTCCCACCCTGTGAACTAAGGAGAGGAGTGAGGATGCTTTGGGGGAGTCAGTTACTTTGTTGGAATGTAAGGAGACCACATAGGAATAGCACCTTGCACATGATAGGCATTTACTGTCCAGTTACTGAAGAGACCAGGAGGAAGGTGATCCAGTGACTTCCCCTTGCTCCCCAGCAGGTGAATGTCTAATTCAGGACAGGTGTGATAAATAAAGTCATAATCAATCAGTCAATATTTATTAAATGCCTACTATGTGCCAGGCACTTTGCTAAGCATCAGGGTTACAAAAAGAGGCAAAAGACAGTCTCTGCCCTCAAGGAGCTTAGAATCTAATGGGGGAGACAACATGTAAATAAATATATACAAACCAAGCTATATATAGGATAAAGAGGGAACCAATCAGTAAATACTTATCAAGTGCCTACTATGTGCCAGGCACTGTACTAAATGCTGTGGATACAAAAGGAGCCAAAAGAAAGTCCTTGCCCTCAAGGAGCCTACAATCTAATGGGGGAGACAACATGCAAACAACTACATTCAAAGCAAGCTATGTCCAGGATAAATAGGAGATGATTGAAAGAGAGAAGGCATGGGAATTAAGAGGGGTTGGGGAAAGCTTCTTGGAGAAGGTAGATTTCATAGGTACTTGTGTTTAGAGAGGCCTTAAGCAGAGACAGAAGTCCAGTCCTTGAGTACCTGAGGAAGACAACGAGTTAAAAAGCAATTAGAAATTATGGTGCCCTGGAGACTATTTGCTGTTGGGTTTGGAGACTGGCCTCAGAGTCGGAAGATCTGGTTTCAAATCCTGCTCCTGACACCTGTTGGCTGAGCTACCCTGGGCAAGTTGCTTAACTCCACATTGCTCCCAGACAGCTCTCTAAGACAAGGGTTCTTGGTCCTTTTTTGTGTCCTGGACTCCTTCAGCAGTCAGATAAAGCCCATGGATCCTGTGTCACAGTTTATGTGCATATAATAAAATATATTGGATTACCAGAGATTGTATTGAAATACAGTTAGCCAGGGATAGTCCCTGCCTACCAGGGAGGTAGAGGCTGGTGCATCTCTTGAATGTGGCAGTTCTGAACCTCAGAAATGTTTCAGCCTATCAAGTGTCCTCACTAACTCTGGCACCGCCAGTCTGGTAAGCATCTGGGAGCAGGGGGCTGGGGTGGGGTGGGGTGGAGGTCTGCCTAAGGAGAGGTGAAACTGATGCAGAAAAATGGAGCAGGTTAAAGCTTCCATGCCCATCAGTATTGGGATTGGACCCAAGAGTGATGCTGCTCTACCAACTTGGGTGAGATGGGAAGACCCAGCCTCCAAAAAATTAAAAAATACATTTATGAAAATGTTTCAAAAGTTCATGGACCCAGATTCCAAAACCCTGCTCTAAGACTAGACTTTGCAGACCAGGCACTGATCTTCATTGATGAATGGACTTCCTCACCAGTAACTCTCTATACCAAGGGATTTTTTAACTTGGGGTGCACTGACACCTTCTTTTCCCTCCCCTTCCTTCTCCAGGGCACCATGGATAGATTTCAGGGATTTGTCAGTTTGGATGGAAAAAAGTTACATCTTTACTCCCACTAATGTTTAGTTTCCTTTGTATTTATTCATTTGTATCATTCCTGTGTACTTTATTTTGTGCATTTAAAACATGATTCTGAGAATGAGTCCATAGACTTCATTAGATTGACTGCTCAAGGTGTCCAGAACACAAAAAAAGTTAAGAATCCTTGCTCCAGGTCAATGAACTCACAGGTTGTTTGTTTGTTTGTCCTTTTTTTTTCTTTTTGGTGGTAGCTTTGAGATTTTTAATGGAAGTCTTCCTGGAAGAGGTTGACTTTGAGCTATTAATCACCATAAGTACAGTGTGCTTGTGGGAATTACAGGGCCCTGGATGGGATCCCTGGAATGTTAGTCGCGTGAGGAGTTTTGCCAAGAACACCCAATACCATAAATCTCTATACAAGAAGTTAGGAATGTGTAGGGACAGGACTGGCTGGGAGATCCTGCAATCTGAATTCTGGATTTTTGTTAGAGAAGGAGAGACTGCTGCTAAGAAACATCAGGGCGGAATGCCTGGGGGAGGTGAGCTGGGGTTGGGCAGATGGTGTTATAGCAGATGAGAAGGGGGTTCGGTGTCAAAGCATTTACTAATTTTTCTCAGCCCTGGGAATGTACATAGCAAAGGAAGATGGTCTCTGCTCTCAGGGACCTCTTGTCTAATTGGGGGAGTCATTTAAAGCAGAGAGTCCTATATAAGACTCTGGATAGTCCATGTGAAGGGCTGAGCTTGAGGAGACGGCCCTGCAAACGGAGAGGACGTGTGGGAGCTGTTGACAGATGGGGCGCTTATGGGTCCCCTTCATTTGTTTTCACAGAGAATACAGACAGAAACGAAACATCACTTTCAATGACAATGACACGGTGTCCTTCTTAGAATACCGGTCCTTTGAATTCCAGCCTGAAATGTCCCAGGGCTTAGAAACCGATTACATCGTGATGCCCAACATCTTGGTCTTGGTGAGTCCAGCACACACCGCCCCAGACAGCTGGATGGTACAGTGGGGAAGAGGGCATGATTTGGAGGCAGGAAGACCTGAGTTCAAATCTCACCTCTCAGATCCTTGCTGACCTTTTTTCAATCATCCTTCTTGCCCTCTCTCAAACCTTTCACACTGTTGAGTTCTCTCTAAGTTTTTGGGACACTGACCTCTCCTGGTTCTCCTTCTACCTGTCTGACCACTCCCTAGTCTCCTTTGCCGTACCTTCATCCAGGTCCCACCCTCTAACTGCATCCTCCAAAGCTCTGTTGTAGGCCTTCTTCTTCTTCCCCTTCCCTTTCCTCTTTCCCTTCCCATCCCTTCCTTTCTCCACCTTCCCCTTCCCTTTCCTTTTCCCCTTCTCTTCCTCTTCTCCTTTCCTTCCTCTTCCCATTTCCTCTTCCCCTTCTTCCTCTTCCCCTTCCCTCTTCCTCCTTCCCATCTGCTCCTTTCCCCACCTTCCCCTTCCTCTTCCCTTTCCTTTTCCCCTTCTTCTCTTCCTCTTCCACTTCTCCTCTTCCCCTTCTCCTTCCCCTTAGCCTTCTCCTTCCTCTTCCTCTTCCCCTTTTCTTCTTCCCATTTCTTCTTCCCCTTCTTCCTCTTCCCCTTCTTCTTCCTCTTCCCCTTCTTCTTCCTCTTCCCCTTCTTCTTCCTCTTCCCATTCTTCTTCCTCTTCCCATTCTTCTTCCTCTTCCCCTTGCTTTTCCTTTTCCTCTTCCCCTTCTCCTTCCCCTTCTCCTTCCCTATACCTTCCCTTCTCCCTCTACACCATTTCGTCTGGTGATTTTATCAGCTCCCATGAATTCCATCCTCATCTCTATGAGGACAACTGTCAGATGTGCCTCTCCAGCCCTAACCTCTTTCCTGACTTCCAGACTATCATGTCTAACTGCCTATTGGACCATCCTCCAGGCATTTTAAATGCAAATGTTTAAAATGGAATTCATTATCTTCCCCCTCCCCCCCCCCCCATTACTGACTTCTTTCTTCCTGTCAAAGGCATCACCAGCCTCTGAGTCATCCGAGCTTGGATTCTCCCTTTCCCTCCTCCCCCGTATCCAGTCAGTTGCTAAGGCCTCTCTCCTCTTTTTCCTTGGTAACATCTTCTCTCCTCTGATGCTGCCACCACTGGCATGTAGGTCCTCGTCACCTTCCACCCTCCCCGCTCTCCCCTCCCAACTTTAAGAAAGACTCCACCAGAAAGACAGGGAGGGGTGGTAGAAGGTGTAAGAGTCTGCATCTGAGCCAAGTTCTCAGGTCAAGTCAACAAGCATTTATTAAGTGCTTACTGTGTGCCAGGTACTGTGCTAAACACAACAGGAAGTCAAAAAAAGTCCCTGCCCTCATGGAGTTTACAGTCTAAGGCAGGAGTGGGGAGCCTGCGGATTTGAGACCACATGTGGCCCTCTAGGTCCTCAAGTGCAGCCTTTAGACTGAATCCAAGTTTTGCAGAACAGATAAACTTGGACTCAGTCAAAAGGCTGCGCTTGAGGACCTAGAGGGCCACATGTGGCCTTGGCACCACAGGTTCCCCACCCCTGATCTAAGGTTTTAAAGGAAACTAGGGGTTCTGAGAGGTGGAATCAAGGAGGGAGGGAACCCCAGGCATGGGGAACAGGTAGGGCCAGAGATGGAGTCATGTGAGAGGAGCGGTTAGTCTGGACCACAGACTATGTGAGGAGGACTAATGTCTGATAAGCCCTAAAAGGCAGGTGGAGGTCAGGTCCAGAAAGGTTTTAAATGCTAAGCAGAGGAGGAATTTGGATTTGATCTTGGAAATAACAGGGAGCCACTGAAGTTTCTCGAGCAAAGGAGTGACCTGTTTAGCACTATAAACTCCAGTGGCTCCCTGTCACCTTCAGCATCAAAATCTTCTGTTTGTCTTTTAAGCCCCTTTATAATCTGGCCACTTTCACCTTTCCTATCTTCTTGTACTTTACCCTCTTCCATATCATCTTTGATCCAATGACACTGGCCTCTTGGCTGTTTTCCAGACCACACATTCCATCGCCTGACTCCGGCATTTTTACTGGCTGTCTCCCATTGGAACTAACTAACGTACTAACTCTCTCTGTCTCTGTCTGTCTGTCTGTCTGTCTGTCTCTGTCTCTGTCTCTCTCTGTCTTGTCTCTGGCTTCCATCAAGTCTCAGCTAGAGTCCTGCTTTGAAGAAGCCTTTCCCAGGCCTCCTTAATGCCTTCCCTCTCTTAATTATCTCGAGTTTATCTTCTATATACTTTGTCCATATTTTTTTTCCACATTGTCTTTCCTATTAGACTGTGAGCTTCTTGAGGGCAGGGCTGTTTTTTGCCCTTCTTTGAATCCACAGAGCTTTGCACAGTGCTGAGTGCGTAGTTGGCACCTGTTGACTTGACATTCATTGTGTGACCCTAGACAATTCACTTAACCGCTGCTTGCCTCAGTTTCCCCATCTGTAAAGTGGAGATAATAATAACTCCTATGTCACAGGGTTGTTTTGAAATGAGGAGAAGGGATGTAAATACAGTGGAAAGTATGGTAGATGTGGAGTCAGGAGACCCGATTCAAATCCCACTTCTGATGTTAACCGTCAGTTCTGGGAGAGAGTAAGTGAACTTACTGCTGATATCTTGGGGAAATGATTGCCTTCTCTGATAGATAAGAAATGGAGGTCAAGTCAGATTGTAAAGGTTACAGAAAAAGGACTGATGAGATGTCCTTCTTGATGTCCGTCTTGAAATTCCAGCAGGAATGGGGAAGAGAAGTCTGGGGCAAACATCCATGGTCATTGTTTGTGTTACTAAGCATAATGACACTTTGCTTTTGGGTGGCCCTTTTAATGCTTTCTGAGGGCATTTTCATTTCTTAATCTTTAAAAAAATTTAAATATTTTATTTTTTCCAATTACATGTAAAAACAATTTTTGACATTTGTTTTTTTTTTAAATTTTGAGTACCAAATTCTATCCCTCTCCCTCCCCCTCCTTGAGAAGGCAAGCAATTTGATCTGTTATACATGTGCAGTTATGCAAAACATACTTCTATGTTATTCATGTTGTGAAAGAAAGTACTAATAAAACTCCCCCAAAATAAAGTGAAAAATAGTATGCTTCAATCTGCACTCAGACCCCATCGATTCTTTCCCTGGAGGTGGATAGCGTTTTTCATTGCATTATTATGTTACTGAGAATAGCTAAGTCATTCGTAGCTGATCATTATATAATGTTGCTGTTACTGTGTACAATGTTCTGGTTCTGCTCATTTCACTTTACATCAGTTCACGTAAGTCTTCCCAGGTTTTTCTGAAAGCAACCTGCTTGTCATTTTTAATACTACAATAGTATTCCATTATAATTATACCACAACTTGTTCAGCCATTCCCCAATTGATGGGCCTCCCCTCAGTTTCCAGTTCTTTGCCACCACAAATAGAGCTCCTATAAATATTTTTGTACACATAGATCCTTTTTCTTTTTGTTTTTTATCTCTTTGAGATATAGACCTAGTATTGGGTCTGTAGTTACGTCTGTGTCCCAAAGTAGTGGTATTGCTGGGTCAAAAGTTTTATGTAGCTGTTTGGGCATAGTTCTTAATTGCTTTCCAGAATGGTCGAATCAGTTCACAACTCCACCAACATTGCATTAGTAACCCAATTTCCCCACATCCACTCCAACAGTTGTCATTTTCCTTTTCTGTCATATTAGCCCATCTGATAGGTGTGAGATGGTACCTCAGAGTTGTTTTTATTTGCATTTCTCTAATAAATAGTGATTAAAACATTTTTTCATATAACTATAGATAGCTTTGATTATTTCATCTGAAAACTGCCTGTCATATTCTTTGACCATTTATCAGTTGGGGAATGGCATATATTCTTATAAATTTGACTCAGTTCTCCATATATTTGAGAAATGTTCATGTCTTAATCATGACATCCCTTAGGATGCAGGATCCTACCACTTACCTAAGGAGGTAGGTAGTATGGGGAGGGGTGGAGGAGAGAATAGGCACTGTGCCCATTTGACAGGTGGGAAGATTGAGGTAGACAAAAAATAAAGGGACTTGGCCAGGGTTGTGCTGGTAAATGTTTTTAACAACTGTCCCCACTCCCCAAATATACTGTATTCTTTTTTTAAATTAAATTTTTTATTTTTAGTTTACAACACTTAGTTTTATATGTTCTTGAGTTTCAAATTTTCTTCCCTCCCCTCCCCTCCCCCCACCAAGACGGCTATACTGTATTCTTAATACTTTTTCCATCAATTTCTGAAGTGATGACAATCAATAAAACATTACATCAAGCATTTGCTGATTTCTGAGGTGTAAATTCTTACACTGAAAATTTAACAACGTGAGCTAGCTCCAGCACCCCCCTGGAGGTAGCGCTTTCTGGTCTATCGTGCAGAAAGCAGCCAAAGTAGTAATGCTAAAGCATAGGGTCACTCCTTTGCTCCAGAAACTTCAGTGGCCCCCTCTTATCTGCAGGATCAAATCCAAATTCCTCCTCTGCTTAGCAATTAAAACCTTTCTGGACCTGACTTCCGCCTGCCTTTAGAGGCAGCCATTGTCAGACATTAGTCCTCCTCACATAGTTTGTGGTCCAGACTAACCGCTCCTCTCGCATGACTCCATCTCTGGCCCTACCTGTTCCCTATACCTGGGGTTCCCTCCTTCTTGAACCCACCTCTCAGAATCCCTAGTTTCCTTGAGAACATTAGACTGTAAACTCCTTGAGGGCCAGGACCTTGTTTTTTGCCTTCCTATTGCGCTTAGTGCAATGCCTGGCACACAGTAAGCATTTAATAAATGCTTGTTGACTTGAAAACTTGACTCAGATACAGGCTCCTGCCCTTTCCGTCACCCCTCTTGTCTTTCTGGTGGAGTCTTTCTTGACAGCTGGGGTGAGGGGAGGGAATATCTGCCTGCATCTCAGGAAATGGAGCCAGATCAACTTTCTGTTCTGTTGTTTAGTCAATAAACGTTTATCAAAGGCCTACTGTGTGCCAGGAACTGTGCCAAGTGCTGGTGATACAAAGAAAGACAAAAGACCACCCCTGCCCTCAGGGATCTTACAGTCTAACGGAGGAGACTTTGTAGGACAGATGAGCCACGGACAGGATAAACTGGAGATAATCTCCCAGGGGAGGCTTCCGGATTAAGGGGGATGGGGAAAGGGGGATTAAGGGTTTTGGGGAAAGGGGGATTAAGGGGGATGGGGAAAGGCTTCTTTTAGAAGAAGATAGGGTTTTAGCTGGGTCTTGAAAACATATTTAATAATAATAAATGTCAGAGCCATCGAGGGTATGGTGAGCGGTAGAAGATCCCTTCTCAACACCACTCCGCCAAGTCGTGAACCCCAGATCTCCTGATGACGTCAGTGTCTTCTCTCCTGCTCTGCTCTAGGCGTCCTCGGTGATGATGGAGAACAAACCCATGTCCATGAAGGTGTTAATGAGCCTGTCATTCTCCATGTTTGGCCAGCGGGCCTTCATAAACCGAACGGTGGGGGACATCTTGTGGGGTTATCAGGATCCCCTCATCAATCTGCTGAATAAATACTTCCCTAACATGTTACCATTTAAGGATAAATTTGGCTTATTTTCAGAGGTGAGTAAAAATGTATCAAAATATCATATACACACACAAGGTTGGTTAGCTCATCCTTTGAAAGCAAATACCCCAAACTGGATCGATTGCTGTTATCTTGTCTACAAGCCATGCCCACGAAAAAAAATTATCTCTCTTTTTAAAAAAAAAATCAGAAAAAACAGTTGACCCACCAGTGGACTTGAGAGCCTGTTGAACATTCTCCACTCGTATTCCCCAGTCTCCCTGACAGAAAGAGGGAGGCTTCTGCTGCTCAGCAGGCTTGCCAGATACAGTGTGAAATTGGCATGAACAACAATGAACAAACAAACAAATAAACAAACAAAACAGTCTTTGCTAGATATAGGGTGAAATTAACATGAATAAAAAAATAAAAAAATGAATGAAACATTCTTTGCCAGGTATAGTGTGAAATTAGCATGAACAGTAATAAATACATAAATGAACAAATAAATAAACAAAACATTATTTGCTATAGTGTGGAATTAGCACAAATAAATAAACAAATAAACAAATGAATAAATAAGTAAAACATTCTTTGCCAGGTCACCCACCATCCTTTGCAATGAGCCACTGTGCATGCCCTAAACTTGAGAATTTCTAAACAATGCCTGACACTTAGCAGGTGCTTAATCGATGCTCACTGACCATGGATTAAATGGTTGTTCACAGTATCTGAGATGGGTGGGAGGCTCATCCATTCCAACCATTCCAACTATGCCCTCCACAGCTGGTATCCTTCCATTCCCCTTTAGAATTAGACCCATGGACCTTTAGCAGTAGAAGACGCCTTGTGTATTCTGGAGCCATCGTTTGACCGAGGTTATACCAAGGCCCAGTGAGAGGAAGTTCCTTGCTCACCATCGTTCAGAAAGTTAGCAGAGGAATGGGGAAGGGCTGTTTCTGCTAGTCTAAGCGCTTTTTAATGTGACCCTAGGCTTGTGGTGGGTGAGCATTTCAGAATCACAGAATTTGGGAGGTTCCACAGTGGCCGTTGAGTCCAACCTATGCTGAAGTTGAACGTTTTGTTTTTCCCCAATTACACGTAAAAATAATTTTTAACATTTTTAAAAGAATTTCTGAATTCCAAATTCTCTCCCTTTCTCCCTCCTCTACCCCTTTCATTGAGAAAGATATTAGATTAGATATAGCTATATTAGATATAGATATAATAGATATATTATATATGTTCTATATGAATATCTATATTATGTATAGATATAGTAGATATATTAGATATAGAATTAGATAGAGGTTATACATGCACAAAATGTATTTCCATGCTGGTCATCTATTGCATGCTCAAAAAGAATCTGCATCCAGTGATCATCTGTCCTTTGTGTTAGAATGCTCCCCATCCCCCTCCATCCCAATGAGAAGGACCCTGTTGCTTCTCATGCTGGCCAAAGTCTCATCCTTTCCCTACATGACATCCCTTCAAATGATTGGAGGCAGCTATCTCCCGCCCCCCCACCCCAGTTTTCTCTTCCCCAGGCTGATCGTCCCCAGTGCCTTCACCTAACTTCAGTGCTTCAAGTAGGAGGACCCTTGTCACTTGTGAGCATTCCTTCCATTGATGTAGAGGGGTTGCAGTCTTCAACTTCATCAGCTCATAGCTCTCTGAGACCATCTTTAGGTCAATCTCTTCATTTTTACAGATGGAGAAACTGAGGCCCAGGGAAGCTAAGTGAGTTAGCCAATGTCATGAAAGTAGCTCAGTGTCAGAGATAGAATTTGACCCCAGGACCTCTGACTCCAGAATGGAAGACTCTATTATATATACCTTAATGGTCTTTGTGAGTTGCTGTCACTGAAAAAAAAATCATTTACTCATTACCTACTATGTGCCAGGCACTGTGCTAAGTACTGGGGATACAAAGAAAGGTAAAAGAAAGTCCCTGCCCTCCAAGAGCATACAGTCTAAGGTATGTAAACAACTATGATAAATGTCAATCTATCCATGGCTGGTGCTCAGTCAGTCCACCATCAGGCAGGCCCATCCTTGAGGCTTCTCCAGCTTGGGAAGACCTGCCTGTAGTTAGACATTATTGGCATCACTTTGGAGAAAAATCCTGGATAAGTGGCTCGGTAAGTGAGCCCGTGAGCTCAGGTGTAGGGTCTTGCGGCAGCTTTCCCTCAGATCTAGGGTTAACAGCCTCCTCTAAAAATTTGAGTCGACCTCGAGGAAGGAAAAAAGATTTTGGCAGGCTAAAACATCAGGCAGGTATGATGAGGCAGCTAGGTGATGCATTAGAGCACTGAGCCTAAAATCAAGAAGACTTGAGTTCAGATCGAGCCTCAGATACTTCCTGGCTCTGTGACCCTGGGCAAGTCATGTAATCTCTGTCCACCTCAGTTTCTTCAACTGCAAAATGGGGATGATTACAGCACCTCTTTCTCAGGGTTGTTGTGAGGATCAAAATGCAATAATATTTGTAAAACACTTGGCACAGTGCCTGGAATATAGTAGGTGCTATGTGTTGTCACTCAGTTGTATTCAACTCTTCATGGCCCCATTTGGGGTTTTCTTGGCAGAAATACTGGAGACGTTTGCCATTTCCTTCTCCACCTCATTTTCCAGATGAGGAAACTGAGGCAACCAGGGTTAAGTGACATGCGCAGGATCACACAGCTAGTAAGTGCCTGAGGCTAGATTTGAACTCAGCAAGATAAGTCTTCCTGACTCCAGGCCCAGCACTCTGTCCACTATAGCGCCACCTAGCAGTCTAGTATAACTGGAACCAATGTAAAGCCTGACATGGGTTCAAAAAATCAATCCCACAAGGACAAGATAGATGAGACATAGTTAGATTGTAGTTTATTTGCAAAAGATGTGTGTGTGTGTGTGTGTGTTAGTAGACTGTCTTCTCACTATTAGTCAACAGTTGGACATGACAGCTTAAAAAAAGCTAATGTGATTTTAGGCTGCATTAAGAGGCATAACATCCATTATGTTATGGGAGATGTTAGTAGGGCAGCTAGTGGATAGAGTGCCAGGCCTGGAGTCAAGAAGTCTTGAGATCAAATGTGGATTCAGACACTTGCTAACCTGGGCAAGTCACTTCACCCTGTTTGCCTCGGTCTCCTCATCTGCAAAATGAGCTGGAGAAGGAAATGGCAAACCACTCTGGTATCTCTGCCAAGAAAACCCCAAATGGGGGCACAAAAAGTCAGACATAGTTAAAATGATTGAACAAGAACATAAAATAATTCTCATAACAAGGATGGAAATCTGATGGTATGACTGCTGGAAGAGCAGAGGAGCACTCTATCTTCAGTGCCCTCCTCTCTGTGTCAGAATACCCCAATTTTGTTCATACTCATCTAAATATAGGCTTGTTAAATTGAATAAGCCTACATGTTCACTACGTTATTTCCGCGGGAGACTGACTTATATCTCTCCAATTATCTGTAGTTAAACAACTCCCATTCAGGAGTGTTCACTGTGTTTACGGGGGTCGAAGACTTCAGCAAAATCCATCTGGTGGACAAGTGGAATGGGAAGAGCAAGGTAAGAAGCTGATGTGAAATGGCACTTTTTTTTACATGATTTCAATTGATCCTTATAATTAGTCAACAAGGATTTAAAAAAATTTTTTTTCAGTTAATAATTATTTTCTCTTCCCAAGAACCCAGACCAAACCAAAGCTTTGTAACAAATATTCATCACTGAGCAGACTAAATTCCTGTATTGGTTATGTTAAAAAATGTCGTGTCATTTCTTTAATTTAGTTATCACCCCTTTGTGAAGAGGTGGGGAGCATCCTTCATCATCAGTCTTTAGGAATTGTGAATGAGCGTTACATTAATCAGGATCTAAGTCTTTCAGAATTGTTCATTTTTACTGAATTGTTAATGTAGCATAAATTGTTCTCCTGGTTCTGCTCACTACTCTGCATCAGTTCATACAAACCTTCCCAGGTTTCTCTGAAGTCATCCCCTTCATCATTTCCCGTTATACCACAATTCAACAAGTATTTAAGCACCTTGGGAATTCCAAGACAAAAAAAGGAACAGTATTTGCCTTCAAGGATCTTATTATTATAATAAGGGAGAAAACTTACAAATATATAGGTCTGTCCATGGCATATTCAAATCAAATGTAAGATAACCTTGGAAGGAAAGGCTGGTAGTGGAGGGGACCAGGAAAAGCCTCATATAGAAGGGGCAACATGGGGCAAGCCTTGAGAGAAGCCAGGATTTCCAAGAGATGAGGTAAGAAGGGAGAACATTCTAGCCATGATGGACAGCCAGTGGGGACAGAAGTGTCATGTATAAGGATAGAAATAGTGTCCTCATAAGCCGGTATGATTATCCCCACTTGACAGATAATAGCTCATAAAGGTTAAATGACTTGTCCATGGATATACAGCTAATAAGTGTTTGAGGTGGGATTCCAGTCTTAAATGTCTATTGAATTGATTTGTGAACTAGACCAGCTGGTCACAGTCTCATCTCCAGAAAGTTGCCCAGAAGTGATCAAAGGTTTTAGGTCACTATAACTCATGAAACTGTCTATAGGGCATGTGCTGGAAACTGTCATAAGCATCAGAAGAGAATGAATTCTTATATCTATCCTTTCCCCCTTTAATGTGTTATTTTTATTTATATATTTATTTATATTTATATAATATGTTATTTAATATATTTATATAATATATATTATTTAATATGTTATTATTAACAGATCTACCATTAACCTATTTGCTATTGTTAACAAATTTGTTAATTTGTTATTGTAAACAAATTTGTCGATTTGCTGTTCTTAGTTAAACTTCTGGAATTCAGACCAGTGCAATATGATTAATGGGACATCTGGACAGATGTGGGCCCCTTTCATGACTCCAGAGTATAATCTTGAGTTCTACAGCCCAGAGGCTTGCCGGTAATGACTCTTATTTATGGATCAGTTTGGGGGTGGTGTTGCCAGGCTATTCCTAGGGTCGCAGGATCCACTCCTAGGGGGCTGCCTCATCCCATCTGAGCTTGTATTTGGGCAAAATCACGACAAAGCTGAAAGAGGGACTTTGGAAATCAGCTATTCCAGTTTCTTCATTTGATAGCAAGAGGAAACCAAGTCCTGGAGAGGGGGAAGTGACCTGCTACCATGTCCCATGGGTTGCGTGTATGTGTGTGTGTGTGTACAACCAGCCTTTGCCTTATTACCAGGTTTTAAAAAGTTCTTTTGATACCTTTTGTCTCTATATTACAGTCATTTTCATAATTAGCCCTCCTCCCTCCCCTACCCATTGGGCTATCTATTTTTTACCAATGAATAAAAAATGAGGGGGAGAAAAAACAATTCCTGTCAACGGAATTTGCCAGGTTATGCAGTAGTCCACACTTCATCACCTGTACAGTGAAGGGAGAGATACGTCTTTTTGAAGAGTGATGTCTGAAGTCAAGTCAGGTTTGTGGTGCAACCAAGAAGAGAAGTCGAGTCTTCTCTCGGTCTCCCAGTCTAGCCTCACTTTTGATTTCTTGGGTAGCTAATGGATGGACTGATATTTTTATCTTTCTGGTTGTTGATGATACTTTCTTTAGTTATTTATCTCTTTTAACCTTCTAGGTCTCTGAATTTTGATTATGAAAAGTCAGGAGAGTTCAAGGGTATTCCTACTTATCGATTTGTGGCCCCTAACACCTTATTTGCCAACGGGTCTGTCTACCCACCGAATGAAGGTTTCTGTCCTTGTCTGGAGTCGGGAATCCAGAATATGAGCTCTTGTCAGTCAAGTAAGTAGACGTCCTCCGGGATCAATTTGTCTTCTCAATCGATGGCTTCCCCTCTGCCCCGGCTGGCAAATTTTCCTCCCAGTCAATGACCTTGGGCAGTGGCCAGATGGGTCATGCTCCTCCCCAGTGAAACAGAAGAGAGATTTCTGTAAGGCTTCTCTTGCAGAGGCCACAAGACTGTAACTAGCCATTTTTTACTCCTCCCAAGGCAAATATCACAGAGATATAAGTCCAGGGTGCAGATAGCACAGCGTGAGGCCCTGGACAGTGCCGGGGAGGCTGTGGTGGGAGCTGGGAAGGAGCTCAGCTGGGGTTTGGCCCGTAGCAAGATATTTAGTAGTTTCCATTCTTTTTGAGGCAGCCAGGTGGGTTGGTGGGTAGAACACTGGACCTAGAGTCAGGAAGGCCAGAGTGAAAATCTGACCTCAGAAGGTTGCCGAGCTGTGTGATCCTGGGCAACTCACTGAACCTCTGTTTGCTTCAGTCTTCCAGTCTATGAAATGGGGGTAATGGTAACATCTCCCTCCTGGGGTTGTAATGCTCTTTGCAAACCATAAAGCTGTGTAAATGCTGGCTGTTACTGCTAACTGCGTGCTGAGTTTGATTGTTTCTAGACAGCAGAAGGCCTGTGAGTGTTGTTGGGGGCGCTCTGTAGATGTAGGCACCCTGGGCTGGAGCCTTACTCACCTGGCCCCATCCTAGTTATGGCTCTCAGAGGTGCCCATGCCCAGAGTGCTTACACCTGTTTGGAAGGACTTAGAACTTGAAAGGACCTCAGAGATCATTTATCAAGTGGGTCTCAAACTTTTGGGCCTCAGGACCTCTTTACACGCTTAAAAATTATTAAGGATTCTCCCCCCAGCCTCCACCCCAAAGAGCTTTTGTTTATATGAGTTATAGCTATTGATAATTGCAGTAAGAGACATTTAAAAGGTTTAGGATTATTGGGAAAATAATGTTGATCACATGGACACCCCCAAAAAGTCTTGGGGGACCCCCAGGGGTGTGCAGACCATGCTTTGCTAAATTTTAGTCCAAATCCCTCAATTTTCAGATGAGAAGACTGTGCTTCAGAGAGAGAAAGAGGGAGGTAGGGAGGGAGGGGGGAGAGAGAGAGAGAGAAGTAGAGAGAGACAGAGAGTGAGAGAAAGGAGAGAAAGGGGGAGAGAGAGAGAGAGAGAGAGAGAGAGAGAGAGAGAGAGAGAGAGAGAGAGAGAGAGAGAAATAGGCCCAAGGTCACATAGGCAGTAAGTGCCAGAGATGTCTGGTAAGAAGGATACTTCTAGAATTTCCCTTTTAAGGTCTCAAGAACATTATGGAGAAGAAACTCTCCAAGAAAAATTCCACCTTCAGAACTCTCAGAAAATTGTGCCCTGGTGCTGTAGCACAGACCAGATTTTTGCTCAGCAAGCACGTCCTAATCATCCTATCAGGAGACATAATTTTGATGGTGGGGGAATTGCTGGCATAAATGGCCTATAAAGCTGTAAATTAATTAAGAGTTATTGGCCTAGCGTCTCTTGTGATCTACACTGGAAATAACATCTTGGGAGGCAGCTCACGCATGTCAGACAGGTGGTGCTAGGTACAGGCTGGATGGCCTGCTCCAGCTCCGTGAGGAGGTTGGGTTTGTGTGCCCCCGTGGGAATCCTGTAAAGGCATAAATTAATTAACAGTTATCACCCAGGTCCATCTCTTGCATTTCTGCCTGGAAAATCCCACAGAGGCATATGAAAAATTCTGTCTCTCTGCCGCCATGAGGGCCAGCCTGCCAGGCTGATAATGATCCCAGCTAGAAAAACCCGTTGGCAAATTGGTGGGATATATTTTCCCTTTCTGCTTAGAATGGAAATGCAGTAGGGTCTTTGTTGGGCAGCTAGGTGGCACAGTGGATAGAGTGCTTGACCTAGAATCAGGAAGATCTGAGTTCAAATCTGGCCTCAGACACCTGCTAGCTGTGTGACCCTGGGCGAGTCACTTTACCCTGTTTGCCTCAGTTTCCTCATCTGTAAAATGAGCTGGAGAATGAAATGACAAACCATCTATCAAGACAACCCCAAATGGGGTCACGAAGAGTCAGACCCAACTAGATAAAAAGAGGATCTTTTTAAAATTTGGGGGTTTAGGTTTTGATCAGGAGCATCTTGCTAGTATTTATTTGGGCCTTTTTTCAGTCCAGAAGCCTTCTGTTTACGAAGCTCCTCACCTCTGTAAGTGGGGGATGGCGTCTGTCCACTCTCCCTGTGTCCTGGGTCATAGCTGAAGCCGCTTTAATTCAGCACATATTTATTAGGTGGTGGAGAGAATGATGGACCTGAATTGAGATCCTGCCTCCAGACATTCATTAACTACATGAGTCATGGGTCAGCCTCAGTTTCCTCAGCTGCAAAATGCGCATAATGATGGGCTGGTGTGCTGATCGAATGAGGTGTTCTGTAAACATTAGCTATCCTTGTTATGATTTCACACAAGGCTCTAATTGCCCCGGTTGACTCTATGAGTCAATTCGTTTAATCTCCTCATCTCATAGATTAAGAAACAAGCCCACAGAAGGAAAGTGACTTACCCAAGGCCACACAGGTAGGGTTAAAAAAAATCCCCATATGTAGGTGTGTCTGTGTTACTTGACTGAAAACTGAGTCTGGGCAAATGTCCCCTTAGGAAAATACCGTTGGCTCTCTTGCGGATGGCTGGTGTCCACCTCGGGCACAGGCCCGTCCTCGATGATTGATGGAAAGAGAGGCTTTCCCATCTCTGCGTTTCGCCAGCTTTTCATCTCCCAGTGAATGGAAGTTTCCATTTCACAGGTTCCTCCACTGGGGCTGGAAAGCTGGCTTTGATCCAGCCAGCCAAGTACGGGAGAGGCCACCACATAGGCTGCTCCTTCTCGTCCCTGCTCTGGGTGCCAGCCCCACTTCACTTGGGCAGTGGGTGGGCATGACTGTGTGGGTCTGACCTCCTTCCTGGTCTAGTGATTGCCTTCGGAGGGTTCACCCTTTCTTCCTTGTCTTTCCCAGGTGCCCCACTCTTCCTTTCCCACCCACATTTCTATAATGCAGATCCCGACCTGGTTGAGTCTGTGATTGGGCTTCATCCCAACAAGGACCAGCACTCCCTGTTCCTCGACGTGCACCCGGTAAGTCAGCACCTGCCTCACAGCACACACAAGGAAGGGGTCTTAGGATGCCATCGAGTTGGGGGAGGGGCTTGCCAGCCCAGTATAGGCTTCCTTATTGGAAGCAGTTGGATGGTGCAGTAGATAGACTTTCAGGCCTGGAATCAGGAAGAGCTGAGTTTAAATATGGCCTCTGACACTTACAAGCCGTGTGCCCCTCACTTAACCCTGTTTGCCTCAGTTTCCTTATCTGTAAAAATTAGCTGGAAGAACAAATGGCAAACCATTTCAGTACTTGCCAAGAAAACATCAAATCTGGCTTCAGACACTTACTGACTCTGGGTAAGTCACTTCACCCAGTTGGCCTCAGTTTCCTCATGTGTCAAATGAGCTGGAAGAGAAAACAGCAAACCACTCCAGTATCTCTGCCAAGAAAACGGCAAATCTGGCCTCAGACATTTAATAGACCCTGGGCAAGTCACTTAACCCCACTTGCCTCGGTTTTCTCATCTGTAAAATGAGCTGGAAAAAGAAACGGGAAGTCATTCCAACATCTTTGCCAAGAAAACCCCAAACAGGGTCATGAAGAGTCAGATGTGACTGAACAACCAAATGACAACAAATTATTTCCCTCTTTCTTCAGTCTCTTCTTCTTCACTGGCTCCTTCCTTGTTTACCTTACCAGACCTTGGACAGAAGAATCTTCATGGAGTGGGAGGGCCGGAAGCCAGCCTACCAGGGATTGAGAAGCCAGTGGGAGGTAGATGAGGGTACACCCTGAGCTTAGGAAAATCCTTCCCGAGTCTGACTAGGAAAGGCAGAAGGGAGAGGCCCAGGGCTTGAGGATGGGACAGTCAAGTGAAGGGCTTTTTTTGACACTACCACCCGCCCTCTCTTCGCCCCAGGCTTTTTGTGACATTGCTTTCCTGAATCTTTTGAGCAGCCTCTTATTGGCTTCTTTTTCAGATCATCCTCCATGTCTCACACGCAGTGAGTGGGTGAGTGGGTGGGCACTGCCACCTCTTCTCTTCCCTTTTAATAGGGGGTAGGAGAATCCATGAACTTTTTAAAAAATGGTGATAACTGTATTTCAGTATCTTTATAATCTTGTCCATTTTATTTTATACATTTAAAAGGATTCTGCTAAGAAGGGCTTTAAATCCCTACTGCCAAGGGGGTCCAGGGCACAGAACAGTTACAAACCCCTAGTCCCAGTGATCTCATTGGTTTCCATGGGTGGAATGATCACTTCTGTGGATTTGACTCCCAAAGCTTCCTATCCAGCTGTCTTCACCCTCTTTAACTACAACCCCACATCACCAGCTGCCTGCTGAAATCTCCCTTGGATGCCCCACAGACATCTCATGAGTGCATCATCAAATGAGATTTTTATACACACACACATACACACGTATATATATGTATACATAACATATACACATATACATATATACACACATACATACACATATTTAAAAGCACTTAGCACAGTGCCTGGCACATAGTAGGTGCTTACTAAATGCTCATTGACTGACTGACTGACATAGGAGATGCTTAAATGCTTGTCAGAGGGTTTTGTCAGATAGTGAGTGAAGCTGCTTTGCTTATCCAGACTCCACAGTGCACAGATTTAAACAGCTTTGTTGGAGAATTGCCTCTATAAAAGGGCTATAAAGCTGTAAACTAATTAATGGTTATTGGTCTGCCTGTCTCCTAGGCAGCCAATTAAGCAGAGGCAGCCCACTGGCTTTAAACGTGTCAGGCCGCCACATTTTATGCCAAGCCTGTTCAGGGGATGGGCCTGGGGCATTTTGCCAATAAGCTAGGCAGTGGAGAAGGCCACGGTATGGGAGCTTTGCCCCTTCTGTTCTGTGTAGACACGGCCCTGGACTCCACAGGACGTGGATGGAGGCTGCTTTTTTTTGGTGGGGGGGTAATTGAGATGAAGTGACTTGCCCAGGATCATACAGCTAATAAGTATCTGAGGCCAGATTTGATGTTTTCTTGGCAGAGATACTAGAGTGGTTTTCCATTTCCTACTCCAACTCATTTGACAGGTGAGGAACTGAGGCAAACAGGGTTAAGTGACTTGCCCAGGGTCACCCAGCTAGTGTCTGAGGCTGGATTTGAATTTGGATCTTCCTGACTCCAGGCCAAGTGAGGAGGGCATTGAATTCCAGGCTGGGGACACAGAGGTGGGAGTGTCCTGTACAATAAGCAGTAATTAGGGATTCTATGACTGCATAATAAATTTCAAAAAGACCAGAAAGGTAGGAAGAGGCCAGGTTACAAAAAATTTAAAACTCCAAGTAAAGGACTTTCTAATGCTGAGGGCCAGAGAGAGCTGCTGGTGTGTGAAAGGTCAGGCCTGTGCTCTAGGGAAGTCCTTCTGGCAGCTGCTAGGGGAGGGGCTTGAGGCCTTGAGCTCAAGCCAGAGGTGGGATCATTGAAGCACCAGGGTGGTAGCTGGGTGAGGGGAGGGGAGATGAGAAGGGGGAAGCTCATGCTTTGGCCGTCTGGGCTGAACGAGAGTTGATGCTGCCGATGCCCTGGAAGCTGCACATCTGGGCCACTGGAAGGATGGTGGTACCCACCGCAGTGGCGCCCCTTACAGGCACAGGTCTGCAACTGGTCCACCTTGAGAGGTTCAGGACCTGGTTCACACTCAGCGCCAGTCAGTATGGGTTAGAGGCCAGTTCTTTGTGACTCCCAGCTGGCTTTCTCTCTCTCCCTCTACTCTGCCCTGCCTCTCGAGGGGAGGCTTAAGGAAATTTAAAAATAATCTTTGTTAAGAGTTCTCATCTTCTGTTACTGCTCCCTCAAACTTTTTGGCAGCTGGGCATTGAATCAGTAAGACCTGAGTTCAAATCCAGCCTCAGACATTTACTAGCTATGTGTCTCTGGGCCAGTAATAGTAGTAATGATGGTGATGATGATGACAAATAAAACTAGCTTTTATATAGTGCCTGATAGGTGCCAATCACTGTGCTAAGTGCTTTACAAACATCGTCTCGTTTGCTCCTCTAGAACCTCTGTCTGCCTCAGTTTTCTTATTTGTAAAATGGGGATAGTAATGACACCTACCTCCCAGGGTTGTGGTGGGGATCCAGTGAGACAATAATTGTAGAACACTTCGCACACCTTAAAGTGCTATGAAAATGCTCCTCCTCCTCCTCTTTTCCTTCTCCTTCTCTTTCATAACAAGCCCAGCTAAATTTTTCTTTGTATGAATTTCCTTGGCCCCTTCCTTCCTTCCTTCCTTCCTTCCTTCCTTCCTTCCTTCCTTCCTTCCTTCCTTCCTTCCTTCCTCTCTCTCTCTCTCTCTCTCTCTCTCTCTCTCTCTCTCTCTTTCTTTCTTTCTCTCATTTTTTTGGTATTTCATTTTCCCCCAGTTACAGGTAGACAACAATTTTTAACATTTGTTTTTAAAACTTGGAGTTCCAAATTCTCTTCCTTCCCCCCCTCCCCGCCCATTGAGAAGGCAAGCAATTCCATATAGGTTATATATGTGCAGTCATGCAAAACATATCCATATCCAGTCATGTTGTGAAAGAAAACATGAAAAAGAACCTCAAGGAAAATAAAAAAGTGAAAAAAGCCCCCGACAAAATTTGCTTCAATCTGTATTCGGAGACCATCTGCTCTTCCTCTGGGCATGGATAGCATTTTTCATCCCAAGTCCTTCAGAGTTGTCGTGGATCGTTGTATTGCTGAGAATGGCCGAGTCATTCACAGCTGACATCCCACGCTGCTACTGTGACTTTGTACCCAGTGTATTTCACTTTGCATCAGCCCGTGTAAGTCTTTCTAGGTCTGGGGGTTTTCTTGGCAGAGATACTGGAGCGGTTTGCCATTTCCTTCTCCGGCTCATTTTACAGATGAGGAAACTGAGGCAAACAGGGTGAAGTGACTTGCCCAGGGTCACACAGCTAGGAAGTATCTGAGGCCACATTGGAACTCAGGTCTTCCTGACTCTAGGTCTGGTAGTCTATGCATTGCACCATCTAACTGCTTCCAATAAACTATGTAAATGTTACTTATTGCTATTATCATCCATGTGTCACTTGGAGAGACATAATTTCTGGGTAATTTAATCATTTTCTAATAAGGTCAGCATTTTAACCAAAGGATGGTCGTGTGGCTGTCTCTCTTAGACCAAAGGCCGTCATGGCAGCAGCCTCACAGCTTATATGCCCTTTGAAGAGTAAGTATCCCCCAGGCTGGGAATCAACTCTAATTGGTTCACAATTAATGAGAGAATAAATATTGCATAGAGGCTCTGAGAATGACATCATATTACCTTGGAAGGAGAGACTAACTTTATATCCAGCCTTGGGCAGTTTAGACAAAAGGGTCTGTCTCCACTCAAGCTTGATTGAATGTAATTCACCTTAGGCAGGGGTGGGGAACCTGTGTCCTCATGCCACCTGTAGCCTTCTAGGTGAGTCCAAGTTTTATAGACCAAATCCTTTTATGAAGGTAATTTGTTCTGTGTAGTTTGGATTCAGTCAAAGGGCCCCACTTGAGGACCCAGAGGGCCACATGTGGCCTGGAGGCCACAGATTCCCCAGCTCTAGACTAGAGCTAAAGGAGAAAATTAACTCAACCTTCAGAGACTGAGGTCTTAAAATGAGGATGGTGAAAAGGGGGAACTCTGAATTCCCCCAAATCATTGGTTATTAATAATTATTTCTCTCAAAGGTCAGCCATCTTATTTTACAGATAAGATGGGCACATAGCTAATGTGCTCAGGATGGGATTTGAACCTAGGTCCAAAGTGAAGTGGCACATTTGCAGGAGACAGGGGCTGAGGATGATCAGGGAGAGTCTTGATCTCAGGAGTTCAGGGAGAGATCTTTGTCTTTGTTCCTGAAATCAGAAGACCTTTGGGAAGCCACCTTAGCCCACGTGAAGCCTTTGGCCCTTCATATCAGCCCATATTAGTTATGAGAGAGATTGTGGCCTAGATACTGGACGTTGGGTGAGTCTCTGGTTAGATTATTCCTTATCTGGACCTAATGGATTTATCTGATGGGAGAGGCCTTGCCTGATAAGAGATAATCTTATAATAACTGACAAATTGACCCAGGCACATAATATCTCTCCGTGGAGTTTAAATATAAACTTTCTTGAGACAAGCTGCAACCTTGGATTGTGGTGTTTCTTTTCTTCCTCCATTTGTTTTGGGGATGCAGGCCGGTGTGCCCAGATCACTGGGTACACCATCCACCTTTTTGGCCCATTTCATGCCCATCTTTTCTCATCTTTTTCCCTAATAGTCAAGTATCCTCTGGCCTACCACACCTGGAATGCCTGATGTAGAGCAGATCAAGGCATCTCAAAAGATCTGAATAGTACTGAAAACAGTTCTAGATCAGGATTCCTTTCCTTGTTTGTGTTCTAGACCCACTGGGCTACAGTCTGCCATATTTTAAATAAATAAACTAAAATATATAGGGCCACAAATAGAGCGAGATACAGCTTTCAAAATATTAAAAAAATACAATATATTATATTTCAAAATATATAGCTTTCAAAATATTAAAAAATTATAATATATTATATTATATTTCAAAATATAAAAGAAATTCATGGACCCCAGATAAAGACCACTGAGTACAGGAACAACTGAAATATTTAGAATGATGGGGGCCCATGCATATCATGATCACATATATTTTTGTTGTGCTTTGCAGTGAAGTATGGATTCTGTTTACTGAGACAAAAAGAATGATTTGCCTAGGGTCACACCGCTGAGGCTGGATTTGAACTCTGGCCTTCCTGACTCCATCCAGCATTCCATTCACTTCACCACTTGGGTAGTGGTCCATAGCCATATGAAATTGGTTTTGGGGAGAATAAGCAGATTCTCCCCCAAACTATCCCTCATTGACCCTTTCATAAACAGAATCCAAGGTTAGAGAGACCCTGAGTCTTGTCTCAAGTTGGTAGGGATGGAGAAAGGGCGGAGTGGGTTCCTTTATTTAAATTAGATTATCTATTTGCAAACATTTGTTAGACCTTCAAGGGCTGGATAAATGGGAGCCATTGTGGTTCTTCCTGACGTCATGATTGTTCTCTCCTCCTGACTGCAGGTCACCGGCATCCCCATGAACGTTTCTGTCAAACTGCAGCTGAGTCTGTATACCAAGGCTGTCTCAGGCATTGGGTGAGTGCAGCTGGGCAGCTGGATTTCTCCCCATGCCCATTTAACCAGTGAGACCATAGTCATTGGGCTTACTGGATTGATAATAGAATCCAGACCCTGCCAAGCTCTTCTTTCTGAGTAGCAGCTAAAGGACTGGACCTACCATCATGAAGACCTGGGTTTAGGCTGTGTCTTAGATGAAGCCATATTGTGTCAATACAACTTCTTGGTTGTGGGCTCTTCCCGCTACCCGGCTTCCCACCTCTATAAAAAGAAAGGAACAAAGGTGAGGAGGGTGGGTAAGGAGAAGCAAAAAGGGACTTTTGTAGCCTCAAACTGTTCTTTTCCTGGAGCAGAACCGACGTGGAGATCCTACAAAGATGGGGCAAGTTAACTTTCACTTCTCACATAGCCTCAGCTTCCTTATCTCTACAATGGGGATAATGTAGAGTGGGGCCTAGAGACACGAAGACTCATCTTCCTGAATTGAAATCTGACCTCTGACACTAGTTGAGTGACCTTGGGCAAGTTACTTCACTCTATTTGCCTCAGTTTCCTTATCTGTCAAATGAGATGGAGAAGAAAATGGCAGACCATTCTAGTGTCTCTGCCAAGAAAACCCCAAATGGAGTCACAAAGAGTCGGGTTCAGAAGAAAATGACTCAAACTGAACCACACTGAGTTGTTGTGGGGATCACATTAAATTGTGTGTGTGTGTGTATACACACACAAAAACACACACATCACTTTGAAAACCTTAAGTTGTCATTCAGCTGTTTTGGTGGCATCCTACTTCTTGTGGCCGCACTTGGGGTTTTCTTGGCAGAGATACTGGAGTGGTCTGCCATTTCCTTCTCCAGCTCATTTTACAGGTGAGGAAACTGAGGCAAACAGGGTGAAGTGACTTGCCCAGGGTCATACAGCTAGGAAGTGTCTGAGGCTGGATTTGAACTCAGGGCCATGAGTCTTCCTGACTCTGCCAGTCCTGGTGCTCTGTGCACCATGGCACCGCCTAGCTGCCCACACCTTAAAGTGTATCTATAGCAGGAATTATCTAAAGGACTGTCCCCATAGTGAGTCTGAATTCTTTTGCTGTGTCCCAAGTCCTTGTGTCCTTTGTGGACCCAAACAAGTTAGGAATGGACCCTAGACTCTAAACCTTAAGGGTCAGAGTCCAGTCCCTTCAGAACTGAAGCCTGAAGAAGAGACAAGTTTTGACCAGGGTCTTGCAGTCAGTCAGTGTCTGAGACAGGATTTGCACCTAGGTCTTCCGGACTCCCAAGTCCAGCACTCTGTCCACACTGTGTCTCTGACTCAGGGCTGATCGCCCCTCACTTATCCCAGCTAACCCTAGTGGCTAAAATATGCCCTCAAGAGACAGTTTTTGTAGCCTCACCGCATCTTGGTTCTGCTCCAGGAGAAGAACAGTTTGAGGCTAGAAATGTCTTTTTTTTTTTTTTTTGGCTTCTCCTCACCCACCCTCCCTCCTTGTTCCTTTCTTTTTGGAAGTGGAGACCCTGGTAGTGGGAAGAGCCCCAGCCTGGGGGCTCCCACTCACGAGTCATATTAGGGGAGTCATAAGGGTTTCAGTTTCTTCCTCTCTAAAATGAGGAAGTTGGACAATATTTGACCCCCAAGGTCCTCTAAAGTTATGATTCTAAAGGGGTCATTCAAGGATCCATGATGGATGAGGGGCCGAGCCAGAACCCAGCTTTTCTGACGTCCCCAGCCCTGGGTTCTCTCTAGTAGCAGTAATGTATTCCTTCCTGATGAAAATCTCAGTTGTCTGAGCCTTTCCATCCTGCCCACTAACAAAGGGCAAGGGACAGCAGGGCACTCTAGGTAAGGGCACTAGACCCGGAATCAGGAAGATCTGAGTTCAAATCCTGCCTTAGATGTTTACCATCTGTGGGATACCCAGGCAGAGGGACTAGCTTACCCCTTAAGTTCCTTCCAGTTTTAGACCTATGATCCTATGACCTTCTTTGGTCACATACGTGCCTTAAACTTGGTGCCACATATAATTTATTTTCTTTCATAAGGCCAGATGCTGTGATTTGCATTGATGGAAGGGATTTCCAATAAGGAAACTCCACTTCTCCCTCTCTACTCCACCCCATGCCGATTAGAACCTTTTTTGCAAGTTGTAGTACTACCTATTTGACTCTGGGTGAGTCACCTTACCTCTGTCTGCCTCAGTTTCTTCAACTATAAAATGGTCATAATAATAACACTCATGTCACTGAATTAAAAGAAATAATATTCTAAAGCGCTGGGTACACAGTAGGAGTTTAATAAATGCTTATTCTCTTCCCCTTCCCCCATTAGAGAGTTGCCTGAAGGGTGAAAGGACTTGTCCGGGGGGACACTTAGCTAGTTTACTGTCATGGGTGGAACTTGAACCCAGGTCTTCCTGACTCTGAGGCCAACCCAGATTGCCTCTTGCTATGTGTGTAATGTGCCTTCAACTTTATTAAAATATGACCCTGTGGTTTTTCTTGCTATTTTTCTTTAGGCAAACAGGAAAAATCAAGACGGTGGTTCTTCCTCTCATTTGGTTCGAAGAGGTAAAGTCCTATCTCTCTTCCTTGTCCAGGAATCCTGGGCATCTTATTCAGGCAAGGAAACATTGGAGGGGGTGGGCAGTTAGGCATAGGGCCAAAGAGGAGAGACCAGGGCAGGCTGATGTCTCCCTCTGTGCAGCTCAGACTGTAGTCAGGAAAATTAGATTCACTCAACATTTGTACCTGTAATACGGAAAAAGCCCTGGAATGGAAAGCAACCCACCTGCCTTCTTAAGTTGGCTCTTTTCCAAACTCTTTTTGCCATCAAGGATTAGTCATCAAAGTCACTCTGCTCTTGGGTTCTCTCATCTGTCCGATGGCAGTAACATTGGTCTGCCTCACAGGGGTCTTGTAAGAGGGAGATGACTTAATAATGGTGTCCAAGAAGCTCCTGTGATCCTGGACTGCATTAAGAGGTATTGATGTGATAGTCCTGATGTGTCCTCTGCTCTGGTCGAATGGACTTGGGCTCCACATTTTAAGAAAGCTGTTGCTGAGCTGGAGAGTAACCAAGGAAGGCAACCAGGATGATGAGGGACCTTGAGTCTTCATCATGTGAGGATGTGATGAAGGAACTGGAGATGTTTAAGATAGAAGCCCAATTGACCTCCATTTTGGAGGATGGATTAGACTTTTTGTATTGGTGCCCAAAGAGTAGAGCCAGGAGGAATTGGGTAGAAGTTACACAGGGGCTCAGTTCAGGCTTGAGGTCAAGGGGGAGTTGCTAGCAATGAAAACCTTCTCGAGGTTGAATGGGCTGCCCTGGGAAGGAGTGAGACCTCACCTGAGGTCTTCAAACAAAGGTTGGATGACTGCATGTTGGGTATGATGTAGAGGGTTTTTTGGTTCACGCATGAGTTGGACTAGGTGGTGTCTAAGGTCTCTCCTGACTCTGAAGTTTTCTATTTATATCATCACAGGCTTTTTTTGTCTTATGGCATCACTATTTTTGGAAGATGGTATCTTAGTGGCTCAGTCTTTGGTGTCAGAAATCACAATGTAGTTTCCCAGCTTTTAGGTATCAGGCAACAGTCTAGTTGGTGGTGGTGGTAGAGGTTGGGGAGGAGGGCCCAGTTTATTTATTGTGATGACTCAGGTGAGGGACAGGCCTAGCCTCTTCCAAGTCTGGACTTGTGTGCAGGGAGCTGATTTAGGTGAGACTCTCCCTAGGTGGGGCTGCTAGGAAGCTCCACCCAAAGGAGTGGAGAGAGGATGGTCTAGAACTTAACGTTTGTGGTAGGTGGAGATAGATCCATCCTTCCCTGAGGCAGTCTGAGGCTACTAGGGCAGAAACATCCATGTAGTCTGAAGCCACCACGCCCAAAGCAATTGAAGACTTTCCCTGAAATGAGAGAGGATTGAAATTGGAGAATTTGGAGAGAACATTGGGTAGGCTGTCTAGGCCTATCCAAACACTGACCCTGTAGAGGACTTCTCATGCAGCCTTCTGGTTTTAATTTGATTCATCTACCATTAAACAATCAATAAGCATTTATTAAGCACCTAATAGTAGGTACCTGACAAAATGTTGATTTAGTATGCCGTGCACTGTGCTAAGCACTGGTGGGGGAGGGGGAATCAAAAAAAGGCAAAAACAGCCCCTACCTTCAGGGAATTCACCATCTAATGGGGGATGGAACGTATATAAATCAATACATACAAGGTATATTGGGATTTTTTTTGTGGGGCAGTTGGGGTTAAGTGACTTGCCCAGGGTCACACAGCTAGTAAATGTCAAGTGTCTGAGATCGGATTTGAACTCAGTTCCTACTGACTCCAGGGCTGGTGCTCTATCCACTGTGCCATCTAGCTGTCCTGATATTGGGGTTCTTAACCTGGGGTATATGAACTTCTTTTAAAAATATTTTGATAACTGTATTTCAATAGAGTTAATCCTCTGTGTTTTTATGAATTTAAAAACAGTATTCTGAGAAGAGGTCCATAGGCTTCACCAGACTGCCCAAGGGGTCTATAATACAAAAAGGTTACAAATCCCTGAAGTGGAGGGGATCTCTCACACTGTCATGTATTTAGTTAACTTTCTGAATCCCAGTAGACTCCTGAGAGTCTGAGTGATGGGAGCCACTTTTTCCGGGGCCTCTTTATTCTGGCTTAGCAGACCCACATGGTGGAAGGGCTGGTGTGCTAAATCAGGCCTTGGATTATAGAGGAATATTTGTAACCCCACACCACCCTCTACCCGAGGTGACTGCATTGACTGTGCTGAAAAAATTTATCTTGATGAGTCAGAATCTTTGGATATCTGAGGCCGTTGGGTCCAGCCTGTACCTGAAGAAAGATCCCAGTCTACTGTACACTAGAGAAGCAGGGATCCATCCAGCCTTTGCCTGACAGCCTGGGCTGAGAAGGAGTGAGCCCCAACTACCCAAAGCAGCCCAGTCTATTTTGGGATTGCTCCAAGGCAGGGGATTCTTAATCTTTTCTGCATTGTGGACCCTTTGGGCAGTGTCTGGTAGAGTCTGTGGACTCCTCAGAATCATGTTTTTAAATGCATAAAAATAAGATACAAAGGTAACCAGCTATTTTGAAATAGTTATTAAAAAGTATAATAAAAACATAATAATAAATATATATTTCAATTATGATTTCAAAATGGCTGGATACCTTTGTATCTTATTTTTATATATTTATTATATATATAATATATATTAATATACATATTTAATAACATGCATTTGATAATTATATATTTGGAAGTCCATGGACCCGAGGTTATGAGTCTCTGCATTAGAAAACTTTTTTCTTATATCCACTAAAAATATACATTTTTGTATCTTTCATCAACTGAGCAGGGGGGGTCTTAGATGTTGAACTAGAAGGGTCCCCAGAGGGCGTTTGGTCCAGTTTCTTCATTTTACAGATGAGGAAACTGAGACCCAGACTGGTGAAGTAACTTGTCCATGTCAGAGATAGTCAGAGTCAGGAAAGAGATTTGAACCTCTCTGACTACAGGGCCCATCGTATCATGGTGACCCTAGTTCCTCCCACTGGGGCTGAGCAGAATGAAATGAATCTCTCTTCTCTAGCTCTTCAGGTATTGACATACATACATACATGCACACATACATACATTCCACATACGTGGAATGTATGTATGTGTATATGTATATACACGTATATACACGTGTCTCTGTATATATATAATACACACATATACATATTTTTGTCTTACAACAGCATGTGAATAACCATATATACATAATATACTGTATATATACATGAAACAATATAACGGTTAATCCTCTACATTTTTATGGATTTAAAAACACGATTCTGCTTCACCAGACTGCCCGAGGAGTCTGTGATACAAAAAGTTTTACAAACCCCTCAAGTAGAGGGGACCTCTCTCACTGTTATGTATTAAATTAACTTTCTGAGGCCCATCAGAATATATATGTATTATTTATATATAAAAATAGAATATAAATATATTGACATTATATGTTTATATATCACAAATATGATATTAGATACAAACAATATATAAATATATAATATTTACGTATAAATTATATCTAAATTATGTGCGTGCGTGTGTGTGTGTGTGGTTGTTTGCATGGCATGATGTTTGTGCCATTAGACTGCAAGTTCCTTGAGGGACTTATTTTTGCCTCTCTTTGTATCCCTGGCACGCAGCCCATTTGTTTGGAGCAGAGTAGATACTTCCTAGGTGCTGGTGGATCGGGTTTATAAGATGGGAAGCTCCCCGTCATGTCATATTCTTTGCCCCCGGAGGTGTACGTGTTGGCCATGCCTCTCATTTTCTGTTCTTGCTTTCCAGCGTGGTGCCATGGAAGGCCAGACCCTGGACGTGTTCTATAACAGACTGGTATTAATACCCAAGCTGATACAGTATGTTCAGTATGTCTTAAATGCCTTGGGCTGCCTGTTCATTGTCATCACTCTCATCCTTATTATCAAGAATCAGGTTAGTGCCTGCCCAGCTTATGCTCCTGCTAGTCCTCTTGGCCTCTTTGCCAGCTTCCGCCCTGGAGAGAGGGGAAGGACCAGCCTAGAAATCATCCTCGGCTAGGCTAGTCCTTCCAAGCTTTGGCCGGGTCCGTTCGCCAGAGGAGAGCTGCTTAGGCTGGTGGGCTCATCCCCATGCCATCCAGGGAGCCTTCTCCCACTCTTTCCTTTGGGGCAGGGACAGGACGAGAAACTGTCTTTGCTGCTTTCACTTCCTTTCCATGGCTCCCTTTAAGACCCCCGCCTTCTTCCTTCTGCTGCTTGCCCTTTGGATTTCCATCTTCTCTGGACGTCTCAGGGGCACTCCTGGTAGTGACTTGAAATGGGTTTTGCATACAGACATCTGGTGCTTGGTCTAGGACAGGGATTCTTGACCTGGGGTCTGTGAACTTATTTTAAAAATAGTTTGTTAACTATTTCAGTAGAATTGGTTTCCTTTGGCATCCTGTGGATTTTATCTGATGTATGTAAAAGCAGGATTCTGAGGAGGGGTCCATAGGCTTCACCAGACTGCCAAAGCGGGTCCAGGACACAAAAAAGTTAAGAACCCCTGGTCTGGGTAGGGTCTTAGCAAACCTCCAAGATGCTATCAAATTTTTTTCAAGGCCTGAAGTGAGCACCCACCCCCATGAGAATCTCTAAAGCAAGGCTTCTCATGCAGAAAATATCTTATTTTCAGAGTCATATAGGCTTCCTGGGTCCTTCACAAACCAGAGTAGATAGAACACACTAGACTAAAAACTCAATTTGGTAATTGTCCTGTGCTCTGCTTTCTACCAAGGTGGTATTCCTGCCAGTCATTGAGGCAGATTACACCTTCTTAGGATTTAGAAGGGCTAGGAAGGAGTTAACTTGGACATCCTCCACCCCCCACCCCCCACCCACGTGGAAGCAAGCAAACCATCCAGCTAAAGAAAAGCTCTGGATGGTACAACCAAGTGGGTGAGGAATGGGGTGGTGGGTTGTAGGGGAGGGAGGGGAGAGGAAGGCTAGTCTGAATTAATGAAAGATCTAGGGGCAGAAAACTTTCAAATGTAGAATTATGGGACCTTAACATGTTTATTGAAATACACTTTTCAAACATTTTCAATTATGCATAATAGCCAAAAGTTAGTTCTGGTGGAATATAAGTTCCCTGAGTGAGGGGACTGGTTTGTTGGTGGCTATTTTTTTTAATTGGCATCCTCTCCTGTGTCCAGCACAGTGCCTAATAGTAGATACTTAACAGATGTTTGTTGCATTACTAGGCTACATTTTATTCAGTTGAATTAGTAGGTACTCAGTGAGCACCACGACAATCTCCTTTAATAGGCAGCTGGGTGACTCAGTGGATAGAGTGCAGGGTCTGGAGTCAGGAAGACCTGAGTCCAAATCCAGCCTCAGACACTTACTGGCTGTGTGACCCTGGGCAAGTCACTTCACCCTGTTTGCCTCAGTTTCCTCATCTGTAAAATGAGCTGGAGGAGAAAATGGCAAACCACTTCAGTATCTTTGCCAAGAAAACATTGAATCTGGCCTTAGACACTTACTAGCTGTGTGACCTTGGGCAAGTCACTTAACCCTGTTTGTCTCAGTTTCCACATCTGTAAAACAAGCTAGAGAAGGAAATGGCAAACCACTCTAGTATCTGTGCCAAGAAAACCCCAAATGGGATCACAGAGAGTCTGAAACAACTGAAAGAAACCCAACAACTAGACAACAGTAACAGCAGTTCAGTTCAACACATATCTATCGAGAGCCTGCTAATTCAGTTGAATGAATAAAACGTTGCCTGGTTATTCAATTCAGACATTTATTAAGTGACTGCTGTGTGCTGGGTCTGGGGATGCCAAGACAAAAAGCAAAACCGTGCGTGCCCTCACGAAGTTGACATTCTAACAAGGCAATAAGTAAATACCCCCCAAATGATAAGTAAATAAAAAGTTTCTAAATAAGAAATAAAGAATAAGAGGTCAGGTGGTGTAGTGGGTAGAGAGCTGGCCTCAGAGTCAGGAATACCTGGGTTCAAGTCCTACTTTTTTCAGTTCAATTCAATAAACATTTATTAAGTGCCTACTGTGTGCCAGGTACTGTGCTAAGTGCTAGGAATACAAATAAGAAGACAGTCCTTGCCCTCAAGGAGCTTAGAGTCTAAAGGGAGAAGAGCATATGCTAAAGGAAGCTGGAAGGGGTGGGGCATGGGATGGGGATGACAATGGGGATACCAGGGGCTATCTTACTCCATGAAGTTGAAACCAGAGAGAGCAGCAGATACAGAGGAGGGAGCTGGAAGTCTCATTTCTGCCTCTGTATAGGAAGCCATTAGCCGGAGTCCTCCGACACATACCTGGCTGCGTTAGCCTGGACAGATCACTTAAACCCCTCAGGGCCTCAGTCAGATCTCTAAGATTCTATGGAACCGATCTGCATTAGGTAGCTGGAATTTCAGGATTTCCTTGTACCAGTGAAATCACAGGTCTCATTAAAAAAAAAAAAACCCTGACAGTTGACACAAAGTAATATTGAGGAGGGGGCAGTATAGCAGCTTGGGTAGGGGGAGGGTGGCACAGCAGGAATTGAGTGACTTTCCTTTACTAAGAGGCAATGTGGTCTAATAGAAAAGCACTCTGAGCGTTAGCCCCAGCTCTGGTCCTTATTAGCTCTATAGGCTGTAGACCTCAGTTTCCCCCTTTGTAAGATGAGGGAATTGGACCAGATATTTTCCATCACTAAGTCTCTTTTTGATAAGGCTCCTAGATAATCCATTTGGTTTTTTCCCATTCACCTTGATCTGGGGAAGTCACGACAAGCCATTTTGGGAGCCCAGTGGGGAAGGACGGGCCGATGTCTCCTTCTGAAAGATCTGGGAGCCCTTGAAGGACCTCAGAGGTTGACTGGTGCCTCATCTGGCCCAGTACCCCATCTCACCTCAGGCTCTATGACAGAGAAATCTTTGTTTCAAGAATGAGTAAGCCTCCCTTCCTGAAGGGTGGTGGAGATGAATTCTAAGACTCATTTTCTGAATCACCGGGAGTCTCTGTCTTTGTCTTATTCATTCTGGCCTCTGCTTCCCCAGGCTGGGGTAACCTTTTAAAACCCCCTTCCCACTGCCACAAAGTCTGAACACAACAGCATATCTGAAACGTTAGGACCACTGAAACTTGTCTGTTACTTTGCTGAGCCCTTTTTTTGGGGGGGGGCACTTATTTGTGGCAAATAAAGCCCTCTCTTGGGTCTTAGCTATAGCCTCTGCCCAGAGTACCGAAGTTATGGGGCCAGTAATTCAGAAGAAGAATTCTTAGTGTCTTAAACCCTTGTTTGCTTTCTGCTTACTTTGTTCAAAACATTGTCTACAACCCCAAACTCTATCTTTAAAAATTAAACCTAAGTGTAGACACTTCTCCATATCCCCTCCCCACCTTTTGAAAAAAAAATTGGGTTCATTTTTGTCTCCTGGGGAAGGCAGGCAGGAGGAAAGCAACTCTTTTGCCTTTGGCTTAGTTTAAACCCTAGGAAAGAAGTGAATAATCCTCTTTCTAAATAGTCTGAATTCTTGGCTAGAACAATTGAAATGACTTAGTTAATGGGACCTCACCAAGGTCTGCAACTTGCATGGGCCTAGTTTCATTTTGGACACTCACAATTTTTAAACCTGAACTCAGCTATAATCTGTTTCCTTCATTATCTCAGTTCCTTTAGAATTAGATATAGTAGGTTTATTATTTCTTTTTTTTAATGGAGACAGTGTATTAAAATGTTAGGAGAGTTAGATCTGAAGTCTGAAGGTATAGGTTAGATCCTAGCTCATCTATCTGTGAGACCTTGAGCAAGGCCCTTCCCTGACTCAGTTTCCCCATGAGCATTGGATTAGAGGACCTCCGTAGTCCCCCAGGGAGCAGTAGGACTCTGGTGGGCTCTTCTGAACATACTGAGAAGCTATACTAGGCTCTTAATAGGTGCTTAATAAATGTTTATTGATTGAGTAATTAATAATAGCATACTAAATTCGGTGCAAGTTAACATTGTCTTAATAACCAGCCCTCTCCTTCCCATCTGGTCTTTGTCAATGCCAATTCTTCCTATCTTTTTCTCTTCATCAGAGCCGTGGTCAGAGGAGGAGGCTTTCTGTCTTGCTTGCTGGCTAATGCAATAATTCAGACTTCCTAAGTGATTAATGTGGGTGAGCTAGTCCACAGTACTCACAGTCCCTTATGTTACTAACCCCAGCTCTTGTGAAGAGTCACATCGATGTCTCTAACTTCCAGGTTTATTTTTTATTTGGTCACCAAAGGGCTGGACTGACTCACCTTACCTTGTTCGTCATGGACACTAGTTGGCTTCTTGGTGCACTTGGGGCTCTGAGTGTACTTTGGTCAATGATCCAAAAAATGAAAATAAGCCAAATCTTGCTCTGCACAGTTTTCAATGTGGCCCAGCGTAAGCTGAAGATATATCTCTTCCTGATCACCCGCACTAGCATTTTTGGTGAATGATAGTAGGGTAATCCAAGCCTTGGAAGTCCATGTTGACATCCAAGTTCGGAAGCATCAATGTGTATCTTGACAAAATTGGGGGTGGGTGGGCAGCCTACCAGTCTGTGGATTGTTGGCTGTCTGTTGGTCCCTTTTCCCCCAGAAAAAATTCACATTCCTATGATGAGCTCAAGTCACAAAGTACTTGGTGATGTCTGTGCCACAAAATTAGGCCTATTAACTAACTCTGGTCCATAGCCATGTTTTGCAGAAATGACTGATCATAGCTGACTGAGCTCTTAATTCGATTCCTTTCTAACATGTTGCTGGGGGCAAGATGATTAAGATATATCGGGGGCCTTAGTTGGAGCAACATTGACCCAGTACATATGAATGCAAAGTCACACAACTTGAACACCCCCACAGTTCAAGCCAATCTTAAAAAGTCACCCATTCCATTTTATTCCATAAGTTAAATTTTTTTTTGGAGGGGGGAAGGCAAGGCAATCAGGGTTAAGTGACTTGCCCAAGGTCACATAGCTAGTAAGTGTCAAGTGTCTGAGGCCGGATTTGAACTGAGGTCCCCCTGACTCCCGGGCCGGTGCTCTATTCACTTCACCACCTAGCTGCCCCCATAAATAATTTTTTTTTTTAAAAAAAGTCACAAAAAACATAAGCAACAACAAAAAAGTCACTCAATTCCCCAGAGACACCATTCCTAATCCAAGTGAATTCCCTTTTACTCCGCTCTTCTGGGAGGGATCACACTGGAAACGGAAGGGTCGGGAGGGACCTTGGACAGCCTTCTGGTCCAACAGACACCTTCTTCCCCCACAGCCAACAGGCGCAGCTTCTGCTTGAATATCTCAAGGAAGGGGGAGCCTCCCCGTTCTACTTGGAGGAAGTACCCTTGGTTAGAGAGCTGTTCCTGACATTGAGCCTAAAATCATGCCCTTATCAACCCCTAGATCTCCCCTCTGGGGCCAAAGGGAGCAAGCCTTAGCCCTCCTTCCTATAACAGCCCTTCAGATAATTAAAGAACCAACACCTTCTCCTTTCTATGTGATTAGCCTTTAGGCTCTTGAAGACAGCAATCCTGGCCGCCCGCCCCCCAACCCCTCCCCCCCCCCCACTTCTCCAGGCTGAAGATACGCATTTCCTTTGTCCAATCCATATAGGACATAGACTCGAGGCACTTTGTCTTCCTAGAACCATACCCCTTCACCCTTCACATCCAGAGCCTGTACCCCATTTTTAGTCCTTAGAGGGATCCTTTAAGACTGGCTTGAACTTTGGTGGAATCATTTCTGATGATTGATTTCCATTTATAAAACAGATGGGGGGTGGGTGGGTTGGGGTGGGGAAGATGAATCAGTTTTCGAACACCCCTTTGAAACAAATGAGCTACCAAACCAATTTTTAAAAATCCCACCCCCAAAATAATACACAAATCACCTTAATCAGTTGACCGGCTTGAGCATTAACCTTCACACGGGGCTAATCGAGGTTAAAAAAATCATGTTTAAGAAAACAAAACCAAACTGGTCATTCCCAACTGGAACTATAAATTAGCTTGGTTGTCTTCTAGGAAACCTTCTTTTTATTTTGGAGTAGTAATAAAAAGGTCTCAAAGAAATCAGAGGCCATTCAGTCCTATTCAGAATCCCTGATGACCTCTGCTCCTAATGGGACAGTGCTGCAGGAAGCCCGACTGTAGGTGGGTAAGCAGGTAAAATGACATTTGTACACACCATCGGTCCTAGTGAAAGTAATCATGGTGACAGTTATAGCTCGCATTTACACAACACTTTAATCTTGTGAAACGCTTACAAATATTCTCTCTCTTGATCCTCACAACAACCTTGAGAGGTGTAGGGGCTATTATTTTCTCCATTTTACATATGGGGAAACTGAGGCAGAGGTGAACGTGAGTTACACAGGGTCACACGGCTAGGACTTACCGAGGCAAGATTCGAATTCGGACCTCCTGACTCCAGGTCCAGCACTCTGTGCGCTATGGTGCCACCTAGCCACCTCTTGTAACCTCCTTCAGCCTCCACTGTGCACCTGTAGATGTTAACAATACACCTGTTACTTTAGACCAGCTGTTAAAATAACCATTCTGGTGGCAACGGTTACAGGTGGAAAGAGTTCTGGCTTTGGAGTGAGAAGGATCCGAGTTCAAATGCAACCTTTGCTTGCTATACCTGCGTGACCTTTTCCAAGGTCATCCAGCTAGGGAGAAGACAGAGGCAAGATTTGAACTCGTGGTCTGTGACTTCAAACCCAGTGTTCTCTCTGCTGTTCCATACTTCCTCTTTCTATTTTTTTTTTTAAATGAGGTATCCAAAGGTTACTTGCTGAGAACTGAACACATCTCAGAGTTGGGGGTGGGGGTGGAGGGTTAATAGGAAGCGAAGCTCTCATTTCTGTAGTTTTTTTTTTTAAAGGTTTTTAAAGCACTTCCCATTCATTATCATAGTCTTACCACTACCCTGGGAGGTTGGGCATGGAATTATTATTACACACATTTTATAAATGAAACAACTGAGGCATTTCTGGCCAACTTCAAAGCAGCAGACTTTTTTTTCCCCCTCCCTCTGAATGTTTGTTCCTTGGTGTCTGAGATTGTTTACAAGCCACAGAGGGCAGTCCTATCTTTTGGTTTATGATCTAAAAGAATTAAAAAAAAATCTATGGAGAGAACAGGTACAAGTTTCTGAAGTTGCCTCCTGATTACAAGACCTGCTGAATTCTGTTGGTCTTGACCCTGGCAGGGACCTCCCCTCTCCTGCCCCCACAAATTTGCTTAAATCATTTGGCAGAGACTAGAACATGAAAATGAAGTCGTCAGGTTCTCATCTATAAAAGTCCCTTATTTAAATTGTATGTGGGAGGTGGGGAATGCTGCTGAGTTATAACCCACAGGCCCAGCTAAAGCTCCTCTTCACCAGCTCGGTGAAACAGGAGGCTTTCTTTTTCCCTCCCTAGCTTATTCCACATTGGGGGAAATCATCGCCCTGGGGCCCCTCCGACTTCAGACTTTGGGTTTTGCACGGTACTCCATCTTACTGTGCGTGCTCCTCCAGGGGAGCACAGAGGGGAAAAGCTAGAACTTGAGGCCCGTCTCCACCAACCCTGATTCAGCCTCCCAAGAGCCTGGTGGGTTCCCCACTTATCAGCCTCCTCCTTGGCCTTAGACAGATTCTGCCTCCCGTCTCTGAGGATGGAGAGAGAAGGGGGTGGAGGAGGAGGGCAGAAGGAATTCTTCTTTCTTCTCCCCCCACCCCGCCTGAGGTCCTAACCTAGGTTGATTTTTTTCTTGCGACTTCTCTGGAGCTCCCTCCATAAACCCTGACCGTAGGATCATTGCCTTGGAAGGTAATGGGGTTTCCCCTCACAGGGGTGGGGTCTCTAGGCTGAAATTGAAGGACGGAGATGAGGGCCTGAGTTCAGGATGCAGACTATGAGCTGAATTCAAATTCTGCCTCTGAGACTAACTTCTCTGAGTCTTGGAATCCTGTATCTGTAAAACCAGTTGGGTGGGCTAGGATGCCTTTAAATTCTTTTAACATAATTATCCTCACAGATTGAGAGCTGGAAAGAATGTTAGAAGTCTTGGGGTCCTAAGACGTGGGAGAGACTAGCTCTGGGCTCCTACAGCCTGAATACCCCTTGTATATAGGGAAGGGGGCCAGCTCCTCCTCCCTGCTCTCCCCCCATGCCCCTCCCCCCCAAAGGGGAGGTTCCACAGGGGCTTCTGTGGGAGCCTTCCAGGAGCCTTGCAGGCATCAACTGTAAGAAAAGCCAGCCAGCTGCTGGCATATTTTTAGATGTGTGGGCCTGGGGGAGGAGGGAAGGAGGGGAGGGGGGTTATTAGTGGCATCAACTTAATTTAGTTTATTAGTCTATCCTCATGGGACTCAGAGCAGACTTGCAGAGGGATTATTCAAATGTTTGCTTCCCCCTGTTGCTGAGCTGGGTTACTGGTGGGCCCTGCTTTATACAAGCATTATTTACCCTTTCTCTCCCTAGGCCTCCACCCCCAGCCCCAAATATGTGGTTGTTTGTTGATTCAAGAGGCAGCATGCCTCCCCCTTGGCCCCTCACCCCCGCCCCCAACCATTGCTGAACTTGGCCAATGGGAGTATATGTGAATGGGGGGGGGGTTGGCTGTACATTCCATGATGCTGACTCTCCTAATACCCTTTGGCATGGGACCTTGGGTGTTCTGGGCATGGGGCTGGAAGGCTCACTCCAGGGGCCTTAATTAACTTGCTTTGCCCCCTGGCCAGACCTCTGATACACACTGAAAGGAGTTCAGGGCCAACAGGGTTGAGGTATAGGTCCCCAAGGGGCTGATCGTCTATGGTGGAGAGAGACCAAACAAGATGAAGGGTGACACTTCTCTTACAATGATTATACATTTTAGGACATCTCTTCAGCAGTGTCCAAACACCATCACTCAGTTTTTCCCCTGCCCACTAATCTCTGACTCCCTAAATGAGGTAGGAAGGATGTGTGATTCTGCCTTAAGATGTATGTTAGGGGGTGTGGCCACCTTAAATTTTGATAAAGACACAGCCCCCCTCCTCCTTCGCCTTGTATGTTTGGCTGTTACACGCCTGATTTTTTTCCTTTGTCTAATTTGGGGGGTGCTTTCCCAAATTGGACCCCTCCTGTGTATTAAGCTGTAATGGTCCAGCCTTCCCTCACCCCCCTCCCCTTTCTGGAAGGGGTCAACACCTGACCTTCCAGGGCTGAACATGGACCAGGAACAATTGGGTGCTGACAGAATGATGGAACCCAAAGTTTTCCTGATGGAAACATTCTCAGAATGGGGGTGAATGTGGGAAATCTCCTTTAGTTCAAGCGTGTGTTAATTGCAAGAATTCATCACATGCATTATTTGGTGGCACCTCAAACTGGGAGTGAGCTGGGTGTGCCTGGGGTTGTTAAATTTTCAGTGTGAATACTTACATCTTGGAAATGCCCAGACACTGCAATTCAGCCCTTGTTTAATGGTTTTGTTGATTGTCTAGTCTTAAGAAAGAATTAGTAAATACAGATTAAACGTAAAAGCATATGATGGGTTTGAGAGAGCTGGTTGTTAAACATTTACCATCATACCTCTGCCTGGATTTCTTGGGTTTCTGTTTCCTGTTCACCTGAGAGGTATCAGAGAGGAGAGCTAAGAGCAAGGTTTGGGGGGAAGAGGATCTGCCAGACTGGCAAGGGATCTGGGCAGAGGGAAAAGACCAACTAGATAGAGACAGCTACCTCTGGGTTTAGCAAGATGAGCAGAATAGTGCAGAAAGAGCCCTGGCCTTCGAATGGGGAGCCTGGGGTCCCCCCTCCTATCTCTGCCACTAGACCAATGAAGAAACCTCAGGCGGATGGATTTCACTCATTTCCCCATCTGTAAAATAAGAGATCTATACAGAGTCAATCAATCAACACACACTTATTAGGCACTTGGTGATACTAGGTGATAGTGACAAAGATAGTGACAAAGAGAAAGGCAAAAAACAGTCTCTGCTTTCCATGAGCTTACTGTACATTTTCATGGGGGAGACAACATGTAACTGAATAGATGTACAAGAGATAACATATAGTACTGATTCTCTGGGTCACTCCAGAAAATAAACAATCCCCAAGGGGAGGTGTGTGGGCCTTAAAACTCCTCAGAGGAAGGTGGGTTCCCTGTCAAGTGGAATCATGCCAAGATGGTAGTGGGAGCAGGGCAGAGGGTGGTAGGGATGTGCTAGTGAGAAGAGAGGTAACACAGTCCATTCTCATCCACAGAGGACATCCAGTGCTACTCTCCACGAAGGGCTGGGCCCCCAATCAAGCCAGCTCCCCAGCTCCCAGACTCCCCTCCTCCAGGACGACCCCCACGATGGACAGCCTGCCAGTAGCGAGTCCTGAGTGACCTTCCCTGCCTGGCCGTGGCAGCCGTGTGGCTGTGATGTCACCTTTATATATGTACAGCCATGAACACACACGTTTCATGTGTGTGTGTGTGTGTGTGTGTGTGTGTGTGTGTGAGTGTGTGTGAGATAGAGAGAGAGAGAGAGAGAGAGAGAGAGAGAGAGAGAGAGAGAGAGTGCGAGAGAGTCAAAGATGTGTAAAGAAGAAAAGATCTCAAGGACTCTCAAATTGGGCATTTGGGGATGGGAGGTTTTATGAGAGCCAGTCTGGGAACAGCTTGACACTTGACTTCTCCCCTGATTTACACATCCCTGGGCCTGTCCAGATGCCAGGACCCCAGAACACCTTGGAGGTGTTAGGTCTGGTCCTCCCCTGCCCCCTCCTTGAGTACTTCTTTCCCCCTCTCCCTCAAAAGGAGCCAGGATAAACTGTACTGCACAACCAACCAAGTGAACACAAGCTGACATGAGCCTTACCCCCATCCCCCGTTCCCTCTCTCCTTCCCCTCCCCATGTAGTAATGTCTTTGGTGCCCTGGTTCTGAAACCCATCACTTCCACCTTATTAGAATTTGCCCAGGCTGGACTCGGAGGCTCACTCCACAGAGATTAACTAGACTTGCTGCTCACTTGGGTCCTTTATGGCCTGGGCACCCCAGGGGCTGAGGCCACCACTGGCGGGGACCCCTTGGGCCCCTGGTGCTGAAGGGCTGGACCAGTGGTCGTCTCATCTGTACCCAGGGAACAGGCTAGGTGCCGCCTTCGCTTATGGAACTCACTTAAACAGCCTGGGGTTTAGGGTAGAAGGCCCAGCATTACCACCCCTTTTTGGGTTGTGGTCTCTCCGATGGCCATTTTAACTCTCCAGGGTCTAAACACAGATATGTCTGGTTTTTAATGTTTTCATCGTTTTTCTATCTTGTTTCAACAAATGTCTGTTCCAGGGGGATGTGGTCCTAGGACATTCCCCGTTGCATTCTTGGGGACGCTGGAAACCCCCTTCCCTATGCCCAGGACTCTTTGCTCCTCCAGGGAAACAAAGCAGGATTAGGGAGGAAGATCTCAGGGCCCCTGCATCCCCTTGGAGCTGGCAAACTGATGCTCTGGCTTCCCTAGGGTGGGAGGAACAGTGTTTCTGGTATCCTGGACAAACGTCTGTCTATTTTATCGCTTTTTTTCTACTAGAAAAAATAAAAGAAATCTCATTCACTTTAAAAGGATAAATTCACTTTAAAATAAAAATATTAAAAACATGTCTGCGGGTGTGACTGTTTCAGTAGGGGAAAGGGGTGAGGATGGGAAGAGCTTGGCCCTAATTCTCGCTAACTCCTGTCAGTGCTGATGAAGCCTCTGCTCCTTCCTCTTTGACCTGGGGTTAATTCTTCCACCTTCAACCTGTCAACTCTGAGAGCAGATTGATTTTTTTTTTTGACTAGGTAATAGAGGCCATTCTTTGTCTCATTTCTTACCTAGCCTTAATCACTGAATGGACGTTGCTTCAGTCAAACTGAGACCTGGGAAAGACCTTAACTTAAAAAGGTCAAGACCTCCCACTGCATCCTGGGCCATCTGCAGTCGTCCTGATCTACATCTGGTCATTGGGCCCAGATGGCTCTGGAGGATAAAGTGAGGCTGGTGACTTTGCGTAGCCCTCCCTCACTTAAATCCAATTCATTTGAATGTCATGTCATGGCATCATCTCCCAGATGTCATGGTTCTCTTTGAGAATGAAGGACAAACAACAGCAGCCTACCCAGGGGTTCTTAGTGAACAATTGTAGGAGTGTTTCTAAACGAAAGCCCTTGAGATACGTGACCAATGGGTTGGAGAGAAGATTGGGGGAAAGGGCAGTGTGATATGAGAGCCATATTCAGGCTTGCCCCAGAGGGAAGAATCAGGAGCAGCAGGTGGGAAGTTGTAAGGAAAAACTTGCTTGTGATACCAGCTCTCCAAAAGTGGAATGAATGGCTTAGGGAGGGATCCTGTGGGTTCTCCCTGACCGGGGGCCTTCTATCAGTGGTTGGATGACCATGGATTTGTGGTCATGCCTTCTATGCTCAGGTCGTGGTGGACCTCTCTGGTGACTCTGATCCTGTGCCATGCTGGTCCCTTGGTTGCTTCTCAATAGCTAGCCTGTTAGTTCCCAAAAGCCAGCTTTGCCGTAGTGGTCCATGATGACTTGTTATTTTGAAAAAGTGTTATTAATGGATTTTGTTTTTAGAGTCATTTGGGGCGTACCCCTTTCCAAAATTGAACCACCCTTTTTGTTAATTTTAAAAATTTATTTTAAATGGAAAATGAGAAAGGAAAAGAAAACTGCCATGTACACAGCAGATCATGAGAGAATTCAATATGAAACACAAACCACTCTTTATAACTCAGACAAACAGTTAAACAAAAATCCTCAACATAGTGACTTAAGTCTGATGAGGTATACAATGCCCTGCCCTAGGAGTCTTGAGAGAAGAAAGATTTTAGAATCTTATTTTAAAAGTAAATTGATATCTCTTGTTTTCATATCATCTTCATTTCTAAATATGTCCCTCCCTTTTCTCACTACCCAGAGAGCCATCTCGTAAAGAATAAAAAAAGATGAGAGGCAAAGGCCGTAAGGCAAAACCAATCATACATCCACCAAATGACCGACAATAAATGCAACATTCTGTACCCGTAGTACCTCACCTCCACAAAGAAAGGAAGGTGGTACCTCTTCTTCTCTTTTCAGAGCCAAGCTTGGTCATTATAATTATGATGACTTAGTTTTGATGGACTTAAACAGTGTTATAGCTTCAAGACCCTATAAATATAGAGCATTGGCCCTGGAGTCAGGAGGACCTGAGTTCAAATCCTGCCTCAGACATTTACTAGCTGTGTGACCCCGGGCAAGTCACTTAACCCTGATTGCCTCCAAAAAAGATTATAAATAGAGTTTATTTAAATGGAGAGAGACATAGTTATAATCCCAAAACCCTCCTTGGTGGTTCTTAGCCATTGACCTTGTGAAAGGAGATTCTCTGTCACACTCTGAATGAAAGTGTAGCTGTCACTCATGACCTGATCTCTCACTGAAGCTTTGGTTTACTCTGTTTGTGCCCTCGGCTGGTCTCCTCTAGGCAGCCGGGTGATTCCCCCACTCTCAGGGCTCACCGTCTTGGTGCCCAACCTCAGTGTGGACACTTAGATCAACGTTAGCTTCCCTGCAGCTCAAAACTCCTGAACTCAAGCCATCCACCAGCCTCAGCCTCTCCTGTAGTGAGGACTACAGGCATTTGCTACTGGCGACTTTCAGGCCAGAGGCATCAATTTGGAATCTTTTGCTTAGTGACCTCATTGGAATTTCAAAGTACTTCACAGGATTGTGATTCTGATTTGTCCGCAAACTGAGTCTTCAGTTTCCTCATTTGTAAAAATGTGGGGGAAGGTTAGACTTGATGGAGTCTAAGGTTCCTTCTTTAAATCTAAAAAAACTATGATTTTGAAATCTTACAAAGCTAAATAAATGCTAAATCTAAATCTACCTACCTCAGTTTCTTCAACTATAAAATGGTTGAGGTGGGGAATAGCCACAGTTAGGGGGATAGGATGTGGTTTTATTTATACTTCATTTATTTTAGAATTCATTTAAAAAATTTTGAGTTCCAAATTCTTTCCCTTGTTCAGATCCCTCCCCCACCTCTTGAGAAGATGAGCAACATACTATCAATTGTAGCTGTGAAGTCATGCAAAACATTTCTGTTTTAGCCATATTGAAAAAAAAAACCAAGAAAAATAAAGTAAAAAAAAAGTCTGCATCGTATTGCACTAAGAATTCATCAGTTCTTTCTCTGGAATGGAGAGCATTTTTCATCATGAGCCCTTTGGAATTATCTTGGATCATTGTACTTATCATAGTAGCTAAGTATTTCATAGTTAATCATCAATACAATGTTACTGTATACACTGTTCTCCTGGTTCTGCTCATTTTATTTTGCATCAGTTCATCTTGGTCTTCCCAGGTTTTCCTGAAACCATCCTACTGGTCACTTCTTATAATTCAATATTATTCCATCGTGATCATAGACCACAGCTTGTTCAGCCATTCCCCAATTGATGAACATCCCTATAATTTCCAATTCTTTGCCACCACAAAAAGAGCTGTTATAAATATTTTTGTACATATGGGTCCTTTTTTCTTTGATCTCTTTGGGATACAGCCCTAGAAGTGCTATTGTGGGGTCAAAGGGTATGCACAGTTTTATAGCCTTTTGGGAATGGTTCCAAATTGCTCTCCAGAATGGTTAGACCAGTTCACAACTCCACCAATAGTGACCCTATTTTCCCACATCCCCTTGAACATTTGTCATTTTCCTTTTCTGACATGTTAGACAATGCAATAGGTATGAGGTGGTACCTCAGAGTTATTTTAATTAGCAGTGTTTTAGAGCATTTTTTCATGTTTTAGAGCATTGATAGCTTTGATTTTTTTCTTCTGAAACCCCCCTGTTCATATTGTGGGTGATGCAGGAATAAAGAGACCCCAGAGTATCAAACTTGGGAGTTACTGAGTATGCCAGCAAGGAAGCCCCACATGTGTGGGCAGAGACTCCCCAGAGTGAGAGTATATATGCTTAAACCATAAAGGTAGGGGGAAGCTTCAAGCAGAGGGAGGTTGGGAGGGAATGTTGAAAGAGCTGGCTGATTAGATAAGATGCCTTCAGCTAAATGACCAAACTGATTCCTGAAATCAGGGAACCTTTGAAGTCTTACTGAACAGAAGTTATCACACGGATGTCATTGTGGGGGGATCATTGGCGTGAGGAGTGTGGCAAGGAGGTCTTACAACTGGTGAGCTAATGCTTCACACAAGATGGAGGGAATTGTGCGGTTTGTCACCCACTATATCCTTTGACAATATCAATTGAGGAATGTTATTATTTTTATATATTTGGCTCAGTTCATTTTTGAAAAATGAAGCCTTTATCAGAGACACTTGCTGTAAATTTCACCACCAACCCCAGGTTCCTGCTTTGCTTTTAATTTTAGGTGCATGGGTTTTGTTTGTGTAAAATCTTTTAAATTTTCTAATCAAAATTATCCATTTTACTTTCCATGATCTCTATCTCTTGTTTAGTCATAAACTCTTCCCTTATCCGTACATCTGACAGGTAAAATTTTCCATGCTTCCATAATTTGCTTGTGATATCACCTTTGTGTGTGTGTGTGTGTGTGTGTGTGTGTGTGTGTGTGTGTGTCTAATTCATATACCCATTTTGACCTCATGTTGGTATATAGTGGGAGATATTGGTCTATGCCTTGGTTGGTTGTTATCCTTCATACTCAAAGAGGATCAAAATGATATCATTATGTCAGGGTCACTGTACTGGGTGTCTGTGACTGATCAGACCAATACTAGCTTGGGAGACACAGGTCAGGCACAAATAGTCTTGTTTGAATATTTGGGAGGTAGAGGTCTCTAAATCTGCACATTTCACATTTCTTTTGAGCTTCACTCCAATCATTTTCGGCTTCACTCATAGGGCACAGCACCTTCTTTGATGTGGGCACACCATGCTTGGCAGTCCCGTACCAGGGTCTCCCATATCTCACAATTGATATCAGAGTTCTTCTGAGAGACCTTGAGAGTGTCTTTGTATTGCTTCTGCTGACCTATGTGTGAGCACTTGCCTTGTGTGAGTTCTCCGTAAAATAATCTTTTAGGTGAACATATGTTTGGCATTTGAATAACATGGCCAGCCCATTGTAATTTCACTCTCTGTAATAGAGTTTGAATGCTTGGCAGTTCAGCTCAAGAAAGGACCTCAGTGTCTGGTACCTTATCCTGCCACGTGATCATTAGAATCTTCCTAAGACAATTCATATGTAAATGATTCAGTTTCCTGGCTTGGCTCTGATAGATTGTCCAGGTTTCACAGACATACAACAATGAGGTCTGCACCACAGCTTTGTAGACCTTCAGCTTGGTAGGCAGACTAATACCTCTTCTCTCCCATACTTTCCTTCAGAGCTCCCCAAACATTGAGCTAGCTCTGCCAATGTGTGTATCAACCTTGTCATCTATGTGGACATTCCTGGAAAGTATACTGCCAAGATAAGTGAATTTAACCACAGCATTCAAAATTTCTCCATTTGCTGTAGCTGATGGTTCCATGTTTGAATGGTGTGGTGCTGGCTGGTGGAGAACCTCTATTTCCTTGGTGTTAATTGTCAGACCAAAATTAGCACAAGCAGCAGAGAATCAATCCATACTCTGGTGCATCTCAGCCTCAGAGGCTGCAATGAGTGCACAATTATCTGCAAACAGAAAATCATGCACCAACTCTCCCTCCATTTTAGTCTGGGCTTGTAGCCTTTTCAAATGCAGTAGCTAACCTTGATGCTGTTTTCATCCTCATTGAAGGTGCCTGATAACATGGCTGAAAACATCGTTAAAAAGCTTGGGAGAAAGCACATAGCCCTGCTTCACTCCACTATTGACGGGGAAAGTTCTAGAGTATCATCCATTATCAAGAGCTTGTGCAAGCATGCCATGGTGGAACTCACGTATAATACTGATGAATGTCTCCTGTCAACCATATTTTGCCATGATCTTCCACAAGTCCTCATGACTGACAGTATCAAAGGTCTTAGTCAGATTAACTAAGATTGTATACAGACCTCTGCTCTGCTGCTGGCATTTCTCTTGGAATTCTTGAGCAGCAAACAATATATTGAACATTCATTCCTTGTCCCTTTCTAAAGCCATGCTTGCTCTTGGGGAGATCACCTTCTTCCAGGGTCACACAGCTAGTAAATGTGTGAGGCCACATTTGAACTCAGGTCTTCCTGATTCCAGGCCCAGCAATCTTTCCACTAAGCCATCCACCTGTCTCTTCTTAGACAGGGTTATTTAAGTATTCTATTTCCTTGCAGTTTATCTATACAATTTATATTTTTGTGAATATTCATTCATTTCACTTATCAATTTTATTGGTGTATAATTGAGCAAAATGGCTCCTAATAATGGCTTTGATTTCATCTTCATGGCAGTGCATTCACTCTTTTCATTTTTGATATCGGTAATTTGAATTTTTTTCTTTCTTTTAAAAAATCTAATCAATGGTTTATCTATTTCATTGTTTTTAAAATATATAAATATATAAAATATATTGTTTTAAAAAATAAAACCAGCTCCCAGTTTTATTTTTTGGTTCAATTTTTAAACTTTCAGTTTTATTAATCTCTTCCTTGATTTTTAGGATTTCTATTTAAAATTTTTAAAATGTTTTTAATTGCATGCCCAATTCCTTGGTTTGTTCTTTCTCTGTCTTTTTTTTTTTTATTGATACGAGTGTTTAGAGAGATAAAATTTCTCCTAAGTACTGTTTTGGCTGTGTCCCATACATTTTGGTATGTTGTCTCATTGTTGTTATTATCTTTAATGAAATGAGTGATTGTTTCTATGATTTATTCTTTGACCCACTCATACTTTAGGATTAGAGTATTATTTCCAATTAATTTTTAATCTATACTTCCTAGGTTCTTTATTTAATGTGATTTTTATTGAGTTCTTGTCCAAAAAGGATCCATTTAATATTTCTGCTTTTCTGCATTTGTTTGTGAGGTTTTTATATCCTAATATATGGTCAGTTTTTGTAAAGGTGCCATCTATAGCCAAGAAAAAAGGAATATTCCTTTCTATTCTCTTTAAGAGGTCTATTATATCTAACTTTTCTAAAATTCTATTCATCTCCTTAACTTCTTTCTTATTTATTTTATGGTTAGATTTCTCTAATTCTGAGAGGGGAAAGTTGAGGTCCCCCATTAGTATAGTTTTACTGGTTATTTCCTTCATGTAACTCATTTAACTTTTCCTTTAAGAATTTGGATGCTATGCCATTTGATGCATATGTGTTTAGTATTGATGTCTATAGTACCTTTGAGTACGATGTAGTTTCCCTGATTATCTTTTTAAATTAGATCTATTTTTGCTTTTGCTTTGTCTGAGGTCATGATTGCTACCCCTGCCTTAAAAAAAAAAAAATTCAGCTGAAGCATAATAGATTCTGCTCCAGCACCTTATTTAAACTATGTGTGTCTCTTTATCTCAAATGTGTTTCTTGTAAACATCATATTTCATATTGTTGGATCCTGGTTTCTAATCTAATCAGCTACCTGCTTCTGTTTTAATGGGTGAATTTATACCATACACATTCATAGTTATGATTACTAACTGGGCATTTCCCTTGATTCCATTTTCTTTTGCTCATCCTTTTCCCTTTTTATCCTGTCCCATCTCAAAAGTCTGTTTTGCTTCTGACCACTGCCTCCCCGTATCTGCCCTCCCTTCTCTTATCCCTTTCTCCTACTACTTCCCCATTGCGTAAGATAGATTTCTGTATTCAACTGAGGGCTTATAAATATTCTTCCCTCTTTGAACCACTTAAGAAGAGAGTAAGGTTCAAGTGGTGCTTGCTGCTCCCTCCATTTTCCCCTTTGCTGCAAAAGCTCTTCCTTGTGAACCTCTTTTATGTAAGGTAATTAATCCCATCCTATTGCTCTCTTTTCCCTTCTCCCCATTTGTCCTTTCTTATCCATCCATTTTTTAGATTAGTCCAACATAGTCCACTCATATCTATGTCCTTTATACAGACTCCTTCTAGCTTCCCTAATAATGATAAAGTTTTTAAGAGTAATACGTATTATCTTCCCACACAGGAATATAAGCAGTTTAACCTTATTAAGTCCTTTGTGATTTATTTTTCACATTTACTTTTTTATGCTTTTTTTTGTTTGAAAATCAAATTATTTTGTTCAGCCCTGGTCTTTTCATCCGGCATGCTTGGAAGTCCTCTATTTCATTAAATATCTTCTCCCTCCTGCCCCACTCTGAAGGATTATACTCAGTTTTGCTAGGTAGGCTATTCTTGGTTCCTTTTTAAAGTTTTATAGTTTTTTAAAAAAGTTTTTAAAGTTCCTTTGCCTTCTGGAATATCACATTCTAAACTCTCTGCTCCTTTAATGTGGAAGCTGCTAAATCTTATGTGGTCTCGACTGTGGCTCATAGTATTTGAATGGTTTCTTTCTGGCTGCTTGCATTATTTCCTTCTAGACCTGGAAGTTCTGGCATTTGGTTATAATATTCCTGGGAGTTTTTTTCTTGTGATCTCTTTCAGGAGGTGATTGGTGGTTTCTTTCATTTTCTATTTCCCCCCTTCTGGTTCTAAGATGTCAGGGCAGTTTTCCTTTATAATTTCTTGAAAAATGTCATCTTAGCTCTCTTTTTGATCTTGGCTTTCAGGAGGTCCAGTAATTGTTAAATTATCTTTCCTTGGTCTGTTTTCCAGATTAGTTGTCTTTCTGATGAGATATTTCATATTTTCTTCTATTTTTTTCATTCTTTTGACTTTGTTTTATTGTTTCTTGATGTCTCGTGGAGTCATTAGATTCCACTTGCCCATTTCAATTTTTAAGGAATTATTTTCTTCAGTGAGATTTTTTACCTCTTTTTCCATTTGACCAACTCAGCTTTTTAAAGAGTTCTTTTCCTCAGTGAATTTTTGTGCCTCTTTAACCATCTGAAAAATTCTGTTTTTTTAAAGAGCTCTTTTCTTCAGTATTTTTTGTGCCTCTTTTGCCAAGCGGCTAATTCTTTTTTTTTTCATAATTTTCCTGCATCACTCTCATTTCTTTTCCTAATTTTTCCTCTACCCCTCCCTCTTATTTTTAAAAAACTGTTCGGCCCTTTCTTCAGCTTTTTTCAGGAATTTTTGTTGGGTTCCTATCCACTCTGCATTTTCCTTTGAGGCTTTCCTTGCATCTGTTTCCATATTGTCTTCTTCTGACATTTTGTCTTGTTTTTCCCTGTCATGAAAGCTTTTTAATCATCAAATTCTTTGTTGTTTTTTTTTTCATTTCCCCAGCTTATTTCTTGATTTTGAATTTTATATTAAATTCGGATTCTGTTGAAGGTTTTGGGTAGAGAGGTAACTGTCCCGAGCTCCAGGCTTTTTTGCCTTGATGTTTTCACAAATAGGTCTGGGGGTCTGCAAGTTTTCAGTGCTTCCAGGGTGATATGGTCTGGGAAAAGGTATGGCCACAGCTCTGCTGATCTGGGGTCTGGTTTTTACCCAGAAGAGGCCCTGGCTCCTTTGCAGCTATAAGAACTAGCATTCCTTTCTGCCCTAGAACTGTGAACTGTGACCAGGGGTCCTGCTGTGACTGAAAGCACTTCTCTTCACTCTGGAATTTTTTTAAGGGCAATAGAGTTGTGAGACATCACTTGGTCCTGCACCCAGTGCCATTGCAGGGGTCCCCTGTTATCTCTTTCTGAACATTATCCAATCCCTTTACCATCTCTGGGCTGAGATTTCCCAAAGTTGCTGCTTCTGCTGTCATCACTGCTTCCAAGGGCCACAGCTGCTGTTGCACGTGTAGTCCAGGCCAGCCCACACCCCAGTGTCTCAGACCTCTCTTTCTGACCTTCCAACTTGTCTTGGGCTGGAAAAATGTCTCACAATGACCTTTTGTTGGCTCCAAAATTTGATATGAGACATTATTTTAAAGTTATTTGGAGGGAAACAGTGAGAGAGGTTGGCTGTGGTGCTTCCTCTTCTGCCATCTTTCCTTTACCACTATGATATGGTTTTAATGAGGGGACTGAGAAGAAGCAACTGACGGATAGAAGGGAAACCATGATGGTCATGAAAAACCATGGAGGAAAAGATGACCAGCAGCATCAAAGGCTGCAGAGGGACCAAGAAGAATGAGGACTGAGAAGAAGCCCTTAGATTTAGCCATTACGAGGTCCTTGATCACTTTGGAGAGAGAGATTTCAGTTGAATAAGGTTGGAAGCCAGATTGGCACGGACTGAGCTGGGATGCTGTGGATAAGTTCACTTACCTTGGCAGCATCCAGGGATGTCCACATAGGTGATGAGGTTGATACACACATTGCCAGAGCTAGCTCAGTGTTTGGGAGGCTCTGAAAGAAAATGTGGGAGAGAAGAGGTATTAGACTGAATATCAAACTGAAGGTCTGCAGAGGCATTGTTATGTGCCTGTGAAGCCTGGACAGTCTACCAATACCATGCCAGGAAACGGAATCACTTCCATTTGAATTGTCTTAGGTTTCTGAATTGTCTTAGATTGAAGATCACCTGGTAGTACCAGACACTGAGGTCCTTTCTTGAGCTGAACTGGCCAAGCATACAAACTGCTGCAGAGAGCCCAACTCTGATGAGCTGGCCACGTAATTCAATTGCCAAATGCGCGTTTGCCTAAAAGACTATTTTACAGAGGACTCACACGAGGCAAGAGCTCACATGGAAGTCAGAAGCGATACAAGGACACTCGCGAGGTCTTTCTGAAAAACTTTGGAATCAATTGTGAGACAGGGGAGACACCGGCACGGGACCTCCCAGCACAATGTGCCCGAGTCAAAGAAGGCTCTGTTCTCTATGAGCAAAGCAGAATTGTAGCAGCTCAAAAGAAATGTGAGATGCACAAATTTAGTGCCATCTCTACTCCAAATGTTTATAAGGACTATTTGTGCCCGACTTGTGGTGGAGCCTTCTGAACTCATAATGGTCTGATCAGTCACAGCTGGACACACTGTACAACGAACCTGACAGTGATATAATTTGTCCTCTTCAAGCACAAAGGATAACAGCCTACTAAGCACCAAGCACTATACTGAGCACTTTACAATTATCTCATCTGATCACAGCCCTGGGGGGTAGGTGTTGTCATCAGTCCCATTTTACAATGAGGAAACTGATTCAGGCAGTGCTTAAGTGCATTGCAGAGGGTCACACAGCTAGCAAGCTTCAAAAGAAATTCTTTTCGCCCTAAAGGATACATGTATGTAGTCATCAGGGAAAGAGCCAGCAGACGACATCAAAGAAACCCATGGTTCTCATGGGCTGGTCATGTCACAAGAGCAAGAGTTAACGGATTCCTAATCCCTGTGCTTCCAAGGTGTCAAGGGGAATGAAGGAAGGCCATGAGAACAGTGGCGTGGTTATGGGAAGCCTTATCACTATCTAGGATCAAATACAAATTACTCTGACCTTCAAAGCCTTTCATAACCTCACTTCCTCCTGCCTTCCCAGCCTTCTTACATATGTCTCCTTCCAACCAGAGACTTTGGCCTCCTGGCTCTTCTTGAACAAGACGCTCCAAATACAGCCTCCAGGCATTTTCACTGGCCTGGAGACTCCATCTTCAGCCTCCAGGCATTTTCATCCCCCCCTGCCACCTGGAATGCTCTCCCTCCTCGTCTCAGCCTCTTGACTTCCCTGGCTTCTTTCGAGTCTCAGCTAAAACCCCATATTCTACAGGAAGCTTTTCCCAATCCCTCTTAATTCTAGTTCCTTCTTTCTGGGATTTCAATGACTCTGGAAGAGAAGCTGAGGCTGACAGCTTTGTGCAGCTGCACCTCCCTTAAGTCCAATTCACACACAAGTTGAGCCATCCGTCACCCGTGGTGTCATTGGTCCTCTTTGAAAACAAAAAACAAACGACAACAGTCATCCAGTATATAGCTTGCTTTGTATATATTTGTTTTCATGTTGTTTCCCCCATTAGATCATAAGCCCCTTGAGGGCAGGGACTGTCTTTTGCCTCCCTTTGTGTCCCCAGTGTTTATCACAGTGCCTGGCATATAACTGTCCCTTAATAAATGCCCATTGGCTGACTGGCTGAAGTCAGATAGGCAAGGATTGATAGGCTGTGATCTGCATCTTTAGAGGGAAGAGCCAACTATACGAAGGCACAAGACCCTAAAGGAATGAAATTCTGTACTTTCTGTGTGAGGTGTTAGTCAACTCCTGCTAATGGCTTTGCCTCTTATTATACCAAGGGAGCCTTTAGTTAAGTGATAAAACTGGAATTTTGAGCAATGGTTAGCTAGACATGGTGATGGTGGTAAAGCAGGAGCAGTATGTTACCAGATTAGGTGGGGCGCAGAGTCCTGGGGAGAGCCTGCCTTTGAAGTCACAGTCCTTTCTGTATGTGGGGAGGGGTGCATACCCCAGATCCCCATCCACCCGGTGGGGGTCAGTGAATGAATGAATAAATGAAAAGGTAGTTATTAAGCACTTACTATGTCAAGTAAATGTGGCCAAGGGTTTTAGCCTCATCCTCCTCCTCTTTCTGGAAAAGGATTGCCTTCTCTCCACACTTCAAATATAGAAATAGTCCTCTTGTCCTTGGGGTCAAGTCCAGTTTTGTTGTTTATCTGGGTGTGGTGCTTGTTGAAAGTCTGCCCAGGAAGACCAATATCTTAACAATTCAATACAGGACTCAGATCCTAGAGCATGCTTGGCACAGCTGGCATTAGTCTTTGTTATTGCTGTGGTTACGTATTGTTGAGAGTCACGTCTGACTCTCCATGAACCCATTTTGGGGTTACTGGAGTGGTTGGCCATTTCCTTCTCCAGCTCATTTTACAAATGAGGAAACTGAGTCAAATGAGGTTAAATGATTTGGCTAGAGTCACCCAGCTAGTAAGTGTCTGAACCTAGATTTGAAAACAGCTGTTCCTGACTCCAGGCCCAGCACTCTATCCACTGTGCGACCCAGATGGCAGATACACACACATGTATACATGTATATGTATTGTATGTATGTGTACATGTATACATACATACACACATACACATGCACACGCACATATTTTTTATATATATATAATATTATACTATATTCTATTCTACTCTACACCTTAAAATATTATAGAGAAGCCCTGGGCTTTGTGTTCTGGGGCAAAAGACCCTTGCCTGGTAGGTCCACTCTAGCCCTGCAGGACCAGCTTGGTCCCTGTCTCCTCTGTTGGATTGGGGTGGTCTTTGATGAAGCATGTACTGGAAGGAGAAATGAGGCTGCATCAGAAGTTATGCCCAATTGGGCCACTGGAGGGCACTCAAGGCACACAGCTTGCTCTCCAGTCGATTTCTCCTGGATGTCAGCTTGTTTGGGAGACAGAATCAAAATTTTTAAAGATCATCTTATCCAACTCATTCATTTTTCATATGAAGAAGCTGTAGCCCAAGGAAGTGAAGTGTCTTTCCCAAGGACACACGGCAAATCTGTGAGCTTAGCAGCTTCCTCCAAGGCCAGCCAGCTGGCAAGGAGGTCCTGCCATTCCTAAAATGAAACTCATCTTAATGGTGCCAATGACATTTGCCGCGGGAGCCATGTCAGTCAATGGCCATCGCTAACCTTTATTTCCTCCCATATACAATAAATGCTCACCTTTATGTAGCACCTTACGGTTTTGCTCTCGTTCTCTGTTCTGCCACTGCGGCATCTCTTACATCCGTTTATTGTCTTTATTCCCTCTTCTGCCACTTTGGCATAGACTCTTCTTATCGCCCTCCTAGATTTTGATGGGCCAAACAAATCTTTCAACCTCCTTTCTCTCACTCTAGTTAATTGATCACTGATATCATGGCAGAGTAGTCTCTATTATTCATGGATGGAGTCATGTCTCTCCTCTGTTAAAAAATAATCAATGGCTCCCTGTTGCCTCCCAAACTGCCTCCTTCCACCCTTTCACCTTCTTCCATAGTGTTGGTGCTGTCATTGACTTGTTTTCAGTTATGTCTGACTCTTCATGACCCCATTTGGGGTTTTCTTGGTAGAAATACTGGAGTGGTTTGACATTTCCTTCTCCAGCTCATTTTACACATGGGGAAACTGAGGCCAACAAGGTTAAGTGACTTGCCCAGGGTCATACAGCTAGTAAATGTCTGAGGCCAGATTTGAATTCAGGAAGAGGAGCCTTCCTATCATATGCCATTGCTAGACACACAAATACAAAAGTGACGTTTGTCCCATGGCTGTGTGGGAGCTGTGCTAAACCTCTCTTGGAACCCAGCAATAATGAGGGGAAGTCCACTGCCATCTCTGTTCCCAGAGTGCCCCATCTCTGAGAGTGCTGCTTTTTCCCATCCTGCCTCTTCTGATCTGTAGTATATACTGAGAGAACTTTCTTTCACTGAGAATTCCTAGGTTTAGGGAAGTATTGTACACCCCAGAGCAGTCCACCTCTGACCCTGGAGGCCTGGGTGCCCCACACCTCTCTCCTCAGTGGGGACGAGATCCAGGCAGAAATATTCCTTCCCCAGGAAACAGACATTCTTAACTGTCCCACTATTTGTGAGTGGAAAGTGGTCTGGGGATTTCATGGGACTCTATGCTTCTGATCTGTTCAGTAACTGACTCACCCCTCTGCCTGGGGCCACACCTAGGCTGGAATGGCAGCCTCTCTCCACTGAACTGTGTCCCCATCAACTGGGATCAATCTTCCTGGAACCTGAAATCTCTCTTCACTCTCTGCTCTCCTCTGGGCAGAGAACCAGCCAAAGGGAGGAAGTATATGTTCTGGATATTGCTGGGAAAGACTTGTTGTCTCCATCCTAGAGAAGCAACACCTTCACCCTTACCTATTCTTTTAATTAATAACTGTTCTCCCCATGCCACCTGTGCGGGGAGTGGTAGAGCATTCTAAATTCATATTGGTTTGATCAACCACAGATGGACACATTGTAACTTGACTCTAATGTAGAGATGCCATTTTGGTCCTCTTCAAGAATGAAGAAAAACAACCAACCAAGCCTTTTTATTTAAAGAAGAATTGAGAAGATAATTCTAATCATAATCCATCTAAAAGTAGAGTTGGTTAAACCATTTGCAAGGTAATTTTAAGTAAGACTTGGCCATATTTTAAATCATTTAATTACATTTTCCTTCAGAAAGCAAAATCTTAATTTTAACAGTTGCATCTTGACCTAATCGATCAAACTGCTAACAGTAAAAAAAATGGGAAATAGATAAAAGCAAAGATATTGGCTCAGATTATTGTTATTTTATTGCAGAATTTTAATCAATTTAAAAGAATCACTACAACGAGGTGGATAAACCTCCCAGAATCAATCAGTCAATTAATAAGCAGGTATTAAGCACCTTTGAACTAGGTACTAGGAAGACAAATAAAAAAGACTGTATAAAAATCTCTACTCAAAAACTGCCTCATCTGCAAATAATACAAGCTTATAGCAAATGCTCTGGTAATTCAGAGAAGGGAAGGATCCATGAAGGCTGAAATAAAGAAGTTTTCATGTGAAAGGCAGGACCAAAGATGAGTACTGAAGGATGGGGAGGATTTAGATAAGATCCAGAGGCCAAGTTCCAAAGAACAGTGTATTTTCAGATTTATTGGATGGAACACAGAATCTCAGAGTTGCAAAGTACAGGAAGGCATACAGTACAGCTCAGGATCACAGAAACACAGAATCTGAGAGGTTGGAACAGATCTTGGTGGCCATCTTGTCCAATGCATACATGAAAGGAATCTCCACTGTCATATACCTAACCAGTGATTGTCCAGTCTCTTCTTGAAGACCTCTAGGGAGGGGTATTCTACTGCCTTTCAAAGTAGCCCACGGAAGAGCTCTAATTATCAGAAACATTTTCCTCAATGATAAGCCTAGATTTGCACCTTGGCATTTCTTCCATCTGTTGCTCCTGTTTTTACACTTCAGGAACAGAACAAACAAATTTATTCTCTTTTCCAAGTGCTAGACCTTTAGATACTTGAAGATATCTTTCATGTGCTCACCTTGAGTTTTCTCTTCTCCAACCTAAATATTCACAGTTCTTCCAATGATTTCTCTCATGAACTCAACTTGAGGCCCAATATCTTGGTTGTTCTTCTCTGGATACTCTTCAGTTTATCAATGTCTTTCTTAAAATGTGGAACCCAGAACATTTTGGATGTCGTCTGACCAGGGCAAAGTATAAGAAGACTCTTACTTACCTCCCTAGGTTTTCAATCCCAGCTCTGTCACCTACTAGCTTTGTGACTCTGGGCAGCCCCTTGCTTACCTGTCTTAATTGAGCCCACAAGTCCATTAATTTTCTTCCCATGTCACCCTATTGATTCATAAAGTCCACTTAAGCCCTTGGATCTGTTCAGATGAATAATTGCTGTCCAGCCCTGCCTTGCCTACATTGGGCTTGTGAAATTGACTTCTTGGATCCAAGTATAAGACTTTACATTTATTTCTATTTAGTGTTATTCAATTCATCCCAAAGTTCTGGCCTGTCAAGGTCTTTTGGAATCTTGACTCTCATCCGGTATGGTAGCAATCTCTCCCAGCTTTATGGGACCTGCAAATTTGATGAGCATGCGTCAATTATTCAATCCACTAACATTTATAAGTATCTGCTACATGTTAAGCTTTGGGGACACAGTAGGTGCTTAATATTGATTGATTGATGTGCCAGGTGCTGTGCTAAGCTTTGGTGATACAAAAGAAGGCAAAAGATAGTTCCTACTCTCAAGGAGCTCCATAGTCTGTTGGGGAAGGAATGAAACATGCAATTATTTAGCACCTGCTATGTGCCAGGCACTGTGCTAAGCATTGGTGATGCAAAAGAAGGCAAAAGATAGTTCCTACTCTCAAGGAGCTCCTTAGTCTGTTGGGGAAGGAAGGAAACATGCAATTATTTACTACCTGCTATGTGCCAGGCACTGTGTTAAGCAATGAGGATACAAACAAAGGCAAAAGACAGTCCTGGCCCTCATAGAGCTCCCTATCTAGTTGGGGAGACAACCCGCAAAAAATCATTTGTAAACAAGATATAGACAGGATAAATTGGGGGTAGTCTCAGAGGGAAGGCACTATGGTCACGGATAAAAATGTTAAAAAATGACAGGACCAAACACGGATCCTTGGGGCCCTCCACTGGAGACCTTTCAAGTTGATGTCAAACCCTTAATGACTATTCTTCGGGTCAGGTCCTTCCACCAAGTCTGAGTCTGCCCAACGGCATTGTCATCTAGACTGCTACCTCCATTCATCATCTTCATCACAAAACCATGAGGACATGGGTCATGTGTTTTGCTAAAATTTGGGTAAACTCTGTCAATAGCCTTTCCATAACGGTTAGGGTTGTTGTTCTTGTGGTTGTTATCCAGTTGTGTCTCACGCTTCCTGATCCCCCTTTTCTTGGCAAAGACACTAGAGGCGATTTGCCATTTCCTTCTCTGACTCATTTTGTACACGAGGAAACTGAGGCAAACAGAGTTAAGTGACTTGCCCAGGGTCACCCAGCTAGTAAGTGTCTGAGTTCAGATTTGAACTCAAGAAAGGGAGTCTTCCTAGCTGCTCAAGCATGGTACAAATGGTTCTGCATTCAGAGAATCTGGGCTCATATCCTACCTTGGCCTATGATGTTTACTCTCTGTATGACCCTGGCCAAGTCAATGAAACTCCTTGGGCCTCAGTTTCTTCCTTAGTAAAATGAGGACTTGATGGCCTCTGAGGTCCCTGCTGGCTCTTGGATCTAGTCCTATAATCTACCAGATTGCTGTTTCCTGATGGTGGCTCTCTGAAGTAGGCTGTGTATTTTGTGTATACATTTTCACAGAAGCGGGAACCGTGGCCCTGAGAAGTTCGGTGGCCTGCCCAGAGTCACAAAGCCAGTGGGTGACAGAGCTGGGATTGAAAACCTGACTTTCTGATTCTTTTTCTCTCTAGTAACTGGACTTTCTAACCTGTCCCATAAGGGAATTGGTGACCCCTCTGGTCCCTTCCATGGTCTATGTGAGACTCCATGGAATCTGCCTGTGCATTAAAAGTCTGCTTTCGTCTTCCTGAGATGTCTGTTTCACAATGGTCATACAAACGGAGGATCTTGTTAAGAAAGGGTCACCCAGTCTCAGTTTCCTCATCTGTAAAACTTGGTGGTTGGACCCAACGACCTCTAAGGTCACTTTTAGCCGATCATCTTCCCCATATCTGCATATCCAGCCCTGATCTTTCTCCTGAGCTCTAGTCCCTGTATCACCACCTGCCTTTGAGACATCTAGAATTAAGTGTCCTGTAAACATCTGGCAGCGAGGTGGTACAGTGGACAGAATACTAGGCTTGGAATCAAGAAGATGACTTCCCGAGTTCAAATCTGACTTCAGACACTTACTAGCTGTGTGACTCTGGACAAGTCACTTAACCCTGTTTGCCTCAGTTTCCAGATGAGCTAGAGAAGAAAGTGGCTATCACACTAGTATCTTTGCCTTAGGACACATGCATGGTCACATAAGTAGCAAGTGTCAGAGATGGGATTGGAACCTTTCCTATTGTATTTTTATTCTGAACTGGAGCACTGTACTCAGGACAGCCTGGGCTCAGGGGCTTGGGAGGACTCAGCCAGAAGCCCACCTTTCCCTTCCGCCTGTACCCCAAGTCTCTGTGTCTGAGTGTAGGGGACTCAGGCTTCCCTGCCTCCCCTCCTGGAAGCATTTTTTCCCTTCTGGTTAGGCTTGGCTGACAGGTCCCTGCAGTTTCTCTGCAGCCAACATGAATCAGGACCTGTCTCCTTTGCAATCTGTCTGGTTGTCACCAGTTAACAGGGTGATGGAGGCGAGTGCCGGGCCAGGGACATCCATCAGTCTGGGCCCTTTGGGAAGGTGACAAAAAAGGGCACCTCAGAGCAAGGCCATTTGTCAGGCTCCAAACACTGTAGGGTGGGGGAGGAAATGAGGAGGGGAGGCAGAGACTGTGGCAGTGACTGAGTGTCTGGGTACGTATGGCTCTGTCTGTCTCAGGGCGAATACACCAGGAGCCGGGCCTGGGTGTATGCAGGCATCTGGGTCTGTACCAATGTCTGCTGATGTCTGTGCACATACGTGCCTCTGTGTGTGTTTGAGTGGGCGTCCCTGTAAACCTGTACATGCTGGGGAGGCAGCTGCCAGAGGGGAGAGAGAGCTGGCCTCCAAGACAGGAAGACTTTCACATCTGACCTTGGACCCAGACAAGCTGATTGGGCAAATGGTGCCCAAAAGGTGCTGACCTGCACCGGTGGAGGGATTTCCCTCACCAGGGAGTTCCCTATGCCTTTGAAATCCAGGTCCTCCAGTCCCCATCATGTACATGCCTTTGGTTGAGCATACCAATCAATCAGCAAGCATTATTTTGTAAATTCAATTGTATTTTCAGATCCTCATTTTCTCCCTATCTTTACATGCCCCGTTGAGAAAGCAAGAAAAACCAAAACCCCTGTTAGAAACATGTATAGATTAATAATAATAATTAGCATTTATGTAGCACTTTTCAGGTTTGCTAAGGGCTTTACAGATATGCCATTTGTTCTCACAACAGCCCTGAGAGGTAAGTGCTATCATGACCCCCATTTTATAGAGGAAGAAACTGAGGCAAACAGGGGTGAAGTAATATGCCTAGAGCCACACAACCAACAAGTGTCAGAGGTAAGGTTTGAACTCAGGCCTTTCTGCCACTCTGGGCACTCTAACCACTGTGTACCATTGGCCATGTCCAGATAAATATATCTCAGTCCGTATTCCGAGTCCGCCGCTTCTCTGTCCGGAGGCAGGTCCCATGTTTCATCTTAAGACCTCTGAAGTTGCGACTGATCGTTGTATTAACCAGAGTTCTTAAGTCTTTCAAAATGAACAAGCAGCGATGAAGCACCTACTATGTGCACTGACCATACAAAGACAGAAGTGACTGCCCCTGTCCGCAGGGTGCTTACCTTCTATTGGAGGATGGGAACCACAACCACACATATGAATGAATATAAAATACATACAAAATAAAGACAAGGCAAGCTTGGAAACACTTAGTAAGTGCCTGTTATACAAATGGCACTGTGCTAGGCACCAAGGATACAAAAATGAAATATGCCTCCTGCCCTCAAGAGGCTTATACTGTATAGGGAAGACAACATGTACACACGTGCATTTCAAGCCTTGGCTTTCCTACTGTGTGACCTCAGGCAAGTCACTGAATTTCTCTGTGGCTCTGAAGGGTCATCATTACAATAAAGGATTAAATTAGATCATCTCAATGGTCTTTAAATCCATGGTTCTTTTCCAAGCATTGAATGACCTATTTAGTGTTCAGGTCTTTTTTGCAGTATCGGGGAGGGGGCAGGGAGAAGGGGAAAGAGATCATAGTTCTGGTGCTGCAACAGATGAGGAAACTGAGGTCCAGGTGGTTCAGGGACTTGTGTAAAGTCATATAGATAGGGTCAGAGACAGGATTTGAATCCAGGTCCTCTGCCCTTAGAGCCAGTGTTTTTTCTACAGTCAATCAGTCAGCATTTATTAAGGACCTACTATGTGCCAGGCACTGTGCTAAGTGTTGGGGATACAAAAAGAGGCAAAAACAGTCCCTGCTTTCTTACAATCTAATTGTATTAAACTGCCTCCCAGTCCCACCATTAGCAGCTGGCTGGAACCAGGGTGGAGCAAGCACCTGAGGGGAGGGATGATAGGTCCTGACAGGATGACTTTGCCAAATGGGCAGAGCCAGCTGGCATTGGGGCAGGGGAGGGGGTGGGGAGGAGGTCCGTGGCTAGTTGGCACAGTGGTTAGAATGTGGGATTGGGAAGTAGGAGGACCCTGAGTTTGAATCCTGTCTCAGGTACTGGCTGGGGCACTGGCCAAGGTAAGGCTGAATTGACTGGAATTAGGGCATTGACTGGGAGCCTGGGCAGTTATAGAAGGAGGGTTGGGAGGGTCCGAAAGGTACCAGTCAGCTGACAGAGTAGATTCTGCTCCACACACGTAACCTTCTCCAGCCCCTCTCAGTTCCGGTGCCTTTCCTCGGTTAATCATTTCTTGTTTATCCTGTATACGGCCTGCTTTGCACATGTTTGTTCGTCTCCTCCGTTAGACTGGAAGCTCCTTGAAGGCAAGGCTGTCTCTTGCCTCTTTTTGTCTCCAATGCTTAGCACAGTGCCTGGCTTTTAAACGTGTTTTTTGATTGATTCATTGTACTGACTGTGTGACCTGGACAGATCACTTAACCTCAGTCTCAGTTTCCTCATCTGTAAAATGGGGCTAATAGTAACACTGATCTCCCAGGTTTGTTTGGAGGATCCAATGAGGTGATATATATATATATATATATATATATATATATATATATATATGTATATATATATATATATATATATATATATATATGAAGGACTTTGCAAATTTTAAGTTATTATTGTTACAGTAATAATGATGAGGCTGACTAATCCTCATAAAGCACTTTAATTATTTTAAAATTATTGTTGTAATTGGGTTGTTTCAGCCGTGTCTGGCTCTTGGTGACCCCATTTAGGGTTTTCTTGGCAAAGACACTGGAGCAGTTTGCCATTTTCTTCTCTGGATCATTTTATGGATGAGGAAACTGAGGCACACAGGGTTAAGTGACTTGCCCAGGGTCACACAGCTAGTAAGTGTCTGAAGCAGGATTTGAACTCAGGAAGATGAGTCTTCCTGACTTCAGGTTGGGCGCTCTATCCACTGTGCCACCTAGCTGCCTTAAAATTATTATCATTAGGGATGCTCTATTAGAAAGAAGAAAGTTCGGGGGTGGGGGTGGGGTCTGAGAACAAATGACCTGCTTCTTACTTTCGCCTGGGCAGGCAGGTCTGGGAGTGGTGAAGACGGCCTGGGAAGAGGAAGGCCCTGCAGTGTGGGACATGGCCACAGGGAGGTGCTGTAGCTCCATGCCAGCCTGATCCCCACTCCCCGCTCTCTGCAGATGCCCAGCTGGGCTCCTGCTCCCTTTAAGAACGGGACTTTTACTCCCGACAGCAGGAAAAGGGAAGTGGGAGCAATGGATGGTTTTTGAAACCCTCTCTAGGGTGGAGACAGATGCTTCCTCTTTTTGAACTTTGCTCTACTTTAGGCAACCTGGGATGCCCAAGGGGGACTTGCCTTGGAGGTGGGGGGATGAGGACACAGGGGCCTAGATTTAAAGTTGGAAGTCATCTAGTCCCCCTCTCCTCATTTTTACAGGAGAGGAAACTGAGGCCCAGAGAGGTTAAAGTCACTCAAAAGCTTTAAACAGCAGAGGTGGAATTCGAACCCAGGTTCTCAGACTCCAATCCACCAGCATAATATGCCTCCAAGGGTCTCTTCCCCTCCCAACCCCTCACTGGTCGCCAATCAACATTAATTAAGTGCCTACCATGTGCCAGGCACTGTGCTGAGCACTGGGGATATAAAGAAGCCAAAAGGCAGACCCTGCCCTCAAGGAGCTTACAATCTAATAGGGGAGACAACATGCAAACAAAAACATACAAAGCAAGCTATATATAGCACAAATGGGAAATCAATCAATGGACCTTTATTGAGCACCTACTACGTGCCACAGTACAAAAGAGGCAAAAGACAGTCTTTGCTCTCAGGGAGCTTACAATCTAATGGAGAGTTCTAGGGACTCCTTAGCAGCTGTAATGTCATGGTCTAGGAGGTCTAGGTCATCACCCCTCCTCTGCTAATGGTTCATAGCTAGTAAGTCTGAGAGTCTGGATTTGATCCATCTTTTCTGTCCCAAAGCAGGGTCCTCAGCCCTATCGCTCCCTTCTGGGTTCTCTCACAACTTTGGATGCCTGGACGGGGCATCTGTGCACTCCCCTAGCCCCTGCTCCACCTGCATGGGCTTCATGTGGACGACTTTGCTCCCTCCTGGCTTGACTCCAGTAAGCTTCCATGTGGCGATGGAAGTCCTTCCCTTTTGTGCTAGAGGGCCTGGGACTGAATGCCAATTTTGTAATTTATTGGGTGACCTTGGGCAAATTGCTTACTAGCCGGGGGACCTGTGGGCCTTGGTTTCCTCATCCAGAGCTAGATTTCTGATTCTGGGCAGACTGACAAGGGAGATGAGATGAGGGGTGTTGGGTCCCCAGAACACTCAGAGAGGAGGCCTGGAGCTGCAGAGAATGTCTAAGGGATGGGAGTAGGGACAGGAGCTGTGATTTCATCTTAACAAATAGATCCTGTCTTCATCTTAATCTCCGATGGGTTTTCCCAGCTCTTCAAATCCTGTTATATATGATTTGTTGACTCTCTAGTTCATTCTGCAGTGCATGCAAGTTTCCTGTGATTTCTATTGGTCCAGGGACCTCCCAGGTGAGAATACTCCTTCCCCCAATGCTAGCTGACACCTCTTCTGCAATTTGCAGTCCCTGAGGGGCTGCTTTTGTTCAGGGTCACCCAAACAGTACGTGTCAGACACGGAACTGGAAAAGCCAGCTCTTCCTGGCTTTGAGGCTGGCTCTATGCCCTCTATGCTGTTCTCAAAACCAATGCCAGAGTGATAATGCCTGCTTGAGAAATGCTTGTTGATTGGTCGATAATGCTCCCCCTACAAATACCCAGCCTGAAGCCTTCTGCTCCCAGCTCTCCTCCCTGGCTTATCTGAGAGAATCAAGCATTCTTTTTCCACGTCTTTGTTTTGGATTCTTTGGCTTCCCAGAATCAAGCCTGTTTTGCATTTGACATCCCAGTCTTGGCCACTCTGGCTTATTATTGTGGTGGAGACTTGCCAGGATTTCTGATTTACCCAGAGTAAACCACAATCCCCTTTCTCTCCACATTCCCTAATTAGACAGCTTTCAAGAGGTGCCATTGATAAACCAGAGAGTGTCAAGAGGAGCCCACTCTACACCATGCCCCCTTAATGTGTCGGGGTGATAAAGGGCCTATAAATGGGAGCATTGCTCCAAGGGACCGGGCATACTTAGGGTAGAGGAGAAAAGGCTTAGGTAGGGGTAGGTGGCTAGGTGGCTTTAAATATTTGTGGAAGAAGGGTTGGACTTTTTCTGCTTGGCCCCTGAGGACTGAACAAAGAATTATGGGAGAAAGGTGAAAGGAGGCCAGTTTAGACTTAAGCGGAAAAAACTGAGGACTGAACAAAGAATTATGGGAGAAAGGTGAAAGGAGGCCAGTTTAGACTTAAGGGGGGAAACCCTCCCAAACCTTCCTGACAATGAGAACCATCCCAAAGTAGGTCGGGCTGTCCTAGGAGCTGGGTGAATAGTCTTCCCGTTACAGGAGCTCCTTATACAAAAGTTGGACCTTTACTTGATGGGATATTTTAGAGGGCATTCTTATTCAAATCCTGCTTGGCCCAGATGCCTCCAAAGGCCCTTCCTTCTAACTCTGATATTCTGGGATTTCCTACATTCCCCCAGCTCCAGGCAATCATCTGGAGGTAATATTAAGCAGCATTCATTGCTGAGATCACCATGAAGAGATTCTTGGAATCATAATTTTTCATGGTCAGAGAGGCAGAAGTTGCAAGTGGAGGCTCTTTGCTTTTTACTGATGCCTCAGGGAGCAGCTAATTAGATAATATGGAGTCAGAGGACCCAGGTTCGAATCCTGCTGCTCCTGTTTCCTACTTGTGGGACCTCATCTGCCTCAGTGTCCTCATCTGTAAAAGGAGAAGGAGGATGGACTGGATGGCCTCTGAGCTCCCTTCCATCTCTAGATCTGGGATGCTGTGAGTCTACGATTCTGTAATCTATAAGCCAAGGGAGCCCCTAATCAACTCGAATTTCAGTCCTGTACTTTAAGTAGACAAACATTTATTAAGCACCTACTATATACCAGACAATATTCTAAGCACTTTACAAATATTATCTCGCCGTAGTCGTTAGAGGGAGGGCTTATTATTATAACCCTTTTACAGTTGAGGAGACTGAGGCAAACAGGTTAAATGTCTTGCCCAGGGTCACAGCTAATTGGTGTCTGAAGCCAGATTTGAACTCAGGCCTTCCTGACTCCAGATCTAGTATGCTCTCCACTGTACCACCTTTGGTATTGGACCAAACTTGCCGGTGAGAGGAACTATACCCAGGAGCAGCTAGGTGGTGCAGTGAATAGTGCACTAGCTCTGGAGTCAGGAGGACCCGAGTTCAAATCCAGCCTCAGACACTTGACACTTACTAGCTGTGTGACCTTGGGCAAGTCACTTAACCCCGATTGCCTTTCCTTCCCCCCCACCCCCCCAAAAAAGAACTGTAGTATGGGATGGACCAGTACTTCCCCCCATATGCTGGTACACTTCCCCTCTCATGGCAGCCATGGCTCACTGCCTTGCCACACAGTCTTCCCCTGGCCTGAGCTCCTGAGAGTGCCCCTGGGCTGAAAAGCAGGGTGGTCACTGGAAAAAGCACTGATTCTGGAGTCAGAGGATGGGGGTTCAAATCCTGTCTTTGACATTACTAGCCGTATGTCTTTCCATGAGTCACTTAGCCTCTCTGGGACTCAGTTTCTGTGTGTGTGTGTGTGTGTGTGTGTGTGTGTGTGTGTGTGTGTGTGTGTGAGATTGCACTACATGGCCTCTGAGGTTCCTTCCAGCTCAAGATCGAAGTTCTTACAAACCCATGGTTCCATTGTAGTAATTTTCCTGGGGCTTCTGGTCTCCTATGGGGCAGGAAGTCACACTCCTTGGGGCATATGTCCTCTTCTACCCCGGCACGCACGCCTGCACGTACACTCGCATGCACACACACACACACACACACACACACACGCATACACACACAATTTCCCATCACAACTCTACCCGTAAGTCTGTGACTTTATTCATTTCTGTTATAAAATGAGAAATTAGTCCTCTGGGGGTGGGAGGGAACCTCCCAATATGTTGAATTGAAAATTTGGAGCGAAGAAGGGGTTAAAACTGTAGTAGGAAGTGCTTTGTGGAGAAATTTCAGGACTTTGAAGAGCTTTCCCCATTCTGAGACTTCCCTTCTACTGTTATAAGCTGCCCAGACTGGAGGAATTTCTCCCCTCCCCTGGGACTTTTTAGACCCAGGCTCTCTTTTCCTAGGAGAGTATTCCAGGGAACCCAAGCATCCTCTCATCTCATGGTACTCATCAGCCTCAACAGAATCATGGGGTCATAGATCCAGCGTTGGAAGGAACCTCAGAGACCATCTAGTCCAACGAATATCCTCTAGAAAATATAAGAAATAGCTCTTCAGACCATGTTGATTTCTACCTATCCCAACATCCTCTGACAGGGGGGCTAACATATATCTGGAAGTAGGGTGCTGTAATAATTTCTCATATTAGAGAGTCAGTGGGGTCCTCAAGGAAAGAGCCCTGTGCTTTAGGGAGACCGTGGCTCTAGTCCTGGCTTTGCCGCAGTGAATGAGCTTGGGAAAAACACTTTAACTTTTCTGTAACTCAGTTTCCACATCTGCGAAATGAGCTTAGTCATAGTACCTACCTCATGTGGTTGTGAGGTTCAAATGAGATAATATATTTAAATATTATATATATATATATATATATATATATATATATATAAATATAATATATTTAAAGTACTTTCCAAACCTTAAAATGATAAATAAATACCACCTGTTGTTGTTCACAGAGTCTTGTAAGTTTGACTTAAAGATATGTAGAAGGCAAACTGGAGTATTTGTTACCTGGCCCATACTTTGGAAGGGCTCTGTGCTACTGAAGTGACAGTCATATGGGTAGTGAAGCCAAAAGGCAGCTGGAGGTAAAGGTGGGGGAATAGAATAAGCATTTATTAAGGGTTGTGCGTCAGACGCTGTGCTAAGCACTTTTTATAAATATTATCTCATTTGATCCTCACAACTTCCCTGTGATGTAGAGGCTGTCATCATTGCCCTTTTCACCGTTGAGGAAACTGAGACAAACAGAGATTAAGAGACTTGCTGGGGGTCATATAGCTAGTAAGTATCTGAGGCTTAGATTTGAAATCAAGTCTTCCTGACTCCAGGCCCAGAGTTCTATCTACTGAGGTGCCTAGCTGCATCCTGCCAGATGATATTAAAATAAGCCCAGAGGCTCATGGGTATTCCCACTTTGGGTAAAGGGGAGTGTGTGTGTTTGGGGGGGGGGGCGGAGCCTTTCAGGATGCTGGTTGACTTTTTGCAATTTTTCCTTTCTTAGGAGATTGCCATTACTATCCATTTTAACTAGCTTTGTTGTGGACATACGTTGTGAGAGGATTATAAGCTCATAGATTTAAAGCTGTAAGGGACCTTGGGGGTCATTTTGTTCATCCCCCAATGCCCATGTTTCACAGATGAGGAAACAGAAACCAAGAGAGGTTAAGTAACTTGACCAAAGTCACATAGGTAGCAAGCAGTAGAACCAGGATTGAATCCAGGTCCAAACCCAGTTTTGAGTCAGATTTGCCCTTGAGTCCCACACATGCTTAAGACTGCCTCTGTTTTTGCCAAAGGAAATGGAGGCCAGGAGGATGTGCTTTTTGATCATAGAGGCCAGTGGTCTCCAAACTTCAATTGTAGACTCTTGTCAATAAGACATTTTTGAGTATACATTCTTCACATGCGTATATTTTCTTCTATTACTGAACTAGTAATTTTCTACATTACAAAACTTATACAAAATAGAAATTAAAGAATGCCAAGATAAAAATTAAATAACATTTGATTCAGTTGGGAGTCGCTAGGGCTTCCTGAGGAGCCGAACAACCTGTACTTCAGGAAAATCATTTTGGCAGCTGCTTAGAGGCTGGATTGGAGGAGGCATGGAGAGTGAGACACGAGGGAAGACCTCAAGGCTTAGAAGGATGGTGATGGCCTCAACATTAATAGAGAAGTTCAGAAGAGAGACTGCATCCCCAAGGTCTAACAGAGTCTTACATACAGCAGGAGCTTCACAAATGCTTATTGAATGTGACTTGTTGCCTGCGTGACATTGGACAAGTCATTTAATCTCTATGGGCCTCAGGTTCCTTCCATGTAAAATGAAGGATCAAACTCTATGGCCTCTCAGAGCCCTTCCAGCTCAACATCTATGATCCTAGGAACAGGTATTATTAAGGTAGGTTTTATTACCCCCATTTTCCAAAGGAGGAAACCAAGGCCCAAAATGAGGAAGTCATTTGCTCTTACTCACGCAGAGCTGAGATGGGAGCACAGGCCTCCTGACTCCCATTCCAAACCTCATTCCGTTGTGCCATCTTTGTTCTAGGTCCCACTACCAGTTTCGCCCTTTAACCTTACACAAGGTCACTTCTCCTCTCTTGACCTCAGTGTCCAAATGAGGAGGTTGGCCACTAGATGACTTCTCAGGTCTTCTCCAACTCCCAGACTCTAAGACCTCATGAGTCCCAGGAGAGATGATGCAGCTCAGAGTAACCAGGGCCTTGCGTGTCCTCAGACACGTTGAAGGTATACCCTGAGTCTGGAGGGGAAACTGCACTGGTGTGTGTTTATAGGGAGTGACTCGGAATCCTGGAAGTCTCCCCACTCGCAGTGGGTGGCAGGACAGGGAAGACTCCAGCTAGGAGGGACATAAATTAGAAGTGCCCCGGGGAGCTGCGGGGGAAGGGAGGCTCTGGAAAAAGTCAGTCTTCAGAGGTGCCTCTGTCCAATGCAATGATGTATTTGTCCAATTTGAGGCCAGAAGCCTCCCCAGCTCCCCTCTGCATCCCAGCCTGACATCTCGGGTCCCACCCAGCCAGGGCTGAAGCCAGCCCTGCTCTAATTTCAGATTTGTGTGGGGTGTGGGTGAGAATAGGCGAGAAGAGAGAAAAGTGTGTACGGGAGAGTGTGTGTGTGTGTGTGAGTGTGTGTATGTATGTGTGAGTGTGTGTATGTGTGTATATGTGTGAGTGTGTGTATGTGTGAGTGTGTATCTGTATGTGAGTGTGTATGTGTGTGAGCATGCATGTGTGTATGTGTGACTGTGTATGTGAGTGTGTATTGTGAGTGTATGTGTGTATAGGTATGTGTAAGTGTGTGTGTGCATATGTGCGCATATGTGTGTATGCGTGTGTATAGATGTGTGTATCGGTGTATGCGTATGTGTGTGTATGTGTGTGTATGTGTGTGCATGTGCAAGTGCATGTATGTGTGAGTGTGTGTATATGTGAGCGTATGTATGTGTATGACTGTGTATGTGTGAGTGTATGTATGTGTGACCGTGTGTATGTGTATGAGTGTGTATGTATGTGTGAATGTGTGAATGTGTGAGTGAGTGTTTATTTATGTGTATAGGTGTGTATGTGTGTGTGAGCATGTATCTGTGTGTACGTGTGTGTGTGAGTGTACGTGTGTATGAGTGTGTGTGTGTGTGTGTGTGTGTGTGTGTGTAACCAACCAACCCCTTCTGTGTGTGGAAGTGCTAACCACTGCTTGTTTTCCACAGTGCTAATTGAGTGCCTAAAAATCGTGCATTGGGGGGCCACTTCCTCCCGGTTTCCGCATCAGTCTGAGGTCTTTGGCTGATGGAAAGATCAGGCGGAACTTGACCTTGACCTGGTTGTGTGTCATTCTCAATGCTGCACCTTTCCTTACCAAACTAGGGAAGCCGGCCTCTCCCCATGGGCTGAACCACTTAGCCCAGACTTTCTCAGTCTGCTGACTCCCACTGTCTCCCCTCTCCCCCAGCCCCGCACCCCACCAAATGGCATATATATATGTATATATGTATATATATGTATATATGTATATATATGTATATATATGTATATATATGTATATATATGTATATATATGTGTATATATATATGTGTGTGTGTGTGTGTATATATATATATATATATATATATATATATATATATATATATATATACACATATAGCACTTTAAGAAATGCAAGTCATTTTGTTTATGTAACAGGATCAGCAACCCCCTTCCCCGTCTGTGGGACCAGGTTAATTCCTACAGAGCTGGAGATAACGATAATAAGCATTTACAGGACACTTTATGGTTTTCAAAGCGCTCTGTGTACGTGTAAATAGATCTGAAATCTCATTGGAGTCTAACAGGAATGCCGTAAGATAGCTACTATCTTTATCTCCATTTTACAGGTGAATAGACTGGAGCTAAGAGCTGTTAAGTGACTTGCCCAGGGTCACCCAGTGCGTCTCTCTCTGTGGAGCCAGAGCCCCCCCATCCAGCTCCATGGGATTACACATTATCTCATTGGCACCTCCCAACAATGCCCAGAGGTGGGGGCGGCAGGTATTACCACCCTCACTTTCCAGATGAGGAGCCTGAAGCTCAGACAGTGATTTCCAGGTGGCCATCCAGTCACGGTCAGTGAGCGTTAGGATTTGGGTGGGTTTGGGTCTTCTTGGAGTCAGGTCCGGTCCATTCTCTCATAGGCCCTCATGCTGGCCTTTCAGAATTCCACACTTTCACGGGTGAAGGGTGACGGCTCAGCAAGAGCTCACGATTGCTCCAGCTCACGCCCAATTCTAGTTAGACTATTGTACAGCTGGATGTAGCAATTTAGGGGCCCAAGGCCAACTCCATAACACATATCTTGGGCAAGCAGCATGAAAGCTTCCCTTGAGTCCACTTTCTAAGCCGAATTCACTTGATGGGCTTTGGGGGTTGGTGCTTCTGCGCTGCCACCTTGGAGGAGACCCCCACCGCTGGAGGGCAGGGAGCCCTGAACTGGGAGCCAAGACTGCCTGGTCACAAAACCCACCTGTGAAACTCACTAGCTCTAGGACAGTGGGCAAAGATGGCAGCAGCAACAACAGACATTTCTATAAAGTCTGAACATTAGAACAGGACTTTACACGTGCTATCTCATTTAAGCTGAATAACCCTGTTAGACAAGTGGCAGCTTAATGTAGTCAAAGCTGTCTGCCCATTTTCATGTTCCACCTCTGACTCGCTGGGTGACCCTGGGCATAAGTCCTTTAAATTCTCAGTGCCTCAGGCAGATCTCTAAGACTGTCAGTGTCAGAGAAGGTGTTGATATACACTGGGAGGGAGAGTTTCCTCACTTAGGGTTTGCTAGACCAGTGAAGTCATAGGTCTGGATAAAAAAAAACCAAATCAAAAAACCCCAGCCAAATGAACAAAAAGTCCAACCCTGTGACACAGGCCATTGACGAGTCAGAAAACTTGGCTGGTTTTAGATGTTTCCAGAATATCTTTTGGGCCCCCATGAGGGTGTCCACTCATTTTTAGGGTCAGAACGCCCTTTTGACAAGACAACACCTTTCTTCTTCCCCTTTAGGCCATCAATTTCTCCAAAAGGCAAAAACAGTTTTAAAAAATTGAACTTACTGATATATTTTTGTCTTAACAAAACACACACTTGGAAATAAATGTTCCCAAAACCTCTCTGAAAAAAAGTGGTTTATAGAATGAGTTTTAAATCTTTTATTGTGTGTCATGGACCCCTTCAGCAGTCTGGAGATGCTGATGGGTCCCTTCTCAGAATAATATTTTTAATTAATGGAAGGAAATACTAAATTTCAGTTAGAGTTCAGTGAAAATAAAGATAGAATTTTGACCCTGCCCATGTTTACTGACATCTTGGTCAAGGTCATATTCTCCCACCAGTGCACTCAGTGTCCATGGGGGAGAGTGGAAATCTACCATGGAGGCATATGAGTGGGGAGAACCATGTGCCCAGGATAACAACTCTGGATTAGAATCCTTGATGATCTTGGTCCCTTCAGGGATTCTTAGAACACAATATACAAGACCACTTCTCTGTTACTCCTTTTCTCATCTTCACAGCTCTTCTACTGGGCAACACAGCTCCTCTTCTCTCAAGCCCTTTTAGCTCACAGCCACCCTTAACAAGGCATTGAGAAAGTGTTACCCTCTTCTAGTGACAAGGAGCACTCAGTTCTACAAATAGCATGGGATTCTGCTTTGTTCAAACCACTCTAAATCTCTCCTGACAGAAAACCACAGCTCTCAGGGAAACAGATACAAAGCCTGTATTACCCCTTCTGATTCTCCTTACCAGAGAAGGTAACACCAGAACCCCTATGAGTTTTCCTTTCAGTCTGTAGGTGGTATTAGAGAAAATGAGCTAGGACTTTTTATGTAGAAGAAAGATCCAGCTTTCTTACAATCAGCTTTCAAAGTAGCCATTCTCCAGTCATCAAGTTCTCAGCAAAGCAGTTTGAGTCAATTCTCTTAGCTAGAAGCCTTCTTTATCTTCTGTCTCCTGCTCCTTGGGATGTCTTCTATGCTTGGTTTATTTTCTTTTCTCTGTCTCATCATTTAGCTTTCTTTTCTTAAGACTTCCAAAGCCTCCAAGTTGGGCTGCCCAGTGGTCAGTGACTCTTCTTTACCTTATGAGTTAGAACACAAGAAAGCCACTTTTTTTTTTGGCTCAGTTATGATTCCTAACAATCCTTATATAATCTTCCCATAGTCCCCCAAGTAGTTGGTTGATAATTTTGTCAAACTGATGAAGCAGTGACAAGTTCTTTTAGCTCACAGCCACCCTTAACAGGGCATAGATTATAATTCTGGAGCTTTAAACCTCTTAAAACAGTCAAACACAAATGAGCGGATGGGCCATGATGCCCTGCAGCCGTCGATGCTTCAGGTATTACTTTGCCATCAAATAAATCCTCTCAATTCACTCATCTGAGGGGCAGTCCTCCATCTGGTTTTCAGAGCAGCCTGTGCCTCTCCTCAACATTTTATCTGAAAGACTGTGTTTCTTCACAAGTTGGTTTTTTATCATTTTTCTTTTCACAAATGTTCTTTTCCTGCCTTTTTCAGCAACCGAACTTTCAGCAGTGCTGTATAGAAGCAATTAAAAGAAAATACACAGAAGTGAAGAGAAGGAAATTCAGAAGGAAACACAGACAAGCTGGACAACATTGAAAGTAACATGGTAAATTTATTGTAAACCTTAAAAAAAAGCAAACTATACATAATAAAGATTCACAGTCATATGCCATAGCCTTTTTTTCTTGTGCTATTATGTATTTGGAAATGCATTTTTTTCCCTTTGGCACTGGTTAAAGTGTAGAATTTAAAGAAATAATAATACCTACCAAAATTATGGGGTGGCTAGGTGGCACAGTAGATAGAGAGCTGGGCCTGGAGTCAGGAAAATCTGAGTTCAAATCTAGCCACAGATACTTACTAGCTGTGTGACTCTGGGCAAGTCATTTAACCCTGTTTGTCTCAGTTTCCTCATCTATAAAATGAACTGGAGAAGGAAAGGGCAAAATCACTCCAGTATCTTTATCAAGAAAACCCCAAATGGGGGTTACAGAGAGTTGGACACGACAGAAACAATAAAATTTTAGGCTGTTGCATGGTGTATTGAAAAGTATACAGCTTTGAGAGCTAAAAGTCCTGGGTTCAAATGCTTCCTCTGAAGTTTACTTATGCCTGTTTAACACTGGGCAAATTAACTGACCTTCCTGGGCCTCAGTTATCTCATCTGTAAAATGAGAGGGTTAGGCAGGGTTAGACCAGACGACCTTCTAAGACATTCCATCTCTGAATCTATGATCCCATAGACTTTCAAAGTGGGTAACTCCCTGTAAGGAACTTTCTTATAAGGTTCATTGCTGATACAGTGAAGATTGGCAAAGAATTACTTGGGGAACAAAGAGGTTGACTTTTCCAAGGTCATGTAGCCAATGTGTCATAAATGGGATCCGAAACCAAGTGTTCTTGAGTTCAAGGTTGGTGCTGTATATACTATGTCAGGCCGCCTCCCAAAGGACTTTATAAACCTTAAATAAAGGACTTTAAAAATTCCAGCTTTTATCACTCCCGTTTTTATCAATCTGTACCCAAAGCTTCAGGTCGTCTTGTCCCTGGGTCAGGGTACAAGACTCAAGTCAGGGCCAACATGTCCCTTGTGCTTCAGGGCAGACTTCCTCTCCTCCTTGGGTCCAAGAGAGATACAAGCAAATCTCACTTGCACAAGTCAGCCCATTTGCCCTGCTCCTTTGCCTCGTAATGGAATTAACTTCTCGAAAAATCAATGCCCATCAATTCTACAATAAATATTAAATTGTTTTGCAGGGCCAGAGGTGGCAGGCTGTTAGCCCATAATGTTGGTCCAGTAACACACCAAGCACTTGGGAGATGGGGAAAGAAAGGCGGTGGTGGGGACGGTGGAAATGCCCATGATTTATTGCAACTCCAGAATCCTTGCTTATGTTCAGAACTTTTTATGACCGGAAAGTTGATTGTGCATCTAGGGTGCCCCAGATATCCATTATTCTCTGCTCACTTGTGAATGCCAACAAGAATCCTTCCAATATTCCTGACAGGACAGAATGCAGCAGCTCCAAATGAGCTATTTATGGTCCATTTTTCCCCACATTACTTGCATATTATAATTAAGAGATAATGTCAATGGCAGAGAATACTGTCACCGGCTAATGGTCTCCTGCAGCTCCTGAAATGTCAAGACAAAGTCAAAGCATTTATCAAAAATAAATGTTGAGGCAAAGAAGCAGGGTTTGTTTTCACAGCAGGGACATTAATCCAGGGACGATGATACGGCAGTGACTTTATTTCTCGTCTCCTGAGTGATGGATGCCAATATATTACTTTATCTGATAGATGTTGGCATCCTGGCTGCTGCTGAGTTGACGGAGTGAGTGAGTGAGTGAGGACGTGGGGACAATTCAGTGGAAGGGGAATATCCTCCCCAAGGGGATTGGGTTTGCAGGCCAGCTCTTGCCAGGAGATCAGTGGGCTCGCTCCCATCCCAGAGTTCTATGCTGACCTGTGAGGATGTGCTGGCTTATGATTGGACAGAGAATTTCTGCAGATCGGTGGCTGTTGTCTTATTGGCTAGCAAGGCCCAGGCCATGGTCAGGAGGGATAAATGTTAATAATCAATTACCCTGAACCTCAGTCTCTATACTTCTGTCCAGAAGGAAATGGCCAATGGGCAGAGGAGGCACAGTGGGTGTGCCCTTGGAGTCACAAAGACCAGGGTTCAAATCCCACTTTTGACATATACTAGGTGGGTGACTCTGGACAAGTCAACATATCTCAGAGTCTCAGTTTTTTCTTATGGAGAATGGGGATATTAATGTCTCTGGTGCCTGCCTTATAGGGTTTAGAAATCCATAAAATGCTCAAATGGAGTCTGAATTCTAGTCCTACTATTTATTACCTGTGGGACCTTGGGTCAGAGTCACTCCATGCCCCTGGGCCTCAATTTCCCCATCTGTCAAATGCAGGGGTTGGGCTAGATGGCCCCTGAGGTCTCTTTCTGCTCCAGACCTGTGATGAGGCTATAAAGGTAAGCTATTAATAACTGATGGAATTAAACTACAGCCTCCACTTGCTTATCTGAAGATAATCGAGGTATTACAGCTTACCCACAGCAAATCTTTCTTTCAGGTCACAACCTGCGACACCGATTAATTAATTGGTCGTAGAGGCTGGAGTATGGCGTCATGGTTAGAAGGCTGAACTTGGGGCCAGGAAGACCTAGGTGTTAATTCCTCCTCTGATCCTTATTCTCTGGGTCACTCTAAGCAAGTCATTTCACCACTCAGAAACTCAGTCTTCTTATCTACAAAATGGGGAGAATCATACCTGCCCTGTGTGCCTTCTTGTGAAGCTCAAATAAGACAAGGTAGGTAAAATGCTCTGCAAACTTTAAAGCCTGATGGAGTTAGTTTTTATTATTATAACTAGGTGGGGCAGTGTGGTGTAATGGAAAGAATGCTAGGCTTAGGGACAGGAGACCTGGGTTCTGATCTCACCTCTGAAATTAGTAGTGTGACCAGGGGCCCTTTAAGACCCTCTGTTTCCTTTTCTACTTGCATTTTCTTCCCCATAGGGTTTTTCTGAATCAAATGGTGCTTCAGAAATGTGAATTATGGTGCTATTTGAGAGGTAGAGTGAAAGGAACTGTGGACCCAGAGACAGAAGATGTCTTTGAGCTTGCAAGTTCTGATTTTGGATGTGGAGACCTGCCTTTGACATCCCCTGTTCTAAAGCCCTTCCCAGCCCTGACACTGTGTGTATTCTAAGGCCCCTCCTAGCCCTGACATTCCCTGTTCTAAGGCCCCTCCCTGTTCTAAAGCTGATCCCAGCCCTAAATTCTCTGCTCTAGGGCCTTCCCAGCTCTGACATTGTGTTCTAAGACACCTCCCAGCTCTGACATTCTCTGTTCTAAGCCCCTTCCAGCTCTTACATTCCCTGTTCTAAGGCCCCTTCCAGCCCTGACATTCTCTGTTCTAAGGCCCTCCCAGCACTGACACTCTCTGTTCTAAGGCCCTTCCAGCTCTTTCCCTGTTCTAAGGCCCTACCCAGCCCTGACATTCTTTAAGGCTCCTTACAGCTCTGACATCCCATGCTCTAAGGTTCCTTCCAACCTGACATCTCCTATTCTAAGACCTTTCTAGCTCCGATGCTTTACAATGTTCTGCTACCACCATGGGAATCTCTCTCAGGCTTCTCAGTAGGCAAGGCCTTTGCACCCCCCCAACCCCCGCCCCCCCCACACTCAGCCCCACTCCTAGTTGTTCTAAGGCTTGGGCAAGGGGCCTCTGCTCCGTCTGGCCTGTCTACTGCATCAGTCTGACAGAGGCGCTATCTATTCTTGGCAGAGCATGAGGTTACAGGAAGGAGCTGGAGCAGAGCCTGGGGGCCAGGATTGGGAAATGGGCCCCTGCCCAGCTCCTCTCTCAAGGCTTCTCTAAGTGGCCTCGGGATTTTGTTTAAAGGATAATTCTGGAAGAATTAAATTTTAAGGGACCTCACTTTAAATCTAAATAGGAATTGCCAATCAATCAAGTATTTATTAAGGGCTTACTATGTGCCTGGATGGTCTCCAGCACAAGAACAGAGTAGCCCTGACTCCTCTCTGTAAGGATGGACAATGGGAGAGCCTAATTATAAACCAGGGATTAAGGTGCTCATGTTACCTCTCGCCTCTGCCCCGTGTTGCCTTTCATTTATTATTATTATTAATTATCACTAAGACAATGTTTGGAGGGGAAAAGGCCTTGAGTGAAACCGAGGGTGGTGCCCATGAAATGGGGGAGAAAAGACCAAATCCAAGGTCTCTGGCCCTCGTTGGGGTCCTGGACCCCTCTGGCAATCAGTCTAGTGAAGGCTGTGGAACTCTTCTCAGAATTGTATTCTTAATGCAAAAAATACAACACATAGGATTACAAATCAGACCCATTATGTGGAAATAGAGTATCAAAATATTTTTTGAAAACATAAATTCAAGGGCCCCAAGCTAAGAACCTCTGATAGAAGACCTCCAGCCCATTGGTAAAAGTAGCCAACATTTATATATAGCATTGGACGGTTTGTGAAGTACAGATATTATCTCACTTGAACATCACAGCAACCCCAGGAGGTAAGTGCTTATATTACATCGGTTTTACAGATGGGGAGCCTGAAGCTGACCAGAAGGTGAAGTGGTTTTCCCAGGGTGGCAGAGCCAATGAGTGTTTCAGGTCACATTTGAACTCAGGTCTTCCTGACTCCAGGTCCAGCCCCTATATCCACTGTCCTATGGCGGGGGGAAGGGGTGGGAACAATATGCAGAAAAACAAAATATGGAGGAGATTAGCCCAGGAGGAAAAGGCATGGATAATTTGCTATTTGCACTGATGGAAAGAATACCCACAGAGGTGAGATCACTGAGTTGTTGAGGGGGATTGAAGTAAGCTGAAAATGGATGAAAAGGGATTTTCCTGAGCTGGGAGGAGGAGGAGAAGGAAGGAGAAAGAAGAGGAGGAGGAAGGAGAAGGAAGAGGAGGAGAAGAGGAGGAAGGGGAGAAGGGGAAAGGGGATAAGGGGGAAGGGAAGGAAGGAGGAAAAAGAAGAGGAGGGGGAGGAGGTGGGAGAAAGAGGAGGAGGGAGAAGGAGGAGGAGGAGAAGAGGAGGAAGGGGAAAAGGGGAAAGGGGAGGAGGGGGAAGGGAAAGAAGGAGGAGGTTCTCTTTGTTTTGGAAGGCATCTGGCCCTGAGGTTTTGGCTTCTCTCCTTGCCAGCTGTAATTCCAGGCACTCTGGGAAGGCACCAGTGAAATCTCATCATGAAAAAACCATTTTGTTGTTCCTGACTGGGTTAGGCCTAGGGGAGGAGTCAAGGTTTCTGAGCTGGTGTCCAGTGGCTGGAGCGCTTGAGCCCAGGAGCTGGGGAGGAATTGAGTTCCAGCTGAGCCCATCCCAGACATCCCGTTCATTTTCCTCTAGACCAGATGGGCGCATCAGATAGGGGCTGGGAGATGTGGGTGGGGAGGAGAGAGAGGGAGGGGGACTGGAAGAACAGGGAGCTTTAGGACTTACTCTCTCGAAGACATCAGGGTGTTACAAGAGCATTGTTTGTAAGAATGCCCAGCCCCTAAACTGGACTCCTCCAGGAGTGGGGGGAGGCAGCATTGGCCTGAGTCCCAGGAAACTTTGCCTGGTGGACTGACATTCCGATCAATTCCATGGGCATTTGTTAAAGGTTGTTCTGAGGATCAAATAAGAAAAAAGCTTTGTAAAATCTAAAGCAATATATAAATGCCATTATCATTATTTTTGTGTCGCTTTACTTGTCTGACTCTTCTGGCCTCAGTTTCCAAATCTGCAAGGTGATAGGGTCAGATAGGGAGACTTGTGTGGACAGATGTATTATGTAGTATAGATTCTAGCATGTAGAAGGAGTAGAACCAGGAATACAATGTATGAAATGATTAAAACAATGTATTTATAATACTGCATATAGTCATGTTATTATAATGATGAAAAATAGCCCCAAAGAAGAGATGGGGAAATGCAGCTTCCTCCTTTTGGTGGAGGAGTGTGGGATTATGGGTGTGGAATGTTGCATGCATAGTCAGAGGTGTCTGATGGGTTAGTTGGTTTTTCTTAACTTTTTTTGGGGGTAGAGGTGTAGTAGTAGTGGTGGTAAGGGATCAGTATGGATGTAGGGTGGAGTCGAGAGATCACAGCGACATCAACTTACAGCTGGAAGAAACCTCCTTCAAAGTCAGTCCAGTTCAAGTCCCTCATTTTATCCCATAGAATTTAAGTGACTTACCCAAGATCACGCAGCTCAGTTGTCAAGTTTACAGATAGTAAACATCAGAGGCAGGGTTTTGATCCTGGGTTCTCTGACTCCAGAGCCAGTCTTCTTCCCACTGGACCTCAAAGCCCTGGGTATATTCTGAAATGACTGTGATGGAAAAAGCAGGAGGCATTAATAAAACTTTTGTAGCGTATCTCTGGGCTATCCCCGCTCCCAGCTTGCATTCTCAGATTGAGTTTCCTAAAGAGATAACTGTGTCAGGTTCAAGGCACTAAATGAGTCTTCACTCTTAAAACTTATAGCCCATGAACCCCCACTGGTGCGCTTACCTTGTTTTTAATCAGTCAGAGTATATAGTTACTTCAAAGCAAAGGCATATGCTGAAATGTTGCCGTTAGAATAATGGCATCCAAATATCTTCCCTACGAACTCTGTGCGTGCTCTGCCACAAGTGAAGATATACTCATGTAGAGAACCTATACAGACAAGATATGTGAGAGAAGAATTAACTCATGCCCCAGATGCTGCAGGATTTCTGGGCTACAAATGTCCTCAGTCTCTGCTGGATGTTGATTGGCTACGATGATGACCGTCTCCCACTTTAGGATTAGCTCTCAGCCTGGCCTTAGCTCCGCTATGCACCTTTGGAAAGAATCTGAATCCATAGTCTAAGACTGACAGGAATCTCACCTCTTGAACTTATCTCCTGAGCAGCATCCTAGCTCCGCATTCCATACTGTCCATTTTTCTCTTTGACTTGATTCGGTTCTGCAGCCAGACTCTTCTACACTGGATGCTGTCATGACCTTCTGCTCCCAAAAGCCATCGTTGATGGGGAGAAGAACAAAGAGAAATCTTCCCACCCCCTGGTTTCCTGCACTTTCCAAGACTCACAAGGGAAAAGGTGAAGAGGATACTTAAGAGCTGGGCTCCTACTTCATAGGTGGTTCTCTTTTTGACTGTTTCAGAGTGAGGCCGGCTTTCTTTTTATCTGGGCCACAAAGGGCATGTCTGATCCTCTCAGTGAATTATAGCTTGCATTCATCCAATGGTCAGCAGCCTATTATAAGATGCAAATGGGCGACTCAGGGTCTGAAAGGGTACACCCCTGCCTCTCACTTTCTCTGTTATCTGCTCCTTACATTCTATAATTTCTCAAGCACAGGGGAGACTCAGTTGACCAATGATCACTGGATTAACCCTTACTACACTTAAAAAATATGAGCGTTTTGGGCTAGATGATTTTTTTCTTCCTTTTCTTTTTTAAATTAACAAGCATTCATTTTCTTTCTCCTCCATACAAAACAAAGCCCTTGTAATGTATATGCATAATTAGGCAAATCGAAGTCCCATATTGGCCATAATCAAAAATGTGCGTGTCATTCTTTATATTTAGTCCATTAGCTCTCAGCCACGAGGAGGGTAGCATTCTTCATCAGTCCTCTGAAATCACAGTTTTTCATTGAGTTGATAATAGTTCTCAAGTCTTTCAAAATTGTTAATTAAAAAAATATCATTTAGGGTTAGTTTTCCTACTGATGCTCCTTTCACTCTGCATCAGTTCACATAAGTCTTCTCAGACTTCTCTGAAACCATACCTTTTATCATTTCTTATGGAATAATATTATTACATTACATTAATATTCCATAATTGCTAAGCCATTCTCCAACTGATGGACACCCTCATAATTATGGGGTCTTTGCTACCCCCCCCAAAAGAAGCTACAAATAATTTTCTACATATAGGACCTTTTCCTCTTTTTTCATCTCTTTGGGGACATAGACCTAGTGATGGTATTACTGAGTCAAAGGATAGACACAACTTTTGGGGCATTGCCATCGATTCCAGAATGGCAACACCAAGTGACAGCACCACCAACAATGTGCCTGTTTTTCCAAACCCCTCCAATATTTGTCATTTTCCTTTTTTTTCAACTTTGCCAATCTGATGGAGTGACACCTCAGAATTACTTTAATGTGAGGTTCGCTGTTTATCAGGGATTTGAAACATTTTTTTCATCATTATAGATAACCTGGATTTCTTCCTTTGAAAACTGCCTGTTCATATATTTTGACCATTTATCATTTGGAGAATGACTTTTACAGAATAGATGGTTCCTAAAATAAGCTATGAGCTTATCATCATGGAGGCAGCTAGATATCACAGTGGATAGAACGTAGGACCTGGATTCAGGAAGACCTGAGTTCAAATCTAGACTTAGATACTTATTAGCTGTGTGATCCTGGCCAAGTGACTTAAACCTCTGTGTGACTCAGTTTCCTCAACTGAAAAATGAGGATAATAACAGCACCTATCTTCCAGGGTTGCTATGAGGATCAAATTACATATTTGTAAAGGCCTTAGCACAGTTCTTGGCACATAGTAGGAATTTCCTTCCTTCCTCCTTCCCTCCCTTCCTTCCTTCTTCCCTCCCTTCCTTCCTTCCTCCCTTCCTTCCTTCCTTCTTTCCTTCCTTCCTTCCTTCCTTCCTTCCCTCTCTTTCCTTCCCTCCCTCCCTTCTTTCCTTCCTTCCCCTTCCTTTCCTCCCTCCCTTCTTTCCTTCCTTCCTTTTCCTTCCTTCCTTCTCTTTCCTTCCTTCCTTCCTTCCTTCCTTCCTTCCTTCCTTCCTTCCTTCCTTCCTTCCTTCCTTCCTTCCTTCCCTCTCTTTCCTTCCCTCCCTCCCTTCTATCCTTCCTTCCTTTCTTCCTTCCTTTCTTCCTTCCTTCCTCCCTTCTTTCCTTCCTTCCTTCCTTCCTTCCTTCCTTCCTTCCTTCCTTCTACTCTTTCCACTATACTTTGCTACCTTTCCACTCTAGATTCTGGGCCCCTGTTAGAAGGGTCTCCTTATTTTCCCTTGAGCTGTCTTCTACAAGAATGTTGCCAACATCGTGAAATTCCCTTCAGCAGGCAGTGAGAGGAACCACTGAAGAAAGATGTGATGTATATTTAGTTTAGAGGAAAGAAAACTTCCTGGGGACATGATTGCTGTATTCAAATATTAAAAGGACTGGCATATGGAGGAGGGTTTAGATTTGTTCAGTTTGACTTTAGAGAACAGAATTAGGACCAATGAGTAGGACTAACAGAGGCACATCTTGTCCTGATGTCAGGAAAATCTTCCTCCTAAATAGAGCTCTGCCAAAGTGGCATGAGACTTCTGGGAGACAGTAGGTCCCTATCTCTGGCTATCTCCAAGTGAAGGCTGGATTACTGCTTATGGACCTTGTAGACCTTGTTCAGGTAAGGGCTGGCTAGAGGGCATCTGAGATTCCTTCCCTCTCTGAGATGTTGTGTGTGGTTTGTATTCCACTCCATCTGGGGATCTATTGGATGACGAATCTACCTCATTTGGCTCGAGTCCCCATTCTAGGTCGGTTGGCACCTTCTAAAATCATTTAAACTCAGTGTGTGCACCAGGCTAGCAGAACGGACAAGGGGCAGGTATTGATGTAATAAAATGTTTAATTGGAAAGGAATCACAGAGCAAAGCAAACACATCTCAACACTCATTCCTGAAAGGGTATAAACTCATGGGCAATTCCTACCAGAGTAGGCTGAGTAAACTGTCTCTGGGACTCATACCTGTAATCTGCAAAAAATCTCTCAGTTTCTGTCTCTCTGTCTCTCCCTCTCCTATCTCTCTCTCTGTTTCTGTGTCTCCTTCTCTTTTTGTCTCTCTGTCTCTCTCCTATCTCTTTCTCTCTGTGTGTCTTTGTCTGTCTGTGTCTCTTGCTTTCTCTCTCTCTCTCTGTCTTTCTCTCTCTCTTGTTGCTCTCTGTCTCTATCCCTCTCTGTCTCCCTCCCTCCCTCTCTTTCTCTCTGGATAGGGCACTGGACTTGGAGTTAGGAAGACCTGGCTTCAAATTCTACCTCAGACCCCTATTGGATGACCTTTTGCAAGCTACTTAATCTTTCTTGGCCTCAATACCCTCATCTGTGAAATGAAGGGGTTTGGACTTGACCTTTCCTTTCTGGCTGTAAGCCCAGCCTCCTTTCTGCTTCTTTTACTCTTTTGCCTTTTTCTATCTTCGTGTTCAAATTAAAAGCCTGTTTGGTGTTTCAGGGCATGGTGGTGCTGAGTGGGGGAGGGGCGAGGGTTGGTCCATTTGGTGGGGACATCAGGGAAGATGAGTGTGATCCATAGCATCAGGAGGAATTCGGGCTGAAAAGGTCAACAGGCTTCAAATTGGAGTCAGCTCAGGAAGCATGATAGCAACTCTTACATATGTATGCCTGAGAAATAATGATCTGTTTACTAAGGAAATTGTCAACAACTGTCATATCCCCTCCTACCCAGCCCATGGCAGATGTATGGAGATCGGGGTTGGAAAAGCCTGGTGAATTATTCAAAGGCAGCTGAGCTGAAATCTTTGGAATCTGAGGAGTTTCTACACATCTCCTCCCCCACCATTGGAGGGCACATTTCCCTTTCTCCACATTACCCACTTGTAGTCTGCCGTGGCATCCTGGGGCAGTGGCCTTAAGTATGTCTCAATTTTTCCCTTTAAGGTAGAGAGGAGCAAGATGCTGAATCAAGGAGGGACTGGATTCCTGCTGGTCCCTTTCCTTATTCTAAAAAAAAAGGTGTATGTCTATACAGTGAGAGGTAGTGTTGTCTAATGGTTAGGGAGCTGGCCTCAGATCCGGGAAGAGCTGAGTCCAAGTCTTACCTCTGGAACATATTGACTTTGTGATCTTGCTAAGTCCCTTGACCTCTCAGGGACCCCAACAACTCTCCAAGATGGTAAATTACAGAGATGGCACCAACCTTCATTGGTTGAAGGGGATGCCTCACCAGGAGCTCCTGTGAAATTACAGATCCAGTTCTTTTCTCTATAAAGGTTTCACCCAACAAGTCCTGCATGTAGGGCCAATGCCATCTAGTCCAGCCTTAGCCTCCTAGCTCCTACTACCCCTAATTTACTTTGAATTTAGTCTCATACATTTATTTATATACGTCACCTCCTTCAATAGAACATAAGATCCCAGCAGGCAGGGACTGTTTCATTTTGCTTTCCCCTCCTTGACATCTAGCACTGTGCCTTGCACAGATGGTAGGCACTTAAATAATGCTTGCTGATTGATCGCCTTTTCTTATCCCTATATTCTCTTCTCCCCCAAGTTATCTCATATAATTTGTCACATACATGTTGTACCCTCCTTGCCACCCCCCACCCCCAGTAGTATGTAAGTTCCTTTAAGACAAAGGCTTTCCCCTCTCCCATTTTATTTTTGTGCCCCCATCGCTTGGCAAAGTGCCTTGCATATTTTGGGCCCTTAATACACGCTTCCAGGATAGGATTGGATTGGATTCAGTCCCATCTCCAGATCTGGAGCGGCAGATGCTGGTGCTGGAAAGATTCATGGTGACAGTAGGTGGGGTTATTAATGAGGGAGCCTGTCAGAATATCAGGCCCTCTCTATTTTTCAGGGTTTGTTTTGCTAGAATAGATGAAGGGCCCTAATTCATGCTTCAGGCTCAGGGCTGGGGACCATTATCAAGAGGAGGTGGGAATGGGCTTTGGTAGCAGTGACAAATAGAAAACATATCGCCCCTCTCCCCGCCTCCACCACCAGCCAGGGAAATAGATGTGCCAATACAGAGTTATGCTGTTACAACCTATGGTCTCTTAGAAAATCAAATCCAAGGTCAGCAACCAGTCAAGGATGCTGGGACACAAATGTCTTTTATTTCCAATAATAAATAATCCCTGTGGTGGGCACATCTTGCTGGCTGCTGCTGGTTTTCAAGATTGGGGGTGGGGGATGGGTTAGATTCCCTTCTTTTTTTTTTTCTTCTTTCTCCCTCCATCCTTCCTATACCCCCTTCTTTTCTAAGGGAGATAAATGGCCCTTTCTCTCCCAGGTTTCTATAAATAGTTAAAGAATTATAATTCCTGCCCTCCAACAGGAAACAGAGCCATTGTGCATAGGAAAGTTGTAGAAGAACTGGTGGATTTTTGTTGGGGAAGAGAGGGGAGGGGCTACCTTCTGCTTTCTTCTGGCCCCAAGTCTGGGCCATTTTTGACTCTGAGCTCTTATCTTTAGAAGCAGGGGAGCAGAGAAGAAAGGTTATTGGATTTGGAGGCCCAGACCTTGGGTTCAAATCCTGATCAGTACCCATAGAGTATAAACTCCTTGAGGGCAGGGATGGTTTTGTTTATGTCTTTCATTCTCGGTGACTGGCACAGAGTCCCTAAATGGGCTGATTGACATTTAGGGTTTGACAAATGACTCCATTTTCACAAACCTTAATTTCTCATTTGTAAAATGGGAGGGGCCTCTGAGATCCCTTCTAGCCCTAAATCCATAGCAATAATTCGTTCTCCTTAATAATTTGTCTGAGTCTTCATGACCCCCATTTGGTGGTTGGTTTTTTTTTTTTTTGGCAAAGATACAGGAGTGGTTTGCCGTTTCCATCTCATTTTACAGATGAGGAAACTGAGGCAAACAGGGTGAAGTGACTTGCTCAGGGTCACACAGTTAGTAAGAGTCTGAGGCTGGATTTGAACTCAGGAAGATGAGTCTTCCTGACTCCGGGCCTGGCGCTCTATTCACCTAACTGCCCCCCGTAACAATAATAGCTAGCATTTTATATAGTACTTTGCATTTATTGTCTCATTTGATCCTCATAAAACCCTGGAGGGGGGTGCTATTATGGTCCCCCTTTCATAGATGAGGCAAACAGAGGTTAAGTGACTTGTCCAGGGTCACACAGCTAGGAAGCATCAGGAACAGCACTGGAACCAAGGTGTTTCTGACATTGAGGCCATCCCTTGATCGCATAACACTGTCTTTCCTCTTCTGTCTGGAAGGTGCTTATCAGGCATTCCTTGAATCAACCAGTCAAAGAAGGGTACTGATGATGCTGTCCTGGGGCCCCAGCTTTTTTTTTTTAAATCATGGTCCAGGTGTGTCAACAGAGGAGTGTGGGATGGAGAGCTTAGAATGGAATGCGATGCATCCCACCTCATTAGTGATTCTCAGCACTTTACCGAGAAGATGCTAGTATTTTAACCAGCACCAGCTGTCTGTTTATGACCTAAATCTCCGGTCCTCAGCACCCAGCCCAGTGCTTGGCACACAGTAGGCACCTAATGAATATTTGTTGGAAGGACTTGAATGAGAGAAGGAAGGCGGAAAGCAGGCAGATATATCTGGGCAGGTTGGGGATGCTGGGGGCCCCAGCTTCCCATTTCTGCAATGAGGCCGCTGCTGGGAAATCTCTGAGGCTTGGGAAGGCCCATTGAGCCAACATTCCTTCTGTTCTTTTGATCTAGGTGACAGATGACCCCTGAATGGTTTCCTAATGATCCTTGCAAGTTTAGAATTCTAGAAACAGGGGGAGCCTTGTTTATATCTGCTCTGTTAACACTGCTGCTTCGAATTCAGATTTTAGTCAGCAGGGACTAATATCTCTGCAGGGAGCCTGGAAATGCAGTGGGAAATTCAAATCCTGCCAGAGGAGAGATCAAAATGAGGTGAAGGCTGCAGCCCTCTCCCTCCCCTTTCCGCATCCTTCCTCCCTCCCTCCAGTAGTAGCTGGAAAGGCCTGCAGGCCTAGGGAAATGACATTCCAAGAAGCAAGCCCCCTAACGTTTGACTGAGGCCTAGCTGATTGGATATTGCTGGGAAAAGGGGCCCCTGGGCCAGATCTTTTCAATCCTTCTGTTACATGTAACTTGTATTTATTTCAGCTGCTAAGTTCAAATGAGATGACTGCTTTGTGAATCTTAAAGTGATGTATAAACAGTAGCTATTGTCATTATTATTAATTGATAATATTATTAATAATAGCTAGAATTTATATAGTGCCTACTACGTTTCAGGGGTGGGTAACCTGTGGCCTTGAGGCCACATGTGGCCCTCTAGGTCCTCAAGTGTGGCCCTTTGACCAAATTCTGTGAAATTTGGATTCTGTCAAAGGGCCACACTCGAGGACCTAGAGGGCCACATGCAGCCTTGAGACTGCAGGTGCCCCATCCCTGTTAGGCACTGTGCTAAGTGGTTTACAAATCTGGTCTCATTTGGTACTCGAAAAACCTTAGGAGGTTATAAATATCATTTTTTTATCATTATGCAAAACACTTTCATAATAGTCATGTTGTGAAAGACTATATTTCCCTCCATCCTATCCTGTTCCCATGGAGGTAAATATTGGTATTATTCTGATTTTACAGTTGAAGAAACTGAGGCAGATGTAGGTTAAGTAACATGCCCAGGATCACACAGCCATTGAGAATCGGGTGCTGGATTTGAATTCAAGCCTTCCTGACTCTGGGGTAACTAGGTGGACTTATTTTCCTGAGTTCAAATCTGGCTTCAGATGCTTCCTAACTGTGTGACCCTGGACCAGTCACTTCACCCTGTTTGCCTCAGTTTCCTCATCTGTCAAATGAGCTGGAGAAGGAAATGGCAAACCACTCTAGTATCTTTGCCGAGAAAACCCCAACTGAAGAGTTGGACTCAACTGAACAACAACTTCCTGATTCCATTAGATGGTAAACTCCTTGAGGGCAGGCACTGTCTTTGGCCTTTTTTCGTATCCCAAGTCCTTAGCACAGTGCTTGGCACACATTAGGTGATTAATAAATATTTATTGGTTGATTGACTCCAGTCCCAGCAGTCTATCCACTGTGTCACATAACCGTAATATTATTGTCATCGTTGGTGGTGGTGTTGGCTTGGCGGTGGTAATTTGGTTCTAAGACATGCCTCGCTTGAGGGTAAGTTAGTATGTAAGTTCCTTCAGGGCGGGGTTTGTTTTTTTACTTTTACACCTTCAGAACCTACTACAGTTGCCTGGCTCATGATAGAGGCAGTTTATTAAGGATTGTGATAGGTGGATTGTCTCAAAAAAGTCATTTAGCAGAGTGCCTGACACATAGTAGGTGATTAATAAATGCTTGTTTATGATTAGAAGACCATAAGGGGCGTAAACATAGATAAGTGGGGATGTTGGGGTTTGAATGGAGGGCTCCTGATAAATAGAATTGCCTTCACCTAATCGAATTGATGAAATTACGGAGCATAAGGGGGACATAATTAGACATTAAGATTTTACCCTTTGAGTGATTTCATTCATAGCTTGTAAAAGGAGTGGAATCCTGAGAGGCTTACCCCCTAAATGACCTTTTTTCAGATTGTAAACATTGTAAAGAGGGCAAGATATTTTGTAGGAGACATTGAACCCTAAAAAGGAGGCCTGCAGAGGAGTCCAGCTGAGCTATGGAGAAGAGCAGACCTGGGAAGCACAATGGCGTAACCTTCCCAGAAGATATGCTACACCCAGGAAGTCATCATGTAAAGAGAAATGAAATCAAGGCCCTATAGTGCCACAGGTATTAGCTGCCCTGACCATGTGCATTCCCTAGATGGGTGCTTTTCTGGGAGTGTATGTCCACTCTTTCTAGTAATGTGTATATTTCAGGGAGAATATGCCCAAGATTTACTGGGAGAATGTTTTGTAGCTACATTCCCACAATGCCATTTTAAAAAATGCCTTTGTTTTGAGCTCATTACGTCCTCTGGCTCATTATTAAAGGTAAACACACTAGTGGGGGCCCATGAGCTGTAGTTTTAAGAATATAGACTCATAGAGTTTCTTGAACCTTTGTTAGAGTCATCTTCTGGTTCAACTAGTTCAAGTTGGAGGGGCAACCCATAAGGAGGGGAGGGTTACATAAATATTTGTAGAGTAAATGGAAAAAGGAAAGAGACCAAAGTAGGCATTCTCCACCTCTATGAAGTAAGGGGATAAGCTGATTTAGAGTCAAGACACCCTAGGGGAAAATCGAGCTTACCAGGGAAGTTTAAAAAGAAAATCTCTTATTCCCCAGACTCCCTGAAGAAGGGCTTTGCTACTTTGGTTCAGGGCTGGCGGAAGCCTGTCTGAATTACAAACTGGCCATAATTCCCTCTTGTTTACTTAACTTGAGGTCTCCAAGCTGTTGGAGGCCAGTTAGTGTTAGCTAAAGCCGGGAGCCTTTGTGGGGATAGGAGTCCTGGCTTAGGCAAGTTTGATGGATGACCCTTGGGCCTGTTTAGAATCATGCCAAATGAAAACTCTCCAGGCATCTTCCTCCTTCCACAGGGACTGTTTGAACTGAGCATGACTCTGATCCTCTTCTGCAAAGTTAGGCAGAGGGGAGGCTGTGAGGAGCGCAGCTTCAGAGACACCACCTGAGAAACAAAGTCTATTTGTTTGACATTTATAAGTGGGTCTGGGGCCAAGACATCCTCAGAACCTTGAAGAGTCCAAATTTGGAATTCGGCATGTTCAGAGTTTATAGACGGAAGGTATTCTTTTTTTCCCTTTTTTGGAGGGGGCGGGGCAAGGCAATCAGGGTTAAGTGACTTGCCCAAGGTCACACAGCTAGTAAGCATCAAGTGTCTGAAGCCAGATTTGAACTCAGGTCCTCCTGACTTGAGGGCTGGTGCTCTATTCACTGTGCCACCTAGCTGCCCCTTTCTTTTTCTTTCTAAGAAGGCACCAGTATCACTATAATTTGCCCTGGTCGGAGCTGGAATATTCATTCATTCATTTAATCAGTAAGCATTTATTAAGCAGCTGCTGTATACCAGGCTATGCAAATTTAAGTTCTATTCTGAACACCACATTTTAGGAAGAACCTGGGGAGATCACTTAATTTACCTGGGCCTCAGTTTCCCCATCTATCAATGAGGGGCTTGGACTCTGAATCCCTTCTGGCTTCAGGTCTGCGATCCCATGATTGACAATGTGGAGACGGTTGAGCATGTCTGAAGGAGGCTCAACGAGGATGGTGAAGCAAGGATGGAAGAAATGAGGGATGTTTAGCCTGGAGAAGAGAAGACTTGGGAGGGGCTTGAGAGCTGTCTTCAAACGTTTGAAGGGTTGTGCTTCGGATCAGAGATTAAGTTGGAAGGGCTTTCACCATGTGGGACAGCACAGCCCTGGGACAGTTACTGAATTTGTACCTTCTGTTGACATTTCTCAGTAACTCTCTCTTTGTAAAATCTAATTCATTTGACTTGGTTAAATGATACTGGAGCACTGATCACCCAAGAGTACCAAGGAGAGAGGGAAAATACTGGCTGTAAGTGGAGGTTGATATTGAGAACACAGTGGAAAGGGAGCTTGAGCTGATGGCATTAGAAAGGAAGTCCAACCCCTTAGGGGGCAGCTAGGTGGCGCTGTAGTGCATAGAGTATCAGGCCCGGAGTCAGGAGGACTCATATTCCTGAGTTCAAATGTGACCTTAGATGCTTGCTAACTGTGTGACCCTGGGCAAGTCACTTAGTCCTGTTTGCCTCAGTTTCCTCATCTGAAAAAATGAGCTGGAAAAGGAAATGGCAAACCACTCCAGGATCTTTGCCAAGAAAATCCCAAATTGGGCCGCAAAAAGTCGAACATGACTGAATATAACCGAACAACAAAAAAATCTATTGGGGTGCTCCCAGAACCCCAATGGGAAGATGTAGCCATGCTCTGGGAACCCAGCCTCTCATTGGTATTGGAGGATTATGATAAAAGAAGAGAATAAGCATTTATTAAGCACCTACTGTGTTCCAGGCACCATACTAAGCATTTTTTCAAATATGATCTAGTTTGATTTTCACAACAACCCGATGAAGTAGAGGCTATTATTATCCTCATTTTTCATTTGAGGAAACTGAGGCAGACAGCGGTTACGTGACTTCCCCAAAGTCACACAGCTAGTGAATGTCTGAGGCAGGATTTGAATTCAGGTCTTCCTGACTCCAGGCCCCATTTCTCTATCCACTGAGCCACCAGCTGCCTGTAATAGCTCCAAAGTCTCTACAGGCCACATGTGTATATATCTTCTTTATATCTAATATTTACTTGTTGTCCCTGCTGTTAGAATGTAAACCTTTTTAAGGCAGGGACGGTGCTGTTACTATTCTTCGCATCCCCAATGTTTAACACACATATTCCATGCATAGCGGGTGTTATTGACGGTTGCTGACTGACTCTCAGATGTTGTTGCTTTCTGTGTTTGTTCTCGTGAAGCGTAAAGACTCCAAGGCCCGAAGTCTATGAATCCTTCCAATGGAATGCTTTGGGTCAGGGGGAACATGAACTCAGGTCCTCCCAGGCCCTTAGGCTCCCAACCCAGGAGTCCTCCTTTCCACAGCCAAGAGCTTGCCAAGGCCTATCCTTTCCACTTCAACCTCTCTTTTATACCACCCCGCCTCCCCTTATCCCCATCCTGGTGCAGGCCCTCACTCCCTTGGACTATGGTGGGTCAACCTGCCTCCAGACTCTCCCCACTCCATTCAGCCGCCAAAGAGATTTTCCTGAAGTGCATTTTACAGCACTACACCACTGTCTCTGATCTAATACAAAGTGCTCTATTTGGGCTTTGAAGCCCTTCCTGACCCATCCCCCTTTCCCTTTCCAGTCCTCTTACACCTTACTCCTCAATACAAACTCTTCGATGCAGTGACACTAGCCTCCTGGCTGTTCCACAAACAAGACATTCCATCTCCCAGTTCTGAACATTCTCTCTGACTCACCCCCATTTCTGGAATGCTCTCCCTCCTCCACTCTGCCTACCGACCTCCCTGGCTTCCTTTAAATCCCACCTAAAATCCCCCCTTCTATAGGAAGTCTCCCCCCACCCCTCTTAATTCCAGTGCCTTTCCTCTGTTAATTATTTCCTGTTTATCCCATCTATTGCTTGCTTTGTCCATATCTGTTTGCGTGTTGTCTCTCCTGTTAGATTATAAGCCCCTTGAGAGCAGGGACTGTCTTTTGCCTCTTTTTGTATCCCCTGTCCTTAGCCAGTGCCTGGCACATAGTAGGTGCTTAATAAATATTACTGACTGACTAATACTAGTGCTTGCCTCTGAGGGTTGTTGTGAGGATAAATGAGATATTGGCAAAGTGCTTGGCAAACTCTGAAGCAGTATAGAAATGCTAACCACGATTATAATTATTAAGCAGAACAAGACGAATTCTTCCGCTTGGTGACCTTTAAGTACTTGAAGACAGTTATCGATGCTCATTGATTTCTTCCCTCCCCAAGTCCTCTCTTCTCCACATCTTTCAGTTGATTCGTGCATGGCATGGAATTGAGGCCTTGCACCATCCTCATCACCCTCCTGTCGATGTCATCCCACTTATCAACGTCCTTCCCAAATGCTGGTGCCCAGAACTGAGCCCAGTAGACCAACTATTGTCTGAGCGAGGCACAGTCCAGAGGGACGATCGCTCCCGATGCCTGGAAGCCATATCTTTTGTAAGGCAGTGCTCTTCCCTCTCCCCCAATACAGAACTTGTATTTGGTGGATCCTTTCTCTGTGAGCCATAGGAACAAATGAAATGTAGTGTGGTACAGTGCTAGGGTCCTGGCTTTGGTGTCAGGAAGAAGAGACAGGTTCAAGTCCTCTCTTTGACTCATCTAGTTATGTGGCCATCGAGACAGTATCACTAAGGAGCTTTGTAAGTCTTAAAATGCTACATAAAGGTGAGCTATTAATGATCTCATTTGCCTCCTTTTTTCAGATGGGCCATGGAGAGTCATTTGAAGGTGACTCTCTACATGTCCAAGTTAGAGAGAGAGTGTTGATTTGTATAGGTGGAAGGAGTTTCCCATACCAGGAAATCCCCACACTGATAAAATTATAGGTTTAGGGGGAAAAAAGCCAGAAGTGATCCTAATTTTGGAGAGAGCTCCTTCCTGAACCTAAAGTGACTCAGACAAATTCATCTGGAATCCCTGGGCGGCTGTGCACAGAGCTGGGGCTCCCCACTCAACGATTAATTTGTAAATGCTGGCATATGGCTCGCCCACCCGCTGTCTGGCGGGGAAGGGCAAGCTGTCTGCAGAGACCCACCATTAGTCATTGTCAGCTCTGCCATTCTTTGGTCTTCTCCCCCAAATGGCTGTGGTCTCCACTGGGGAAACTCTGGGTCTATGAAAAATGATGCAGAGCTCTGGGGCTCTTCCTTCTCTGGGGGTCAGGTGGGGCAGAGGGAGAGTGTGGGTTCCTCGTGGAGTTTCTACTGTTTGTAAGGTGGTGATGGTGGGAAATAGGGCAAGAGGACTGAATTTTGGTGTCCTTTCTTGACGTCCACTGTCTTCCCTTCAGTCAACCACTCAACAGTCCCTTATTAAATGCTTAATATGTACCGGGCACTGTTGCAATGTTGTTGTTGTTCAGTCATGTCTAACTCTTCGTGACCCCATTTGGAGTTTTCTTGGCATTTCCTTCTCTAGCTCATTTTACAGATGAGGAAACGGAGGCAAACAGGGTTAAATGACTTGCCCAGGGTCACACAGCTAGTATGTGTCTGAGGCTGGATTTGAACTCATGTCTTCTTGACTCTAGGTCTGGCACTCTATCCACTGTGCCACCTAACAGGTGCTGATACACATGAGCTCATTTGATGATGGTCCACCAGCCCAAGGCAGCAAGGTGTAGTGGGAGTGGAGAGACTTGGATTTGAATCCTGCCTCTGACATTTTATTAGCTGTGTGACCAAAGGCAAATCACTTGATCTCTGAGCCTCAGTTTCCACATTGATAAAATAGGGACAGTACATGCCCATGGTACCTACTTTATAGAATGGTGGTAATGACCAAATGAGACAATATACATCAGACTCACCATCCCTGTGATTCCCTAGGCCCACATTCCCATTTCCCTATACAAGTGTGTCCTATAAGTCTTAGTGCGATTTGAAGCTATTAAAGCATAATAGTTCTTAATATTAGTAACATTAATTATTAACAACAACCAACAAATTAGCCTCATATTATCAACATTATTTACTTAATTACTGCCAATGACACATTGCCATCAATATTTAATTATTTATTAATTAACATGTATACTGATATGTAATTACATAAAATTTTATAATAATAATTAAATATAATTATAAAGATTTAATAATTGATTATAGTGATTAATAACCATCTTAAATAATGGTGATGATATTAATAATTCATACTAATATAGATAGCCAGTAAGTCAGTAAGCTTTAGGAGCTTCGAACTGCACTAAGAATTTTTGGACACTTTTTATATGTTATTTCCCCCTTTCAGAATATGAGCTCCTTGAGGGCAGGATGATATCACTTTTGTCTTTGTATTCCCAGTACATATGTAAGTAGCAGGAATTGGCTTGGTAGATCATTGGTATTTACTAAATTCATTTTCATTCATTCATACCATTGCCTGTAAGGTCTGTATCCTTGTTACTGTATGGACTGACTTCATGATTCACCAAACGGTGCTTTATTTTTTCCCTTGGAAGCCTGCTCAAAATTTTGTTTTCTTTTTTTTTTCTTTTAAATGTTATGGTTTCGCATCCTTGGTGGCAGTGAGTGGAATTTTTGTTTTGTGGTGCCAACTTTACAGGAGGCACCACTATGCGTTCCTGGCAGAGCAGAACGATCCATCCAGGCCTTATCAAGGAAGCACAGAGACCAGCTTGGATCATTCCTTGGGAACCTGCTCTGTGTAGTTCTCTTTCTTTCTCCCCTTCTTTGTATGGATGGTCTGTCCTGAGAAAGTCTCTACTTCTCATGGACTGATCTGTGCCATCTTCTGCCATCCGTACTGGGTTTCTGTGACATTGCTCACCCCACCACCAATTCCCCAGAGTTCCCTGGGAGTGCATCATGGGGGTGTCTTTTAATGTAAAATGATGGGTAAACACAGGAGTTGGGTAATCTTAAAACTCAGAATCTCAGAGCTGGAAGGGACCCCAGGCACTATCCAGTCCAAGCCTATCTGTTCTAGGATCCCTCATGTAACTCCCATGGACAAATTGCCATCTATTGCATTTGTAGACAACTCTCACTGTTAGGAAATTTTTCCTCATATACTTGTCTTCCTTTGCTCCTCATTTTCCCCTTATCTTAGCCAAGTGCAACAAGCTTCCCTGAAGCTCTTCTTTAAATACATGAAGACAGCTCATGCCATTGTTTAAGTCTTCCCTACTCTAGGCTAAATATTCCCAGCTCCTTCAGCCAGTCTGGTATCATACGATTTCCAGTCTGCTGTCTCCCATGCCTGCACTTCTTTTTCCTCATCTCCACCTCCAGGCTCCTCCAGCTTTCTTCAAGTCCCAGCTCAAAGCTCCCCTTTTTTAGGAAGCCTTTCCTGAACCCCTTCAATTCTAGTGCCTTCCCACTGTGGGTTGTCTCCAATTTGTCTTTTAGGTATCTTGTTGGCACACAATTGTCTGCATGCTATCTCTCCTATTAGAATGTGAGTTCCTTGAGGGCAGAAATGTTTTTTTTTTCCTTAGCACAGCTCCTGGCACATAGTAGGAACTTAATAAATGTTTGTTGACTGACCGCATGACTCTCACCACTCTTGTCCTTCTTTTCTGGACCTTCTCCAGGTAATCAATGAATTTACTAAAATTGTAGAGCTCAAGTTAACTCCAGAGTTCCAGATATGATCCAATCAAGGCAGAGCTGACAGGACCATTGCCTTGTTGGTCCTGGGCACCATGCCTCTCTCAAAGCAGCCCAAGATCATATTAGATTTTGGAGCTGTCATGTAATCATGTTGACACAGAGTGAATTTGTATTCCACTAACAACCCCATATCCTGAGAATACCCATCACTTAACTTCAGTATACCTCAGTTTCCCCAGATGTAAAACAGGCAGGATAATAGCATGGTGTTCAGGAGAGCCAGCACCTCTGCTGTGAGGGCTTTCCCAACCCTTTTCAGAGCAGCTCATCCACCTTTGGTGCCTACCTGATTCACCCAACTCTCACCTGTGGCTCCAGGAAGCTGTTACACCTCAGTAAAACTTTCCTGGGAGATGGGTTAAACCAGGTTGAGGGTAGCTGACAGGTCTCAAACCCATTGGTGATTTGGGGGTGGGGTTGTCTACCCCAAGCATGTGAAGACTTCCCGGTAGAGTGGGCAGATGAAAACAATTTGTTCCATTGGCCATGAAGGTGGCTGAAGCAGGTGCTGTGGAGCGCTTAGAGCTTGGTCAGACATCAAAGATGCCAAGGTCATCCATTGCATGCTGGGTCATCGTTGGTCATCTTGACTTTTGTCTTGCCATTGGACTTTGATGATTCTGGAAGAGAGAATGAGGCTGACGACTTTGTGCATCACTTCAACCCATTTCACGCATGAGTCAAAATGTCACCCTGTGATGTTATCAATCTTCTTCAAAAATGAAGGACAGTCTCCCAGGGTTGTTGTGAGGATGAAATAAAGGGTGTGACAAACTTTAAGGCTATCTAAATGGGAACCATTATTATTAATAATAACAATCACCTCATTTTTTCTCATGCAGTTCAGATAGGAATTGTCCTAGGCTAAGTCATTCTCCTGCCATTTTCCTTTTGTTTTTAATGTTCATGGACTATTGCACAAGTTGATTAATAAAATGTTTTTATAATTGTGTATTTTTATTATTATTCATACAATTATTCCTTTCACATTAAATAAGCAAGCACTTATTAAATGCTTACTGTATGCAAAACACTGAGGAGATGAAGGGGAAAGAAGAAAACAAGCATTTAATAAGTTCCTACTACATGCCAGGCACTGCACTAAGCACTTTAGAAATATTATCTCATTTAATAATAAGAGTTCAGAAATACAAAGATTAAAACAATCAATCAGTCAGTTTCAAGGGACCATTGCTGACCAGGGGGATCAGCAACAGTTTATTGGATTTAGACTTGGAAAGGACCCTAGAGACAAGCTCAATTCAACATTGTCATTTTACACATAAGGAAGACTGGACTATAGGTCAGAGGTGGGATTCAAATCCAGGTCCTCTGACTCAATCTCAGTGCTCTTCCCATAGTGCTTTGCTTTGCAGAGGAATTGACAATTGGACTAAAGGTTACATCACATTTCAGATATCTGTGACAGCTGAGGCTCAGGAAGCTGGGATATGTCAAGTGTCTTTCTTCCTACTGTTAATCAATCAAGCAGCAAGCATTTATTAAGTGTTTACTGAGTGCCAGGCACTCTTTTAGTCCCTGTGCATGAGAAGACAAAATGAAACAGTCCCTGGCCTCCAGGAGCCTGTGTTGGATTGGAGGAGACAAGATGTCCCTATAGAAGAATGTACAAAATAAAGTCAAGTGAAGGAGTGGTGTCCTACACCCCAAAGCCCAATTAATGTAACTAATAAGACAGCTCTGTGCCCTTTTATCAGGTGAGAGAATATTTTACTGGGTTGCAGAATTAATCAACTTAAGATTTTAAAGTAGGTGTGAGCAATTCCTACACACCTGTATAGAATCAATCAAATCACAAATTAGATACAAGTGAATGGCAGCAGGTGATGCCACATAGGGAATGTCTTCTGGTTGGTTAGAGAGAATCAGTCAAGGCAGTTTCCTAATTTGCTACTTCACTGAGAGGCCAATCTAGTCATAAGCTCTTTGAGAAGGAATGACTTAGAGGGGGAAGGAGAGACCCTCTTTCTTCCATCTCTTAGACTAGAGGATCAGTCAATTAATCAACAAACATTTAGCACTTATTGTGTACCAGGTTCTGTGCTAAGCATTGGAATGGATGACTTTGTAAGCTTCAAAAGGTCAGAAGATTTGGACTTCCCTCAGAACAACAGTGACTGATGGTAATATCTTTATCAAGAGTATGAACTAGATCCCCAGAGGAAAGGCAGCTTCAGTATTCTATAAGGGCACAGACCCTTAGAACCCAGCAGAGAGCTTCAAATACAAAAGAAAACTTCACAAGAATTCCACAAAGGGAGAAATGGAATTCTAGCCATCAGTGGCTGTGAATCATCCCTTTGCCACACATGCTTTCACTTATACTCTCTAAGCTTGAGTCCATTCTCCCTTGGATACTGTATGTACTTGTGGGAGAGTATGTCCCAGACTTTTTTTGGGGAGGAATATTTTTTGGAGGGGAAGTTTTTATGCCCAATATTTTTTACTCTACCACAATAGTGAAAATACCTTTTAGAAAAGCAAATTAACTCTGGATGGCTGATAATCAATAGGGAACACACCGGATAGGGGCTTATAAGTGATGGTACTAAAAAAATCTAACTTCTCAGGCCTGCCCCTAGAATCTGGAACCAACAAGAAGTCAGTGACCCTCTGGAGGCTTGATCTACCAATGAGAGTGGGAGTTGGGGAGTAGCCCCAGCAGGCGCTGGGGGTGGGGAATAGTTGGGGAGAGGGGAGGGAATCAGAGAAGCCTTCATGTAAAAGGTGACATTTAAGCTGACTTTTGGAAGTAAATTAGGAATTCTAGAAAGTAGAAGTGAGGAGGGAGGACATTCCAAACACGGGACACAGTCAGAGTAAAGATATAGAGATGGGAGAGAGATTGTTGTGTATGGGGAACAATAAGAAAGTTGATTTGGCTGGACTGGATAATGAGGAAAAGGGGAATAATGTATAACAGACTTCATGAAGGGGAGTAATGTTTAATAAGACTGTTTAATGAGGGAGATGCTCCATATCAATCTGCTAATTCCCTCATCTTCTTGAAAAGCCAGTCACCTCACAAGGGCATCCCTCCAGGCCCCAAACTCTTCTTCTGAGAGCACTGGCCCTCTGCCTCCAGCAGATGCTCTGACCGCAAAGGCCACACTCTTGACAACAATGTAATTAGGTTAATGGCCTGGCTGTCAGAAACTGAGTGACTAGCACTGGGGGACAGGTCCCCTGGGATGCATCTCATCAAGGCAGCCGTGAGATTTCAGCTAAGAGGAAGATGCTGGTGTAAAAAGCTGTCTGGAGCTGTCATACCAAGGTACTGGGCTTTCCTGGAAAATCAGTCTCTCTGTCTCTGTCTCTGTCTCTCTCTCTCTCTCTCCTCTCCCTTTGTGTCTCTGTCTATCTTTCTTCTTTCTTTGATGATAGGGGTGGGGGTGGTGGGTGATGGTAAAAGTCACCAGGAGAACAGAGCTTACGCACACTTGTTAACGCAGTAGCAAAGAGCAGACAGTGCCTGCTTAAAATGGCCCTTTGCAGATGTTCCTCCTTCTTCCCCACGCCCACCACCCTTTTGGGAATTCACTGTTCCAACTGCTTCTCAGTCTCAGCACGACCCAGGCCTTTCCTTGGTCTGTGTTTACTGCTGTAGGTAATCTAGAGAGTGGGAATCCAGCTGGCTGCTGTCCAAGGTCCCAAACAATAGGAACACAGCTATTGTCTTACTCCAACTATGCAGCTATCCTCCCAGGCTTGGCTTCTCCTCCCTCTTCCCCACATCCCACCCCCACACTATCTGCCCTTCTCTCCTTTCCCCTGCAAGGGCATTTATTTAGCTTACAGTGGTGAGCCAGCAAATTCTGTAGGAAAATATCCAACTTGGGGCTTGCTCACTTAGTCATCTGCCTACAGCAGGGCATCCAGCTGCCCAGGCGAACCCAAGGCCCTTCATGTGACTGGCTCATTAGGATTAAATATTTATAGAAAGCCATAAATGCATAGAGCCCCATGCAATAAATAAAAGCATTGCCAGAAATGCCGCCGCCTCAGCTCCCCGAGGAGCCTCCAGTCGAAAGGCAGGAAGCAGCTTCAGGACGCACCAGGCAGCGAGGCATCTGCTAGAATCGTGGGAGACCATTGGTCTGTGGAATTGAGCTCTTGACTCTTATACAGCCTTGAACTAGTTTCTGGTTGTTTCATGAGTGTTCATCTTATTGCACTATTCCAAAAGGTGAACTCCTCTAAAGCTGAGATTTCTTTCCATCTGTCTTTTTATTTTGTCCCTCCCTCTCACCTCCCTCCACCTCCCCAAGGATCTAGCAAGGATTAAGTAAGCAAGGGTCCCTCCCAGGTCTCACATTCCAGTACACCCAAAGGACTCATGATCTCATCAATGTTGACGTTCCCACCAGTAACAGAAATCAAAACTCATCAGTGCCTGCCTGTCCTTTGGAACTGTTATCCTAAGTTTGTCTTGGGGTCTACCCAATATATTAAGGGTCTTCCTCATACCTCTTTAAGTTGTGTGGATACCAAGGGCTGTCCACTGGCCAGCCCTTGTTTTTGCTGTGTGACTGGCCCACCTTTCTTTCTGTCATATATTTCTTTGATGATCTCCTTTATGCTATTTCTACATTACAAAAGTATTGTGGACTGCTCCCACCCACCATATGCCTCCCCATTGCCCTTTTGGTGATCCTTAATTTCATTTCTTTAGAGATTGATTTTTTTCCTGTGACTTGTAGCCTTAGAACATATGGAAAAATATTGTTATTTAAAAAGATGGGCCTCATCAACTGGGGTGCAGTTGAACAAATGGTGGCTGCCATTGTGCTGTATGAAATGGTACACCTGATGAATACAGAGAAGTATGGGAAGACTTACATGAACTGATGCAATGAGAAGTAATCAGAGCCAGGAAAACAATATACTCAATGACCACAACAGCATAAATGTAAAGGACAACCACCACCAAACAAGGGAAATTGAATGTTGTGAAAATGTAAAGAATAAGCTTGGCCTCAAAGCAGAGAGATGAGAAGATACCTATCCTCACTCTTTTGCAGAGGTGGGGGACCACAGATAGGGAACTTCACATATAACATCCCATTTCTCCATTGTATTGATGGTGTTGCTGAATTTTCCCCCCTTCCTCTTTAAAAAAACAACTTTGTTATAAGGGATGACTCTCTGAGAAGGGAGGGAAGAGGAGGGATACAGGGGAAAAGCTAGGTGATAAAAACCCATTAAAAAAAAGATGGGGCTTTGTTTCATTGAGGAGCTTGGGGACATTAAGAGATCTTTTTGGTCTCAAAAAGACAAGTAGGGACCCAAGTGCCTTTTGCTGGTCACCTCTGGAATCCCAGTAGCACACTGTCAATTTGCACTCTCCAAGATCTGTGTACTGATAGGCTCTCAATGAGAGCTTGTTGATTAACCTGTTCCCCAGTACAAATTGCTATTTTTAGGAATTGAGAGGCATTTATTTCTTGTGGCTGAGTGGTTCTTGTGTTTAGAAGTGAAGCACTGGGAAATAAGATAAGAGTAAAATTTAATTAAAAAAATAAAATGAATGAGAGAGAGACACAGAGACAGAGACACACCCACCCAAACACACACACACACACACACACACACACACACACACACACACATGGGGTGTGGGGGTGAGAGAGAGAGAGAGAGTGAGAGAGAGTGAGAGAGAGTGTGAGAGAGAGAGAGAGAGGGAGAGGGAGAGAGAGAGAGAGAGAGGGAGAGGGAGAGAGAGAGGGAGAGGGAGAGAGAGAGACAGAGAAGCAAAGCACTGATATCTGGTTCCTTGAGCTCAGGGAATGACTTATTTCCATCTTGGAAACAACTTTACAAGTAAGTTCTATCCACTTGGCAATAATAATAATGACCGCTAACATTTGTATAGCACCTACTGTGTGCCAGGCATTGTGCTAAGTGCTTAACAATTATAATTTCATTTGATCTTCACACCAACTCTGAGAGGTAGATACTATTATTATCCTAATTTTACAGATAAGGAAACTGAGGTAAACAGGTGGCGTGAGTTGCCCAGGGTCACACAACTAGCTGCCCCAACTGCTCCTCCTAGACTTTCCAATATCCATGAAAATGGGATGAGGGGATTATTGGGAATCCAGAGCCCAGATCAACCTGGTGTCAGAATCTTGACATTTTTGGTTAATAATTTTTGTTCCTGGAGTAAGTCTGGGTGAAAAGAAGCTTGACTGAGTCTATGAGAAGTAAGACTGAGGAACCTCAGGCAGATGGTGCAGTGGATTGAGTGCATGGAGTAGAGAAGACCTCAGTTCAAATCTGGCCTCAGATTCTTGCCAGCTATGTGACCATAGGCTAGTAACTTAACTTGTCTGCCTCAGTTTCCTCATCTGTAAAATGAAGATCCGTAACAGTACCTGAGTAATTGTGAGGATCAAGTGAGATCCTGTAAAATACCAGCTATCATTACTATTATCTAGTATTAACCTTGAAGGGTTGTTACATGGAAGAGGGATGAGATTTATTCTACCTGGCTCAGAAGCAGGATCAAGGGGTGGAAATTACAAAGAGGCGATTTAGGATTGATATAAGGGCAACCTCCCATTGAGTAACATTTGTTCAAGCATGGCATGGGTTGCTTTGGAAGAGAGTGGGCTCCCCCTTTCTGGAAGCCTTCAAACCAAAGTTGGATGATCCTTGGTTGGAGAGACTGGAGAGAGACAGTGTAGAGAGCATTCTTGTTCAGGTAGGGGTCAGACTAGCTGGTCTCTGAAATCTCTTCTCCAAATCCGTGATTCTGTGGCCCCAGCTAGTTACTGTCTAAAATATACTGGGAGTATGGGTCACCTGTCCTACAGTAGACAATTAATTTGTTAACCCTTCCCCTCCTCCACTCCCCACCTTCCACCTTGGTTATTGTGAGAACTTGATTTGGGCTGGGGAAAATTTCATTCTGTATTCTCTATGGAGAGAAAGTTTATTTCTTTCTGATCTGCATCTGTAAATTTATCTAAACCCTTCTTAAACTTTTAAAAAATTTATATTTTTATTTTTTTCAGTCAGCAAAAACTTACCTTTTCTCTTGACCTCTCTCCCATGCCAAACCCCTCCCCCTAACTGAGAATGAAAGAAAAACAAAATCCCTGCTGCAAACATGGATGGTCAAATCAAACAAATTTCTTCACTGGCTGTGTTAACAAATACACGTTTCATTCTGTACTCTGAGTCGTTCCCCTCTCTACAAGGGAACATGTTTCATCATTAGTCCTCTGGAGGCCTGGCTGGTCATTGTACTAATTCCTAATTCTTTCCAAGTCATTCGTTTTTATCATGTTGTTGTTATTGAATAAATTATGCCCCTGGTTCTGCTCACTTCACTTTGTATCAGTTCATATAAGTCTTTCTGGGTTTCTCTGAAACGCTTCTCTTCATCATTTCTTACAGCACAATAGTGTCTCATGAAATTTCTATTCCATACCTTATTCAGTCATTCGCTTTCTTAAACTTTAATTTTCAATTTGTTCATCTTTTAGGCGTGCTAACTTTAGTGAATTGAAGGCCACCCTCTCCTCATCTGTAAAAATGAGGGGACTGAACTATGATCTCTAGTCTCCTCCAGCTCAGATGTCCTATTATCTAAAGCCCCTCCCAGCTCTGACATTCTGTGTTCTAAGGTCCCTCTCAGCTCTGACATCCTGTGTTCTAAGGTCCCTCTCAGCTCTGACATCCTGTGTTCTAAGGTCCTTCTCAGCTCTGACATCCTGTGTTCTAAAGCCCCTCCCAGCTCTGACATTCTGTGTTCTAAGGTCCCTCTCAGCTCTGACATCCTGTGTTCTAAGGTCCTTCTCAGCTCTGACATCCTGTGTTCTAAAGCCCCTCCCAGCTCTGACATCCTGTGTTCTAAGGTCCCTCTCAGCTCTGACATCCTGTGTTCTAAGGTCCTTCTCAGCTCTGACATCCTGTGTTCTAAAGCCCCTCCCAGCTCTGACATTCTGTGTTCTAAGGTCCCTCTCAGCTCTGACATCCTGTGTTCTAAGGTCCCTCTCAGCTCTGACATCCTGTGTTCTAAGGTCCTTCTCAGCTCTGACATCCTGTGTTCTAAAGCCCCTCCCAGCTCTGACATCCTGTGTTCTAAGGTCCCTCTCAGCTCTGACATCCTGTGTTCTAAGGTCCTTCTCAGCTCTGACATCCTGTGTTCTAAAGCCCCTCCCAGCTCTGACATCCTGTGTTCTAAGGTCCCTCTCAGCTCTGACATCCTGTGTTCTAAGGTCCTTCTCAGCTCTGACATCCTGTGTTCTAAAGCCCCTCCCAGCTCTGACATTCTGTGTTCTAAGGTCCCTCTCAGCTCTGACATCCTGTGTTCTAAGGTCCTTCTCAGCTCTGACATCCTGTGTTCTAAGGTCCTTCTCAGCTCTGACATCCTGTGTTCTAAAGCCCCTCCCAGCTCTGACATCCTGTGCTCTAAGGTCCTTCTCAGCTCTGACATCCTGTGTTCTAAAGCCCCTCCCAGCTCTGACATCCTGTGCTCTAAGGTCCTTCTCAGCTCTGACATCCTGTGTTCTAAGGTCCTTCTCAGCTCTGACATCCTGTGTTCTAAGGTCCTTCTCAGCTCTGACATCCTGTGTTCTAAGGTCCTTCTCAGCTCTGACATTCTGTGTTCTAAGGTCCCTCTCAGCTCTGACATCCTGTGTTCTAAAGCCCCTCCCAGCTCTGACATCCTGTGTTCTAAGGTCCTTCTCAGCTCTGACATCCTGTGTTCTAAGGTCCTTCTCAGCTCTGACATCCTGTGTTCTAAAGCCCCTCCCAGCTCTGACATTCTGTGTTCTAAGGTCCCTCTCAGCTCTGACATCCTGTGTTCTAAGGTCCTTCTCAGCTCTGACATCCTGTGTTCTAAGGTCCTTCTCAGCTCTGACATCCTGTGTTCTAAAGCCCCTCCCAGCTCTGACATCCTGTGCTCTAAGGTCCTTCTCAGCTCTGACATCCTGTGTTCTAAAGCCCCTCCCAGCTCTGACATCCTGTGCTCTAAGGTCCTTCTCAGCTCTGACATCCTGTGTTCTAAGGTCCTTCTCAGCTCTGACATCCTGTGTTCTAAGGTCCTTCTCAGCTCTGACATCCTGTGTTCTAAGGTCCTTCTCAGCTCTGACATCCTGTGTTCTAAAGCCCCTCCCAGCTCTCACATTCTGTGTTCTAAGGTCCTTCTCAGCTCTGACATCCTGTGTTCTAAGGTCCTTCTCAGCTCTGACATCCTGTGTTCTAAGGTCCTTTTCAGCTCTGACATCCTGTGTTCTAAAGCCCCTCCCAGCTCTGACATCCTGTGTTCTAAGGTCCTTCTCAGCTCTGACATCCTGTGTTCTAAGGTCCTTCTCAGCTCTGACATCCTGTGTTCTAAGGTCCTTCTCAGCTCTGACATCCTGTGTTCTAAAGGTCCTCCCAGCTCTGACATTCTGTGTTCTAAGGTCCCTCTCAGCTCTGACATCCTGTGTTCTAAGGTCCTTCTCAGCTCTGACATCCTGTGTTCTAAGGTCCTTTTCAGCTCTGACATCCTGTGTTCTAAAGCCCCTCCCAGCTCTGATATCCTGTGTTCTAAGGTCCTTCTCAGCTCTGACATCCTGTGTTCTAAGGTCCTTCTCAGCTCTGACATCCTGTGTTCTAAGTCCTTCTCAGCTCTGACATCCTGTGTTCTAAGGTCCTTCTCAGCTCTGACATCCTGTGTTCTAAGGTCCTTCTCAGCTCTGACATCCTGTGTTCTAAGGTCCTTCTCAGCTCTGACATCCTGTGTTCTAAGGTCCTTCTCAGCTCTGACATCCTGTGTTCTAAAGCCCCTCCCAGCTCTGACATCCTGTGTTCTAAGGTCCTTCTCAGCTCTGACATCCTGTGTTCTAAGGTCCTTCTCAGCTCTGACATCCTGTGTTCTAAAGCCCCTCCCAGCTCTGACATCCTGTGTTCTAAGGTCCCTCTCAGCTCTGACATCCTGTGTTCTAAGGTCCTTCTCAGCTCTGACATCCTGTGTTCTAAGGTCCTTTTCAGCTCTGACATCCTGTGTTCTAAAGCCCCTCCCAGCTCTGACATCCTGTGTTCTAAGGTCCTTCTCAGCTCTGACATCCTGTGTTCTAAGGTCCTTTTCAGCTCTGACATCCTGTGTTCTAAAGCCCCTCCCAGCTCTGACATCCTGTGCTCTAAGGTCCTTCTCAGCTCTGACATCCCATGTTCTAAAGGTCCTCCCAGCTCTAACATTCTGTGTTCTAAGGCCCCTCCTGGCTCTGACATTCCTTATTCTAAGAGCTCTCCTAGCCCTGACATTTTATTTTCTGTGATTCAGAGTTCACCACTCACTGTCTAAACTTTTGTTTGTCATTAACCTTCTCTCAAACTTAATGACAGATTCCAGAGAGGTAGCTTAATGGAAGGTTTCACACTGGCCTTTTGGTCTGTTCATTCATTTAGAGAATCAGAGAATTACAGTCCCTCTGGGCTGACAGGAGCCTCAGAGGCCATCTACTCCAGTCTGGACCTGAACAAGAATCCCATCCATTATATCTCTCATGACAAATGGCTTTTCAGACTCTGCATGAAAATTTCTAGGCATGGGGAACCTCCTCCCTCCTCAAACTGTGGAACAGTTCCAATTGAAATTCGTCTTTCCATCAAACCTAAATTGGTCTCTCTGAAACTCCCCCTCCTACCCCACCTCTTCCTTGCCCCCCCATTTCTTGGCCCTCTGGGGCCAAGGAGAACAACACTAATCCTTCTTCCACGTGATGCCCTTGAAATATCTGAAGACAGCTATCATGGTGTAACCCTGAGTCTTCCCTTCCCTAGGAGCCAGAGAAAGATGGTGGGGAGTGGAATTTGGATGGAAAAGAGAAAGAGGGGGGGGGAAACTTGGGACCAATGGTGCCCTATTGTTATCAAATTCTCAAACCTTTCACAATCCATGCTCTGATGGTTGGAGGCATTGTGTCCAAAGAAACAGACCATGGGAGGTAGCATGGGAGGAGAAAGAACCCTGGATTTGGTGCCAGAAGACTTGGGTTTGAATCTTGCCTGTGCGACCCCGGGCAAATCATTTCATCCCTCTGTGCCCCATCTGTCCAATGAGAGGGTTGGACTGTGTGACCTCTAACATTCCTTCATCTTGGAATCCTTAGAATCCCTACTTTTGCCCAAAGCTCTGAGCCAATGTCACCTCCGGGATAAAGCCTTTCTTGGCCCACCTCAGTGCCAGTGCCTCTTCCCAAACATTTCCTTGTGATTTTATGGAATATACTTTAAACATACTGAGTGCACATGTTGTCCACCTGGAGAGAATAGAAGCCCCTTGAGGGCAGAGACTCTTTCATTTTTGTCTTTGTATTGTTAATGCTTTGCACAATGCCTGACACATAGTAGGTCCTTAATAGCTGCTTGTTGATTGATTCCATGAGCCCACCAATTTCTGCTTATTCTGTGCTACTTGAATTCTTGTCTGCCCATAAAATGGAGGGGTGTGTGTGTGTGTGTGATAATGTGTTGAAGACTTTATTCATTTTCCCTTGACATAACGAGAGGCCAAAATTAGGGAAAAATCTGCTTCCTTCTTGCTCCTCCCTCCCTCAATTCTGCCTTATAGAGCATTCATGATTTTTCTTTCCTAAACACACACACACACACACACACACACACACACACACACACTTGCACCCAGAAGGAGGCATGGTGCTACAGCCCAAATTGATTGCTTGTATCCTTGTGATAATTTTTCTCTCTGGAGCTGCCTTCTGGAAGAGTGGAGACGTCTCCAGTGGGCAAGTGAAAGAAACAAATAACTTTGTGAGTGAGCATTGAGCACGTTCCAAGGGCAGTCTGAAACAGTTATTCTGCCAAAGAGGAGTCAGGCTGCAACAGTAAGAAGGTACAGCCAAGACCAGCAGAAGCCACTCTGGGTACACGAACTTCAGCATTTCACCTTCTGTTAAGTTTTCTGTCAATAGTGATCCCCAGTGAATCTCCATGTTGAATGGAAGGAAGGGGACCAGGACTCTACCTCTGGGGCCTTGAAGGACCTCCCCCCATTCAAGACCTCCTCTCCTCTCCCCCTGCCTGGATTACTGCGATAGCTTCCTAATTAATTGTTCTCTTTGTGCTCAGCCTCTTCCCTTTCTCAACTGTCTTCTATCCGGCTGCTAAATTGTTATTCCTGGAGCCTGGCTCTGGGCAATGCCCTCCCCGCTTGAGAATTTCCAATGCTTCCCACTGCCTCTAGGATAAAACATGAGTTCCTCCATTTGGCATCAAAAGCCCTTCACGTTCTGATTCTAACCTATCTTTCCTGTCTTCTTACACATCATCCCCTCAATTAATTTAGGTTCCAGCCAAACCAGCCTCTTCACTGCCTGCGATGTTCCACTGCTGTGTTCTTGCCCCATCCTAGAACATTTAAACAGAATGCTTTCTATCCTCCTCTCTTCAAAATTAGGAGCCCCAGGACTCTTCAGGCCCCAGCTCAAATTCAACCTTTTTTGTTGTTACTGTTCAGTCGTGTCTGGTGCTCTGTGACCCGATTTGGGGTTTTCTTGGCTGAGATACTGGAGTGGTTTGCCATTTCCTTCTCCAGATCATTTCACAGATGAGGAAACTGAGGCCAACAGGGTTAAGTGACTTGTCCAGGGTCACCCAGCTAGTAAGTGTATGAGGCTGTATTTGAACCCAGGTCTTCCTAATTCCAGGCTCAGTGCTCCATCCACTATGACACTTGGCTGCATGGACTTTTTGGCTCATCTAGTTCAAAATGAATCCCAATTGTAATATATCTGACAAGTGGTCATTCAGATTCCACTTAAAGTTCTCCATGGAAGGAGCCCATCCACCTGAAGCAACCTCCTCGGGGCCACATTTTGTACCCAAGTACTATTCGAAATAAGTTTACGAGACTTTTCCCTCCAAACAGATAGGCCATAAATAGATTCACAGGGTCTCTTGTAGCACTTGGTGATCATCAGGGTCCCATAGCCTGTGGTGTTGTGGGGGACATGGAATTTGATAGGTGTTCAGTAAGTAATGGCTGATTGGCACGTATTCATAGAATCATGGAAGGATAGTATTTTAGTCTGGAAGGACTTCAGATGTCATTAAATCAAATCCCCTCTTTCTATATGGAGCACAGGAGTAGCCATTAAGCCTAGTTCTTATAAGCATGAAAGCTGGCGAGCCTGCTTCTGGGAAAGCACAGAGACCTTGAGCATGTGCAGATATTCCATACCACACAAGGAAAGAGGACCCTCCTCGATTTGCTGTGCCTGTCAAGTAAGAACTTGGGGTGCATTCCAAAGGCATCATTCCATCCAGTCCTGTTTGCTTCTGGTTTTTGACTCTTTTCTCCAGCCACTTCTTCCTAGTATCCAGTGAGAAACAATACTGTATGAGGAGAGGCCTTGGACCCTCTCCCTCCAAGGCTGGCACGTAGCCATGAATACAGGCCTTGGCTATTTGCCTTGGTATTTGTTCATTCATTTTAGGTGAAGGAGATTAGTACATAAGCATGGCCCTGCGAATTTTGAAAGGTCAGGAGAACAAGGCACCCAAAGCCCAGGATGCCAGGAATTGAGTCCGTGCTGGTTTGGCAGACAGCCCAGCATCCTCAGGACCCTACCCAGCAGTAGATGAGATGAGGATTCATCTTTCATCAAAGTCCCATTTGGATGTGAACTTGGGAGGGCACCATCAATAGAGAGAAACTTCTTTCAGTTTGATACTGCTCTCCCCAGGAAGAATGTACCCCTGAGGTATTGAAGGTAAGTGTTTATAATTGCATCCTTCCTCTATTTTCAAAATAAATATTCATTTATAAAAGCTAATTGATATTAAGTGGTTTAAATGGAACTGGGGTGTTATTTACTGGTGGCTAACAGTGGGAAACACTGGGGGGGATTCAGTGGCTAACAGTGTGAATGGGGGTACAAGCAGATGGCAAGAGAGACTGGCCTTTCAGAGGCACCCCTTGAACCTTGAGGGGCAGACGTGACTGGCCTGACTCTGGGTAGTGAGCCTAGAGAGTATTCAGTACATATAGACTAGGAAACAGACCCAGAGGGGAGAAGTGACTGCCTAAGCCCACACAGTAACAGAGATGGGATGGGACGCCATGAAATTGGGTTCGATAGGAAAACTTCTAGCCTACAATTAGCACATGCCCCACTAAGACTGGAAAGTTGGTCATTACTCCTAGGAAGGCAACAGAATCACCTACAGTGGGGTCTTTCCTCTTTGCTCTGCACTATAGTTTCCCCATCTAGAGAAAGGAATAGCTTTTCCTATCCTTGTCACAGGAAGGTAGTAAGGATCAAAATGAAATCAGCCCATTAGTCAGTCAATCAACAAGCATTTATTAAGCATTTACTGTATACCAGGCACTGTGCTAAGCTCTAGGAATACAAAGAAACAATCCAAAGAACTCACATTCTAATGAGGAAGACAGTCACTGAGGGCATACAAGCGACATACAAAGTGGATGACAGGTTATCTCAGAGCCAAGACATGAGTAGGTGGGGGGAATAGGAAAGATCTGCATTCTAATGAGGGAAAAACATGTAAATATCTAGGAATATGTGATATATATTCAATATTCAACATTTATTAAGTGCCTACTATGCACCAGCACTGTGAAAGTGCTGAGGATACAAAAAGAGGCTGACAGTCCTTGCCCTCAAGGAGCTTTTACTCTTATGAGACATCATGTAAATATCTAGGGATATGTGATATATACAGAGTATATGGAGACAAACTGAAAGGGGAAGGTGGACCAGGAAGGACTTCCTGAAGAAAGTGGGCTTTGAGGTTAGTCTCTCAGACTAAGGTGGAAGGAAGGGGCAGAGCATTCCAGGCATGGGGAATCACTATTACAAAGGCCTTGGGAATTAGGAGGTGGGATACTGGGGGTCAGAAACTGTTGGTAGGCCAGCATTGCTGCAGGATGGAAGCGAGGGCTTTTAAAACGTTCTTAGTGCAATACAGATGTAATGTGGGCGTATTTTTGCTGTAACTGCAAATGAGTCACAGCTCACCACTTCTAGGAACATATTCACTTCATCTTTTTCAGTCAACCCATGATCAACAAGCATTTTATTAAGTCATTTTGACAAGCATTTATTAGGTACCTACTATGTGCCAGGCACAGGTGCTAAAATCTAGTAATATGAAGAAAGGTAAAAGATAGGCCCTGCCCTCAATGAACTCATAATCCAGTGGGAAGTGATTAATTCAATATAGGCTTACTATGTTTCCAGCCATGGGCTAGGAGGTACTGGGGAAAAGAAGTCAGCCCATTTGGTTTCTGGGCCCCTGCCTTGCTCTGGTTTCTTCCTCTGAATTTTCAGAACAGATGTGAAGGGCTTGTGAAAGGGATCCTTAAGGAGGAATGTGTGTATGTAGCAGGGGTGGGATGCGGGTGGGAAACTTTCTCTCCTGACTTCCCACACTCCTCCCCCAACCCCCAAATCCTTATGCTGGCCCAGGTGGATCTCAGCTGGCTTCTGGGAAGCAAGGGATTGTTTTCCAAATGGTGAAATCTGCCCACAGGAAACAAGGCTTTCCAATGGGTGGGCTGCTGGGGGCCTCCTCCGTTCTTTGGCGCAAACCCAATTCGCTCACAAGTCAAGACATCACCCTTGTGATGTCATTGGTCAGCTTTAAGAACCAAGGGACGAATAATATGAAGGGCTTAGCTCTCCCACAGTCTTGGAAGCAGATCAGGAAACTGTTATCTGAGATCTGATCCAGAGTCCCTACCAAATAAGGGGGAGTAAGTGTGGGAGTGGGGGTGGGTCAGATGTTTATGCCTTCCATTTGCTAACTAATTAGAAGGACTCTGTTCCCTCTTGCTCAGTGAATGCTGATGGTGTACAAGGATTGTGCACCCCTCTTCAGGGATGCTGCCCCTGCATGGGAGGTTGAACCAGAAGTCTTTAAAGGTCCCATCCAACTCTGAGACTTGTCATTCCGTCCTGAAAACAGAACAATAGCCAGGGCAGGATGACCACAGCATTGAGCCAAGGCATTGAAATTTCAAGGGCTCAAAAGCTGAAGACGTACAATCCTTTGTCAGCTAGAAACATGAACCTAATTGGCAACATTGGTTCAAATAGGAAGCTACCAGATATACCCATCTGTGAGCCAGTAGAGTAACCAATTTCCTCTGGCTCCACTGATTTCGTCTTAATTACTTCTTGTATTTTTGGTTTTGTCAGCACATGGAGTGCCGGCCTTGCAGTTAGGAAGACCTGAGCTTAAGCCACACCTCTGTCATGTATTGTTGTGGGCCTAAGTCAGTCGCTGAACCTGTCTGTGCTCAAGGAACTATTTAAGACTTTAGATTACGTAAGCAGGTGTTTTTTCATTGTTACCAAGTTTCTTATACCAGTGAAATCACAGGGATAGACAAGAAAATTATTTTCACATTACACATGGAATGGGGGATGGAAGATGGAGAGGGTGAGACGCTGTTTTCCCCAGGCACCAAAATGACTTTTTAGAGCTGTGAATGAAAGGGTTCCATGATTTTACATGAATCAGGATGGAGACCCTTGGGAGCCACAGAGAGCAGTGTGAAATAGAAGAGATGAGAGATGGGTCCTTGAGGTAGAATTGGGGAATTTTGTCTGGGAGCCAGGACAGAGTAGGAAGCTCAATGCCACAGGGAAACTGGCTGTTGGGCACTCATGGATGTGTGTGGGAAGGCGGTGGCATGTTTCCCTGTGGCCTGGCTTGTGTCCAACAGTCACTAAGTTCACCTCTGAACGTTAGTTTCCCTCTCGCTGTCCAAGGGGCCATTTTGATCAGATAGGGAGGCAGTAGGGGATGGTAGAAAGAGCATTTGGTTTGGAGTTGGAGGCTCTAGGGGTCCAGTCCTGGTCTTGCCACTTCTTACCTATATGGTCTTAGACAGGTAATTTCACCTGCCCAATTTGCTTCCTCCTCTTCAAAATCTTGGATTTAGTTGTTGTTTCCTCATTTTTTCAGTTGTATCTGACTCTCTGTGACCCTATTTTTAGGGTTTTTTTTGGCAACAATACTGGAGTGGTTTGCCATGTCCTTCTCCAGCTCATTTTACAGGTAAGGAATTGAGGCAAACAGGGTTAAGTGAATTGCCCAGGGTCACACAGCTAGTAAGTTTCTGAAGTCAGATTTGAATTCAGGAAGATGAGTTTTCCTGACTTCAGGCATGGTGACTTATCTGCTGTACTGCCTAGCCAATACGTATGTATGCATATTTATATGTAGACATACACACGTGCACATACATATGCATATGTAATATGTGCTGTGTGTATATACACAATGTACATATGTACACACATACATATATCCATGGATATATACATGCATACACTTGTATGTTTGCGTGTATATAAAAGTATTGGTTATAGCAAATGGAGAAATTTTCAATGCTGTGGCCACTTACCTTGGCATTACTCTTGGCCCTGACCACTTACTCTCCAGAGATGTCCACGTAGATGATAAGGTTGACACATGCATTGCCAGAGCTAGCTCAGTGTTTGGGAGGCTCCAAAGGAAAGTATGGGAGACAAGAGGTATTAGACTGACTACCAAACTGAAGGCCTACAGAGCCACTGTGCTGACCTCATCGTTGTATGCCTGGGCAACCTGTATACCAGCGCCATGCCAGGAAACTGAGTCACTTCCATTTGGATTGTCTCAGGAAGATTCTGAAGATCACCTGGCAGGACAAGATACCAGACACTGAAGTTCTTACTGGAACTAAACTGCCAAGCATTCAAACTACTTCAGAGAGGGAAATTCCAATGGACTGGCCACGTTGTTTGAATATCAAACCTAAAAGACTATTTTATGGAGAACTCACTTAAGGCAAGTGCTCACACAGAGGTCAGAAGAAGCAGTACAGGGACACTCTCAAGGTCTCTCTAAAGAACTTTGAAATATTGTGTGGCGTGGAAGACACCGGCACAGGACTGCCCCTCACGGTGTGCCCGCATCGGACAAGGGACTGTGCTCTATGAGCAAAGCAGAATTGCAGTAGCTTAAAAGAAACATGAAAGGAGCAAATTTAGAGAATCCACCCCACATGTTCACATGGACTATTTGTGTCTGGCCTGCGGTAGAGCATTCTGAGCTCGTATTGGCCTGATCAGCTACAGTCGGACATGCTATAACTTGACTTTAGCATAATGTTGTCACCTTGGTCCTCTTTGAGAATGAAGGATGAACATACACACACACACATATGCACACGTATGTGTGTATATAAAGGTACATATGTTTGTGTGTATGTCCATGTACATATGTATGTTCATGTTTCTTCCATTAACAGAATGTAAGAGAGTTTCCATTCTATTAGAGACAACATATAGATAGATGTATAAGTGTGTCTATGTGTGTGTAGGTTGTCTCCTTTAATAGACCTGTAAGCCTTCTGAGGCCAGGGACTATTGCATTTTTCGCTTTGTATCCTCAGTGTAGCACAAAGCCTAATGATAATAGCTAGTATCTCTATAGCACTTAAGGTTCACAAAATCCTTCACCTATATAATCTCCTTTGATCCTCCAAACGACCCTGTGAGGTAGAGACGAGGAGACTGAGGCTGAGACTAAATGATTTGTCCAGGATTATTGGCTTAGTAAGTATCCGTGGTGGGATTTGAACTCAGGTCTTTCCTGACTCCAAGTCCCACTCTCCATCCACTGCAGCATTTAACTGCCTCAGTGACGAGCTTTTGTTGAATGAATGAGTTGTGACTAAATGAGAGAGAGAGAGAGAGAGACCACAGACGAGGGGTATGAAGGGACTCTAGATCTGACTCAGAGTATTGGGCTGGAGTTAGGAAGGACCTCAGAGGCCATCTTATCCAACCCTCTTGTTTTGCAGATGGGGAAATGAGCCCAAAGTCACATGAGTACTAAGTAACTGAGTCAGAATTTGAAGCCATTGCCCCAAGCTCCCCAGACCCCTTTCTTTGAAGGTCTACTCAGACATAGAGAGGGTGGATAAAAAGAAAGAGGGATTGGGGGAGGAGGCCACCCTCATTCTCTGTATGTTCCAGTTTCTCCCTTGGAGGAAGGAACTGGCCAGTCCTTAGTCCACCAAACTGGGACAACTGACTTGAAAAGCAGGGTAGTTCCAGAGAGGGAGAGGAGGAAGCTGTGGGCAGGCTGTGTGAAGAGAAAGTTGAACCCATGACTCAGTTCCTGTGTCGGAAGGAAGAACTTGGGTGTGAGCTTTGAACTTGGTAATTATAGCCTGGAGAAGGAACCCAATGAACTGTCCCTCCCCCAGTGACCCCCTCCCTTAGGCCCTGAAAGGTCTCCCTGTTCCAAGAGGAAATGGTTGACATCAGTTTTATACTGTAGGACCTGAGGCCACAAGAAGCACCAGTCCAGTGGAAAGAAACACCCGCACTGTGCCCTCAGCCTGCCAGCCTGGAAGATGGATCAATACGTCATTGATTTAAATTAAAACGCCCTCTGCACCAGATGCCTCTGAGCACTAGCATTTGCTGCTCTGTTTTTGCTGGGGCATCGGAAGTGGGCTGCCAGGCAGAGATGCATCTGGACTACGGGATTTTTCAAACTCAGCAGAAGGGCAGGAGGCCAGGACTCGAGGGAAGGGATGCCGGAGGAAGGAGGTTTTGGGAAAGTGCCCCACCCCCACCCCTCAGACATTCAGAGAGCCTAAATCTTGGGGCTTGGAAGGGACCTCCTCAACCCAAGCAGGATTTTCTTCAGCCCCACCCTGATCCCAGACGCTTCCCAGATCTTCTCCTTCGTGGGATGTCTTCCCTCATGAGAATGGGGATAGGGATGGGGTATCAAAAACGGAGAAAAAGGAACAGAAAGCAGAGGCTCATCGAAATGTTTGCTTTAAAAATATGTACAGAGAAGAAAATTGGAGAAGGGCCAGAAAGAAGAAAGCCACAGGCGGACTCGCTTTGTATCTAAAGAGAAAAGTAAGCTGTACGTCACAGAGAGGCAGGTAGTTTCACATACAATTTTCTTTATTTGTTCTACCATGGACAGGCAAATGGCCATTTTATTTGGTGTTTGTTGGATTAGACTGTAAGCACCTTGAGGGCAGGGGCTTTCTTTTGCTTCTTTTTGTATCTCCAGCACTGAGCACAGTTTCTAGTACATAGTAGGCACTTAATAAATGCTTATTGAACAATTGATTGATGGTCAGAATAAAAATAAAATTAAAAAAACGAATGCAAGTTTCTTGAGGGTAGGAACTATCTTCTGTTTGTATCCTTAGTAATCAGCACAGTGTCCAGTACATAGTAAGTGCTTCATAAATGTTCTATCTATTAATCATCCATCCATTCATCCATCCATCCATCCATCCATCCAACTCCATCTATTCATCCACCTGTCTTCTTATCTATCTTTCTGTTTGTCTCTTTTTTGTCTCCCTCTCCCTCCTTTCTCCCCCTCCCTCCCTCCTCTCTCTCTCTCTCTCTCTCTCTCTCTCTCTCTCTCTCTCTCTCTCTCTCCTTCCCTCCTTCCCCCATCTCCCATCCATCTCCATCCATTTATCTAGCTACCTATCCGTTCATCTATCTTATCTTTCTGTCTTTGTCTTTAACTTTCTTTTTGTCTCTGTCTCCCTCTACCTCTCTCCCTCTATCTCTCTCCTCTGCTCCTTCTCTTCTTTCTCCTCCCCCCCATCCCTCCTTTCTCTTTCCCCAAATTATCTTTTTAAAATTCTAACCTTAATAAACACCAACTAAGATAAGTACTTTTTGACACAAAATAGAACTGAAAAAAAGGATTGTACATGAAACTTTATTACACATAGCTTACCTTCACTTTCGAGCATATAATAAATTCGATTAAGTTTTAATAGCTTAAAATCACACTAAGATTTTAGGGACATCCTGTAATAACTTGTCCTACTCATCTGTCTGTCTTTCTATCATTTAAAACAATATTTCAGTGCCTCTTTTGTTCTTTCTCAGCTTAAAATTGCACTAAGATTTTTGGGACATCCTGTAATACCGTATCCTATTGGTCTTTCTATTATTTTTTTAAAAAATGCTTCAGTAACCCTCTTTTATTTTTCTTTCTTTCTCTTTTTGGTTACCCCATCCCTAGACCTCTTCCCTTTCAAATAATAATAAAAAAAGGAACGAAACCCTTGTGACAAATATGCAAAGTCAAGAAAAACAAATTCCCACATTGTCTGTCTCTGAAAATGTATTTCTCTTTCCACTTCTTCAGACCTTTACTTCATTATCAGGAGCTGGCCCTCCAGAATTATAATTGATTGGTTCGTGCCTTGATTAGAGTTCTTAAGCATCTCAAAGTTGATCCTGACAATGATGTTACTATAGAAACTGTTTCCTCCATTCTCCTCCCTTCCATCTGCATCAGTTCATACAAGTCTTCCTGGGTTTCTCTGAGACCATCCCTTCCATCATTTCTTAAGGTGCAATAATATTCCATCACCTTCAGATGCCATCACCTGCTTAACAATTCCCCTATTGATGAGTATCCCCTTCATTTCCAATTCTTTGTCAGTACAGAAACAACTGCAAGAAATAGTCTTGTACATATCAGCCCATTTCCTTTTCTCGGGGATAGCTCTGAGTCATTCTCGACATTTTTCTCTCCATTACTCCACCCCCACATCCAATCAATTGCCAATTCTTGTTAATTATACCTCAACAACAGTGGTGTCAAACCCAAAGAGAAAGAGCCGGGAGCGGGGTGGGTGGGGGAGGGAGGCAACTGCCACTTATCTATACAAAAGGATCCCTGAGGGTGACATCTTGACTTAGTTTTAAAATGTAATATCTACACTTTTACTGTTTTTTAGTTTATTTTGTTAAATATTTTCCAGTTGCCTTTTATTCTGGTTCAGGAATCATTTGGGAGCGTAGTGGCCCACATCTGACTGCAAGTCATATGTCTGCCACCTCTGTACAGCATCTCTGCCCTCTGTCCCTATTGTTTAACTCATGGCCCCCAACCTAGTTCAGGCTCCCATCACTTGGACTATTGAAAAACCTCCTAATTAGACTCTTGACTTCCCATCTCCCCTCTCCAACGCATTCTTTATAGACTTGCTTCCTGTTGCACAAATCTGTGTCATACTTCTACCCTAGAAGTTTCAATGACTCCGTTTTGCCTCAAGGATAAAATACACATTTTTCAGCTTCTTACTTAAAATCTGGTTCTACCTTCTCTTTCCAGGATAACTGCACATGGTTTCCCATCATACACTCTATAGTCCAGCCAAATTGGCCAACTTACTGCTCCTTGAACTCAAAAATACATCTCCTGTGTCTGTGCAAAGATTGGATCTCATACCTAGAATATATTCCCTCCTTATTTTTGCTTTGAGAGGCAGCTGGTGACATGGTAGAAAGAGGGCTGGCCCTGGAGTCAGGAAGACCTGAATTCAAATCCAACCTCAGACACTTACTAGCTGTGTGATCCTAGCCAAGTCACTTTACCTCTCTTTTCCTCAGTTTCCTCAACTGTAAAATGGAGACAGTAATAGCACTTACCTCTCAGGATTGTTGTGAGAGCAAATGAGAGATTTGTAAAATGCTTAGCACAGTGCCTGGCACATAGTAGGCTCTTAATGAATGTCTGATTATTGATTGAAAATAGGATAATGTTTCTTAAGCTCTTAGCACAGTGCCTGGCACATAGTAGGCTCTTAATGAATGTCTGATTATTGATTGAAAATAGGATAATAATTCTTAACCTCTTGGCACAGAGCATGGCACGTAGTAGGTTCTTAATAAATGTCTATTGATTGATTATCGATTGAAAATAAGATATTATTTGTAAAGTCCTTAGCACAGTTGTGTCCATCCCCCACCACATGTTAACTTTTTGTGGGCAGTGCCTATTTTGTATTTATCTTTGGATCCAAGTGCCTAACATAGTTCCTGGCACATGATAGGTGTTTAATGAATTCCTGTTGGATTGGATTGTAAGCCCATTTTTCTTTTGTCCTGTCCTCATTGGAAATGAAGAAAAATACCCAGTCGCATCCATCTTAGAGACAGGTTTGTTTAGTCATTACCATCAGACAGTTTCTCTGGCTCCCAAGTTTTTGAGTGAAACCTCTAAGAAGGAGACTGTTCTCCCCTATCTGTCCTTGCTGGATTATTCATTGATGGAGAAGGTAAGGGCCTGGCCTTTCCCCACTTAGTATGGCAGGCTGCTCTGATCTCCTGTCTGTACTCCTGGGTCTGGCTCCTAAGCATACCAAGCTTTGCTTTTCTATTTATCTCTTCCCAGGGCTTCCTGACCTGGCCCATTATGACCCAGAGTAGCAGATATATCTACATCCAGCTGCCTGGGGGCAGTGTGGCCTAGGAGCAGATCTCTATCCACCAGACTGAAGGGCAGAAGGCCATAAGACCTAAAGGAGGTTGTTGCTTTTCTTGGCTTTCATTTCCTCATCTGTAAAATCCCTGAATCTCTGAGTTGGAAAGGATCTCTGAGGCTAACTCTTCCAACCCATCAAAGAATTGTCTCTATATCCTACCCAATAGGGGTCATCTGGTCTCCACTGCTGGGGCACCCACTTCCTCCCAAGCCAGTCCATTTCACTTTTGGTTAACTCTCATTAGCAGAAAAGTTTTCCTTAGATCAAGGCTAAATTTGTCTACCCTTGCTTCTAATTTTGGGGCCAAGGAGACAAGTCTAATCCCTTCTACCCGGAAATTTTTAAAGCATGATAGTGTCTCCTCTCCCTCCAACCCCATCAGTTATAGAGGCAGCCAAGAGGCATGGTGGATAGAGCTCTGGTCCTGGAGATCATGAAGACCTAAGTTCATATCTAGCTTCAGACATACCCTGGACTTCCATTTGCCTCTTTTTTCTCAACTGTAAAATGGGGATAATAACTCCTACCAGGGGGCAGCTAGGTGATGCAGTGAGTAGAGCACAGGCCCTGTAGTCAGGAGGACCTGAGTTCAAATCCGGCCTCAGACAACTTGACACACTTACTAGCTGTGTGACCTTGGGCAAGCCACTTAACCCCAATTGCCCTGACTTCCCCCCTCCAAAAAAAATAATAGCTCCTATCTTCCAGGGTTTTTGTAAGGATCAAATGAGATAATAATATTTGTAAGGCACTTAGCCTAGTGCTTGGCACATAGTAGGCATCATATGAAAGCATATTCTCTTCCTTCTCCCCCCTTCCCCCAGGCTTCTCTTCTCCACCCCTGTTTTTTTTCAGTGGATCTTTATATAGTCTCACCATCCTTGTCTCACTCCTCTGGATGGATTCCATTTTACCAATGCTAGGTGGCTAGAGCAGAGGGCATTCAGTCAAGAAGAGTTGGAATCCTGCCTCAGACAGGCTGTGTGGACAAGTCACTTAATGATTCTGTGCCTCAGTTTCCTCATCAATGGGGATATTAGCAGCACCTCCCTCAAGAGTGGTGAGGATCAAATGAATTAATGTATTCAAAAGCAATTTGCAAACCTTCAAGTGTCATGTAAATGCTAGATATTGTTATCTGCCTTAAAATATGATGGCAGTACATTGTAACTAAATTCAGCATTCCAAATGTGGTCTGATCAGGGAAGAATACAATAAGATTACTAAAATCTTCTTCTTATGCTTGCTTGTTGTTGTTGCTGAGTTGTTTTCAGTCCTGTCTGGCTCTTTGTGACCCCATTTGGGGTTTCCTTGGCAAAGATACTGGAGTGGTTTGCCATTTCCTTCTCCAGCTCATTTGTTACAGATGAGGGAACTGAGGCAAACAGGGTGAATGAAGTGACTTACCCAGGATCACCCAGCTAGTAAATGTCTGAGGTCAGATCTGAACTCAGGTTTTTCTGACTCCAGGGCCGGCGCTCTATCCACTGGGCCACCTTGCTGACCTTATCTTAGTTATCTTTGGAAATATAAAAATATAAATAAATAAAATACAAAACATGAAACTATAGGATGGTCACCCATTCTGAGCTGCCCCATTTAAAAATTCAAATGTTTCATCTTATCTCTTTATTTTAAGCTTTTCAAGGTGATTTATCAGTTTCATCCAACGTCCTAACTGGGTGATGCTGCAGCTGCTCGGTTCCTTGAAAAAAGTTTACCCAGTGTCAGATCACTTTTCTTCAGGAGGTAGTTGGAGTTTACAATCTGATTTTTGCCACCTGTTAGAAGGCTGACAATCGTTCCCATAATCACGGTTACCATCGTCCCCAGACAGCTTAGGTAGAGGTAAGAAAGGGAATATACAGTATTCATTAAAAAACTTCTTTCTGCAGTACTTTTCCATGGTATTAAGACTGAGTAACCTGCTAAGCTAGTCAAATTCAGAGGCATGCTTCTACTTTGGGTACAATTTGCAGTGGAAAGAGGTAATGGTAATGTTCTCGAAGGAGGTGGAGGGTAAATGTAAGTCCCAACTCCAATCCATATTGAAAAGCAGAATCCAAACATAAGACCGACAAATGAACCCTTCGAGTTGGCATAAGGATTTAAAATTCCCAGAGAAAACAAGCCTAAAAGAGGCCCTCCAACCATGCCGAATATGCTGAGTGCCGCCTGTAACAGACCACCCATCAATGATGCCAAGGCAGCCATCCCGATGCACAGGATACCAAAGAACACACTTGTTCCTTGAGAAAGTAAAGAAAGAGTCTTTGGTGAAGGTGAATCCAATTGTGGTTTGATGAGATCTTCTACGGCTACAGTGGCTAAAGCAGTGATACTGGTGGACACCGTACTCAATGTTCCACTATAAGCACATGACACAAACAGTCCTGGGAGTCCAGGATAGTCGTGTAAAATATGCATCGCTAGGTAGGGCATGAGTTGATCTGGAGCTTTGACCTTTTGTGATGTCCAAGGATCACAGTGACGATACACTGAGTACAATGACAAACCACTCAAAACTGCACAGATAAGAATAATCCAGAGTCCCACAAGATTTAAATAAAGGGCTAGTTTTGCATGGAACTTGTTTTTACAGGCCAGGTATCTCTGCACTTGGGACTGGTTGACACCATAAATGCTGATCCATGTGAAGGTGCCACCTATCGTGATTGTCCAGAAAGTGTGTCTCTGCAAAGGATTAGGGTTAAAGTCCCACATTTTTAATCTTCCTCCTTCCTGAGCATGTTTTAGGATAGTTTTCAGGCCACCTTGAATTTTTAAAGCCTGGAAAATAATGGAACAAAATCCTGCCACCATAACAACAGCTTGAATAACATCTGTCCAGACGACAGCTTTGAGACCTCCCAATGTGCAGTAGAAAGTACAGACGAGGCCTGTGGCAACTACTGCACCCCAGAGTTCAAATCCCGTGACTTGATTCAAAGCAAGAGCGGGGGCATAGATAACAATACCTGTGTAGAGTATTGTCTGAGTGATAAAGAACATCGTTCCGAGAAAGCGAATCTGCTTATTAAATCGAAGTTCTAAGTACTCATAGGTGCTGCTGATCCTGAGCCGGTAGAAAACGGGCATGTAGATCTCTGAGGTGAGAACGATCACCAGGGTGTAGGAGATGAAGAAGAGACTGAACATGGCACCAAAGCGGTACACCTCAGCCGGCGTGCCCAGCACGGTGACGGCCGACATAAAGCTGGCTGTGAGCGACAGTGACACCGGTATCCCCGACATCTGGCGCCCAGCCAGGAGGAACTCAGCATCTGTCTGCTTGCCCTTTTCTTTCCATGCATAGTACATGCCAACAGTAGCTGAGACAAGCAGCATGGCCAGGAACACCACGTAGTCCCATACTGAGAAGTTTTGGTCCATGGCAGCAGCTTGTGAAGGATATATGTAGATAAGGATATACGTAGAAAAGATCAGATCCTGAGAGTTGTTTTGATGCAATGATGTGATTCAGGAAATAAGTGTAGGGGACATGAATGGCTCCAGCATATGAGTAGAAGAACAATTCATCCTTCCATCGCTGTAGGGCACTGACATTTTCTGGTTATATTATGGCACTGTTTTCTACCTTGCTCATTTGCTCCCCACCAGTTTTGAATGAAGTCTCTACTGGGAAGGACGTACCATTTGTTGGTCTCTTGCCTACTGCTAACCAGTGTTTCAATGAGCACATGACTACTATGAAGTATTGCTCACCTGGCTATGAGGTCATAGAGTGTCTCTCTGCTGCCAGTTTCTGGATTCAGTGGGAAAACTCAGCTGAGGGGCTGTCTCTTTTCTCTCTTTTAGTGTGTTGAGTTTAAACCTCAGCTATTTTAGGGAGGGCGATTCTTCATGTGCCAAGTATCAGACTAAGGAAAAACTTCAGTGACTTTTCTCCCCATAGTGAGAGGGAGATCTGGCAGTTCCCACAACCTGTAGCTGTAGTTGGTCTTTTCTCTCTAGAAGGAAGGTTTTTGTTCCCGGGGGTCAAAGTCCTTTAGAATACAGAACTGCTCAATTAGAGAGCCCAAGTTCTTTACTATGTCTTTGAATTGCAAATTCCTTTTCACTGGTACCAAGGTCTCTGCTCTAAGCCTATTTCTAACTTAGTGTAAGAAAGTCTTGATAATTCTTGCTTAATTTCCTGATGGAGATCCAATACCTCCAACTCCCTTTTATAGTCTCTCTTAAGAAGTACACAATCTAATCTAGTAGGCAATATGTGTTGCATACAAAATAACTGTTAATTTAAACTAAAATGTTATTAGTCTATAAGAGAGCTATGAGCAAAGTTTAAAGGGAGAGGGTCCTTTGAGGTAGGTGATTTTAGGGAATGCTTCATAGAGTACAAGGCATTTGATCTGAGCCTTTAAGGATGATAGAATGTCAACAAGGAGAAAGTGAGTATTGGCCAGCACAAATAGAGGCATGGACGTAGTAACTGATCTAATTTGGGCGAAATATAAAGTGGGAGAGAAGGAGAGAAAGATCAATTGAAGCCAGCTTGTGAAGAGTTTTGGCCTGACTCAGTGGGCATTAGAAGATTTTTGAAAAGCAGAGGGATGAGATCAGAGCTGGGTAATAGGTTCTCCTGGGCAGTTAGGTGGCTCAAAAGATAGATAGAATGCTGGGCCTAGAGTCAGGAAGCAAATTGTTGCTGTTGAGTTGTTTTCAGTTGTGTCCAACTCTTCCTAACCCCATTTGGGGTTTTCTTGGCAAAGATACTGGAGAGGTTTCCTTTCTCCAGCTTATTTTACAGATGAGGAAACTGAGGCAAATGGGGTTAAGTGACTTGATCAGGGTCACACAGCTAGTAAGTGTCTGAGATAAGATTTGAACTCAGTCTTCCTGACTCCGGGCCCTAGACAAGTCACTTAATCTCTGCTTTCCTTGGTGGTTGGTTGGTTATTGTCCCATGCTTGGGGTAGATGCCTCCTTAACTCACCAATGGGTTTGACACCCTTCAGTTACCCTCAACCTGGTTTATCCCATCTGCCGAAACAGTTTACTGAGGTGTGGCTGCGGCACATGCAACAGCTTCCTGGAGCCAGAGGTGAGAGTTGAGTGAAGGAGGCTACCAAAAGTGAATGAGTAGCCCTCGTACCAGAGATACACTCTTCCCTAAACACCCATACCTTAATCCACTGGAGAAGGAAATGGAAAACTACACCTGTATCTTTGCCAAGAAATCCCCATGGACCCCCAAGGGTCAGGAAGAGTTGGACGTGACTGAGTGATTGAACCACAGCGGTGGATTGGAGGGGGAAGAGACCAAAGGCAAGGGATCCAGTGAAGTGGCTATTACTAAAGTTTGGCCATCCAATATTTCTTTTCTTTTTTTTTTATTAATTTATTTATTTAACATATTTAGTTTTCAGCATTGATTTTCACAAGAGTTTGAATTACAAATTTTCTCCTCATTTCTACCCTCCCCCCCACTCCAAGATGGCGTACATTCTGGTTGCCCTGTTCCCCAGTCAGCCCTCCCCTCTGTCACTCCACTCCCCTCCCATCCCCTTTTCCCTTCCTTTCTTATAGGGCAAGATAAATTTCTACACCCCATTGCCTGTGTATCTTATTTTCTAGTTGCATGCAAAAACTTTTTTTTTGTTTTTGAACATCTGTTTTTAAAACTTTGAGTTTCAAATTCTCTCCCCTCTTCCCTTCCCACCCCCCCTCCCTAAGAAGTCAAGCAATTCAACATAGGCCACATGTGTATCATTATGTATAATCCTTCCATAATACTGTTGTGAAAGACTAACTATATTTTGCTCCTTCCCAACCCATCCCCCTTTATTGAATTTTCTCCCTTGACCCTGTCCCCTTTCGAAAGTATTTGTTTTTGACTACCTCCACCCCCATCAGCCCTCCCCTCCATCATCCCCCCCCTTTTTTATCTTCTTCCCTCTTCTTTCCTGTGGGGTAAGATTCCCAGTTGGGTATGTATGGTATTCCCTCCTTAGGCCAAATCTGATGAGAGCAAGGTTCACTCATTCCCTCCTCCCCCGCCCTCTCCCCTCCTCCCACAGAACTGCTTCCTCTTGCCACCTTTATGCGAGATAATCCACCCCATTCTATCTCTCCTTATCTCCCTCTCTCAGTATGTTCCTCTCTCATCCCTTAATTTGATTTTATTTCTTTTAGATATCTTCCCTTCATCTTCAACTCACCCTGTGTCCACACTATCTCTCTCTCTCTCTCTCTCTCTCTCTCTCTCTCTCTCTCTCTCTCTCTCTCTCCCTCCCTCTCTCTCTCTCTCCCTCCCTCTCTCCCTCTCTTTCTCTCTATATATACATATATGTATACACATAGATATATACATACATACACATTCACCCATATATATATACATAAACATATATGTATGCATATTCCCTTCAACTACCCTAATACTGATGTCTCATGTATCATACACATCATCTTTCCATGTAGGAATGTCAACAAAACAGTTCACCTTTAGTAAGTCCCTTGCAATTTCTTTTTCTTGTTCTTTTTCTTGATTACCTTTTCATGCTTCTCTTGATTCTTGTGTTTGAAAGTCAAATTTTCTATTCAGTTCTGATCTTTTCACTGAGAAAGCTTGAAAGTCCTCTATTTTATTGAAAATCCATATTTTGCCTTGGAGCATGATACTCAGTTTTGCTGGGTAGGTGATTCTAGGTTTTAATCCTAGCTCCATTGACCTCCGGAATATCGTATTCCAAGCCCTTCGATCTCTTAATGTAGAGGCTGCTGGGTTATTCTGATTGGGTTTCCACAATACTCAAATTGTTTCTTTCTGGCTGCTTGCAGTATTTTCTCCTTGATCTGGGAGTTCTGGAATTTGGCGACAATATTCCTGGGAGATTTCTTTTTGGGATCTATTTGAGGAGGCGATAGATGGATTCTCTCAATTTCTTTTTTGCCCTGTGGCTCTAGAATATCAGGGCAGTTCTCCTTGATAATTTCTTGAAAGATGATATCTAGGCTCTTTTTTTGATCATGGCTTTCAGGTAGTCCAATAATTTTTAAATTATCTCTCCTGGATCTATTTTCCAGGTCAGTGGTTTTTCCAATGAGATATTTGACATTGTCTTTCATTTTTTTATTCCTTTGGTTCTGTTTTATAATATCTTGATTTCTCATAAAGTCACTGGCTTCCACTTGCTCCAATCTAATTTTTAAAGTAGTATTTTCTTCAGTGGTCTTTTGGACCTCCTTTTCCATTTGGCTAATTCTGCCTTTCAAGGCATTCTTCTCCTCATTGGCTTTTTGGAGCTCTTTTGCCATTTGAGTTAGTCTGTTTTTTAAGGTGTTGTTTTCTTCAGTGTATTTTTCAGTATTTTTTTGGGTCTCCTTTAGCAAGTCATTGACTTGTTTTTCATGGTTTTCTTGCATCCTTCTCATTTCTCTTCTCAATTTTTCCTCTACTTCTCTAACTTGCTTTTCCAAATACTTTTTGAGCTCTTCCATGGCCTGGGACCAGTTCATGTTTTTCTTGGAGGCTTTTGGTGTAGGCTCTCGCACTTTGTTGACTTCTTTAGGCTCTATGTTTTGGTCTTCTTTGTCAGCAAAGAAAGAATCCAAAGTCTGAGACTGAATCTGGGTGTGTTTTCGCTGCCTGGCCATATTCCCAGCCAACCAACTTGACCCTTGAGTTTTTCAGTGGGGTATGACTGCTTGTAGACTAGAGAGTTCTATGTTCCACGTTTGGGGGGGAGGTGCCGGCTCTGCCACACCAGCACTGCTCCTTCCCCAAGAACCCCCAACCCGGACTGGGCTTAGATCTTCAGCAGGCTGTGCACTCCTGCTCTGATCCACCACTTAATTCCTCCCACCAGGTGGGCCTGGGGCCGGAAGCAACAACAGCTGTAGCTGCCCCACCTCCACTGCCCCCGGGGCTGGAAGCGGATCCTCGAACTCCTTCTACTCCCGCAGCTTTTCCCACTAACCTTCTCCGCAGTCTTTGGTGTTTGTGGGTTGAGAAGCCTGGTAACTGCTGCAGCTCACTGATTCAGGGTGCTAGGGCCCCCTCCGCCCAGCTCCTGGTCTCTTTGGTCCACACTGCTCAGGCTGGGCTCTGCTCCACTCCGTTCCCAGCTCCCAGCTTCCAGCTCTGTGTGGGGTAGATCTCCCCCAGAGACCATTCAGGCTGTCCTGGGCTGGAGCCCTGCTTCCCTCTGCTGTTTTGTGGGTTCTGCCGTTCTAGAATTGGTTCAGAGCCATTTTTTATAGGTTTTTGGAGGGACTCTGTACGGAGCTCATGCTAGTCCCTGCTTACCAGTCGCCATCTTGGCTCCACCCCGCCATCCAAGATTTAGAAGTTGAAAGGACTTCACAGGTCAGTGAATCTAACACCTCTCTCCACCCACATCTTCTAGAGGAAGAAACAGTGACGTGCCAAGAGCTAAACAGCTAGTAAGTGTCTGAGATGGGATCTGAGCGTGGAGCCTGTGCTCTAATCCACTGCACCACACTGTTTCTCAAGGGAGAGGTGATGTGGGTTTGAATGAGGGTGATGGGTTTGGGAATGAGGAGAAAGGTGTAAAAGTGAGAGATATTTAGATAGAATCAACAGAACTTGCGTGGGGGTGGAGCCAAGATGGCGGCTTGAAAACAGGGACTCGCTTAAGCTTTCCCCCAAATCCCTCCAAACACCTGTAAAAATGACTAAACAAATTCTAGAGCTACAGAACCCATGAAATAACAGAGGGAAACAAGTCTCCAGCCCAAGATGGCCTGGATGGTTGCTGGGCAGGGTCTATTGCACCATACCGGGAGTGGAGTTCAGCCCAGCGTGGGCTGAGCCAGGACAGATGAGGTTCAGAGTAGACCGGGTGGAGCAAGCCTCAGGGCCCTGAATCATTTAGCTGTGGCAGTTACCAGACTTCTCAACCACAAACACCAAAGACAATGGAGCAGGTCAGTGGGAAACTTCTGGATCTGGGTAAGGGAAGTTCGAGGTCCAGCTGCAGCCCCAGGGTGGCAGAGGTGGTTGTAGCAGTGGAGGAGGTGGTGGCAGCAGCAGCAACAGCAGCAGTAGCAGCAGCTGCTTCTGGCCCACACAGTGAGAGGAATCAAGCAGCTGATCGGAGTGGGAGTGCAGAGATTGCTTTGCTGGTGCTGAGGCAAGGTTCTCTTGCTTTGCGCTACTTGGATTTGAGTCACAGTCCTGGTTGGCGGTTCTTGGGGGAGGGAGGAGCATTGGTGTGGCAGAGGTTTGTGGTGGCTGTGGAGAGGTAGTCCTTCTGGTGGTTACATGGCAGAAATGAGTGCCTGCACTCACAGACCAGAGCACAGGCCAGGAGAGGAGCATCATACCACCTCAGAATAGAAGTAGCTCTGAAAATGGCAGCGCAAAACCCCTGAAGCTTGGGACAAAGCACTCTACATTCTTTTTTTTTTTTAAAATAAATTTCTTTATTTATTTTTAGTTTACCACACACGGTTCTACATAGTTTTGAGTTCCAGTTTTTCTCCCCTCCCTCCCCCCTCCCTCCCCAAGATGGCATGAAGTCCCATATAACTGTCATGTATAACTTCGCATTGAATTAATTTATGCTCTAGTCAGGTCGTGGAGAAGAATTTTGACCAATGGAATGAATCATGAGAAAGAAGAAACAGAACAAAAAAAAAAACCCAAAAACAAAAACAAAAGAGAAGCAGAAAAGGCGAGCATGTAGTGTGCCTCAGTCTGTATTCAAACTTCGCAGTTCTTTCTCTGAATGAAGATAGCATTCTCCATCGTGAGTCCCCTGGAGTTGTCCTTGCCCTTTAGGTTGCTGAGAAAAGCGCAGTATGTCAGGGTTGGTCCTCACGGAATCCACATATCTGTGGCTAGCACTCTACATTCTGAAAGCAGTCATACCCTGACAAAAAGCTCAAAAGTCAAGTAGGTGGCTGGGAAAATGAGCAAGCAGAATAAAAGGACTCAGACTATAGAATCTTTCTTTGGTGACAAAGAATAGCAAAACATACAGCCAGAAGAAGTCAACAAAGTCAAAGAGCCTACATCAAAAACCTCCAAGAAAAAAATATGAATTGGTCTTAGGCCATAGAAGAGCTCAAAAAGGATTTGAAAAAGCAAGTAAGAGAAGTAGAGGAAAAATTGAGAAATGAGAGTGATGCAAGAAAATCATGAAAAACAAGTCAACAGCTTGCTAAAGGAGACCCAAAACAATACTGAAGAAAAATCACACCTTAAAAAACAGAATAACCCAAATGGCAAAAGAGCTCCAAAAAACCAATGAGGAGAAGAATGCCTTAAAGGGCAAAATTAGCCAAATGGAAAAAGAGGTCCAAAAGACCACTGAAGAAAATAATGCCTTAAAAAATAGAATGGAGCAAGTGGAAGCTAGCAATGTTATGAGAAATCAAGAAGTTATAAAACAGAACCAAAAGAATGAAAAAATGGAAGCCAATGTGAATATCTCATTGGAAAAACTATTGGCCTGGAGAATAGATCCAGGAGAGATCACTTAAAAATTATTGGAGTACATGAAAGCCATGATCAAAAAAAGAGCCTAGACATCATCTTTCAAGAAATTATCAAGGAAAACTGCCCTTATATTCTAGAGCCAGAGAGTAAAGTAGAGATTGAAAGAATCCACTAATTGCCTCTTGAAAAAGATCCCCAGAAGAAAACTCCTAGGAATATTGTCACCAAATTCCAGAGTTTCCAGGTCAAGGAGAAAATATTGCAAGCAGTCAGAAAGAAACAATTTGAGTATTGTGGAAACACAATCAGGATAACACAAGATCTAGCAGCTTCTACATTAAGGGATTGAAGGGGTTGGAATATGATATTCCAGAGGTCAAAGGAGCTAGGATTAAAATCAAGAATCACCTACTCAGCAAAATTGAGTATAATACTCTAGGGCAAAATATGGATTTTCCATGAAATAGAGGAATTTCAACCTTTCTCAATGAAAAGACCACAGCTGAATAGAAAATTTGACTTTCAAATACAAGAATCAAGAGAAGCATGAAAAAGTAAACAGGAAAGAGAAATCATGAGGGACTTACTAAAGTTAAACTGTTTTGTTTACATTCCTATATGGAAAGATGATATTTGTAACTCATGAGACCTTTCTCAGTATTAGGGTAGTTGAAGGGAATATACATACATACATACATACATACAAACATACATACATATATATATATGTGTATATATATATATATATGTAGAGAGAGAGAGAGAGAGAGAGAGAGACAGAGGTCACAGGGTGAGTTAAATATGAAAGAATGATATCTAAAAAATAAAATTAAGGGATGAGAGAGGAATATATTGGGAGGAGAAAAGGAGAGATAGAATGGGGCAAAATTATCTCACATAAAAGTGGCAAGAAAAAGCTGTTGTAATGGAAGGGAAGAGGGAGTAGGTGAAAGAGAATGAATGAATCTTGCCCTCATCAGATTTGACTTAAGGAGGGAATAACATATGCACTCAATTGGGTATCTTACCCTACAGGAAAGTAGAGGGAAAGGGAGGTATGGTAGAAGGGAGGGCAGATTGAGAGAGGAGGTAATCAAAAGCAAACAATTTTGAAAAGGGACAGGGTGACAGGGTCAAGGGAGAAAAGTGAATAAAGGGGGACAGGATAGGATGGAGGGAAATATAGTTAGTCTTTCACGACATGACTACTATGGAAGTGTCTTGCATAACGATACATGTGTGGCCTGCATTGAATTGCTTGCTTTCTGAAGGAGGGTGGGTGGGGAGGGAAGAAAGGAGAGAATTTGGAACTCAAAGTTCTAAAAACAAATGTTCAAAAAAAAGTTGTTTTTACATGCAACAGGGAAATAAGATATACAGGCAATGGGGTATAGGAATCTATCTTGCCCTACAAGAAAGTAAGGGGAAAGGGGATAAGGGGGTGGGGAGTAGGGTGACAGAAGGGAGGGCAGACTGGGGAAAGGGGCAATCAGAATACATGCCATCTTGGGGTAGGGGTAGGGTAGAAATGGGGAGAAAATTTGTAACTCAAAATCTTGTGGAAATCAATATTGAAAACCAAAAGTATTAAATAAATAAATTTTAAAAAAGAATCAACAGAACCTGGCAATTGATAAGATTTAGGGATAACAAAATGGAAGGCTTCAAAAGCCTGGGTTCCTTGAAGGATGATGGTACTATTAACAGAAACAGGAAATTCAGGAAGAGGAATAGATTGGAGAGAAGATGGTTTTGTCAGCATTGGATATGTTGAGTTTAATAGTCTATGGAGATATCAAGGCAGGAGGATGAAGGAGGCACCAGTTGGAGACATGGGACTCAGTTGATTTGATTTTAAACTTCTCTACATTCCACTCCTGACTCTCTGGGCTTTCTCCACTGCACCATAGGAGCCTCCTCACCTTGGAAGTTCACTCTGCCCACGGGGGCCCCTTCCTCTGATTGGTCGCTTCCTCCTGCCTCCATTTTAAGGAATTTCCTTCCTCCCTGGGCTCTACTCCGGACTTTCTCAGACTTTTTCTACCATGTCCCCTGGTGGGCATCCACTCCTCCCTCTGCTTTTTATGTCTTGCCTTCCCCTTCTTTGAATGTAAGCTCCTTGGGGGCAGGCATCGTCTTTCTTTGTGCTTGTGTTTGTATCCCCAGCCCCTATTGCAGTGCCTGGGACATATTAAACATTTTATAAATGCTTGTGGGCTTGGCTTGACTTGATGTGGTAATCTAAGGAAAGAGCTTGGTGCCATGCTCTCTCTGCCACTAGAATGTAAAGTCCTTGAGGGTAGGGATTATTTTTGCTTTTTTTTTGTATCTGCAGGACTTCTACAGTGGCTAGCACAGAGTAAGTGATCAATAGATGCTGGTTGCTTTGATTTGACTTGAGTTAACAATTTAAGGAAAGAGATTATACACATTCTATCTCTTCCTATGGAAAGGAAGCTTCTTGAGGACAGGAGCTATGAAAGGTCACATACCACCTCTAGTGACAAGGCTTAGATTCAAACCTAGGTCTCCTGATTCAAAGCCCAGTGCTTTATCCAAGAATCTAGGAGGCGGGAAAGTAGGTGCTAAGAGGCAGCTTGTTGTCATGGAAAATGGGCTGTCTGGACATGGAGTCAGGAAGACCTGAGTTTGAATCTTGCCCCCTAAACTTCGTAGCTGTGTGGTTCTCTCCCAAGTCACTGAACTTCTTTCAGCTTCAGTCTCCTCACCTGTACTTCCTGAAGTACCTACCTCACAGGATTGCTCTGAAGCTCACTTGTACTCACCCAAGGTGTCCCAAAAGTCTTAGTGCAATTTAAAGCCATTCAAGTTTTAATGGGACTTTTGGGACATTCTCTCTCTCTCTCTCTCTCTCTCTCTCTCTCTCTCTGTGTGTGTGTGTGTGTGTGTATGTGTGTGTGTTCCATAAACTTTAAACTACTTTGTGTGTTAGTATCATTTCCTTTAAAAAACAAAACAAATCTTTATTGTCATTCTAAATTATTTAAAAAGAAAGCCTCCAGCATTTAAAGTCAGAGAGCCCGGGCTAGCATCCTGGCTCTGCCCCCTATGACCTATGACTGGACCAATTTCTTCACCTCTTGAGGGTCTCAGTGTCCTCATCCCAAAAAGGAGGGGGCTAGATTCTAAGGCCTTCTGAGATTCCTTCCGGCTTTCAATCTTAGAGCCCAGGATCCTAGGAATAGAAAGTTGCATTCAGATGACAAGTCAAATGACCATCTCGATTGTGGGCAATGAGGAAGGAAAGGACCTTGTAACTTGTGCTTTGGGAGATCTGGACTCTCCATTGCTAGGATTTGCCAGTCTATTTGGGGGCTCGGAGTGGGGTTAGACCTTAGATTTTGACTCGAGGGGCTTGAGGAGAGACAGTTTCATCCAATGACAATGACTTTCAGAGGGAAATTTTCCCCGTTAGATGGTCCTGCCATACTATGCTTACCTGATATTGACTTATAATAAACATGGATGAATTCTCCACGTTCCACTCGTTATGGAGAGATAATTAAAAAATGCCTCTACTGTCTAATGCATCTGCTGCCATTAGCAGAGTCACCCGTTCCCGAGATTGATGATGGTGACGGGCGAAGGTAAATGGTAGCTGGTAGTATCTCTTGAGGCTTGAGAGAATTAACATTATTACGATTGTTTGTGTGACTGTCATGGCTATTCTTCTCAATTTTGCTCATTTTTTCCCCAACAGACTTCAAATGTGGAACAAGTTGCTATCCAACCAGGATTCTTTTTTATTGAATGTTCTTCAGACTATTGAACAGATGAATAAAATAACTTCTCTTTCTTCTTGCTCTTCCCTTCCTTCACCTTTCCCTTCTCTTCCCTCTTCCTCTCCTTCCTTTTCCTCTTCCCTTTCTCCTCTTCCTTCTCCCCACTCTTCCTTCTTCCCCTTCCTCTTCCCTTTCTTCTTCCCCTTCATTTTCTCTCTTCCCCTTCTTTTTCCTCTTCCTCTTCTTCTCTTCCTCCTGAAGAGAGGAGAGCTGGGTTCAAATCCCACTCCCCCGACACTTGCTAGCTATCTAATAAGGCAAGTTACTTAACCTCTTTATACCTCAATTTCCCTCTCTGTAAGATGAGGGATTTGGACTTGATAGCCTAGACAGGGGTGGTGAACCTGTGCCCTTGAGACCACCCCACCCCTGGAGGGGGTCCTTCCAGATTTAAATGTATGATAGTATGATTGGAGCTATGTGACCTTGGGTAAGTACCTTAACCTCCCTGGGGCGTAAGTTTCCTTTTTTTTTAAATGAAGGGGTTGGATTCAACAGCCACCAGGGTACCTTCTTGCTTTAGGTCCAGGAGCCTATGATCCCCTAACAAAATCATCTGGGTTACTTTGCCTGTAGTTACTGTGCCCCTCCAAATTGACACCTCCCATCCAAGGCTGGGCTTGAAGCTGATACAGCTGGGTAAGCAGGATTCTCCAGAGCTTAGGTGTTCATGGTTGGCTCAGCCCCTCAGGCTCCAGGGTCACCTCCAGGCCTGACCCATGAGGCTTTAGAGGAAGGCCTTCGGCTTCAGCAGAGACACTTCCCATTAGTCAGGGCTAAATGACTTCAGTGAGCTCACACGCCTGGGCTGCCTGCCCTACATCCTTTTGCAAAGGAAAGGACTTATTAAAATGATTGGGAGTGGGGTGGGGGTGGGAGGAGGCTAATTTGCAACCTAGCTCCTGGGGAATATAAATGACCAAATTTTTCCTTGCCCAAAAGACAACAGCAGAAGGTTATCTTTTGCCGCATGCTAGCTGTTAATTAGAGGGACTGTTCAGATCATTAGTTTTTGCTCAGCCTCCTCCCCCACCCCATTCCTTATTAACAGCATAACTTGGCCTGCTCTCCTATCCATTTGCAGTCATCCTGCCCAGACCTCGCCCTAGCAGGTGAAAAAAAATCAATTCCTGCCACCCGGAGCTCCTTCAGAGTTGAACAGTTGGCCTGGCCGTGCACAGATAGATAATAATTCCCTGCCTGTGGACAGAGCCTTAGGATACTCAGCATTCTGAGAGTGGCTTATCATTTCCACTTTACAGAAGAGGAAACTGATGCTCAGAGATGTGTGATGATTTGTCCAAGGCTACACAAAGTATTAGGGGCTGAGCTGGGGCTAGAAACTAGGTCACCTGATGCCCACTCCACCCCCAACCATCCCCATCCCCCTCCCTTTCCAACCTCCTACATCTATTTTGCTTTTAAGACCTGGTTTTGGACATGTCTTCCTGGAGGCATTCTGAAGAGTGACAGCTGATTTGATGAAGGCTAATTACAGGGACTATTGGACTCCCTGGAAAGAAGTTCTTTCCAAATCTAATAGTTTATATTCTGTGTTCTAACAGTATATGTTCTAAGTTCTATTCTAGCTCTACCATTTTGTGTTCTAGCATTCTGTTTTCTAAGGCTCCTTTTAGCTTTAACAGTCTGTATTCTAATATTCTAACAGTCTGTATGTTCTAATAGTCTGGGTTCTAAGGCCCACTTTAGATTGGACATTTTTTTTCTGTAACATTTTATGCTCCAAGTTTTTTTTGTAGCTCAAACAGTCTGCATTCTAAGGTCTCTTCCAGCTCTAACATTCTAGGTTGTGTGTTCTAATAGCCTGTGTTTAAGCTGATTTTTATCTCTAACATTCTATTTTCTGTGTTCTAGCAGTCTTGTTCTAAGGTCTCTTCCAGCCCTAACATTCTAGGTCATGTGTTCCAATAGCCTGTGTCTAAGCTGCTTTTTATCTCTAACATTCTATGTTCTAGCAGTCTGTGTTCTAAGGCCTCTTCCTGCTCTATCATTCTATGTTCTATATTCTAGCATTCTGTTCTCTAAAGTCCCTTTTAGGGGATCTAGGAGAGGGTTCTTTATGTAGGCGTAATTGAAAGACATCATTGTAGTTTCTATATGGAAATACCCGTATCTTTTGATGTTATGTGATGGGTCACTTCTATTTTTATTGTAATGTGGTACATGAACATCACCAAATGAGATAATATATGTAAAGTGCTTTGCAAACCTTAAAAAGCTATATAAATGCTGGCTATCATTACTATTTTTATTAACATCTACTATCTGTCTCTATCATTCTGAAATTTTATGTTCTAACATTCAACATTTTAAGATTCCTTTCAGTTCTAACATACAGTGTTCTGTATTCTAATATTCTGTGATCTAAGGCACATTCCAGCTCTAACATTCTGCATTTTCACATTCTCTGTTGTGACATCTCTCCGTAATACCTCCCCCAGTGTGAGCATCCTATGCCCTGTATTCTGAGGTGTTTTCCGCTTAGAACATCATGGGTTCTCTGAGGCTAGGGTCAAGATGTAGGGAAGTACCATTGCCTTTTAAAAGACTAACAATTAAAGTGGGGTCTTTGAGCATCCTCTGGGTGGCCCATGATGTCATCCACTGGGAGCCCCATGTGAAACTGGCCTTCATTGAGTACCAGGCAAAAAGCAGGATTCCGATGAGTTAAAATCCATTTTCTTCCCAATGAATTGCAGGAGTTGAGGGAGGGGAGAGAATAAGCATTTATTAATCACCTATTATGTACCAAGCACTATGCTATGTACTTTACAAATGCTAGCTCATTCGATCCACACAACAAGGTGCTATTGGGAGGTAGGTGCTATTATAATCCTCACTTTACAGTGGAGGAAACTGAGGAAGAAATAAAGAAGCCCCCATTAGGCACAGCTGCCCACAAGGCAGAGAGGCCTATCTCATCATGTAGTTAGTGAGGATCTAAGGACAGATATAGTGAACTGGGAGCCAGGAGAGCTGGCTTCTACACCCAGCTGTAGCAGGAACTTGCTGGGGAGTCTTTGATTAAATCATTTTCTGCCTCAGTTTCTTTCTCTGGAGAAAGGAGATGATAACCTCTACTTTGAAAAGTGATCGAGAAGCTCAAATGGGAGAATATTTGTGTCTCCTGCAGAACATAGCATGAGACTGGGCACCCCCCTCAATTTAACCTGAAATTCTGTATGTATTTGTTATTGACTTTGAGGGGGGGAACTTCTTAAACTAACTGTTCTGGCTGTATCACTTTAGTTGATATCATTCTCTAAAAGCTCACTGAAGTCTAGCTGGTTAATTGGTATCAACTGGTAATCGTGAAAATGCTCACCAGTGGGAACCCTTGAGCTATAAAGAATGAATGAATAAAGGATTGATTAATTAGGGGCTTACTAGGTTTGAAGTTCTGTTCCACAGTATTTGTAGGTCACCCTTTAACCCCTGAGGGTCCCTGAGACCCCGAGGGCAGATGAAGCAGTGGCACTTTGGCCACTCTGCCTGCCAGTGAGTTTAGGAGAGACCTGGCACAACCCAAGTATCTGATGGCTAGCATATGGAAGAAGGATTGACTTTCTTCTGCTCGGCCCCAGAGGGTAGAATGTGGAGCAGAGTGTGGATGTTACCTAGAGGCACTTGGGAAAAGTCATGTTTGGGGGGACTTAGAAGATTCTGAACAATGAGAGCTATCCCAAATTGGGGGATTGGGCTGTGTGAAGGGGTGGGTAAGTCTCTGATCACTGGAGGTCTTCAAGCAGAGACAGGATCATTTCTTGGGTGTGCTGGCCAGGGGATTATTTTTCATGTACACATTGGACTGAATTTTTCCTAGGTCCCTTCTTACTGTTTCTGGCATAAAAAAACTTGGGTTCAAATTTGGGCTCTTTGTGGCCTTCTGTAAATTCAGCTACTGGAAGTCCACTCAGTGTCCTGAGGCAGGGAAGGGGAGGGGCTTCCAGTAGGTGTGCCACCTTGGACACCTCATGTGACCTCCCAGACCCTCAGTTTGCTCACCTATAAAATGTGGCACATAAATACTGGCCATGTCCATCAATTGGGGGCTAAGCTTCTAGTAGGGATGGGGAGGCAAGAGTTAACTCTCCACACTCCCACAATACCAGCCAGGTCTCAAAGAAGGAAAGAGGGAGAGAAGAAAAGAAAAGAGAAGGGAAGGAGAGGAGAGAAGAAAAAAAGGACAGAACAAAGAAAAAAGAAGAGGGAAAGATGAGGAGAGAGGAAGAGAAAGAAGAAGAGAGAAAAGAAGAGGAGAGAGAGAGAAGAGAGGAAGAGAAGAGGAAAGGAGAGGAAAGAGGGAGAGGAGGAGAGAGAGAAGGAAAGAGGGAGAGAAAATGAGAGAAAAGAAGAAGAAAGGAGAGGAGGAAAAAGAAAAGAAGGAGAGGGAAGGGAAGATAAAAGAGAAGGAGAGAGGGGAGAGAAGAGAGGAAGAGAAGAGGAAAGGAGAAGAAAGAGGGGGAAGAGGAGAGAGGAGAAGAGAAGGGAAGAAGGAGAGGAGAGAAAGGAAGGGAAGAGAAGAGGAGAGAATTTTGCAGATGGGGAAAAAGGCAGCCAAAGGTAAACACATGTGTGTGATTTGTTCAATATCTACATTTGCTTCTTTAAACTTGATTGTTTTTTAAAAGAAGTCTTCCTGTGCCCTCTAGGAAACCTTCAGGCCTCGCATTTCCTTCCCACTCTGGTTTGTCTCCAGAGTCGAACCCGCAGAAGTTCGGTGACTGGGAACAGAGTTGGGAGGGTGTTGAGGTTTTGGACTGGCTCATAACTCTCCAGCCGCCTCCCCTGCAGTACAGTTGAGGTCACTGTGATTTCCTGTTACCTTGTAATAATTTATGGCGAGTCTAATGTACGGGCTGCATGAGCTCATCTGTATTACAAGCTATTGTTTCACTGGAGTAACAGGAAATGTTCCCTGGCATCACTGGGGGGTGATTTATGGCTTCCAGCATCCCTGAAATTGGGATGGACCCAAGCACAGACTTGTTTCCCTGGGGGAAGTGCTAGACAATGAGGGTGGGTTTGATTTGCAGGAGGCAGAGTTCAGAATTCTTTTTAACAAAGGGAAAGAGAAATTTTAGAAACCAAACCAGACACCTTCCTTCCTTCCTCTCTGTTCCTTCTTCATGGTGCTATGGTGAGAAGAATGTTAGCTTTGGGCATAACAATCATCTCTCCTGTCCTGCCCAATTCCTCTGACTCAGGCCACAGCATGGTCTAATGGACTTGGAATCTGGATGGCCTGGGCTCTAATCCTGCCTAACAATTCTCAGCTTTGGGATTTGGGGAAAGTAATTGATTGATCCTCTCTTGAGCCTCAATTTCCTGATCTGTAAAATGAACGTGAGTAGGCTAGGTGGCCTCTAAGATCCCTTATAAGTATACATCTCTGATCTGACAAAACTCCCTTCCCTCACCACTATTCCTCTGTTAGAATGTAAGACCCTTGAGGGCAGGAACCATCTCACTACTGCCTTAGCTGGATGGCTACATGGTGCAGTGGGTAGAGCCCTGGGCCTGGTTTCAGCAAGACTCATTTTTCTGTGTTCAAATCTAGCTGCAGACACTTACTAGCCAAGTGACCCTGGGCAAGTCACTTATCCCTGCTTCCCTCAGTTTCCTCATTTGTCAAATGAGCTGAAGAAGGAAACGGCAAACAACTCCAGTATCTCTGCCAAGAAAATTCCAAACAGGGTCGCAGAGAGTAAGACACAACAAAAAATGACTCAACAATAAAAAGTATCTTAGCACAGTGCCAGGTACCCAGCAGGTATTTAATAAATGTTTTTTCATTCATTTGTTCCTTCACAGTCAAAATACCTGTGACCTTGGACAAGTCAATTAATGTCTCTATGATCTTATGGTCTTTGGACAGGAGCCCACTTTTGCACTTCATGGGCCAACAGCCCCCTGACTACAATGTTTCTGGGGTCAAAAGTAATGGATGGAAGGATTCAGTGTCAGCTCTAGCAACTGGTGGAGATCTTAGGGGATCTTAGCAGAGAGAGAGGGAGGGAGAGAGATCATAAGGTTGCTGTTCAACTGTTTTTCTGTCATGGCTGACTTTTTATGACCCTATTTGGGTTTGTTTGTTTTTTGGAAAAGATACTGGGGTGGTTCGCCATTTCCTTCTCCAGCTCATTTTACAGATGAGGAAACTGAGGCAAACAGGGTTAAGTGACTTGCCCAGGGTCACACAGCCAACAAATATCTGAGGCCAAATTTGAACTCAGGTCTTCCTGCTTCCAGGCCCAGCACTGCCTCTAGTAATAGTAATAACTAACATTTATTAAGTGCCTACTATGTGCCAGGCACTGTGTGAAGCACTACAGAACATAGCGTACAGAACATGGGACCGGACACCCCCCCCCCAATTTAACCTGACGTTCCATATGTATTTGTTATTGACTTTGGGAGGGTACTTTTTAAACCAACTGCTCTGGCTGTATCACTTCAGTCGGTATCTTTCTCTAAAAGCTCACTGAAGTCTAGCTGGTTAATTGATATCAACTGGTAATCGTGAAAAAGGCTCACCAATGGGAACTCTTACAAATATCTCATTTGATCCTTACAACTGTGAGAGATAGGTTCTATTATGACCCCCATCTTATAGTTGAGGAAACAGGCAAAGAGAGGCTAAGTGACGTGGCCAGGGTCGTGCAGTCAGTAGATGTCTGAAGCTAGATTTGAACTCAGGTCTTCCTGACTCCTTGTGTGTCTTAGCTGCCTGGGGAAGGAGGAAGAGTGGGGGAAAGTCTTGAGAGTCAAGAGCAAAGCTGGGAGAGAAGTGAACGTGAGTTCTTAAGTGACAGTCCCAGGAGAGAACTCACCAATCAGAGGACGGGGACCCAGGAGTGGAAGCATTTCCAGGGAGAGAAGGTGGCTGGTGTTGAGGTGGTAAAGTCCAGAGTCAGGAGCCCAAGATGTGGGGAGAGATGCTCATCTTGTATTATAACAAAGACACCACTAAGGGAGGGCAACCAGAGCTTTCCCCCAATGCCACAAATTTAGAAGGATGAGGGGAGCTTCTCTTCTCCATTCACAATTGCTCATTCCTGTCATCCTACGGTCTCAACAGCAACCTCCCACCCTTGTGCCTGTGTCTCAGGGTTGCTGCCTTTTCCCTGTGGAGTGGTATAGTAGCCACCTCCCCCCACACCACCCCCAGCTGACAGTGTGGGCTTCTGGCTGCTTGCCCCAAATGTTCTAATCTGTAGTCTAGATGTGTGGTTCTGCATCTAACCCCCCGAAAGAGAAGTGTCCTAATCCATCCTACTTTAACTCGAGCCCCCATGAAAGCCAAAAGTAGTGAGGAGTCCTCTGCTCAGAAGGACAGGATGGTCCCTTGTTGAATTCTGGGCTATTTCAGGAGGGTCTGGAGGAAGGAGAGTATGGGGTGCTTCCTTGATGCCCCCAGGTACTCAGATCATAATCTGTTCACAGTTAGATGTGGGAGAAGAGAGAAATGGAAGGGGGCCCCATGTGCAGGGTGGGGGGGAATCTGATGTTTTTCTACAGCCCCCGAAATGTTAATTATCCTGTCAGCACACTGCTGATACAGTAACCAGGGAAGTGCTGGGCTGGTCCCCTGGGCATTCTTAGGCACGCTATTTAAAATATGCTCCAGCTTCTGAACTCCCCACTAATTTAATAGTAGGAGCTGGGTGCCTTGCCCCTCTCCAGGGAGAGACTGTGCTTTATCTCTCTTTACGAAGAAGATGAAAAATAACCCTGGGATGTTTAGTGAGGGGGATACAAATTAGTTCACTTTGTACTTTTCTCTGCTTGTCAAGGATCTGACCAAAAGCATTGGGAGACTGTTGGTGCTCCCCTCCCTAGAGCCAGAGAGACCAAGTCGTAGGAGGTGGAAGGATATTAGAGTCCAACTTGACCCAGAATCCTCTCTGTGTCATTCCTGACAAGGGCTCATCTGACCATTGCTTGAAGACCTTCAGTGAGCATGAGTTCACTCTCTCTCTTACTTGCTAGAAAGCTTTTCCCTTGGAGTAAGCCTAAATTTACCTCTTTGCCACTTCCATATGGATGTGGCTCCTGTTTCTGACCCCTAGGGCCAAGTGGTGTGGTTGTCATTCAGTCATTTTCATTGTGTCCAACTTTTTATGACCTCACTTGGAGTTTTCTTGGTAAAGATATTGGAGTGGTTTACCAATTCCTTCTTTATCTCATTTTACAGATGAGGAAACTGAGGCAAACAGGGTTAAGTCACTTGCCCAGGGTCACACAGCTAGTATGTGTGTCCGAGGCTGGATTTGAGCCCAGGTCTTCCTGATTCTAGGCCTGGCGTTCCATCCACTGTGCCATCTACCCTCCAAATACTGGATGACAGTTATCATGTTTCCCTTGAGTCTTCACCTCCCCTGGCTAAACAAACCTAGTTCCTTCAACAGAAAGTGATTATATTAGTCCAAAAGTTCGTTGATCAATGGGCAAGAAGACTTTTTCAACTTTGAAATTCTGATTGATGCCTCCCTCACACATAGCTATGCACTTACATCGGATAATGGGAAGAACCCCTGGCCTTAGGGATGGGCCACTAACCCTAATGCTACTAGGCTGTTGTCCTGTGGAGTCCAGCCTGATGTCTTACAAATTTTGGGTGTCTAATAAACATGAAGTGTCTAACGAATGTTTGTTCAATTGAATTCAAGTCATAGGACTATAGAATGACAGTTGGAAGGGACCTTAGACATTATTCGATCCAATTCTCTCCCTTATGGATGAGGGAATTGAACCCCAGAGAGGTCACACACATAGGGGAACCATGATTTCAGTCAAGGTGCTCCAAATCCCAAACCTAGTGCTATTAAAAGCACACCATTAGAGCACCTTTCTGGTACCACTTAAATATGCAGTGAAGTGCTCAGAAATATATTCAATAATTAATGATCATTATAATTACAACAATAGTCATAGCTCCCACTTTCTAGTCAGTTATTATCCCAAAGGTAGCTTGACTGAACCTAGAACAGATGAGCCGACAACCCCACGCTCTTGAATTCAATGCCAAAATGTCATCCCCCAGTCAATGCGATATTCTCAAGCCCTTTCAAATGCTCAAATGGATCTGTGATCTCACCAACATGGGCCTTCCCTCCAATGACCATAGGAATTGGAAGTTAGGGACTCATCCCAGGATCGTTTCTATCTGAACATGGAAAAAGAAGGTAGCAACAACAACCACCACAACAAACAACACGAATAATAAAGCAACAGACATATATTAAGTGCCTTCTATTATGTACCAGGCGCTGAGTGAGGTGGGGGGTATACAGAGAAAAAGCAAAAACCATAATGGCAGTCCCTGCCCTCAAATAGCTTTCAGTCTATAGGTCTATGGTATTGTGTGGTGTGCAAAGTACTTTATAGACATAATATGGTGTGATCTTTGTAATGACCCGGGAGGCAGATGCGGCAGGTAGCGTTAGCACCATTTCTCAGACAAACGAGGATGCATTCAACCCATTCCGTCCAATAGTTATGTATTAAGTACCTACTCTGTGCTTAGTACGCACGGGGCTCTGGAGATACAGACACACAAAAAGAGACCAAGCCTGCCCTCACCGAGCGTACAATCTATGTGTAAGAAAACATACTACAGTTCAAGAACATACGTGACCCGGAATTCAGTTCAATTTGATGAGTATGTATTAAGGACATATGTGTGCTGGGTAGTGCTAGGTGCTGGATATGCAGAGATAAAAAAAATAAAGCTGTTCCTACCCTCAAAGAGCTTATATTTTCTGAGAGGGTGTGGTGGTTGGAAATGGATTTGGATAAATATAAATACAGGTGACTAGGTGGCACAGTGGATAGAGCAGGCAGGTGCAGAGTCAGGAAGACCTGAGCTCAAATTTGATTTTAGACTCTTACCAGTTGTGTGATCCTGGGCAAGTCACTTCATCCTATCTGCCTCAGTTTCCTCATCTGTAAAGTGAGCCAGAAAAGGAAATGGCAAACCACTGCAGTATCTTTGTGAAGAAAACCCCAGAAGGCGTCACAGAGAGTCAGACACGACTGAAAAGCAACTGAACAGCAATGTAAATACAAATTAATACCAAGTTATTCCGAGAAGAATAATGTACTGATATAGCCTATATAAACTCTGGGGAAGGGTACTCATTCCAACACTCACACTGGCAAATTAAATGCCTAAAAGATAGCTAGCTACATTGCTCTATTAGGGTTCTAGGGGTACCCTAGATTGGAGTTCAAATCCAGCCTTGGACACTTGATAGCTGTGTGACCCAGGGCAAGTCACTTAACCTTATTTGCCTCAGTTTCCTCACCTGTAAAATGGGGGTGATCATAGCACACACCTCACAGGGCTGTTGTGAGGATTGAATGAGATAATAATTTTAAAGCCCTTAGCATGGCACCTGGCACTTTAATAATAACTAACAATTATATAGCATTTACTATTGTTGGAGTGGTGGTAGTTGGGGTGGTAGTTCCTATTACCTTTGAGGATCTAGGGCATATTTCTACTACTATCACTTCAGGTCCCCATTTTGGTGTGTTCCACCCCCAATATCACTCATCGAGGGCCAGTTAATGTCTCCTCGAAACCTTTGATACTATTAATTAGCATCCCAGTATCAATTTAACCAGTTAACATCAATTAATTTTTTAAAAAGGAATACATAGGATGTGCAGCAAGAATAGAAGTACCAAATATCCTTCCCAAGTTGGGGGCGCACTCTCCTCTTTACACTTTGGTCCCTGGGGAGAGTGGGCTCAAACTGAAAGTGACTCCTATGAAACATTCACCCCATCCACTTTCCTCTGAATGAGGCATCACCATGGCCAGAGTGGCTCCCTTTGCAATCGACTGCTGGACTGGTCCTTGATGGTCCCTCCTTGGGGCTCCTCTCTTTAACGAGGCTCAGCACGCAGAGTGCTGGGGCTGGAATTAGGAAGACTCAGGTTCAAATCCAGCCTCAGATAGTTATTAGCTGTGTGACCCTGGGAAAGTCACTTTAATGGCCATCTTCCTCGGTTTCCTCACCTTTAAACTGGGAATGAAAATAGCACCTACCTCCCAGGGCTGTTACGAGGATCAAATGGTATAATAATAACATATAATAATCAAATGGGATAATAAATAAATATAATAATATAATAATTAAGTGGCAAGACAATAAATATAATAATATAATAATCAAATGCGATAATAAATATAACCATATAATATATAATAATCAAATTGAATAATAAATATAATCATAAAAATAATCATAAAATGAAGCATTCCCTGCCCTCAATGAGCTTCTCTTCTATTGAGGGAAATGTCTATCTATATAAGTGAATATAAAATACATACATAGTAGACCCAAAATATTTTCAAAGTAAACTCTGCCGTCTCCCTTCCCATGGAATCAATCTGGGTTTCTATCTTTTGAGTTACAGCTGCAGGATCATGACTTAGCCGATAGTAACATTAAGAAAGTTACAGACAGTAACATTAGTCGTTAGCTCCTGCTCACCAGCCCCTGGCACTCAGTCACTGGGTGACCCTGGCCAGGTCCCTTCCCCTCATCGAGACTCAGTTTTCTCACCTGTCAATGGGAATAATAATGTCCATAGTACCACCTCACGGGTTGTTTTGAGACTCAACTGAGGTAACGTCCATAATCCACTCTGTAAACTTTATACAAAGGTTATTATCACTGCAGAGAAGGAAGCTGAAATCAAGAGAGGGAAGGTTATGGAGTAAGTCTGTGGCAAAGTCTAGTTAGATTTCCGGTCCACCGCTTTCCCCCTGCACCTGTGGTCTGAGCTGAACCACCAATTACCCTTTCTTTCGAAGGTAATATGTTCTTTAATTTCCTGGTGAATACTGAGGTTTTCTTCTTCCTTCTAATCTGGCTCTTGCTGTTTAGTATAAATAATCAGATGAGATGCTCTTCATCTCCTCCCCTCCCCACCCTCTCCCATGCTCCAAAGCCTTAATTATCTCAATGCAACTTCACTGTCATGGATCCTTTGAATGAGAGCCAAAATTAGCCCCAGTGGAATCCAATATTTCATGTTTGCCCGCACTTGAAGTGGGGGGCCAAGAAGGGATGGCGGAGGGGATCCTGAGGGGTGCACGGTGGGCATTGCCATCTGTTCGTGCTCCAGCCTCACCCTGATACACCCAGATACTGATTCCCCGTCCTTAGATAGACACTAGATTGAGCTCAGCCTTCTTCTCTGTAAGCTTCCCCTGGGGCTTCAGAGCCTGTAGTCTTTCAAGCAATAAAGTGTGACTAACAGTATTGGCTGCCGCGGCAGGATCAAGAATGTCTGCCCCACCAGCGACATCGGGCGCGTCTGTCCCACCAGCCAGGTCAGTGTCCCCACTGAAGAGCAGATGATGGATGACTCTAATAAGGCCTGTCTGGATAGCGTGAAATTCATCCAGGGCAGGCACAGAGAAGGATTCACACTGGTTATAGTCCTGACTGGTATTTTCTATTATTACTTAGGATTACAGAATCCCAGGGGATTCTGGGACCTCAGAGGCTATCTAGTTTAAACCTTACCTGATCGAGAAGCCCCGCTACATCTGTCTTGTGGTCATCCAATCTTTGCTTGTAGAATGCCAGTGAGGGGGGCCCAACCCAGCCCATGCAGTGCATCCTATGTATCAATACTGTATGTTGTTAGTGCATTGTACAGTGTTACTGGGGCCTTGAGGCCACTTTGGATTTGGTTTGTAAAATTTGGATTCAGTCAAAAGGCCACCCTTCAGGATCTAGAAGGCCACATGTGGCCTCGAGGCCACAGGTTCCCCACCTCTGGTGTAGCCAATCTTTGAAGCAGGTACAATTCCTCACCTGGTATCAAAACCATTAGGTGGAGACTAGGAGAGAGCCATGTTCCAGGCCCCCCACTTTCAGCTCCCCTTTATGTACTGTCTTCTCCCCTTAGAATGTAAGCTCCTTGAAGGCAGGGACCATCTTTCTTTTGGCTTGTATTTATATCCACAGTGCTTAGCACAGTGCCTGGCACAAAGGAAGCATTTAATAATTGCTTTCTTAATTTAATAATTTTTTCTTTCCCACCAGCCATGCTGACTCAGAGGTTAGTACTGTGAGATGACAAAAAGTCTTCCAACTGGATGCAGAGCCAGAATAGCTGGCATTTATACAGTCAATAATTTATTAAGCACCTACTATGTGCCGGGTCCTGTGCTAAGCCCACATGTAGCACTTTAAACTTTACAAAGCACTTTTGCATATATTATCTCATCTGATCTTCACAACAACCTGGCAGGTAGGTACTATTATTATCATTATCCTAATTTTCCAAATTAGGAAACTGAGGCTATGAGCATATAAGTGATTTGTCTAGGGTCTAAAGCAGAATTTGAACTTGGGTCTTCCTGATTCCAAGTCTAGCATGCTATCTACTGGGGCTACCTAGACAGAGGAAATGGAGACTGAAAAGAAGAAAGAAGAACTAATTTTTTTTCTCAGAAAGAATAAATGATGAGCTGAAACTGAGATACAAAAGGGGTAAGCAACCCCTTCATTACTCTGGTTTTTTGGCTGAAAGGACTACTTTGTGCTGGTCCTGAGGACTGCTTGGGGCGATGGGGCATCAGTTCCGTCTCCTACCCTACCACAGTGACTGTGAGCACATGGCCACCTCTGTCTCTTTGTGTGATTCCTTTCCAGTCTTGGGTTAGTGAGTACACGGAGGCAGGAATGCCCAAGTGATCTTATGATTTCTGGAGATCCAGAAGTCCTATCAGAGACCCTACCAAGAAGTAGAGCTGAAGGCAGCAATCACAGTGGCTGCTGAGGTATTAGTGGTCCATAGGAGAGGAGAAAAAGCCTGGTCTAAAAGTAGATCTGCTTATCCACGCCTGACTCCACACCCTGCAGCAAGTTTCATGAGAAAGTCACAAAGTGGGGGAGGGCAGGGAAGGGCTTCCAGGGCTAAGAATAGAAAAATCTGTCTGGCACACCTGTGCCTCACTAACAATGTCCTTTAAACCTGAACCCACTCTCCCCAAGGACCTTGGATGCATAGGAAGAGAATAAGTTAATGTTTTGTGTCAACTTTTTATTATAGTACTCTCTTTGCAAATCCCTTTTGCAAAAATGGTCATCTGGCTGATGATTAATGGAGAGCCTACCAGTGGGTGCCCAGGAGCTATATTACTAGAAACCCAGCTCCTCAAGTTTTTCTCTAGAGCCCTGAGAGGAAGTAGTACCAGCCCTTTGGGGGATCCAACCTAGCAGTGTGATGCAGCTTGGGCTAGTGCTACATTACAAAGTTTTCTTTGATTTCCCACCTTTAAAATGAGAGTATTGGATGAAACAACCTTTACTGTCTTTTTCAGCCCTCACATGGAACCCCTGAGGGTGTTTAGAAATCTGGGTGACCCAGCTATAATAAAATCATGACATCAACATAGGCTGTATGTGTAGAGAAAGACAGGCTATCACTTTATTAATTAACCAACAAGGAAATATCATGTATAATTTGCCCTCCCCAGGTGATGCTCTACTCAGGCCACTATCCCAGTGGCCTCTTTGGGGTCTTTTTGAGGCATGCACACAGAAGGGACTCTGGAGCATGTATGTGTGAACGTCTTACCCTGCCCACATGCAGAAGCTTGAAAAACCGCAAGAAAAAAACCCTAATTTAGTAGACAGTGAATTCTAGCCTAAGGGTTGACATAAATTATTACTTGGGGTTATAAAATAGGAAAATCTATAACTCTAGAGGCCCTGCTCTTGATCTGGGGAATTTCCTAGCTCAACCTTGACTCTCTCTATGTTACTTATTTATATGACATAGTCTCTAGAGCAACGGAAGAACTCAATGCCCCAAATGCAGGCATAGAGCCAAGGGCCGAGTGATGGCCAGTGATTGTGGGATCTTGAAAGAACCAGGGTCAACATAGAGAGGATGTTAATAATTGGAACAATCAGCAAAGGCCTCATGAAGAAGGTGGTGCCTGAGCTGAGTCTTGAAGGAAGCAAAGGATTTTAAGAGGCAATGTTTAGGAAAAAGAGCATTCCAGCATGGGTGAAAGCATGGAGGTAGGAAATGAAACATCAATTTCTGGCAACAGCAAAGAGGACAGTTTCATTGGAATGTAGAGTTCATAAAAGGGAGTAATGGGAAATTTCTCCAGAAAGGTAGACTGGAGACAGATTGCGAAGGGCTTTAAATATCTACACAAATGTTTCATACTACAATCAATAGAGAGAAACTAAAGATTCTTGAGTAGTGTCAGGGGTGTAGCCAGACCTGTGCTTTAGGAAGATTATTTAGTCAGCTATGTGAAGGATGGATTGGAGAGGGGGAAAGATAGGAAGCAGAGACTAATGAGGAGGCTACTGTAGCAGTCCAGGTAAGAGGAGATGAGGGCTTGAACAAGGGTGGGGGGTGGGGGTATAAGTAGGTATAAAGGGATGGAGGTGGAAATGATAAGACTTGATAAGTCATTAGTTTTGGCGGATGCAGGAGAGTGAAGATGATGATGATGACGATGATGATGACTAAAGTCGCAAGCTTGGTTGACTGTAAGGATGGTGGTGCCCTAAACCATAACATGCAGTTTGAAGGAGGGATGGGCTAGGGAACAGGGGAAGAGAAGGATGTCATTTTGGGACATGTTCATGTTGAGTTTGAGCCACCCACAGGAAGTATGTAGCAGGCTGGATCCTAGAATCCTGAACTCCCTCCTTTAGAGGTTCTGGAGAGAGAGGGGGGCTAGGTACAGAGATACAAGAGTCATCTGTATAGAGATGACCATTGAACCCCAGAGAAGTGATGGAAGAGATTGTAAAAAAGGAAGACTCAAGAGAAAGCTTTGGGCATTTATATCCCCATTTTACAGATGAGAATGTCCAAACCTAGAGAAATGAAGGCATTTGCCCAAGGCCTATTAGATCAGACTTGAGACCAGAAACCCAGTTCTCTTTGTCTAGTCTTTATGCCATCCTGATCCCCTCTGTGTGTCCCAGTGGTGATGGTGGGGGAGTCAGTCTGTGGGCCTTCAAAGAAATGGAAAGAGGCAGGGCTTTGGCTAAAAATTTTTTTTATTTATGTTTTAATGAAATATATAATTCACCAATAGATAATTAGTAGTTGGTAATACCCAACATTAATCTTAATTCATTCATCCATCTATGATAGCATAGAATGGGTACTGGATCTGGCATTAGAGGACCTGGGTTCAACTTTGTCACTTACTATCCTTGTGAGCTTTCTGGATCTCAATTTCCTTATCTGTAAAAGGAGTTTGGTCTAGACAGCATCTTAGGTGTCTCCAGCTCTATATTTGTGACTCTGTGCTCATTCTATGTTGTTCAGTCATTTCTGACTCTTCATGACCCCATTTGGGGTTTTCTTGTCAAAGATAACTGCAGTGGTTTGCCATTTCCTTCTCCAGCTCATTTTATAGGTAAGGAAACTGAGGCAAACAGAGTAAAGTGACTTGCCCAAGGTCACACAGCTAGTGTCTAAGGCTGCATTTGAGCTCATGAAGAAGAATCTTCCTGACTTCATGCTCTTTCTCCACTGTGCCACCTAGCTGTCCCATGGCATTTGTGTTTATTACCTACTATATGCCAGGCCCTGTGATAAGCATAGGGAAGGAAATTAAAAAAGGAAACAGGCCATGCCATCGAGGAGTTAATATCCTCCTGGAGAGGAAACAGCACGGCCACTGAACTTGCAATAGCGGCATGTATGAGAGGCCAGAGCTGGGTCAGCTCCTTGGCATGGCAGCTGACACATGGTGCCACTCACCTGCTGGCACCTGAATGGGTCAAGGGAGGGCACGTCCCCAGGAGAAGGTGCTGATGGCGGTGCCTGAGGAACTTCCTTGGCCTGGTACATACTGCTGGCTCAGCAGATGCCCTCTGAATCCTGGAGGCTGTGCTTCTCAGATGGGATTTGGGGGAGCCTTCCAAGAATACCAGAAGGGCGATCCGCAGGACGATTACGCTAATTCTGCAGGATTTCCTCTGAAAGGTTGAATTCTGGGGTTCATTACCTCTGCAGAGGTCAAAGCCATACATTGGTTCAATCCCTTTGAGTCAGTTTGCTTTGCTCCCTCCTGTGTACCATACCCCTAATTCTGAGTGCCCGTTTAATTGTTTTTGCTCATTTAATTTAATTTGCACAGGGGGCTCTTAATGTGGCAACCCTCTCTACCCATGGAGATCAGCAACTCACCTGAAAATTATAGTCTCAAAAATCAGCCTGGGGCAATGGTAGGTTAAGTGATTTGCTTATGGGCACCCAGTCAGTCTCTGTCTCCCAAGTCTTCTGGACTCCAAAGCTTGCTTTCGATCTATGACACCATGCCCTGGTTGTCTCTGGCATTCTATCTCTGCATCTCTATTCCTTTTACCTCTCCTCCTTTCCTCCTATTTCTCCTCTCCCCCTGCTTTAATTCTGTCTCCTCTCCTTCTCCTCTCATTCTTTTTGCTCTCTTCCTCTCCTTCTTCCCCTCCTTAGAGACCCCGGGTTTGAATCTCAGCTTTTCTACTTACTGCTGATGGTGAGTGATGGGGCCTAAACTATGTGAATCCCATTGCTTCCGGTGGACTCAAGAGACATTTTAATTGCTTGAATTCTCTATCCCCTTCTGGTATTTGCTTATTCTTCCCTTATCACAGAGTGAGTGAATGTTTTTATTCCAAAGTTTTTCCTGCACTTTCGAGTTACATTTACGCCTTCTGCTTTAATTAGAAACAATGCCAGCTAGATAAAGGATGTAACCTAATGACTCCTGGTTATGTGCTTCATTATTTGTGAAGGAACAGTCAGAAGGAAGGAGGGCAAGAGCTGGAAGAATATGAGAGAGAGAGATAAAAAGCAAGAGAAAAACTTCCTTTGTCTGAGTGTTGGAGTGAAGGAAATCTTCATCCCTGATTGGAGGCTCAGGAGAGAAATGAGAGAGAAGCTTAGAGATATTGAGTCTTTATTTTTATAAGCCTCCCAAAGTAGAGGGAAATCTGGACCTGGATTTTCTCCCTTGGAAGTAAAATCTAGCTCTTGGTTCTTTTGGTACTATTTGGTTCTGTTTGGTTTGGTACTGTTGAATCACATTGTCTTTTCTGCCGTTTTCCCACCCATGCATACGCGGAGATATCTCTCTGTAGGGATACTGAGGGTGATGACTAGAGAGAAGGTACCACCTGATGGAAGAAGGGGAGTATAGGTCTGGCTGTGCTCTCATTTCAAAGGCAGGGGCCAGCTAGGAGGGAATAGCTTGTTTTCTCTTCTAAGAAAAAAACCCTCATAGATCAATTGAGTGTAATGTTGCAATTTAAAAATTAAAAAATGAAGAATATAACAAAATACGAAAAGGTCCATCTTAAAGGATGGAAGATGAAATCAGTAGAATGAAAACAACAACACGTACATTGACTAGGGAAAGGAATAAACATTAATATATAACGCCTATAGACTGGACACTGTGCTAAGTGCTTTTAACAAATCCTATATCATCTGATCCTCATGACAACCCTGGGAGGTAAGTGCTATTATTATCCCTATTTTACAGTTGAGGAAACTGAGGCAAATAGGGGTTAAGTGACTTGCCAAGGGTCACAAAGCCAGTAAATCTCTGAGGCCAGATTTGAACTTGGGTTTTCCTGACTCCAGGACTCATCATTTTAACCATGGGACCACCTAACTGCTACCATATTAGACTATGTTAGAAAAGCACAAAAGCAAAAAAAATTTCTAAAGATGTAGATGACTTTATATGGGGAAGTGGAGAAAAGATGTTATTCTATTTTGTTGTTAAAGTAGATTATATAATCAATCACATAATAAACATAATATAGACTTGAATAGAATAAATATAATACATAATTATGTGATGTTATACTTAATAATTCTATGTAAAATGTGTTATATAATGACCAAATAGGAATATATTATATAATTATTATTTTAATTCCTCAAAACTGTCCAATTCTGATGCCTCCTCATGGTTTAGAGGTGGACCTGGCTTCTCAAAGATCATACCAGAGGAGCATAGGTTTCAAATACAGGCCGTATTTGCTGTCCAAGGACCAACCTAGCTAAGTCTTTTTTTTCTTTTCTTTTTTTTTTCTTTTGGAGGGGGAAGGCAGGGCAGTTGGGATTAAGTGACTTGCCCAAGGTCACACAGCTAAGTAAGTGTGTCAAGTGTCTGAGGCCAGATTTGAACTCAGGTCCTCCTGACTCCAGGGCTAGTGCTCTACTCACTGTGCCACCTAGCCACCCCAACCTAGCTAAGTCCTAAAGGGATCATCTTTATCTTGACTGAATATTTTGGCCACAGCAACCGTTGAACACCATCTACTAAGTTACAGGATCATAGAAGCATAGATTTAGAACTGCAAGGGACCTTAGATACCATCTTATCTAACACCTTTATTTTATAAAGGAGAGAAAAATCGCAACCTGAATCAGTAGAGACATGACCAAATCATAGCTCCTTGAAGCATTATCTTCATTAATGTACAAATAGCTTGCATTTCATTTGAAGAGTTGCTCCACATTTGGGGTGGGGAGGAGTATGGTATCCAGGAATGGTTACCTAGACAAGATAAGACTTGGGGAGAACATGATAGAATATCTTCAGGAATTTGAAAGGCTATCAGGCTGTTTGCCCCGGAGAGCAGAACTAAGAGCCAATGGGTGACAATTGTGGGATTGATGGAGGATAAGGATGTCTAATAATTAAAGGTAAATTGAGTTGCCTTGGCAAAGATAATGTCTTCCTTTGGGCAAGAAGTCAACTTGTTGGTAATACCATGATGGCGACTCCTGTTCTGGGAACACTTCTTAAACTGTGGGTCATGACTCCATATGGAGTTGCAACTCATAGTTTAGGAAGCACTGAAGGGGTCGCAAGAGGAAAAAGTTTAAGAAGCCCTCGACTAGAGGGTCTCTGAGGTCTCTTTCAACTCTGAGAAGCTGTGATTCTATCGTCTATAATTAAGATGATAATATTTTCCCAGATGGCCATTCCTAAAACTAAACTATAAGCCACCTGAGGGCAAGAGCCACATCTCCTCCTTTCTCTCTAACCAGCCTTATGAATTGAAAACCCATTATGAGTTATTGATGTCCCTCAGCTCTGTGAAGAGCTTTATACACAGTAGACATTCAACGTAGACTGATGGCTGACCATTGGGGCATGTGAGGTGTAGTGTGATGAGCAGTGGACTAAGAGTAAAGAAATCTGGTTTTGTTCGTCCATCCATCCATCCATCCATCCATCCATCCATCCATCCACCTATCTATCCATGCAAATACCTTAGCTTAAAAAGGTCAAGGTCTTCCACTGCATCCAGGGCTATCTCTAGTTGTCCTGATCTGCATCTTGACACTGGACCCGGATGGCTTCAGAGGAGAAAGTGAGGTTGGTGACTTTGCACACAGCCCTCCTCACTTAAATCCAATTCATTTGCATGTCATGGTCCCCTTCAAGAATGAAGGACAAACAATAACAATAATAGGTACCTATAATGTACCAGTTGCTTTACTAGGTGCTGGGAGTACAGAGACAAAAACTAAACAATTGCTGCCCTCAGCGGGCTTACATTCAAATGGGAGGAATTATATTTAGGTAAGCAAATACAAAATACACTCAAAGTAAATGCACTTTGTTTCTTGCCTCCAAGGTCAAATAGAATAAATCTAACCCTTCTTCCACATGGCAGACTCGTAAATACAGGGCATCCCCTCCAGTTCTAATGTAGTTAAGCTGCATTAGAACTTGGGGCACATCCTGGACTTGAACATAGCTATGATGCCCTCTCTCCCCACTCTCCAAGTCTTCTCTGCTCCAAGCTAAAGAGGCTAAATATTTCTAGCTTCTTCAACCAATGCTCATGTGGCATGGTCTAGTGGCCCTGAGAGGCAGCTGGTCACATAGTAGTTAGAAACCTGGGCTTAGAGTCAGGAAGACCTGAGTTCAAATATGACCTGAAATACTTCCTAGCTGTGTGATCCTGGGCAAGTCATTGAACCTGTCTGCCTCTGTTTTCTCAACTCTAAAGTGGGGGTAATAGTAGCTTCTACCTGTAGGAGTTACAAGGATCAAATGAGATAATATTTGTAAAAAAAGCACTTAGCACAGTGCCTGGCACACAGTAGGCTCTATATAAATACCGTTCTCTTCCCTTCCCTCCTTTTAACATTCTGGTTGTCCTCCCTGGTCCCTCCCCAGCTTATCAAACTCTGGTGCTCAGAGCTGAATACAACACAGGAGAGGTGTTCTGTCCAAGCCAGAGCACAGCACAGATAATACCTCTACATCTCTCTTAATGTAGAATAAGATTGTGCTAACTTTATAGGCTTGCTAAGCCCTCACACCTTTTCCTGACTAACTGCTATTGAGCCATATCTTCTCTTTAGCTTCGTACTTGTGAAGTTGATTTTTTGAACCCCAATTTGATTCTACATTGATCAGAATCAAGTTTCATATCTTTGTAGTCTGCCCAGTGTTCTAACCAGTCTAGGCTCTATGCTGGGCAGTGTAGGGGAAGCTAGAGAAGAATCCTAAGTGAGTTTGGAGTCTAATGATTGTGCCCCAAAATGATGTGTAAACTCCAAATGCAAGGCATTCTTGTCCTAAGAGCTGGTTCGGTCTTCCCACCTTCTCCAAAGTGCAGTTCCCTTGGTTACTAAAAGGATGCCTGGCTGTATATTTTCACCTCCAGCTTTCAACCGTCTCTGTTCTCTGCTTGTCTTGGCTTACATGGTAACTGAACTCACCCACCTGGACCTTGCAACAAAGCTGTTTTTGTAGGTTTTGTGTGTGGCCCCTGAATAAGCTCAGTTCAGCCAAGACCTGGGGCTCCAAAAACATTTGAACTCTTGCCTAATCTATGTCTGCTCCCCTCCCCTTAAACTTTCTCAGTCAAATCCGAATCTTTTCCCCAGACAAGACACCTGGTGTAGTAAAAAATGGCCCTAGGCTGGGTCAGGATACATGGGAGGCAGGGGGGAGGGGAGCAGGGGATGGTCTAGACCTGGCTCTGCCTTTAACTCACTGGGTGACCTCTGGCCAGTTATTTGACATCCCCAGGCCTCATTTCCTTACCTGTAAGTAGGGACAACAACACTTTCACAAACTGAGTTGTACAGATCTAAGGGGTTATTGAAGAAAAGCAGTGGATGGAAGTTGCAGACTTTGACTCGATATAAAGAAGAAAACATCCATACAAATATTGTGCTCCAAAAAAAAAAAAAAAAGCAGAATGTGTTGCCTCAGGGAGGAAGTGAGTTCTTTGTCACTGCAGATCTTCACTGTGGAAAATGGATGACAGATGGTTGGGAATGTTGAAGAGGGAGTACTGCTAAGAGGACTTCTGAAGGAGAAGGAAATAATCATTTATTAAGCACCAACTGTGTGCCAGGCACTTTGCTAAGTGCTTTGTGAAAATTATCTCACTCGATCCTTGCAACAACCCTGAGAGGAAGTTGCTATTATCATCCCCATTCTACAGTTAAGGAAACTGAGGCAAACAGAGGGTAAGTGACTTGCCTAGGGCCACACAACTACTTGGTGCCTGAGGTCAGATTTGAATTTAGGTCTCCCTGATTCCAGACCTGAAGCTCTGTGCTCTGTGGCTCCACCTAGCTGTCTCTCTTCTGAGATTCCATGTTATTTATTCCATCTTCTCTTTCCCCAGGCAGAAGACTGTGGATAATTGAAGGGCCATCTATCCCCACTATTAGGATATCTGGTCAGAGCATATGCTGTATTGACAGTGGGTTAGGAACACTCTCTCCATGTCAAAGGACAGACAGGTTTCTGTTGATGGTAATAACTGCAGTGGTGATTTGGCAATGAGGAAGAATTTTTTAAAAATGTTTTATTAATGATTTTTACATAGTTATCATTTCCTAATGCCTGCTTACTCCCTCTTCACCCCCTAACTGACCCCTTCCTCATAACAAAGGAAAACAAACAGGTTCATCAGCCATGTCTACCAGTGTGTGCCTCATTCTGCCCCTGTGGTTCACCACCTCCTTACTAAGGAGAAAGAGGCATGTTCCTCATCTTCAGCTGAGCAAGAATTTACTAAGGACTTTACATTTCTGCGACACATTGATAAGTACCAGGACTGTGCAGTGAACCAGATCTGAGGGTGCGCCTGAAGTGCCTGCCTCTGGTCTCTTCAGTCCTGTATCTGGCCCTTTGTTCAAGCAGCTTGGAAGGAAGCTTCCTTGACAGAGTGTTTTCACTGATTAATAAATAACCTCGGAGATGCCTTCACATGTTCAGCATTCCAATTGCAGTCAATCCAGAGATTTATTATTCAATCGTTGAACCCTCTGACCTGATAAATCCCCTCAGACCTATTTCTTAATGTCTAATCCATCAAAGGAGGTTTATTCTCCACAACACCACTGGTCAGCTTAATGAAACTGATGGGATTTTGTTCCTGTGACCCTTTCATAACCACGTTACGGTCAAATTTACAGCTGTGTTCGCGCGATCATCCTCACTGCATACGGAGTTAGGGACATGAGCACATTGAGGAGGGCTGCCCCCAGAAATGGGAATATACAACAGGGCACCGATTCAGAATTCTACACAGAGAGAGGCTGACTCACAAATACGTGTACACATACCCCTGTTATTGTCGTCGAGTTGTTTTTTAGTTGTGTCCAACTCTTCGTGACCCTATTTGGGGTTTTCTTGGCAGAGATATTGGAATGGTTTGCCATTTCCTTCTCCAGCTCATTTACAGATGAGGAAACAGAGGCAAACAGGGTGAAGTGACTTGCCCAGGGGTCATACAGCTAGGAAGTGTCTGAGGCTGGATATGAACTCAGGTCTTCCTGACTCCAGACCCCACTCTACCCACTGTGCCACCTAGCTGCTCGATATGCATACACAAGTCAGTTCAGTTCAATTTAATTCAAAGAACGTTGATTATGTACTTACACCTTGCCAGGCACTGTGCTAGGCACAGAAGAAATAAAGACAAAATGAAAACAATTTCTGCCTTCCAGGCAGAAATTATTATGTTCTACTGGGGGATGTAACAGTTAAGTGCACAAATAAACTCAAGGTCTTTTGAGGAGGGAGACACCACCTACTAATAATTAGCAGGATTAATTAAGGTTTCCCATAATCACAGGATCATACACCAATAATTAGAAGGGAGCTGGAGAGGTCATCTAGTCCAACCCCCTCGTTTTACAGATGAGGAAACTGAGGCCCAAACAGGCCAAGTGACTTGCCTAAGGCCACCCAGGAAGGAAGTGACAGAATTAGGATTTGAACTCAGGTCCTCTGACTCCTTTCCCCCCAGTCTGGCCCTTCCCCCCCTAAACCATGTCAACCCCCGATCATCGTGCAGACTCAGGTAAGTCATAGATCTCTGGGTCTCTTTTTTTTTTCTCATCTAGAAAATGCAATGATTGGATAAGAATCATAGAGTTATTCACAGCTGGGAGAGGTCTGAGCATTTGAACCCTGAGGGGGAGATGTAGAGCTTGGCTCCAAGGAAGAGGCATGGGGGAGGGGAGAAGGCTTTGGGAAGTCTTGGTGGAAATAAAAGGCTGAGTTGGGAGAATGGCAAGTATGCTGGTCTGTCTAGAATAAGTAGTGTTTGAGGGTGTAGCTGAAGTACACGTGGCCACAAACAGATACCAGACTTTGAGACGTCTCCATGATCCCCCCTTCCCCTGCATCCCATCCTAGGACAGGAATAGGGACCAAACTTAGGATGTCATTGGTTTATGGAACTCCCAGGGGAAGGGACTCTCTATCAATGTAGGTTGGCATGTTCTCTGCAATTTACAATTGTACAGAATTCCACGTGACCCAGAGAGTTTAAGTGACCCCAAGATCACACAGCTAGTATGTGTCTGAGGAAGGACCTGAACCCAGGCCTTTCTGACTTCAGGTTCAAGTTCAAAGCTTCAAGTTCAAAGTCCTCTGTCCCCGACCTCAAGCCGCCTTTCATGTCCCACCAGCGTTTTCCAATAGACAGCTGGGCCCACAGTTTATGATTATTGAGTGAGTTCCAGGACTTGGATTTCCCCGAGGGACTGTAGGCTCACTGGCCTCTCATTGTTTCTTTTCTTCAGCTCTCCTTTTAAAAGATCATCTCGACCCAGTGCCCTTCACTGTGGCTGAGCGTGACAGGACCGGCCTTGTCCCAGCTGAGGCCTGAAATGCTGAGTCTTCAAGTCCCTTCCCTGCGGGGTTCCTCGCCCTTCCTTGCCCTTCCTGAAGACTCTCTGAATGCCCTCCTTGTCAGCCTCAGCCTGACCGAGGTCCCTCAGGATGCCAAGGATTTCTCCACTTGATAAAAGCCTGCTTGTGCTCTTCCTACAGCTGCCTGAAATACTGCTTTCAACTCGTTTTATTTTTTATATATGTGGTATTTTTTTTTTTTTGAGGCAACCAGGCTTGAGTGACTTGCCCAGGGTCACACAGCTAGTAAGTGTCTGTGGCCGGATTTGAACTCCAGATGGTGAGTCTTCCTGATTCCAAGCCCAGTGCTCTACGCACCGTGGCTCCATCTAGCTACCCCAATTAACATTTATGTAGTACCAAGCACCAGGCACTGGGCAATTATTACCTCACAGAGAATAAGTGTCTGAGGTCACATTTGAACTCAGGTCCTCCTGATTCCAGGGCTGGTGCACTATCCACTACTCCACCTAGTTGCCCCTATCAGGTATATTATTGAAAGGATTTTCATTGTCTCCATTTGTCCTTCAATTAAATGCAAATTTCCGGAGGGCCGAGACTGTTTTGCAGTTCCTCTCATGTAGGAGGTGTTTCACAAATGTTTGTTGACTGACTGAATAACTGAAAAAGCTAAATTGTACCAGTGGTCTGGAGAGGTGTGTTCGGGGCGCTGGACTTGTAGTTGCAGAGACTCAGTTCCCAAATCCTGCTTCTCTCACTTCCTGTGTTACCATCACTTTCTCCATGTATAAAATGGGGCGGGGAAGGGCGGGGTTAAAGTAAATGGTTTTGAAGGCCCCTCCAGCTCTACATCTATGGTCCTATCATCACAGGAGGTTGGAAGGGATCTCTGGGGTCATTTAGTCCCAATACTTGATTTTACAGTGGAGGAAACTGAGGCACAGAGAAGTAAAGGCAGAATGAGAATTTCAATCCAGGGGGTCTGAATCCAAACCTAGAACTCTTTTCACCTTGCCAAACTACCTCCTGGGTTAGAAATTCTAGCTCCACCACTAACTGTTCATGTGACTGTGGCAAAACCGCTTATATTTCTGGGCCTCAGTTTCCCTGATGCTAAAATAGGGACAATGATATCTGCGATGCCAACTACACAAGGTGGGTGGGAGAAGGATTGAAAGTACTATGGGACTTTGAGCTAAAAATATAAAAAATTTCCCAGGAAGGCTGGAGTGCCCTCTCTCAGAAAGTGGCCCTACCTCTGGGCTCACACAGGCTGTGTTCCTTCGTGGGGGTGTTTCACTTCAAAAGTAAGGGAATCAGGCTCTTTTTGAACTCTCTGGCTCATTTTGCTTCCATTCCAGAAGAGAAATCTTCAAGAAATCTCTAAAACAAAACTTGGGCATTTCTCACATCTATGGTCTCCCCAAAAGGGATTAGAGCAAGGTCTTTTTTTAGAAAAATCCTTAATAAAGTAATTCAGGTATGGGACAGCTATTTGTTTTCTCCACCACAAAATAAATGCTTAAAACACAAAAACCTCCTAATCATGGATTGACATGCAACAATAACCCATATTTTCCACTAGGGTCTCCCAGGAGGCTCCTACTTAGAACATTAAAACATGAACCATGTTGCAGAGTGGCTAGAAAGGCCTTTCACCTACGACTCACTCATGCTTTTGTCAGCAATCACCGTCTCTTCTGAAGAGCTGTTTTGGAGGTAATTTCCTGCTGGGCAATCAGCACTCTCTATGTCTCAAAACTCACAAGGTGGCCACCAAGGGTAGATACATCCATCAGGATCAATGTTTGCTCACCCATTTTCAGGGAAAGAAACACAAAGCAGAAGAGATATCTAGGTGTTATGATTTGAACTCAAGATCCCCTAGTCAACTCACGCTCTCACTGCTGAAAGCAAACAGCAGCCATTGGTCAAAGGAAAGGAGAAGAATCTTCTCCTCTCCCATGGACATTCGAGGGAGAGGCTCAAAAAGTCCTAATACACATGATAGATTCGAAGTTAATCTTCCTTTTCAATTCTGCTCATTATGTAATTCTTCCTTCTCAGGAGCAGTAATGGGGGAAGATGAAGTGGAACGGGGTGTATTGGGATGTCACGGGCACCCTCCTCACTAGAGGCCATTGGATCAATAATTTGGGGCTGGAAGAAGCCTTAGAGGTCATCCAATACAACCCCTTCACTTTATAGATGAAGATACTAGAGCCCCAAGTGGTTAAGTGAATTACCCAAGGTCACCCAAGTGGAAAGTGATAGACGGGACTTGAACCCTGGGTCCTCTGCCTCCAAATCTAGCCCCTTTCGCCACTACACAGCAAGCCAAGGTTGGATGACCACTTGTATAGGACCACAGATTTAGAGCTGGAAGGAGCCTCAGATGTCATTGGCCCAACCTCCACCCCTCCCCCACACCACCTCCACTTCAGCTTTCTAGGTAGGTCCGATGGTACAGTAGAAAGGGTATTGTACCTGGAATTCAGATCTGGCTTTTGACCCTGGACAAATCACTTACCAGCTGTCTGCCTCAGTTTCCCCATCTATAAAATGGGGTTAAGAATAATAACCATGCTTACCTCCCGTGGTGCTTGTGAGGATTGAATGAGATAATATTTGCGAATTGCCTCGCAAGCCTTAAAGTGCTGTATAATTGCTCTTGTGAATATTACTATAATTAGGGTTATTACAGATGAAGAAACTGAGGCCCATGACTTTCCCTGTGAGGATTTACTGCTGGAAGGGGCCTTAGAGATGACTTCACCCACTCCTTCAGTTCACAGATGAGGATACCGAGGCCCAGAGATGTACAATGACTCACCCATGGTCATACGGGTGATGAGTAGCTCAGGAGGGCAGGAAGGGCCATGGAACTGACACGACCTGTACTACCTCATCCTTTATAGGATTTCCCACTTGAAGGTATAGAAATAATCTTTCCCAGTGTTAGAAATAATGTCACCCAACCCTTTCATTTTGCCAGTGAGGACCCTGATGGGAAGTGACTCACTGAAGATTGCCCAGCTAATAAGTTGGCAAAACCATGATTTGAACGTGGGTCCCCTTTCTCATCATTGTCATAGGATTTAGGGATGGAGAAAGCCTCAGATCACAGGGTCTTAGATTTTAGATTTGGAAGGGAGTCTGGCCTAGCCCAGTCCCTTCATTTTATAGAGGAGGAAGCAGAGGCTGGGTGATTTGACCGAAATCACAAGGGCAAGCAAATGGAAAAGTCCAGATTTAGACTCTTACGCCACATCCAGCCATCTTCCCAGGGGGCTGTCATTCAGGTACAGCTGGGAGTCTGATAGGACTCCAGAGATTATGTGACCGTGAAAGGCCGGGAAGTCTGCCCTCCTGGGAACATTGCATTTATTGGCCTTTTAAAAAAGATAGTATTTTATTTTCCCCGCCCGGCTTTCTCATTGCCTCTTTTCCTCACAAGATAGTTATCTCCGGTGCCCTTTACAGAAGATTCAATCTTCCCAGAAATGAGCGGGCTGGGGACATGGTGTTCTGTTCATGTTGCTCTCAGATCAGTCCTGCTCTTTTTAGAAAGAGGCATGTGGGTGACGTTCTCCCCCTGGGTGGGGGGAGGGCAGGCTTTGCTGACAGATGATTCCTCTGCCCCCTGCCAGCCCCTAGAGAGCCTGGAGAGATGGGAAAGGTCCAGCAGGGGGCAAGGGCTCCAGATGAGAACCACGGCATCTCCCCAGATTTCAATCTATCACGCATCCCCGGAGAGCGATTTGTGAGCCTCCCACGCATTCGGGGCACGTACCAGCTGATAGCCGAGGGCATGGCAACATGTTTTTAGTGAGTACTTCTCTTGTGCCCAGGCACTCAGAGGGAGATGAAAAAAAATGGAGATAGGGTCCTTGCCCTTGAGAGTTCATAGTCTAATTAATGGCAGCAATACCCCCTCCCACTGAACCGAGAACAAAGAGAGGGCTGGATTGCGTGGGAAAGCCATTGAGCTCAGAAGGGAGCCAGATTCGGAGTCATCCAACCTGGATTCAGTCCCAGCTTCGGGCTTTAGGAGCCGTGTCACCTTGGGTGGGCAACGTGCTTCTTTCTGGGTCTCAGTTTCTTTATCTGGAAAATGAATTGGCTAAACTAGATGGCCTCTGAGGTGCCTTCCAGCTCCAGGTCTGTGACTCTATGAGCATAGAGTGAGTGGGGCAAGATTAGGTAGCAAAGAGCCCTGGGTTTGGCATCAGATAATAAAGGATCATGCCCTTGCTTAGCTGGTTGTTGTTCCATCATGGCCAACTTTCCTTGACCTTGTTTAGGGTTTTCTTGGCAAAGATGCTGGAGGGCATTGCCATTTCCTTCTCCAGCTCATTTTACAGATGAGGAAACTGAGGCAAACATGGTTAAGTGACTTGCCCAGGGTCACACAGCTAGCAAGTATCTGAGGCCAGATTTGAATTCAGGAAGATGAGTCCTCCTGACTCCAGGCCCGGCTCTCTATCCACTGTGCCACCCAGCCAGTTTATTAAGGGCTTATTGACTGCTTAATAAAGGCTTATTGACTGACTGTTGGATTGGACTGCTGAGCCCAACAGCAGGGCTTAAGCTTCAAAGGCTTTTCCTTGTCTTTTTCTTTCCTCTTCTCTCTTTTCATCCCTTCCCTTCCTCTCCCTCCCCCCAGCTATGCTATTGGGCGATACATCCTAATGTATATTTAACAGGGGCTCAGAATTGAATTAATTTCAGAAGCTTAATAAACTGTAGCATCCGTTTCTAAATCGAGCTGCGCTTTCCATCTTGAGCAACTGAATTCATGCCTGTTGGTTTAATTTGTTGCTATTGTAATACTTTAATGCTGATGAAATTATAGAAAGGTTTCCAGTGAAATTACCCAGATTTGATTATGGTGGAATGTATTAATCCTCTCCCCCACCCCCACCCTTTGTCTGCTCGTAGGAGAGAACCCACTTTAGCATTTCTAAATGCTCATTGGTGCGATGCCCTGAGGACGTGGTCTCAGAAGTCTCTTCTTGCTAGTCTAAGGAGGAGTTCAGTGCAATAGAAAAAACTAGAGAGACAGAGGAATTGTGGGACCAGAGATTTGGAGCTGGAAGGAACCTTGGATGTCATCTAGCCAGTCAACAAGCAAATCCATCATCTTTTCCCCCGTGTCATCATTGTCGGTTCATAAATTGGGAGCTAAAAGGGACCCCGGAGGTCTAGTCCAACGCTCTCGTTTTACAGGTGAGGAAACTGAGGCTCAGAGAGGGAAAGCCCAAATTCTCACGGAGGTTGTTGGTGTTGTTTGTCCTTCGTTCTTGAAGAAGACCATGACATCAGGGAGGTGATGCCAGGACTCGCAAGTGAATTGTATTTAAGTGAGGCATGACTGTGCAAAGTCACCAGCCTCACTATTTCCTCCAGAGTCATCTGGGTCCAATGGCAAGAGACAGACAGGACGACTGGAAATGGCCCAGGTTGCAGTGGGGACTTAAGCTTTTTAAGTTAAGGTCTTTAACAGGAATAAATGGCAAAGCCAGTTTCAAATCCAGGTCCTGGGACTCTAAATCCAGCCTTCCTTGGCTACGTGATGTTATGTCCCACACTCCCCGTGGCGTTTCAAGCAATTCACTTTTCTGTAGGTCTCATTTTTCCTCGTCTATAAAATCAGGAGGTTGGAAAATAGTAATAGCCAACCTTTATATAGCACTTTAAGGTTTGCAAAGCTTTCGATATATGTTATATCATTTGGTCCTCACAGCAACCTTGGTGTAATATTATCCCCATTTTTCACATGAGAAAACTGAGGCAGATGTTAAACTCCTTGCCCAGGCTGGATTTGAACTCGGGTCTTCTTCATTCCAGATCCAATGGTCTATCCACTGTGTCACCTAGCAAGTTGAAGGGGTCTTAGAAATCCCTTAGTAAGGTCTTTGAGGGGAGGAACTATTTTTCATCTTTTATATCCTTATCATCGAGTACATATGGCCTTGTTTTTGTTTTTTAAAAATTTAGTGGAGTGAGGCAAAGTTAAGTGACTTGCCCAGGGTCACACAGCTAGTAAGTGTTTGAGGCAGAATTTGAACTCGGGTCCTCCTGACTCTAGGCCCAGTGCTCTATCTACTTTACCACCTAGCTGCCCTCACTCACGTTTTTTGTTTTTTATGGATGAAGAAATTGAATTCTAGTGAGGTTTAGTGCCTTCCAGAAGGTCAAAGGCTTAGCAAGGAATAGAGCTGGGATGTTACCCCAGGGCTTTTGACTCCATCTCCCTTCTCAGGAGGTCTCTAGCCCCTTCTGGTTTCAAACTTTCTCCAGTCACTGATTCTGTGAGCTCAGAGGTACTAGGTCTTTGGGCGCCATTCTCCAGAGGCGGAGCTGAGCAGTGTTGGATTTGAAATCCGAGGTCTGCTCCTGACTATCTATGCGACTTTCAGCAAGTCACTTAGTCTCTCTGTGTCTCATTTTCCTTATCTGTAAAGTGAAGGGGTTGGACTAGATGGCCTCCGAGGACTCTGCTAGCCCTAGACCTAGGATCAAATATTCCTATGATCAAATGTGATAAAAAAAAAGTTATAAAGAAAAAAAAGGGGTGGAAGGAAGGCTTAGTCCAGTGTCTGACACATAGTAGGCACTATGTAAATACTTACTCTCTTTCCTCTCCTTCCTATCTTATCCCAGCTCTTAGCACAGTGTTTGGCACATACTCAGCGCTTGATAAATACTTGTCGAAGCAGCATCGTGTGATGAACAACCATGATAGACTTAGCTCTTCTCAGCAATGCAATGATCCAAGACAACGCCAAAAGACTCATGATGGAAAATGCTATCCGCGACCAGAGAAAAAACTATGGATTAATCGAAGTGGGCTACTTTCACTTTTGTTGTTGGTTTTTTGTGGCTTTTTCCTTTTGTTCTACTTCTTTCACAACATGACTAATGTGGAAATATGTTTACATGATTGCACATATATAACCTATATCAGATTATTTGCTGTCTTGGGGACGGGGGATGGAAGGGAGAGAGGAGGGGAGGAGGAAAAATTTGAAACTCAAAATCTTAATAAAAATTAGTGTTGAAAACTATCTTTGCATGTAATTGGAAAAAATAAAATGCTATTTACCAAAATAAACAAACAAATAAATAAATAAATGCTAGTTGAATTGGTGAAAACCCTAGATGAAAGTTTCTTAATCTGGAACCCTTAGACTCCCTAAGGGACTCCATTGATTGGATTTCAGGAGATCTCTGAACTTGAATGGGAGAAAAAAAAGAGGAAACTTTTCTTTTCACTAACTCCTAACTGAAATTTAGCATTTCCTTCTATTATTGACAAGCACAAGTCTGAGAAGGGTTCCCCGACTTCACCAGATTGCCAAAAGGAGTCCAAGGCCCACAAAAAAATGATTAAGAGTATTTGACATATATGGAAAAAAGCAAGAGGTCATATTGTCTGGGAACAACACTATTAACCAATCTGGTGCCTGGGGGATTCTAGCCATTGCTGCAAGATCACAGGTGTCTCCAATCTCCTGGAATATCCCCTTGGCCGGCAGGACTTTCTCTCTCTCTTTCTTAAACAGACCAAGTTAAGTGATTTCCAACATGCCCTGGGAGGAAATGGGCAGGGCTTGGCTCTGACAGAGACCTGCTTGGAGACCCATCATTTGGATAACTTGGCTTTTAATGTAAAGTGAAGAATCGGGGACTCCTTTATAGGTCCTCGGACCAAGAGAGGCTAGCTCATTCATCAGCAGTAATGGCCCCTCTCCTGGCCCCTCTTAACCACCAAATGCTCACAGCTGGAATCTCATTTTCCTCTTTAGTGACGCGGTCTTGCTGTTGGCCCAGAACATGGGAACATACTGATATTTGGTTTTTCTTCATACGATTTTCATTCAACACGAGCTTTTAAAAAAACAATTTCTTCTGTCCATTTAGGGATTTTTTGGGTTTCTTTGCCAGGGTGTAGTGAAAGAGGAAGAGCCGGGACAAGGGGCCAAAGACTTGATGTCTAGACGCAATTCAATGATTCGACGTCTGACCTTGAGCAAGTCGCTTCCCCTTTCTAGTAAAATAAGATGGGGAGGGTGGACTAAATGATCTCTAGGGTCCGTTCTGGCCCCAAATTTATGATTCTGTGATCCAATGGGAAACTCCTTCCTCCTGGGGAAATCGTGGCTCTTCCATGCACACATTCTCGACCTATATTCTCTTCCTCCTCTTTCCCTAAGTCTTCCATCGAAGATCTGCCCGCATTCTCTTAATGTCCCTGGTGTTCTCTGCTTTTTGTTTGGAGTCATCGTTGACATCTTTTACACCACTTCTGTGCAAAAAAGAGGTGGCAAACTGTTCCAGCCCATTCACATCCACCAGCTTCTTTCCATGACTTTTTGTCACCAACGATTCCCATTCTTCCAAGAGCCTGGTTTTCCATGATCCATTGCCATAAAGCTTCTCCAAGAGTTTTTTTTTAAATTCTCTCTCTCTCTCTCTCTCTCTCTCTCTCTCTCTCTCTCTCTGTGTAGCACCAACAAGCTTATCTTGACATGTCACTTAACCCTGTTTGCCTCAATTTCCCCATCTGTAAAATGAGCTGGAGAAGGAAATGGCAAACCACTCTAACATCTTTACCAAGAAAACCCCAAATGGGGTCATGAGAGAATCGGACGTGACTGAACAACAGCATATCCCCAGCACTTAATACAGTACCTGGCTCATAGAAGGTGCTTAATAAATATTGCTTGTTGGATCCTCTTCACTCATTTTATAGATTAAAAAAAAAACTGAGACCTGGAGAGGGTAGCCAGCTAGTAAGGGGCAGAAATGGAATTTGAACCCAGGTCTTCTTACTCTAAATTAAGTGCTTTTTCCACTCCGCCCCCTCAGCTGTCGTATAGGAGATGGCATCACTTTGAAATGTGGGGGCCCCATACACTCTTTAGCTGCAGCCATTAAGGAGCTCCTCCTGGGAAGAATATTTTAACATTCATAGAGTAATTATTTGCTCAGGTGAAATGTTTAAACCAAGCTTCAAAGAATTCAACAAAAAGAAAATGAAGTTTAAAAAAAAACCTTACAAAAAATCCCCCACAAATTCTTTCATCAAAACCTAAGCTGAAAGGATTTTATCTTCTTGCAGAGGGAAACTCAAGAGGTTTAAGTTAAAGCTTGGGCTAGATCATACTTCTTCAATGGAGTTATTGTTCCATAGTTGGGGAGTGAGATAATGAGCGTTTTTTTTCCCTCCAGTGCCAGTATTTGGTTTGGCCTCGGAAATTCCAGCCCCGTGTTCTGAGAGCTTTCTGGGCTTGTGGCTGGTGTTGGTATCTCACAGAGTCAGGGAAGAGATTTGCAATAACATTTATGCAACAGGAACCTTGAAAGTGAATGTCACTCCGGCGGTCTCATTGTGCACGTGTGTGCATTCACGCCAGTGGGTAGGTGGAGGGAGGGAGGGGGGTGAATCACAAAGGAGGAAGCCATCTGGGGATGCTGCTCACACAGCCTGGGCCCTATGACAGGCACACACAACTGATGGAGATTAGGGTAGAAGCAGGATGAGAGAGACAAGAAGAATGTGCCATTATCTGACAGCTATGCGGTATTCACCCTGGCTTTTGATCTTTCTTCCCAGGGATTCATAAGTATCCCTCCTATCTCTCTACCTACTCCTGGAAAAAAAAAAATAAAAACCCACACTTGGCCTCTAGTCAACGTAAAATACATAACTTTCCTCCAACTATTCAAACGTAGATTTTTTTCAAGAGGGGGCTGGGCTGGAAAGGAAATCATGTTACAAGCTTCTGGGATTTTTTCCCTTCTCTTGTTTCAATTCTGGCTGCATTGCCCAAAATTGAGTTTCCAGGGAGAGCAGAACAATTGAGAGCACACATTTATGATTTATCTCCATTATTATGGAGAAAGTGGAAAGGGATGTTTTCCGTTTTCAATTAAACTCAACAAATATTTATTAAAGATCTACATTCTAGGTGGCTCAGTTCTGGGCCAGGAGTCAGGAAGACCTGAGTTCAAATGTGGCCTCAGACCCTGGGCAAGTCAATTTACTCTGTCTGCCTCAGTTTCCTCACCTTTAAAATCAGCTGGAGAACGAAATGGCAAAATGTGCCTTTGCCAAGAAAACACCAAATGGGGTCATGAAGAGCTGGGCATGATGGAACAATCACAACAAAACAAAATATTCCGGGTTTGGGTGGAGGGAGAGAAAAATAAGTCAAGTAAACAACCAGCATTTATTAAGCACCTACTACGTGCCAGGCATTATGCTAAGTGCTGGGGATACAAAGAAAGGAAAAAAATAATCCCTTACCTCAAGGAGCTCACAATCCAATGGGGAAGAAAATGTGCAAATGACTTTGTGAGAATAAGATATATAAAAGACAAACTGGAGATAATCAACTAAGAGGAGGCACTAGCATTAAGAGGAATTGGGAGAGGCTTCTGGCCAAAGTTGCAATTTTAGCTTACATTCTACCAGGATTGGTTTTTAAGTTTTTGAGTAAGTTTTTATTGATATCTTTTCTTGTTTTTATGTATCTATTTTTACGTTGTTGTGGAGTAATGCAACGTGGAGTAAAGTTTGGAATTAGGAAGACCTGGGTTGGAATCCTGCTTCAGACATTCATTAGTTGTGTGACAATGGGTAAGTCACAACCTCTCTGGGCTTCATGCTCCTCATTGGTAAAATAGAGGGGTTGGACTTCATGGTCACTAAGATCCCTTCCAGGGCTACACTGATAATCCTGGGTTCTATGCTTTACCTTTTCTGCTAGATCCCTACTCTTCTATTCTCAAAGAACAATCATTTACAACAAAGCAGAGAACAGCTGTTCAGAAAAACTAACCAACATATTAAAAAAGTCTGACATTGTATGCAGTGCTCCGCACCCATAGTTCCCTACCTCTGAGAAGAAGTGGGGTGAGGTACTTTCTCATATTAGTACATTCTACTAGTTTTCAAACCTGAAAGACATGACCCATGAACACTTTTGAAATGCAGTTATCCCTTGAGAAGCATTAGACCTTAAAGGATTTTCTGGATCATTCCACTATCTCCATGTAGGACCTCACTTACCTCTCATAGGCAGTTGTCTATCTCTGAGTGACCCTGGGCAAATCATTTTATTGACTGGGCCTCAGTTTCAGTATCTGTAAAATAAGGTCCTGGACTAGATGGATTGTAGGTCCTTTCCAGCTTTAAATCTATGATCCTGTGATCCTAGTGGCCCACAGAGAAGGCAATACCAGTTTCCATTTAATTTGACTTGTAGATTGTAAAGTTGGAAAACAGCTCCCCATTGGAGGGTAGTTTTCACAGTCCCAGGAGTATGCCAGTAAATATTTAACTTTCAAAAAAAATATGCATGATATATGTTTGTTTATTCCATCAATTTTCTTGAGTCTAGATTGTCAATGGAATAATAAGTCAAGCCTTGATATATAGCATTTATTGATTTCCAAAGAGTAAATGCTTATACTGAAAATTTAACAAATGGCTCTCTCAAACTGGTTCAAGCTGGCTCCAGCACACCCCTGAGTTTCAACCCTTTCTCCTCCCATATTATATCTGTGAGTCATGGAGGACTAGTGTCTCTGTGGGGGAGGCTCATGATATGAGTCAACAGGAGATGTAGTTATAAAGGATTCCAGCAGAATTGATGTTTGAGAAAAGAAGATGGGCTACCGCCCTGGTACCAGCTGATGATACTGATGGATGGTTTATGTGCTCAGGCTGGACAGATACGGGAGTAGAGAGTGTTGTAGGATGTACAGACAAGGAAGGATCGCAATCTTCATCATAGGCAAGAGTATGTATTTTGCAATAACAATACGAGAAGGGGCAGCTAGGTGGCGCAGTGACCAGAGCACTGGCCCTGGGGTCAGGAGGACCTGAGTTCAAATTCAGCCTCAGACACTTTACTAGCTGTGTGACCTTGGGCAAGTCACCTAACCCCAATTGCCTTGCCTTCCCCTCTCCAAAAACAAAACAAAACAAATAAAAACAATAAGAGAAGAAAAAGCAATTGAAAGAATTAGAATAGGCAATGAGGAAATAAAACTATCACTCTCTGTAGATGATAGGATGGTATACTTAGAAAATCCTAGAGAATCAAGTAGAAAACTAGTTGAAATAATGAACACTTTTAGCAAAGTTGCAGGATATAAAATAAACCCACATAAATCACTGGCATTTCTGCATATTACAAATAAAACCCAGATGGAAGAGATAGAAAGAGAAATTCCATTTAAAATAACTGCACACAATATAAAATACTTGGGAGTCTATCTGACGGGAACTATACGAACTCGATTACAAAACACTTTTCACACAAATAAATATCTGAACAACTGGAGAAATATTAATTGTTCATGGGTAGGCAGAGCCAATATAATAAAAATGACAATTCTACCTAATTAATTTACTTACTTAGTGCCATACTGATCAAATTACCAAAGAAATTATTTTATAGAGCTAGAAAATAATAACAAAATGCATCTGGAAGAACAAAAGGTCAGAAATATCAAGAGAATCAATGGAAAAAATGTGAAGGAAGGTAGCCTAGCTTTACCAGATCTCAAACTGTATTACAAAGTGGTAATCATCAAAAACAATCTAAGAAATAGAATGGTGGATTGGTGGATAGATTAGGTGCACAATACACAGTAGTAAATGACCATCGTAATCCAGTGTTTGATAAACCTAAAGATTCAAGATATCGAGGGAAAAAATCAGCAGTGCTGATCGATACATTGAAAAATTATGAAAACATGTAGAATGTTTGGCACCTGTGGACCTTCCACCTCCACAAGGGAGTAGGTTTGGGGCATTTTCTCGTATCTCTTCATTCCAGTCCTGCTTGATCTTTGCAATTTTGTTAAATTTACTTTTGAATTTTTTGGTATGTCATTCTTCTTCCCATTTGTGTAGTTGTAGTTACTGTGTATATTGTTTCTTGGCTCTGCTTACTTTACTCTATTCAATTCCTATAGATCTTTTCATACTTCTCTGTATTTATCACACATAATTTCATAATTTCATACAACACTGGAATATTCCATTATATTCACATACCACAATTTGTTTAGCCCTTCCCTAATTGATGGGCTTTGTTTACAATTCTTAGTTAACTCAAAAAGTGCTGCTATAAATATTTTGCGGTATATTGGAACTTTGTTCTTGTCGATGGCTTCTTTGGGGTATAAGCCCAGTAATGGAGTCTCTGGTTCAAAAGGGTATGGCTATTCTAGGCACTTTATTTGCGTAAATTCAAAATGGTTGTACCACTTCATAGCTCTGCCAACAATGTATAAGGGTGCCTATCATTCATTCCACAATCCCTCCAACATGGACTATTGCCATTTTTGGTAATTTTTGCTAATTTGCAGGGTGTACAGTGAAACCTAAGGCTTGTTTTGATTTGTATATCTCCTATTCTTTGTGATTGGACCATTCTTTCATGTGGTTGTGAATATTTCATAGTTCTTCTTTTGAGAACTATTTGTTCATATTTTGGCCATTTGTCTTTTGTGGTATGGCTATTAGTTATACACACATATCTCTACATACATACACATATATACATTTATGTAGAATGTGTATATACATACACAATATGTGTATGTATGAATATATATGTGTACATATGTATGTATGCATATAACCCTTAGAGAAATTTATATATATAGAAATATATATTAGATATCTATCTATTTACATATACCCCTTATCAGAGAAATTGATACAAAGATTTTTTTCCCATTTGACCACTTCCCTTCTGATCCTAGATGAATTCATGCTCTCTGTGCAGAAGCAGTTTCAAGTAATCAAAGTTATCTATTTTATCTTTTGTAATAGCATTTATCTCTTATTTGGTTAAGAGTATATCTCCTGCCCATAGCTCTGAAAGTTATATGATGTTTTTCTTCTTTTCTTTTTTAAGTATGAGTCTGATATAAGATGTTTTTCTAGCCCTTATTTCTGCTACGCTGTCTTCCAATTTTCCCAGAACTTTTTTTTTTATCAAATGAGGAGTTTTTTCTTAGGTAATAATTTATGTTTTCCACATTGTCAAACCTGAGTTATTGAATTCTGTTGTTTCTGATTCCCTCTTTTCTAGTCTGTTCCATATTTCTTTAACCAATACAAGATGGTTTTGATGACTGCTGCTTTATATTATAGTTTGAGGTCTAGAAGTACTATTCTTCCTTTGTCTCTACTTCATTTCATCATTTCTCTTGATATTCTAGATCTTTTGTTTTTTCCAAATGAATTTTGTTATTATTTTATTGAAGTCTATAAAGCATCCCCTTGGAAATTTGATTGGCTGAACATTAAAAGTTTAAATAAATTATGGTAGTATGGTCATTTTTATTGTATTGGCATGGCCTAACCATGAACACTGAATATTGCTCCAGTTATTAAAGTTGTTCTTTATTTCTTTAAAGAGCACTTTAAAATTGAATCTATATACATCTTTTGTTGCCTTAATAGGTTGATTCCAAGATGTTTTATGCATTTTGCATAGTTATTTGGAATGGGATTTCTCTTTCTATTAGTGTTTCTTGTGTTTTGTTATTATTGTGTAGAAATGTTGTTTTGTCAGGATTTATTTTGTAGTCTACAACTTGGCTGAAGCTGTTGTCTCAATTTGTGCCTTTGCTGATTCCCTAGGATTTTTCCATCATATCATCAGCAAATAGGAATACTTTTATATTACTTTTACTTATATTTATGCCTTTAATTTCTTTTTCTTGTCTTATTGCTATTGCTAGGATTTCCAGAATTATATCAGATAATAGTGGGGCCTTCTTTCTTTCTCTCTTGCATTTATTGGAAAAGTTTCTAAGATATCCTCATTAAATATGATTCTTGCTTTTGGTTTTAGATAGATACTTTTTAATGATATTAAAAAGGTCCCTCTATGCCTATACTTTGTAGGGTTCTTAGAATAAAGGCACATTATACTTTGTCAAAGGTTTTTAAAAAATGCCATTAAGATAATCATGTGGTTTGGGATGTTTTAATTTTTAATATAATTAATTGTGTTGATTGTTTTCCTAATGGTGAACCATCCTTGAATCCCTGGCGTAAATCCCACTTGGTTATAATGAAAGGTTTCATGAATAAATTGCTTTGTAGTCTGTTTGACTGGATTTTGTTTAAAATTTTTGAATCAGTGTTCATTGATGATATTGGCCTATAGTTTTCTTTCTGTGTTTTGTCTATCCTTGGTTTAGGTATTAAGGACTATATTTATCTTATAAAAGAATTTCAGTAGAATACTTTCTCAATTTTGAGAATAATTTGTGAAGGTGTTTTTTTGAAGTGTGATAGGATTATCTTGTGAATTCATTAGGGCCGGAAGTTTTTTCCTTTGGTATTTCCATTGTTGCTAGATCTAGCTCTTTTTCTGAGACTAGATTAATTTAAGATCTCTATTTTATCTTCTGATAATTTGGGTATTTTATATCTTTTGGGGTAGTCCTCTACTTATTTTGTGTTCTCAATTTTGCTAGCTTATAACTATGTATAATATGCTTTAGTTAATTTAATTATTTATTTCTTCTCATTTTTCTATGATTTCAACTTCCTTATTGGTTATTTTATTTTATGCCTATTTTAGGTTTGTTTATTTCTTGGCTTTCTAATTTCTTAAAATTCACATTTAATTCATTAATCCTATCTTTTAAAGATTTTGGTTAATGGATGTTTGTGAGGATATAATTTTTCCCTTTAGGACTACTTTAGCTGCATCTCAGAAATTTGGGTGTGTTATTTCAAAATTATCATTTTCTTTTAATAATTACTAATTGTTTCAATGATTTGATCTTTGATCCACTCATTATTTAGGATTTCATTGTTAAGTCTCCATTAGGGTCTGTATTTTTTGTCTGTGGTCCCTCAACCAATCACTATTTTTATTATATTATGGCTTGTTAAGGATGTCTGAACTAGTTCTATCTTTTTACATTTTTAAAAATATCTCTGTGCCCTAGTATATGTTCAATTTTTGTAAAAATTTCATATAGTGTTGAAAAATATGTATATTCTTTTACTGTCTCATTTAGAAAACACCCTAAGTCTTTTATATCTAGTTTCTCCCAGAATTTGTTCAGTTCTGTATTTTCCCTTTTGTTTATCTTTTTTTTAGACTTATCCAAAACTGAGAGAGGGATATTAAAGTCTCCTATCACTATTATGCTACTGTCTATGTCTTCTTGTAGGTTAGATAATGTTTCCTTTATAAATTTGGATGCTAAGGTATTTGGAGTAAGTAAGATTTTATTGATGTTGGTTTGTTGTCTATGGTTCCTTCCAGCATAATATAGTTTCCTTGTTTATCCCTTTTTAATTTTTTCAATGTTCGTTTTTGTTTTTTTCAGATAGCATGATTAACACTCTTACTTTTTTGAATTCACTGATGCATGTAACTTATTTTAGATCCCCTCAGTCCTATTTTGCATTTGTCTTCATTTTAAAAATATGTTTCCTCTAAGTAACAGATTGTACTGTTTTGTTTTCTTATTCAATCTCTCACTCTTTTTCATGTATTAGATTGTTTAATCCATTCACATTCAAAATTATGAGAATTAAGTTTATATTTTTTCTCCACCTGTTTCTAATATTGGTCTTTATTCAAGTTGAGATTTTCCCCCTCTTCTCCTGTAAGCACAGTACTATGTTCCTTTAATTATTTTACCTTAAATTTTTTTAAGGTAGCCCTGTTTCCACTGGCTTTCTTCCCTTCAATGTTGATCTCCTCCTCTCATTTATTACCTCTTTCCCTTAGGGGTTTCCCTTTTGGGGTTCCTTCTCTGTCCTGTTTTTATCTGGTTATATAATTCTTCCTCCTTTTTTTCCTCTCAGTTAGTCAAATATATGCCTCCTTCTTCTCCTCCCTTTCAACTAGTCCCTATCACTTATTTTTAAAATTTCTTTTTTGTGCCCCTTTCCAAAAGGAATTTCTCTTACTCTCTTCATTATCCATCTTCTCTTTCTGTCTACTCTAGACCTCTGATTCATGAATAATCATCTAGTCTCTCTGTTCTCTGATTTTCTCCTGCAATCACAGCTTTCATGGCATCTATCCTAGGCTCTCCCCTTTTAGGTACTTTGTGGCACTGCCTTGTAGAGTCTGCCACATGGATTTCCCTTTTCCATTGTGCCCAACTCCTAGAATGATGGCAATTAATGCAGGTGTCAGAGAGGACAGTGCCCCATTATAGGACCCCTCCGCCCCCCACATCCCTGATAATGCAGCCCACCATTGCTTTATACTTTCCCTTGGCTACCCTCTCCCCATTTCTTTCCCCTCCTTTTCAATCCTTCCCCCCTTCTCCTCACCTATTCCCTTGTAGGCGCTTGTCTTTCTGAGACCAGAGGGGTAACCTTCTTATTGCTAACCTTTGATTTAACCAGCATATCACAATTCCTCTTTATCCTTCTGCTCCCCCCAGACTCTTTCATGTATCCTCTCTTGTTATAGTCCCACAAAAAAACATTGATTCATTTGTAGATTCAATGTCACCAGGTTCTATCCCTAATGCCCCATGCTCACCTCCTCACTCTTACCTCCACCAAACTTCCTCCTTAACCCTTGTTTCCTTGTATACATTTAGAGAAAAGTTAATTTTGCTGTCACTCTGTTGCTGTTGATGGCCTTGGCTGCTACGTTTTTTCCCCCTGCATTTCTGTTGTTTGAGGTCTTCTGGAAGCAAATAATCTCTGCAGTTCTCATTTTCTTTCTAAAAATGTTTCAAATGACTATTATTGAATGTCCATCTTTTTTCATGTACGGTTTAGCTCAGGTTCTCAGGGAGGGTCACCTTGGGTTGCATCCTGAGTTCCATTGTTCTTTGGAACACATTATATCATTCCCTCCTACGTTTTCTGGTAGGTACAGCATAGTCTCATATTATTCAAATTTTCTTTCCTTTGCATCTGAAGGTCTTTCTCCTGATTGCTTGTCATTTCTGTACAGAATTGTTCAATTTAACTGCTATATGTCTTGGAGTTTGCAGCTTTGAATCTTTTTTTCTAGACGTGATCTATGAATTCTTTCAACTAATATTTCATTTTCTTTATTTGGAAATTCTGAGCAGTTCTGTTCTATTATTTCCGGCGTTATGGTGTCAAAGTTTTTATTTTTTTTTATTTTTCATATTTTTTGCAGGGGGGAAGGCAGGGCATTTGGGGTTAAGTGACTTGCCCAAGGTCACACAGGTAGTATGTGTGTCAAGTGTCTGAGGCCCGATTTGAACTCAGGTACTCCTGACTCCAGGGCTGATGCTCTACTCCCTGCGCCACCTAGCTGCCCCGGTGTTAAAGTTTTTTTGTCCTATTGTGTTCCTCTGAGATCCTTAGGTTGTCTCTATGCATCTTGTCTTCAAGATCAGTATACTTTGCTTGCACAATAAGCATATTTTCTTTTAATGTTATTTTTTGCGTCTTTTCTTCTAGATTGTTCTTCACTTCTGTATATTTGCATTCCCAATCTATTTTTCTTTCTTTTGTTTCATCGGTGAGATGTCATCACAGATTGCCATTTTTCTATTCTTCCCCTTATTTTTGCTGTGCAGATAAATAAATCTGCTCTCATAATTCTCATTTCTCTTTTGAATGACTCAGTAACAACATAATATGGTTCTATGTTCTCTTCAACTTCCACAGGGTCCTCTGTTTCATCATGTGTTGGACCATTTCCCTTCATTTTTGCAGTATTTATCCATAGACAACCAAACTCTTAAGCTAGATCTGGAGGGCATATTTCCTTCTGTTGTTAATATCTTCCATTGATTTATCTGCTTATGTTCAATGTCTCTGAGTTTTCTTCTTCCTGAAATCTTAGGTAACTTAAGTCTTTTTCCCTCCCTTCTTAATTTTTCCCTATTCACTTTTTGATTCTACCCCTTCTGATGGTGGTTTCTTCAGGGGCTCTGTCTCAAAGTGTCTCAGGCTCCTTTCACACTGGGCAAATCATAGTTCATCAGCCTAGGTCTCTACCTTAAGTGATTTTTAAGTGGTCAGAACTGGCCCCAGTTGGATGCTGTGCTCTTTTCCTCAGGTTTAGTGGAGTACTGTACAGCCTCCCTCCACCCTGCCCCACCCCAACCTCACACAGTGTCCTATCCCAGTCCCTCTGTGTCTTAGTTCTCTGGTCCAGAACCAGCACTGGTGCTATAGGGCTGTGGCCCCTGGCTACTTGTCAAGGTCTGTTCCACAGCCTGGAGCCAGGATTTCAATGCTACTGGAAGGAGGGAGGAGGGACCTAGTGTGGGGGTTGGTTTTATTGTAAACCCGTGTGGGGTCCTTGGGTTTGCTAGTGCAACCTCACTACCCATTGTGTGGAAGGTGGGGTATGGGGTGATGAGTAAGCCCAGGGACAGTGAGCAGCAGTTCATGGGTTATTTTTCTGCCTTCTTTTTGATTCTGGATATCCTAGACCATGAATACGGCTGTAACTTCCATAGGGTCTTCCAGTACATTCCTTTGGTGCATAATTTCTGTTTTGGAAAGGCTTGAGAGATCTTGAGGATCAAATAAAATGTCTAATCCTCCATTTCATGTGACCTAGAGGTTTGTGAATATTACTTGAAAATAAAAGGAAGTCATTGGTGCAGACTTGGAAATCTTTTTATTATATAGGGATTTCCTTGCAAGGCATTGGATCAATGGTCATGAAAAACAACTCCTAATATGAATTAGCAAAAATATTCCTCATTTTTTATAGCATAAAGAGCAGGGAGGGCCTTTAGAAGTCATCAATTCAACCTCCTCATTTTAGAGATGAAGAAACTGACTTTCTTAAGGTCATACAGATAGTAAATGCCAAAATCAGAATTGGAACCCAGATCCTCATCTCTCACATCCAGTACACTTGCAGCTAACAAGGTGAGTAGCAGCTGCTTAGCTTTTCCCTCCTACAAGCCCTTTTCACTTTGATGTCTGTACCCAGAAACAAAGAAATTGTGTAGGTATAATGGGAATTAAGGTGGTCTTTTTTTTTTTTTTTACTGTTTTCTCTTTTAGAATGCTGAAGTAATCAAGAGCCTTTGATTAAGTCTTACTAGGTGCAAAGCCCCAGGCCCACACCCTTTTGCTGATTCGGTGTGAAGCCTTTGGTCCCTAAGAAGGGTATATAAACTCAGAGGTTAGCATTTTGTTTGGGGCTCTCACTCACTGGAAGAGTGTTGATGTGTAGCTGCTGGAGCACTCCCAGCTTTGAAGAAACCCAGATGTTGGTGCTTCTCTTTTTGTAACTATATATGTGATGTCTCAATTAGACAAAGCCTGTCCGTTGAATTGTGTTATTTGATCTGTTGATACTTCCTGTTTGTAATTTCTATGTGTATTTGCTCTGAAGTTCAGGGTGCTGGCTTCTTCCCCGGAACTAAATGAATGATATATGTATGTTTGATTAAAGTGAGGTTGTTAACCCCTTGCAGTTGCTTTCCTTAGAAAAGCAGATCAAAGAACCTGTGCTGGCAGCTCTTGTTGCTGGTCTTGTTGAGTCTTACACCCCTACAGCAGCTGGTAGCCACATTGTTGTTACAGCAAGACAGTATTTAATCAAATTAATGGGTGTCTGAGCCAACCAGTTTGAGAAAAGCCTAGGAAATGCTTAGGGCAGAGAAAAGGCTAACACAGTGGTGGAAATGACTTTCCTAAGATGGACCAGCCTGTTCCCCAGAGACAGGGGTGACTGTCCAGAGGGAGAGATCAGTCTATTGGGAGTGACAACAAACTCATACCTGGCCTCTCAGCTGCCCCCTTCCTCCACCTTATATGCCCCCCCACCCCATAATTCCCTCTCAAGCTTTGTTTTCACTTAGTTCGGTGAGGAGGACTTGGAATTAGGAGGTAGGCTCAAAGGATCCTACTTTTTGAGCCAGACAGGAAATCTCTCCTTTAACAAATGAGGAAAATGAGGCCCATTGAGTGTAAGAAACTTGCCCAGGGTCACACAGAGGAATAATTGGAACCCAAGCCACAGAATCATAGTCCTAGAGCTAGAAGGACCTCAGAAGCCATTTAATCTTCTGTGTCCATTTTACAGATGGGTAAAGTGAGGTCTAGAGAGGGGTTATAATTTAGAATCATTGGCTACTAGATTTAGAATCAGGAGACAAGTCAGTGGTCATGTTGTCCAGCCTCCTTATTGTTGAGGAGAAAACCAAGATGCAGAAAGGAAGAACCCTGTCAAGGTCACACAGGGCTTAGAGCCCATCAGGAGTACGGGATCACAGGTTAAGAGCTGGGGAGTGGGGCTATAGAGGCTGTCAAATCCAACCATCTCATTTTACTGAAGAAGAAACTGAGGCCCAGAGGGCCTTTGCTCATTATCACACACTTGAGTTTCTGGGCTAGAACCTCAGCCTATAGGCTTGGAATCCAACGCCAGCTGTTTTTTCAATAGATGTTTGAGGAAAGCTTTGAGAACACAAATTGAATGGTTGGCCAGGAAAAATACTGGAGCCAGAGTTTTCATGGTGATTAATATGTATAGGAGCATTTCTTTATCTGGGCAAATGGAGTTGAAGAGGCCATTCTGAATGGCAGATAGCCCCCAAATCATTGCTGTTTGGCTTTGCGGTTCAATTCAGCCCAGCAGAGGCACCTTCATAATACTATTTGACTATGGCTCATGAGTGGGTATTTCTTTTGCTGCCTGAACCCATCTGTGGATGGCTGATGAGAAGCGGGCCAGAAGGTAGATGGATGGGAAAAGAAAAGTGACCTGGGACCCAACCTTGGCTGAAGAAAATCACTTCCCGGGAGCCAGTGGTACTGAGCCTTCTCCACACAGAGAGATTCGAGGAGGCTGTGTCCATCTGAAAACATTAGCTGACCTAGCACTTTGGGGTTGATAAAACATTTTATAGATGTTGAATCTCACGCACCCCTCAGTAACCTTGCCCGACCTAATGGATAGCAGACTAGCCTTGTGGACAGAAATACTTGGGTTTAAGCACATGGCACATACTAGCCATGTGACCCTGGCAAAGCCACTTACCTTCTCAGGGCTCTAAGTAACTCTATAAAACTGTAAGCTGTAGAACAAATTGCCAAAGGGGTCAGTGAAAACACAGGTTCAGACCAAAAAGCAACCAATCCCGTGAGGTTGGTAGGACAGCAGTCACTCAGCCTCTGATCATCCCAGCCTCCCAATATCTTTGTCTTTACTCTGTATTGACTTAAGATCATAGATGGAGGGAGAAAGGACATCAGAGACCATCTAGTCCAACCTTTCCATTTTAATGATAATTATTAATAATATTTATTATTTACAGCTAATAATTAATAATACATGCCACTTCTGTAGCACTTATATGTGCCAGGCACTGTGCTAATCTCATTTGATCCTCACAAGAACTCTGGGGGCGGTAGGTATTATCCTCATTTTACAGATCAGGAAACCGAGGTAAACAGGTTAAATGACTATATTAGAAAGGCAAAATTTATGATTTCAAAGAGATTCTCATATGTGCCTAAAAAGTCTGGAACCGCAAGATATAAGGAATTCTCTAGGCAGAAGGCAGGAGAACTAAAGCATGTATTTACACTCCACAATAACAAGCCCACAAACCAGCGTCCCCATTTTGATATTTTCATCAAAAGCTTCCAGGCCCAATAAGTCCGCCTTACAAGGGTAACCAGGAGGCCACAGAGAAGCGAGATGGTATAAGGCAAAATCGTATACATGCTTCCCCTCTACGGTAAGAAGATTACCCACTAGCCTCTAGTCAGCTCTGCTACCGGCAGCTCAGCTTCGGCTGTAGGCGTCTCTGGCTCCAACCGGAAAAGGAAAGGAGGATCTTCAAGCTGTCCTCTCCCCTCTTATAGAGTTTTTGACATCATCAAGCGCCGCCTGAACGACCAGGGCCAATTGGTTCTTGACTTGGCCCCTCCCCTAGCGTAGACCACGTTAACACACCTCCCCTCAGCCAGCACCACAATTCATCACACAGGAAGCTCTGGTCCTGCCCCGGAAGAGCAAGCCCCAGTGTCCAGGGAAGATCAACGAGGCAAGCTGAGTCATTCAAAGAAAACAAAGTCCATTCTGGCTACAATGACTTGCCCAGGGTCATACAGCTCTTATGAGTCTAAGGTTTGATTTGAAGTAGGATTATCCTGACTCCATGCCCAGAGTTCTTTAATCAGCACCATGTGGCTACCCCTAGCTTACAAAGGAAGAAAACACTTCAAGCATAGAAAGAAAATGACTTGTCTAAGGTCACGTAGGTAGTAAGCATTCAAGGCAGAGTTTGAACCCATGCTGGAGGGAAGGGATCTCGATAGCCATCTAATCTAATCCTCTCATTTCACAGATGAGGAAACTGAGACCTAGGAAGAGTTGAATGAAGCGCCTGAGGTCACAGAGGTCATCAGCATCCGAGATGGGATTCGAATCTAGGTCTTCTGACTCCTCTGTCCACTTTAACAAGCTGCCTCCTAGGGGCAGCCAGGTGGTGCAGTGGTTAGAGCTCTGGTCCTGGAGTCCGGCAAACTGAATTCAAATCCAGCTTCAGACACTTGTGTGACCCTGGGCAAGTCACTTAACCCCAATTGCTTAAAAAAAAACCCCAAGCTGTCTCCTTGCTTCTCTGGGTCTGTGATGCTTCCTCCCGGTAGAGCAGACATTCTTAACCTTATCGAGGTCACAGACCCTTTGGGCAGTCTGATGAAGCCTATGGATCCCTTCTCAAAATCATGTTTTGAATGTAGAAAATAAAATGCAGAGTGTCTCAAAGCCTTAGGCTGGTCTGAAGCTTTAAGAGTTTAAGGCTGTATTATGTGTTTTGGGGACACCCTGTACATAGAAGTCCAAAGGAAACCAGTCACATGAAATTAGGTGATTTTTTTTTTCCTCTTCCAAGTTCCTGGATCATCCAGAATCTCTCCAGGGAGGTTTGGGGACCACAGGTTAAGAATCCCCACAGGAGAATGTCAGCTGCTGGAGGGCAAGGACTGTTTTCATTTTTATTTTTGATTTTCCAGCATCTAACCCGGGTTGTTGTTGCTGCTGTTGGGTCGTTTCAGTCAGGTCTGATTCTTTGTGAACTTGTTTGGGCTTTTTTTGGCAGAGATATTGGAGTGGTTTGCCATTTCCCTCTCCAGCTCATTTTCCAGATCAGGAAGCTGAGGCAAACAGGGTGAAGTGACTTGCCCAGGGTCACACAGCTAGGATGTGCTGAGTCTGGATTTGAACTTAAGACTGGTACTCTATCCACTGTGCCACCTCGCTGCCTTGATCCATAGTAAGTGCTTAATAAATGTTTTCTCTCTCTCTGTCCATTTAGGAATTGTCTACATAGAGATGATATTTAACCCAGTAATATCTGCGTGTCAAACTGTCCAAGCTTTAGTTCTACTGTGTTACTCTTAGGATCTGCATGCTACTGAGGACAATCCTCAACCTCTCAGATCCTCAATTCTCATCTGTAAAATGGGAATCCTAGTCCTTGTCTTAACCACCTCATTGGATTGTCACGAGGAATGCTCTTTTCTGGCCCCAAAGGACTACAGAAATAGGAGCTCAATATATTTGTATATAGTAGGCATTTAATAATTTCAGGTTGAATTGAATTTGATTGTCTGGTCTTCCGGGAGGTGGTGCCCTGCCCCTCCCCATCACCCCATCCTGTCAAGCGGCTCAGTCAGATGGGGCGATTGTTGGTCTGCTGGTGGCCCGGAGCACTGTTTCTCATGTTTTACCGAATTGCCTGATACAGCAATAACTCAACTTTATTGATTGTGTCAAAAGCAGTAATTCAGGAGAGCCATTTAAATTCACGGGAGGAAGCGCGAGCAATTATAAGTGTCTACCGAAAATTATTCATCATTTCTCTTATTGGCTATTGAGCTTGGAGACAGACATTTTATGGAAGGCCGACGTGACGGTGAGGGAGCCGGTAATGACTTGGTCTAACTCCCCGATCGGTGTGCAGTGCGGAAAGAATAATCAACACTTTTGCTAATATAAATCTATATGCATAAAGCTTTATAGGGTATTACTGGAGGAGTGTGTAAGCGACCGGTGGTTTAAATTCATTTTGTACTTAATCCCAACGAAATCCACCCGGTCCATGCCTGCATCCCTTATTTCAGCCCATAATAACATTGTGATTTGCGATGAGGCAGGTGATTTTTTTGCAGTATTTCCCTGTAGTTAAACTTTAATGAAAGCTTAAATCAAGGCTCGAGTCTAGTGGCTGACAAGCAGATGAGGCCCCAGCAGGTTGTAGATGAATGGGAGCTGGCTGGGATGGGTTGGAGGGGAGGAAGAAGGAAATGGTGTGTGTTGGGGTTAGGGAGTGATGGGGAAAAAATCACTGTGACTTGAGAAACAAAAAAATTGATCACCTCATGGCCAGCCTACTGGTGAAAAGCATCCCTGAACTCAGCTAAAGTAGTCCTGGGATGGTAAACTTAGACTTGGGAGAGATCTTAGAGGCTGCTGGTGAGCTCAGCTAAAGTAGTCCTGGGATGGTAAACTTAGACTTGGGAGAGATCTTATAGGCTGCTGAATTCAACTCTCCCATTTTACAGATGTGTAGACAGAGGCCAAGAAGGGAGGGGAAATGACTTACCCAAGGTCATACAGTCAGGAACTTGGAGTTGAATGGGACCTTGTTGGTCATTTAGCCCAATATGGTCCTTCTACTTCTGAGACTTGGGGAAAATTACTTACCCTCTCTGGACCTTGGTTTCCTCATCTGTAAAATGAAGCAGCTGGAATACATAAGATGGCCTTTTAGGTCCCTGACAGCTGTAACCTCATGATGCTCTGTGACCTCCCTCATTTTATGGTCACAGAAGTGACTACATACCCATCTCCCCCCGTGCCACCCCCAATATCGTACTTGGGTCAGAAAGACCTGAATTCAAAGTCAGCCTCAGACATTTACTAACTGTGAGTCTCTGAGCAAGTCTCTTAACCGCTGCCTGCCTCAGTTTCCCCATATGTCAAATGAGTATAATAATAGCAGCTCCCTCTCAGGATTGTTGTGAGGATCAAATGAGATGATATTTATAAAACTCATTGGAAACTTTAAAGTGCTCATTATCACCAGTACTATTATCAATCAACCAGGGGCCCATATCAGATGAATGGTATATCACAGAAAGTTTCCAGGAGTTCAAAGCAAGGAATAATTCATTGCCAAGGGCTAGACCAGTCTGGAAAGGCTTCATGGGAAAAGTGACATTCAAGCTAAGCTTTGAAGGAAGAGTCAGGTTTGGATGAGTGAGAAACAAGGGAAGGACTCCCGGGGAGGAGCAAGGCATGAAGGCAGGGGAGCAGGAATGCACACGATGTGTTTAGAGAGGAGAGCCAGGCCTGTTGGACCAGAGTGGTCATTTCCCATAAGGCCACAGTGGAAATCAAGGTGGAACAGGTGGGTAAGAAATAGGTCGTGGAAGACATTGGATGCCAAGTTGAGGAGTGTGGACTTTATCGTGCAGGGAAGGAGGATCTGCTGCTAGGAAATGCAACGAACCTTTCTGGAGCAATTCTTAGTACATATCCGTCTCCTAGCCAATCATCATAACTCACATTTCTACGGCCCTCCAAGGATAACAAAGCGCTTTCCTAACAAGCTGGTAGGGCAAGTTATGCAAATAACTTCAATCCTCTTTTACTACATGGACCTGGAGACTGTGTGTCTTTCATCTGAGAGCTGGCCCAGCCAAGGTCCACGGCACTCATTGCTGCAGGGTGACTGCGGCAGGGGTGGGGGTCGGGGGGTGAGAATGGGAGGGTGGGGGTTGGGGGGTAGTGGTGGATTTTTTTACCACAGCACGATGGAAGGCCATTAGCATGACAGTTCACAGCAGCGTGCCATAGAGCGCTGGATCTGGAACCGGAGGGGCTGGGTTCACATCCCACCTCTGGCTCCTTCTGTGACCCCCAAGTGAATCATTTACTCTCCTGAGTCCTTGTCTATAAAATGAGGGCATGGATGGTCTCTGAGTCTCTTTGTGGCTCTAAATCTGTGCTCCTAGATACTAAGTCATTTGATTTCTCTCAGTTTCCCCATCTGTAAAATGGAAGAAGAGCCGGACTAGACAGTCTCGGAGGTCCCTTCTGGCTCTAAATGTGAGATCCTATAATAAATTATTTAACCTCTCTAGGCAGGCCTCAGTTTCTCTGTCTGTAAAATGTGTGTGTGGGGGTGGGATTACATGACCTTTAAGATCCCTTCTCTTGATCATCATCTGATTTTTAAGGTTTCTCCCATCACTGAATCTATGATCCAATGACTCACACTCAAACCCTGACCTACCTTTCCAGCCTCATCTAATGCTACTCCCCAATACGTAGCCTATGTTCTGGATGACTTCACGGTTCCTTAACCATGTTCCTCCTTCTACCATAACACATACATAAACTAGAAGAAAGGATCAGTGAAATCATTGCCCTCTGAAACATCACTGCTCCATAGAGAACTGTTGAGTAGCCCAGTGAAGCGTCCTGGACCTGGAGTCAGGAGGACCTGTGTTCAAATCCAATGTTTAATGATAACCATATGTGTGAAAGTGACTTTTCAGAGTTTCAGTCTCCTCGCCACAAAAATTAACAACATCGTCAGTGCCTGATTCTCTATTGGCGTGACTATGACTTCAATGACTGAGTTGCAGACGAGTGGCCAGTTGGCATCAGTGTAAGTAGTTTACACACTGGGAGTTCCTGACAGTGATGAAATCTTGGACCTGGACGAAAATGGTTCAAAGCTCATATATCATGGGGATATCGTGAGGCTCAAATAAGATCAGCAGGTAGAGTGCTTCAGAAACCTTAATTCTCTAGCTGAGAGAGTACTAAGGTGAGAAGTGGCCAGGGGACAGTAGGTGGAGAGCTTACTTCGTAGTCAGGATGACCCGGGTTCAAGTTTTACCTCTGGCTGTGTGACCCCCAGGCAAGTGGCTTAATCTTTCAGGACCCAGGTGACCAGAGGTCATAGAACAATCACTTGTTTGGCTTGCTGGACCAAAGCAAAACAAACTGCCATGTCGCCACAAGCGATGTCACGAATGCCAACGTTTCTTCCAATGAAACAAATGATAAGTCATCCACTTTGTGCCCTTCCCATCCATGTCCTCCCATAAGGAGGCTCATCCAAGGGAGGATTTGAACTCAGACCTTCTTGAATCCAATTCCTATCTAGTGTTCTTCCTCATTGCCAAGAGGACAATGGCTGGTTCCATTTGACCACAGGAGCCAATGACGGGGAGATATTGCAAAGAGGTCAATGTAAACTCTATGTCACGGAAAAAAACTCCCTAACAATAGCCAAAATGGAATGGCTTACTTCTGGGGACGGTGGGGGTCCCCACTCCTTGCAGATCTTCTGGCAGAGATAGTGGATAGTGGCTACCACCTTTCTGCATGGGGTGGCGGTTGCTGCAGTCCCTGTCAACCCTATAATGCGATGATTCACTCTAGCCTCGGTGTTCTCACTGGACATCCATCACTATGTTTTGAGTGGGGTCAGTAGACAGCTGATATGAAGATTAAGAAAATTAATCTTGCTAATAGCCCCTCATTCACTGACCCACTCTAAGTGAGAATGTGTGTGGAGTTAGCAGAAAACCTTGGTAATTTCTTTGATCTTACTCCCAAGGGACCTTCTCACTGCAGGTACAGGCCTGGGGGAGGGAAGAATCATTTTTGGCATCTGTTTTGCAAGGGTGGAGAAATTTTTACCCACCTTGTTCCTTTGTCAAGGATCTGAACTGCTGAGCGGGGATGGGAAGGATATTCTGGGCATCCCACAGGGGCCAAGCTGGCAGTAATAGAGGACAGAGGGACGGGCAAGTTTAGGTCGATGGGCAGGACCACTTCCAAATTGTAAGCCAGGCCTTGGCAGACAGAGAGATCATCTGATTTGTTCTGAGTCTTATCAGCCTTTGTTAGGAGTAGAGAGAAAGAAGCCTGTCTTCTGGAGGCTAGATGGTGGTTGTTAGGATTCCTCAGGACTCTTCAGAGATGGTACAGAGAGACACCAGCAGATAGGGCAGAAGGAGAGCCAGCAGGTTGGTCTGGTTAGTATTATTCCCATATAGATAGAATCCTAGGATTATAGAATCTCATAGTTGGGAGGGACCATAGAGACCTCTTAGTCAGCGTGGCATTGAGGGTTGGATTTGGAGACAGAGGACCCGGGTTCCAAGCCCCGTCCCCCCCCACCCCAAATAGTTATTTGTGTGACTTTGAATAGTCTTTGACATCTCTAGGTCTCTATTTGCTCATCTGTAACATGGGGGTTGGGCTTTCCAAGGTCCCATAATCCAGCTCATGTCCTCTCTGTTGCCTTCCCAAGAGCAGCCACCCAGCCTTTACTGCAATGCCTCTGGCAAGTCGGACCCCACTACCTCCCAAGGCAACCTGTTCCATTGGGGAAGCTTTGGTTGTTAGAGACATCCAGCCTCCATTTACCTTTCTGCAAATTCTGCCCATGGTTCTGCTTTTGGGGGCCAAGCAGAGCAAGCCCTTCAGAAACTTGAAGACAGCCCTCTTCTCAAGAACTCTCAAACTTCTTCTCCCTGGGATAACCATTCCCAATTATTTCAACTAATCTGCCTATCCCACAGGCTCAGGGATCTTCCTCATCCTTGTTGCCCAGCTTTGGCTGCAGTGGTTTTCCAAGTCTGGGCCGGGGATTCCCGGGGATCCTTGAGACCCTTTTTGGGTGCCCTTAAAAGGAAATGAAAACTTTTTTCATAATACTACTAAGATGTTTTGATTTCTAATAATAGATACAAGCCACATAAACAAAAGCTTTTGAGGAAATCCTCAATAATTTTTAGGAGTGTAAAGGGCTCCTAAGACCACAGCGTTCGCGAATTGCTGCTTGAGTGTGTTTATATTTGTCCTTCCTAAAATGTGGCTCTCGTAGCTGAGCACGATTCTCCAGATGGGGCCTGACTCTTCAAGGAGTGAAAAGGCATCAGTGTAATATAATTAACCTAAAAGCATTTCCCTTGCATTGAAGTTAACCCAATATAAGGATGATGAACCCTTCCCCCAGCATAGAGAGAGGTATTATTGACGTCGAGGCCCTCTGTCAATGAAGACGTCTCTCCTGAGGAGGGGACTCTGGGCCTGCTGATACTGTACTAATGTTTTCTGACTGTTTCAAATTAGAAAAGCTCCGCTGATGGGGGTTTTCTGTCTGCAGGAGGGAAATGGTCAGAGCTTTTCAATCTTGTGGAAATACTGGCCTTGGTTAAAAGAGAGAGACAGAGACAGAGAGACAGACAGTGTGTGTGAGAGAGATAGAAACAGAGAGAGAGACAGAGAGTGTGAGACAGAGACAGAAGGAAATGGAGAGACATAAACAGAGACAGACAGAGAGTGAGAGAGGCAGACAGAGACAGAAAGAGACAGACAGAGAGAGAGAGAGAGAGAGAGACAGACAGACAGGCAGACAGGCAGACAGACACAGAGAAGATGTTAAGCTGGTCCCCACCTTCACTGGATTCATTTTTACTTCATTGAAATGTAACCCTCCTCTGACATCTACTTTCTGTAATGACCCTGGACAAATCTCTTTACCTCTTGAAGTAGTAAATACAGTGCTAGATTTGGGGTCAGGAAGACCAGAGTTCAAGTCCTGCCGTAAACTCTATTTATTCTGTGACCCTGGGAAAGTCACTTCAGACTCAGTTTCCTCACCTGTAAATGGGAATCATAGTATCTACTTCACAGGGGTCATGGGCAGCTATGTTGTGTAGTGGTTAAAGTGACGGGTGGTTGGAAAGACCCGAGTTCAAATCCTCTCTCAGATATTTATCAGTTGTGTGACCCTGGGCTGTCATTTAATCTCTCTCAGCCTCAGTTTCCTCAGCACTAAAATGGGGACAGGGTTGTTGTAAGCATAAAATAAGATAACCTGTCTAAAGCCCTTTGCAGGGAGTAAAATGCAATATAAATGCGGGCTATAGCTACCTATTTATAGCACTTTAAGCGGGGATGGCTGTGTTGCACAGTGGTTAGAATGCTGGGACCAGAGTCAGGAAGACCTGAGTCCAAATCCAGCTTCAGACACTGACTAGCTGTGTGACCCTGGGTGAGTCACTTCACTCTGTTTGCCTCAGTTTCCTCATCTGTAAAATGAGCTAGAGAAGGAAATGGCAAACCCCTCCAGTATCTTTGCCAAGAAAACCCCAAATGGGGTCCCAAAGAGTTGGCCACAACTAACAACAACCAAACAACAAAAATGGTTTGCAAAGGGTTTTTACATCGAATCCAATCCAATAAGCATTTATTAAGCCCCTACTAGATGTCAGGCACTGTGCTAAGTGCTGGGGATATAATTATTAAAAAGAAAGACTGTCCCTGCCCTTGAGGAGCTTACAGTCTAAAGGGAGAAACAACACACAAATGGAAGAAAGCAGGGCAAAGGGAGGGGCTGGGGGGTGTACCCAGCAGTGAAGCCTCTTGTTCAGTGGAATTGAAACCCGGCAAGGCAGCAGGGGCAAAGCGGAATGAGACCAACATGTTATTATTGAGCTAATATATGTAAAGCACTTTGAGAATTTTAAAATGTCATATAAATTGTAGCTAATTATCCAGGTCACACAGCCAGTAAACGAGAGAGCCTTTGGACACCAAGACCTGTGCTTTTCCCACCAAGCTAGGCCCCTATAGAAGATGAAGACAATCATGTCTTCAAGAAACTCACAGACTGAGGATCCCCATTTCACATTTAGGAAAGGGTTAAATGATGATTCCTGGAAGTACTTAAGGAGACCCAGTGCAACAGACAGGAAATGCTCCAGGAGATCAGAGAAAGGAGGAATCACTGTAGGGTTGTTGTTTGAAGAGGACCACAACATCAGGGACATGATGCCATAACTTGCAAGTGAATTGGATTTAAGTGATGGAGGGCTGTGCAAAGTCTCCAGCCTCACTCTCTCCTCCAGAGCCATCTGGGTCCAGTGGCCAGATATTCATCAGGATGACTGGAGATGGCCCTCGAGATTGGGGTAGGTAGGGGAGAGATAGTCAAGACTCTAAAGAAGATAGCCCACTCCTGGAGGCCCTGGGGGAGAGACTGAACTGAAGGAACATCAGAACTAGACCATGCAGGGATCATCACTGAGAGATTCTGCCCAACAGGAGGGTGCGTGGGGAGAGGTGTTGCTGTAAGACTGGTGAAGGGCAAAGGTTGTCTCACTTTTCCAAAAAGGAATGAGAGTGTTGTCTGCACACACACAATTGGCCGGGGTGGGTTGGCTTCAGTTCCTGGCAAGATTTGAGAATGTGTTTTTTGGAAAGGCTTAGGAACATCTAGAAAGAAAAGAAAGGCATACCGAGAACCATCTTGCTTTTATCAGGAGTAGATCATTCCATGCTGACCTTTGCATCTTTTCTGACAGATGAGCCAGAAGCAAAGATCTGGAGAATGTAGAAAGCAGTTGTCTGAATGTTAACGAGCATTGGAGAAAGAAGGCCTCTCATGCTTTTCTTATGGGCAAGATGAAGAGGTGGGTTTAGAACTGATTGAATAGTGCTGGAAGGGACCTTAGAGGCGGGCCATAGAGTCCAACCCCCTCGTTTTACAGATGAGAAAACTGAGGCCTAGGTGGGTCATGCAGCTAGCGTACGGATGACCTGAATTACAGAGTGGTAATTAGCAGTCCAATGACAATTCAGATGAAGTTCTTCAATGGTAGTAATAGCTAACACTTTAGGACCACGTTAAAGTTTGTAGAGGACTTTACAAATACCTCGTTTTATCCTCATAATGATCCTGGGAGGTAGGTGCTATTATTATCATCCCTATTTTATAGAGGGGAAGACTGAGGCAGGAGTCTATTGTGACCAGGGTCGCAGGCTCCTTCTGTGCATCCACTGTGCCACCAGCTGCCATGGTCTCTAGGAGACTACCCCTTTGGCATACATATGTGTGTGTGTGTGTATATACGTGTGTATGCACGTATATATAAATATATGCATATATGTGTATATATAAATATGTATATATATGTATATAGACACACATATGCACATATGCATATATGTGTGTATATATAAATATATGTGTGCCTATGTATATAGACTCACATATACACATGTGCATATATATGTGTTCATATATATATAAATATATGTGTGTGTATATGTATGTATTTTTTTCTGGACCTGTGATTCTATGCGTTTGAATAGCTTAGTGTGGAGGGGGCTCTGGACTTGGAATCAGGAAGACCTAGGTGCAAATCCCCCCTCAGACACTTACTAGCTGTGTGTCCCTGGACAAGTCATCAAAAGTTCCCTGTGTCTCAATTATCCTCAATCATAAAGTCAGTCAGTCTGTTGATAAGCATTTATTAAGCGCCTACTATGCGCCAGGCACTTTGCTAAGTTCTGAGGATACAGCAAAAGGCAAAAGACAATTCCTGCCCTCGAGGAGCTCATAATCTGATGGAGGAGACAACAGAGCAAGCTATCTGCACCAGGCAAATAGGAGATACTAAATAAAGGAAGAGTTCTCTTTGGGGAGGGGGGCAGAGGGTCTCGGCCTGTTCTGAGCCTCTTGCTCCCAAGCAGCTAATTGAAGGATCACAGATTTAGAGCTGGCTGGTATCGCACATACTCAGTCCCACCCCTCCATTTTACAGATGAGGAACAGCCACAGCAAGGTTAGATGACTTTCATGGGATTGAGCGGTTAGTATCTGAGGCAGCATTTAGAACTCAGCTCTTCCTGACTCAAGGTTCAGTGCCTCATCCATGCTGCGATCCCAAGGGGATATCTTTCTGGGGTAGAATCCTACCTGAGAGGTGCAGGCAGCCTCAGGGCTAGGCCTTTCTCTGGGGGAGACTTCTTTCTCCAAAGAGAGTTCATTAGACTCTGGGAGGCCTGCAGTGACTTAGCTCATACATTCCTCCCTATGGGCAAAGAGCCAGGGAAAAGCAGAGATTTCTCCTGAGAGAGGGAGGAGAGCTCTCGCCTCCCTGCTTGGAAATCCTCAGACTGTGGGAAGATGCGACTCCTCAGGGCCTCCCCTGCTGGGCCTGTCTCAGCCCTTCTGAGTCCCTGGAAAGCCAGGTTTGTTCTGTCTCCTTAATAGTGACTGCCTCAAGTTGGAAAGGTTCATCCGCTGTGCCACCCCCTCCTCCTCAGTTTCCTGGTTCTGCCTCCTCCATCCTTGTCCTAACTGATGAGCCGTCCAAGCCTCTAATGGCTTACAAGAATGAGATCCCCATTCCTTATAGAAAGAAGTCTAAATTCCTTACTCTAAGATTCGTGGAAGCATGGCTAAGGGAAAAAAACCTTCAATAGAGGGCCTGGGTTCAATTCCTGGCCACTAGCTGTAAGACCCTTGCATATACAAAGAAAGGTAAAAGACTGTCTGCCCTTAATGAGCTTACAGTGTAACGGGACAGACAAAATACAAGCAACTATGTACAAATGAGCTATAGACAGAATAAATGGGAGATGAGTAACAGAGGCGGGTCGCACAGTGTGGTTGAGAGATAGCCAGCCTTCAAGTCAAAAAAAGCCTGGATTCAAATCCTGCTTCTGGCGCCTACTGGCTTTGTGACCCTGGGGAACTCACTTAATTTCTCAATGTTCCAGGAAACTTTGGAAGACTCTAAGGGGCAAAACAATTGAGATCTAGATTGGTGGAGAGACTTGCCTCACCTGGAGTGCCTATCCTGACAAAATCTCGCTCTAGACCTAGTATCCTAAAGAAACAGCCTCTTTCTTTCCAGGGTCAGGGAGGGAGGAAATGTCAAGGAACCCTCAGAGGTCCCAGACGACCTTTGGGGAAGGAAGAGAGACAGAGAGAGCCCCAACTGACTTTCCAGGCCCTTGGTCACATTCTGTGAAATCAGCTTCCTAAGAATGACACCCACGCAGATGTCCATGGCAGACAGGGGCTGGGCCGTTGTCATGGCAGCAGCCTTGTGTCCGCCAACTTCTTTCAACCAGATGCCACTCCTGGGCTCCCCGCCACCCTCCCCCTGGTCTCCCTCCCCCTGAAGCAGGCTCTAAGAGCTGGGTGTCAGGAAAGTGTGGCCAAAAGCCCATCAGGCCACTAGGGGAATGGACTCTTCTTTCCTGCCCCTGGGACACAGCCTCTCCATCACTCTGCCGGGCTCCCTGGGAGCAAGCCAGTCCCCTCTGAGCTGGCCTTTCTCTCCCTTTTTTCTCCTCTCCCTCCGGGTTTGGGGGAAGGGGCCCCTGGATAATTTCTGGGCCATTGTACCCTGGTGGCAGCCCGAAAATTTATCACCCAAGAAACATCTTCTGGTTCAAAGTGCACATCCGTTCTGTTAATGGTCCACGATCTTTCCCCCGGGGAGGAAATGGAAAGAAAGGAGATGTTATTGCCACCAGACTGAGCCAACCAGAATTAACATGACAATGTCTCCCCCACCAAGAGATGCTGACTCCATCCAGAAAACAAATGGGCCTTCCCTTCCCCCTGGCCAGGAGGAAGTATGTTGGGGCGTCCCCAGCCCTGGGCAGGCTGGGGCTTCTCACCTCTCCTGACAACTTGTCCCTTTGCTGTTTTGTCTCCAGAGGAGGGATGGGCTTGTGGGTAGGGGGGTAGGGAGCCAGGACTAGAGCGCTAGGCCCTCATCTCTCCTTTCGGGCCCCTTTCCACCCCACTTAGCCCCCAGCCTCAAATAGCTGAAGAGCCATCATGCGGAAGAGCAATCAGACTCAATCCTGTACTCTGCCGTTCTAGGGGACGGATGTGGGAGACAGAGATGGGCATTGAGGAGAAGCAGAGTGAGGCTTGATATTGCCAAAAGCATTTTTGACAAGTCAATCTGTTCCAGAGTAACATGGGAGGTCTCCAGAGGTAGTGGGTTCTGTCTCACTGGAGGATTTCCAACATATACATGTTGTCTTCCCTGATAGAATGAAAGCATCCCTGCCACCTAGCCTAGTGCCTAGCACACAGTAGGTATTTAATAAGTGCTAGTGCATTTATTGGTTTGTTGGTGTGGCTGATCACTTGTCCAATATTGTGACCCAGGAGATATGGTTTCAAATCCCTCCTCAGACACTTACTAGCTTGATGACCCTGGGCAAATAATTTTTTGAGACAACTTAATACAGCAGAAAAAATATTGGATTGAAGGCAGGAAGATCTAGGTTTAACACACCCACCCTGCAGCATAAGGCTCCGAATAGGGTTGGGAGTGGGGAGTGCATTTCCAGGGGTTCTTATTCGGAGGTCCATGAACTTGAAAAAAATCTATTTCGATAATTGTATTTTATGGTGATTGGTTTCCTTTATAATCTGATGTATTTTACTTGATGAATTTAAAAATTTTATTTGAGAAGGGCTCCATAGGTTTTATGATACATGACATAAAATAGATTGAGAACCCCTAGTTTAAACTGAGAGCCCAAGATAGAGAAATCTTTAACCAAAAGGAATGAATACCTAATGGTTGGACTTCAGACGCCTGCAGGAGAAAGGTTTTTTGAGGTAAATATTTACTCTCCCTGTGCTGAAGGCTATTTGTTTCTGACCCCTCTAGTTAAGCTGGGACTTTCTCCCATGAAGCAGGTACAAGTTTGACTGCAGCGGAGAATATTCCTAGGACTGCTCCTAACAGTAGCAGTAATTATACCTAGCAGTAGTAATTAGTAAGATTATTATTAATAATAATCATATTATTATCGTTATTAATAATCATGTTATTGTGGCTTGGAGATGACCTTGTCTTTATTTTTATGGTATTTTATTTTTCTAATTACATGTAAAGACAAATTTTAACATTCATTGAAAAATTTTGAGTTGCAAATTTTCTCCCTCCCTCCCCCACCTCCCCCTTCTCTAGGATGGTAAGCAATTTGATATAGGTTATATATGTGCAATCATGTAAAACGTATTTCCATATTAGTCATGTTGTGAAACAAGGAACAGACAAAAAGAAAAAAAAACATGAAAAAGATAAAGGGGGAAATAGTCTGCTTCGATCTACATTCAGACTCCATCAGTTCTTTCTTTGGCTGTGGATAGTACTTTTCCTCATGAGTCCTTTGGAATTGTCGGGGGCTCATTGTATTGCTGGTGATAACTAAGTCATTCATAGTTGATCATCGTTACAATGTTGTTGTTACTGTATACAGTGTTCTCCTGGTTCTGCTCACTTCACTCAGCGTTGGTTCATATAAGTCTTTCCAAGTTTTTCTGAAATTCGCCTGCTCCTCATTTCTTATAGCAAAATAATATTCCATTGCATTCATATGCCACAACTTGTTCAGCCATTCCCCAATTGATGGGCATCTCCTCAATTTCCAATTCTTTGCCACCACAAAAAGAGCTGCCATAAATATTTTTGTACAAGTAGGTCCTTTTCCCTCTTTTTTATGTCTTTGGAATACAGACCTAGCATTAATATTGCTGGATCAAAGGGTAAGCACCGTTTTATTGCCCTTTGGGCATAATTCCAAATTCTTCTTCCAGAATGGTTGGATCAGTTCATAACTCCACCAGCAGTGCATTAGTGTCCCAATTTTCCCACATTCCCTCCAACATTTATCATTTTCCTTTTGTGTCATGTTAGACAATCTGATAGGTGGGAGGTTGTTTTGATTTACATTTCTCTAATCAATAGTGATTTAGAGAATGGCCTTGCATTTATTTTTATTTTATTTATTAATTTTTCCTTGTATCTATTAAAGGTCATGCCAGCTGCTGGCATGATCTGGGAGGTCTTACAAAGCCTGAAAGGCTTTGAGACCAAACCCAGAGATGTGTCTATAGTCCAAGACCAGCCAGCCTAAGCTCAGTGATCTCACTACTGAGATTTCAGACTATGATTATTTTTAGCCTTAGCAACCCATGAAGGTCATCTACCAAATTATAGAAGGTCCAACCCATGCCCTGATGGGTTGAACAGTTCCATAAAGGTTAGCCCCATGATGCTATGTATAACGAAACATTGGCTAAGAGACTTCTGAGCTAGATAAAGTAGAGATACTTCAGAAAAGTTCGGGATAGATGGGTCTGGAGAGGCAAGTACAAAAAAAGCTAAGCACCTTTGATTTAAACTGAAGAGGGAAATCCTTAAGCAAAAAAATTGATAATGGCTGGACTTCAGATACCCACAAGGGAGATCTCCCAGGAGCCACAGACATATGGCAAAGCTAGTTTCCAACTTGTTCCTTCACTCCCAGTGCCTGAAACCCTAAAGATTGCTAAAAGCAGATTCTCCTCCCCACCCCCCAACCCCCATCAAAATTGTACTCTATCCTTGGTTGAGTTAAGATCTTATCTCACTCCCAGTCAAATAGCTCATTTATTTTCATGTGTTTGATCATTTGCTCTAATCAGTATAATTTCCCCAATTTCTGTTTCCTGTTTACTTTTGATAAAAAGGTTTACCAGTTATTCATGATTGTGTTTTGTGTAACCAGAGTTTGATTGGAGGAAGTTAAGCTAGTGAAAGTAAGCTAAATGTTACCTTCCTCTTAAGAATGACCAAGGGAAGTATCCTTTATTCTGAAACCCTCATAATGCTAGACCAAAGCTGTGATAGATATTTTTGGTTGTTGAGTCGTTTCAGTCACGTCCAACTCTGTGTAATCCCATTTGGGGTTTCCTTGGCAGAGATACTGGAGTGGTTTGCCATTTCCTTCTCTGGCTCATTTTACAGACGAAGAAATTAAGGCACGCAGTGTTAAGTGACTTGCTTAGGATCACACAGCCAGTAAGTGTCTGAGGCCAGATTTCAGTAAGATGAGTCTTCTTGACTCTAGCCCTAGCACTCTATCCACTGTACCATGTAGCTGCCCATTATAGATATAATGCCTATGACATATTTAATTCTAGCCCGAGGTGGGAAACCTGCTGCAGCCCAATACACATCTTGGATATAGGAGAGTGACCTCCTTTTGCTCCCCACCAAGAACATAGACTCCCTCGGAAGTGGAATGGGTTATATCCCAAATTAGATTTTTATCTAGCTATGCCACATACGGTATTTTGCATTAGAGACCAACCAACCACATATATTACATGTGGGAGCTTGTCCACAGAAGTATTTCTTACCAATTTTTTTGGTCATGTCCTTTGCAAGAATTTTTCTTTTTTAAAAAATACTTAAGGAATTGGACATTTTCAGTGGTCTTTCTGAGGCTGCGTGTATTTTTCCTCAGGCTTTCTCCTCATCTCTTCTGAAAGCTGGTAAATGACCATCACCTCCTACTTTGGGTCTTAAGTGACTCCGTTGCCCTAGGCTTTCCATTCGAAGAGGTCCATTGTTTCGGGAGCTGGGGTTACTTTCATCTTTGCTGGCTCTGGCCTCCCATTTTTTCTTTGACTTTTTCCCTACCTTTCTGGCTTCGCATCTTAAATTGGAATGTGCTTTGCTTTTCTGTGTGGCAGGTACATTTTTCTTCCCTGAAACGGTGATTTCGAAAAAAGATTTTTTTTTCAACCTTTTAAAAAAGAAAGTGCCTGGGATTCAACTTTTCATCTGCAAAATTGTGAATTCTGTTAGTATATTTTTGACCTTAATTTCACACACACACATGGTGTCTGTATATATATGTATATATAATGTATATACTCATTTTTATATAATTCTATGTACACACTATACAAAGTATGTATGCATATTTACACATATGCACAGTATGTACAAATATGCATATGTACACATGTCATATCTGACTCTTTGTGGCCCCATCTGGTGTTTTCTTGGCAGAGACGCTACAGTGGTTTGCTGTTTCCTTCTCCAGCTTGTTTTACAGAGGAGGAAACTGAGGCAAGCAGGGTTAAGTGACTTGCCCAAGGTCACACAACTAGGAAGTGTCTGAGGCCAGATTTGAACTCAGGAAGATGAGTCTTCCTGACTCTAGTCTGGCACTTTTATCCGCTATGCCACCTAGCTGTCCGTATATGTATATTTATGTGTACATATGTATATTTGTACATATTATGCATATGTGTATATATGCATACACACACTTTTGTGTAGTAAATATGTGTGTGTCCTATATATGTATGGATGTGTATAAAATTATATTTTAAGAATATATATACATATTACATACATATATACTCCCATTGTATGTGTGTATGTGTGTGTGTGTGTGAAATTAAGGACAAAATTAAAATGACTGAGCAACAATATGTATACGTGTGTGTGCGTGCATGTGTGTGCGTGTATGTGTGTGTATTCTTAGAAGAATGCTACCTTCCCATTCTGGAACTCACATTTTGTTTTGCGTTTTTCCCCCCACAGTAAGAAGATAGATTTAATTTTTTGGAGGCATAGATAATTTTTCTTCATTTCCTAGTTCCGTACTGGAGTTGTTTCTCAGTGATTATGCCAGCAAAGCCCTACTTATTTTCAATATTTTTCCCTTTTATATTTCTCTTATTTCCTGGGAGTGTAAAGAACATATCCAAATTGACTTGGATTCACATTCTACCTGATGCTAGCATGAAAATATTGTTAGCCATTTGTCTGTTGTTGCATCTTCTTGATGTACTATTTATTCATTTTTGGAGGGGGGGCAAGGCAATGGGGGTTAAGTGACTTGCCCAAGGTCACACAGCTAGTAAGTGGTCAAGCGTCTGAGTCCAGATTTGAACTCAGGTCCTCCTGACTCCTGGGTTGGTGCTCTACTCACTGCGCCACCTGGCTGCCCCCATACTATGTATTTATAAGCAAGTTTGAATGCCTATTTTATGCAGTTATTTGCTCTATCTTGGTACATTTATAAGTCTAGTCTTTTTTTCATAATTTGCATTCAGATCTGTTGCTTTGAGGTTGTATTATTTATGCATAGTATATTAATTACATAGAGCAATGTTTGCTACAATAGTACATATTTATTATGTGCATAAATATTTGAATATTGACATTGTCACATGTGGAGCAATCTTTAAAAAATGATGGGGATTGAGGCATTTGGACTATAGTTCTGTGAATTTGCAATTGAAAAACCCAAAGGTCTCCTGATATCGGGAGGGGATTCAGATCTTAAATATAGAGGCATTTTAAGGACATTGTGCGAACATGTGAAAGACTTGGAAGAATATACAATTAATGTTAAGGTGGGTGAGATAACTGGGGAAAATTTTCTAATCCTAATTAAGAATTTTGGCTGTGGATGCCTCTATGAAGAATTGACACCAGGGAGTAATACCTGGGAGCTTTATGGCAATCCATTCGTTGAAGAAGAGCTAGGAGGGTTTCAGGGTTCATGCTCAGCAAAGAAGGCTTCCCCGCAGAGACACCAAATGTCACAATTAAATCCAGAAATACCACTTCATCGGTGAGTAAAGCTGAGGCCGTACCCTCTATGGAAGACACATATGATAGGCCCCCAAATTGGCATTTTCTCGAGATGTGAATTGTGTTTCTGAGGGCTTTTACTCTTAAAAAGAAGTTGGATATTATGGACCACATTGTTTTACAAATGAGGAAATTGAGACCCTAAGGGATGAGTACCATCCCCAAGGTCACACAACTACTAAGTGGCAGAGAAGGAATTTGAACTAAAATCTTTTGACAAGAGATTTAGTGTTTTCCCCATAACTTCACAGTTTCTGACCTACCTCTGGAGAGGCCATAGCCACTCTGGCAAAGTAACAATCCTTTATGAGACTGAAGGAAAATGATCTTGTGTTGGCCCTCCAGGCTTGATGTACATTTATCCTAAATTCTGATGTGTTTTCATGTTGTTCCTTTCTTTCCATCATGGCAGCCCTTGTTTGCATTGTCCCTTCATTCTGCTTCCCAGTCATACAAAGCACGGTTCATCTGTGTTCCAAGAAAACACAATTTTATTTTATTTTTGGTCTTTGGCCATCTCTCCACAAGGACCAGCTTTCTTCTCTTCTCTGTCAGTTCATCAAACAACAAGCATTTATTAAGCACCTACATGTGCCAGTCATCCACCCCCGAGCATGGATTCCTTGTCAGGGGTAGGAAATGGTGACTAAGCCACATGACCCACGTTCTAGGCCTCTCTTGTGGGAGGCTCCTGGTCTATGGAAGGGAACATTTTTTCCTGGCTTGGCCTCTTCACAGTCAGCCTGGGTTCTTTGCATCTTCAAAGTGCTGCTCTGGTGTTGAATAATTAATTCTCGGTCTGCTCCTGGGAAAGAGAATAAATAAATGTCCTTTTAGAGGGTGACAAGGGCCTCTGGGGAACCAAGGGCTGTCAGCTTAGCAGAGGCTGGGGCGGGGGAGGGCGGTGGCGTACACCAGGGCTCTGTTTACTCATCGAGGCAATTTTTAAATTGGATCTAACTCCCTGCGTTTCACCAGTGAGTCTCTGGTGCCCCTTTAGAAATATGTCAGCACAGTAACCGAGGGCTCACTCCCAGGACTGCACCCTCTCCTCCAGCCCAGAATGGAGAGAAAGACCCTCCCTTGGTTTTCTGCTTGATACACAGGGCCCAGGTGCTAGAAGCAGCTCCCATGGTTCTATGGAGAAAGAACCATGGCTTATCAGAACTGGGAGAGGCCTCAGAACAGGGGATGTCAGGGCTGGGAGGGGCCTTAGAACATGGGATGTCAGGGCTGGGAGGGGCCTTAGAACATGGGATGTCAGGGCTGGGAGGGGCCTTAGAACATGGGATGTCAGGGCTGGGAGGGGCCTTAGAACATGGGATGTCAGGGCTGGGAGGGGCCTTAGAACAGAGGATGTCAGGGCTGGGAAGGGCCTTAGAACAGGGGATGTCGGGGCTGGGAGGGACCTGATAACAGGAAATGGAGGAGGGCTCCTGGGCTCCTGGGTCATGCTAGCTTAAAGCCTAGTAAAAGATTTAAGACAAAAAAAGCACAAATAAACCTAGAACTAGGGAGCATAAATGAATGAATGAGAAAGCATTTATTAAGCACTTACTGCATGCCAGGAACTGAGGTGTAAGTAAGGAGGATTTTGTTCTCCTTTTTGGAGTTCTAACTCCCTGCATTTTACCAGTGAGTCTCTGGTGCCCCTTTAGAAATATGTCAGCACAGTAACTGTACCCACGAGGAAACTGATGCCCAGAGAGAGTAAGTCATTTGCCCGTGGTTACCCATGTAGTAAGTGACAGGTAGGATTTGAACCAAAGACCTGTGAGTCCAAATCCAATTTTCTTTCGCCTGTACCATAGCATCTGCTTCCTTCAACCAATCCACATGAGGTGGCGATCTCATACATAGTAAGGTCAAGCTAAAGTGTCCTGGTTTTATCCCTACAAGTCAGGCAATCACCATGAAGAGAGAGAGTGTGACAGACTACAGTGCCTGGTCATAAAGCCAGCCTCAACTTTGGGACCATCCATCCCCAGGGCCTTCTCTCTGAGGTTGGCCTTCCTTCTACTCCATCTGTTATGTATGTGCCTCATTATTAACATCTTGTCTCCCTCAGTAGAATGTGAGCTTCTGGAGGGCAGGGGCTGGTCTTGCCTTTATTATCCCTGGTGCTTAGTACATAGTAAGAGCTTGATAAATGCTTGGATTCAATTCCATTGACCAAGTATGTTTCCTTGAGCCCTGATGGCAGCCTCAGCTTTGATATTCTCTCGCTACTGGGATTTCCTTCCTCCTGCTCTGTGCACAGCTTAGGAAGGGCCTAGTTATTTGAATGCTGTCTCTTCTGCTAGAACATAAGCTCCATGACGGCAGGGACTGTGCTTTTGCCTTCCTTGGCAATCTCAGTTCCGTAGCCTGCTTAGCACAGGGCCTGGAACATAGTCAGGCACTTAATAAATGCTTCTTGGCCAGCCCTTAAAGGAATCATGGGTGGTTTCGATCCAGTATCTCAGGATTCTGACATTCGGCGCAGCTGGTCTGGCTCACGACGGCCACGTTGGACGCAGTGAGCATCCAGAAAATAGAGGACATGTTAGGAGTCTGACAGCTTCAGCTCATGCCTGGGAATCTTTGCAAATATTCTCCCGGATGGTGCCAGTAACTAAGACGTGCTGTCCTCTTGTCAGACTGACTCACCCTCCTTCCTCTGTTTCCTGCTCTCCCGGTTCAGAAAAGTCATTTTTCTTCCAAGTGGTTTTACAGGGTTTGGGGAAGGAGGGGCGGGAAGTAGTATAGGAGGGCAGATATATGAGGATGAGAGAAATAAACATTAATAGAGCACCTGCTGTTGTTCATATCCAGCCGGTCAGTCACCTCCAACTCTTCGTGACCCCATGGACTATTTATGGGTGGGGAACCTGCAGCCTCGAGGCCACATGTGGCCCTCTAGGTCCTTGGGGAGGCTGAGTCCAAGAGGTGGAGGGACCTCATAAGATCTTCAGTCCAACCCTCTCATTTTACAGATAAGAAAACAGACCCAAAAGTGAATGGAGGCCTTGTATAACCAAGGCAAAATAAAATAAAATAAAATTCTTCTGCCCTTACCTTATTAAAGCAGTTAGTGAGTTAATCAGACCAAGTTTGACTCGGCTCCTCCGATGGGTTTCTCCGATCCCCACAGAAGCCGGAGTCCCGCGGCAGGAGCAGCCGCCTGTGTGAGGGTATCTGAGGAGTCCACAGAGGCTAACGAAAGCTTGTTCTAACACAACTTGCCCCAGGTTCCAAAAGCCCGGGAGGCCCCTTTGTCTCAGGGCTACTGGAGAGAGGAAGGAGCTTGTGGGAAGTGGGAGATCAATGGGATTTTTGTTCTTTGCCAGGAGAAAAGGACAGTGGCCTGTCCCCCCAGGGGCTTGCCTCCATTACCCACACAGGCTCAAAGTTAGACTAGCAAAGAGCCATTTGGAAGGGGCTGTGCTTACAGAAAAGAACAATGACCTTGGAGTCCATTCCTGGCTCTGCCGCTCACTCCCCGTGTGACTCTGGGCAAGCCCTTACCCTTCCCCATGCCTCAGTTTACCCCGCTGTAAAATGAGGGGATTGGACTAGATCACCTCTGAGGTCCCTTTCAGATCTAATTATGCTCCTACATACGGGACATTGTGGGTTAGTGGACAGTGAGCCGACGCTGGAATCCTGAAGACCCTAGTTCAAGACCCTCCTTTGACACCTCCTGGCTACATGACTGTGGGCGAGTCATTTCATTCTTCAAAGCCATAGGCAGCGCTCTGAGCCTAAGTGGAAGAGAAGCTGCTCGTCCAGGAGCTCCCTAGTCAAATCTCTAGCCCAGTATCCATCTCCTGTAGACTTGTGCATTCTCCCTTTCAGAAGTGAGGTATTTGGGCTCCAGAGAGCCGGGGCTACCGTTCATGACTGACAAGATCCTAGAGCTTTGTCCAAAGCCTATGAATGTATGTATGCATGTATGATGTGTATGTATTTATAGATATAGACACATTCGCCTCTGCATCTGCACACACACATGCATGCACATACATAGACACGTGTACACATATAAAATATATTCACATGTGCATATATATGCACATATTTACATGTCTATACTACATCCATTGTAGAATAGAAAGAATATTTGCATCTGCTCCCCTGCCTGGCTTCAGCTCCAGACTGCGATGCCCCCATACCAGGTACCCCCTGGATGTCGTCCCTCACCTCTTTCCTCCTCTTGCTCTCCTGTCTCCTTTCGTGTGCTGTCTCCCCCCATTAGATCGTAAGCTCCTGGAGGGTGGAGACTGTCATTTTATTTATTAATTGCATGTCCAGCACTTAACACAGTATGTGGTACATAGTAGGCACTTATTTATTACTTATTGGATTGGATTGGATTAGACCGCTGGATTTGGAGTCACAGGACCTAGGTTCAAATTCTAGGTCTCCCCTTTAATAGTTTTGTGACCCTGGGCAAACCACTTCTCCCCTCCCCCTGCCCCAAGCTCCAGCTAGGTGGCACAATGGATAGAGCACTGGGCTTGGAGTCAGGAAGATCTGAGTTCAAATCTGAACTCAGACACTTATTAGCTGTGTTACACTAGGTGAGTCACTTAACCCTGTTTGCCTCAGTTTTCTCATCTGTAAAATGAACCAGAGAAGAAAATGGCAAACCATTTCTGAGTCTTTGCCAAGAAAAATCCAACTGGGGTCACGAAGAGTCGGACACAACTGAACAACAACAACCAAACTCCAGTTTCCTCACCAGTAATAACAGTGATAATAACAGTTAATGTTCATTAATCAATAAGCACATCGAATAAAATGAAGCAGCTGGTCTCAACAATCTCTGAAGTCCTCTCCAGCTGGAAGTCTATGAGCCTGTGAATAAGTTTCTACCCACTCACCAGCAATCCTGAATTGGAAACAGAAGACCTGGGTCTTGTGACTAGGGAAGGCCTCAGTTTTTCATCTGTAAAATGAAAATAATACACAAATAGCTTACCTCATGGTATGGTACCTCCCCTCCTCCCCTCTCCTCTCCTCCCCTCTCCCTTCTTCCTCCCCTCTCCTCTCCTCCCCTCCCCTCCTCCCCTCCCTCCCATCCCCTCTCCCCTCCTCCCCTCCCCTCTCCTCCCTTCTCCTCCCTTCCCCCCTCCCCACCTCCTCTCCTCTCCTATCTCTCTCCCATTCTCTGTCTCTTTCTGTCTGTCTTTCTCATTCTGTCTGTCTCCCCTATCTTTCTATTTCTGTCTCTTTGATTGTCTCCTTTTCTCTGTCTCTGTCTCTGCTTTTCTATCTCTGTCTCTCTCTTTGTCTCTCTTTCTCCTTCTCTCCCCCTTCCCTCTCTCTTCTCTCTTCTTGCCTAGCACTTAGGGAGGATTCCCCCTGTCATTTAGGTATAGGAATCAGTGCTGTGGGAATAGGCTCCAAGGACATCAAAGATAAGGAAAAAGGTCCCACATGCACCAGAATTCACAGAAGCACTTTCTGTGGTAGCAAAGAAGTGGAAACATCAGTTGAGGGATGGCTAAGCCAACTATGGTTATAGGCATCTAACGGAACATGAGGAATTTAGAGAAACAAGAGAGGCTTTGGATGCAGTGATGCATCCAAAGGCAGAAGAGCCTTTGGGGCATGGCCAGTCTGGCCTCCTGGCTGCTCCTCACACATCACACTCCATGTCAGACTTGGTGCCTTCACTCCGGGTGTCCACCATGCCTGGACTGCACTCACTCCTTGCCTCCATCTCCTAGAATCCCCCTCTCCCTTCACGAGGAAGCTCAGGAGGCAGGAAGCCTTTCCTACTTCTCCCCACTGCTCAGGCCCCACCTCCCAAACTGTATTCATTTGTGTTTATTCTCTCTATATTTATTCTGCATAGACTCACAGGGGAAACACTTGCTCTCTTCTCCACTAATTCTTTGGCTTGGTATTCCCAACAACTGGCTCAGTGCCTGGCAAATAGTAGGTGCTTAATAAATGCTTGATGATTGATTACTTGTTTGAGAGTGGACTAAGTGGATTTGGGGAATAATATAAACAATGTTGACAGCAAATAAAAGAACCGATCTTGGCCTGGAGGAGAGCTGAGGAAAGGTACCTCCCTTCCTTTGTTGGGGGGCAGGTTCATTGGATTGTGTTTGGACGGTGGATGTCTGGATCCGTTTTGTTCAATCGTTTGGGTTTTTTCTTTGTTATGAAGGAACGCTTATTGGAGTGGTCCAGTTGGAAATTATTGGCTTGTAAAGACAAAAGGTCACCAATAAAACAAACAAATAAAATGAGGGAGTGAACACAATGGGTGTGTCCTGGTCTCCCAGGAGAAACCCCCGATGGTTGGTTCTGGTAAAGCAAATGGCCAATGCTCCAAGGGTGGAGGGAGAGAGAGCTGCTGTGTATTTAGAATAAGGATTATTCCATGGAATCTAAACTACTTGGAAGTTGCCTACATAGCCCTAATGAGATAATTTGTGAAAAGTACTTAGCAAACTCAGTATAAAGGGCATCCTCCTCATCATCTATATTAGCTTTATGGACCGCATTTCTCCGTAACCAGTCTGTCTCTGGGGACTTCATTGTGTGGGGATGAGGACAGTCTGGATTCAAATCCTGCCTCTGCTACATACCAGTTGTGTGACCCTGGGCAAATCATTTAACCTCTGTTTGCCTCAGTTTCCTCTTCTGTAAAGTGAGGACTATAGAATTACCCCCTTCACAAGATTAGGATTGGACACATGATTTCACTGGTATAGGGAACTCCCTTTATCTCTTGAGAGGCACCTGGATGGTGAAAGAGAGGGACCATTGGGCCTGAAGTAAAGAAGCTTTGTTGTTGTTTAATTGGTTGGGAAAGAGACTGGAATGAGCTGCCATTTTCTCTAGCTCATTTTACAGATGAGGAAACTGAGGCAAACAGGGATAAGTGACTTGCCTAGGGTCATAGTTTAGGAAGTGTTTGAGACCTGAGTTCAAATCTAGCCTCAGACACTTAACTAGCTTTGTGACCATGAGCAAATCATTTCACCTGTTTGCCTCAGTTTCCCTCAACTTTAAAATGAGGATCAATAACAGCACCTGCCTCCCAGGGTTGTAGTAAGGATCAAATGAGATATTTGTAAGGTACTTAGCACAATGCTGGGCACGTAGTAGGAGCATATATAAATGCTTATTCCCCTCCCCCTTCCTCTTTTCCTTCCCTCCATCAGCATTTTTCTGTAACTTATAACCTTGAGAGTGGAGGAGCGGCTCACACAGCCAACGTGCATTGGAAGCAGGTGGACCAAGGCCAACTTTCCATCCACTCTGCTACACCATGTTGCCTCTCCTCAGGGTTGTATGAGGCTTCATAAAGAGCTGTATCAATGCCTGGGATGAACATGATTGTTATGCAGACGTCTGGCCTATCTGAAATGATTTGGGGCTCGGTTCCCCCCCAGTCCCATTAGCCAGTGACATGGGCTGGCCGAGTTCCTATGGTCCCGGGACCTCAGGACCCAAGAGCAATTGACGTCTGACCTTAAAACGGGTCGACTTCATTTCCCAGTGCCCAAAAACCTGCACCCCCTGACATCTGTCTGCCCTGTGGAAGGATGCCATCTCTAGCTGTCATTTCCCAGAAACAGCTGAAAATAGTCTCCCTGGGTGTTAACTGGTGCCTGGGCACTTGGCAGTGCCTACTACCCCATCCATTGTCCTTTGATGAATGCACTATCAAAGTAACATTTAAAAGGGTTTTTGCTTGTAATTGGGGGAAAAATAAAATATTAAATAAATAATTTAAAAAAAAACAGAGACAAAAACAGTTTTTACCATAACCACCCCCTTGTGATAATCTTAGAAAGATGCCCCCCTCCCGTATTTATTTAGGACTCAGGACTTTTGTTTTGGGGTGGGGGCAGAAAGATTGGTTCAAGGCCACAGAACTAAACAGAGATCTTCTCCCCAGCCAGAAAACTTGCTGTGAGTCAGAGGAAATTACTTTACAGGAAGGGAATGATCAGGCTACGTGCCCCATTCTCTGATTCCAAAAGAGGGGGGAAAAGTCCTTTTACCAACTTCAGATTGTACTTTCCATCCAGTTCCCTCCCCTATCTGGAGAAAGAGAGAACGTGGGAGGGGCCTTGCCAGGCTGCCAAGGTGGGGGTGGAGGGTTGGTTAATCTTGTTAATTACGCTGATGAACAGATGTCATCATTAATTAGGTGGTTATTTTTTGCGACTGCTTCCTGCCTTTTTATCCAAGAATCTTAAAGCTTTGCATCCTGCTTATCCAATTAATCCTCGGAACCCCCCAGTCTCCCTCCCCTAAAGTCCCCACCCACCAGGGGAACAGAAGGGGTGGGCGTCACTCACCTGGTTTTCTCCACTAATTCACCAAGACAGAGATGGGTTCTGCCAATGGCCTTCATCAGCTGATTCTCCCATCCCTGTTGCTTGGAGAGCCCCAGCTGAGCAGCTGGCAATGGTTTATCGGTTTGAGGCAGAGACCAGTCATGGAGTTGATGAAGATTTTTAATTTTAATCACGTACATTTGCTTGAGCCCAATTTTAAATCACTTTAATGGCAGATTAAAAATATATAAGCTGGTCTTAAAGGACATTCTTATTACCTTTATAAATATCTCAGATCAAAAGTTTGGTTTAATTGCACAGGGAGATGTAGAGGTGAGAGCAGCCCCATGAAGGCTGACTTATAAAAGGGACTGAGCGGGAGAAGGAGCCTCAGAGGTAGCTAGAGCTCAGGAAATGACACAAGCATTGGGCCAGGGAAATGATATCATGTAACTAGGATTGGATCTGGATTCTGATCCTTCCCGTGGTTTACTACCTGGGCTAGTTTGGGCAAATTGTTTAACCTCTCTGGGTCTCAGTTTACCCATCTGGAAAATGAAAGGGTTGGACTAGGTGGCCACCCGATGGTCCTGAGATTCTGTGACTCTGAAAAGGGGGAAAATAGAAGATGTTGTGCAGCTGGATAAAGAGGTCTTGAGGTTCATAGAATCAAAGAATGTCAGGATTGGGAAGGCTTTTAGAGGGCCCCTAGAACAGAGAATGTCAGAGCTGGAAGGGGGCCTTAGAGCAGAGGATGTCTGAGCTTAGAGGACATGCAGAACAGAGAATGTCAGAGCTGGAAGGGACCTTAAAACAGAGAATTTCAGAGCTGGGTGGACCCTTAGAGCATAGAATGTCAGAGCTGGGAGGGGCCTTAGAACAGGATTTTAACCCAGGTTTATCTGACTCTAAGACATTATACTCTTCCCTGTACTACACAGATCCAGTGTTTGAACCTAGACCAATCGATCAACCAATTGACAAGCATTTAGTAGGTCCCTGCCAGGCACCTGCTGTGCCCTGGAAATACAGTGACAAAATCTTCACTGGCAGTATAACACTGTTTCCACTCTAACAACCTACCTCTCACTCTCCCCCTCAGCCTGTCGGGGGGCAGTTGGGGTTAGGAGGAAATAGGAGGGGGGACCAGAGCCCTAATTACAAATATTTGCACACAGGCTAAGTCCCACAAGCCATGTCTGGAGGAAGCACACCCTCACTTGGGAGCTGGAGACAAAAGGACAGGGTAGGCAAGGAATTCACACCAGTCTCCCACCTGGTGACTTCTTATGTTTTACTATAGGTACTAAGTTCAGTTGTTTCCAATAGATAGATAGATAGACAGACAGATAGATAGATAGATGGAAGGATGGATGGATGGATACATAGATGGATGGATGAATGGATGGATGGATGGATGGATGGATGGGAAAATAGAAGGATAGCTGGATAGATAGAGATGAATGGAGAGATGGAAAGATAGATGGATGGATGGATGGAAAGATAGAAGGATAGATGGATAGATAGATAAATGGAGGAATGGAAAGATAAATGGATGGATAGATAGATTGATAGATGGATAGATAGATAGATAGATGGATAGATGGATGGATAGATAGATAGATGGATAAATGGATAGATGGATGTGTAGACAGATGATGGATAGATAGATAGACAGATACAGATAGCTAGATCATAGAGATAAATAGAAAGATATAGCTAGATGCATATAGCTAGCTAGCTAGATATGGATAGATAGATAGATGGATTCATCCAGTTTTGAGATTCTGTGACTCTGAGAGTTAGAGAATAAATAGATGGATAAAGAGAGGTGGATAGACAGACAAAAGACAGAAAAATTAATAGATAGAATGGCAGATGGCCAGATGGCCAGTTAGGCAGACAGAATTTTTATTAAGCACTAAGCAGGCAGCTAGCTGGTACAGTGGATAGATCACTGGGCTTAGAATCAGGAAGACCTGAGTTCAAGTATGGCCTCAGATACTTCCTAGTCGTGTGACCCTGGGCAAGTCACTTAACCCTCTTTGCCTTAGTTTCCTCATCTGTAAAATGAGCTAGAGAAGGAAATGGCAAACCACTCCAATATCTTTAACAAGAAAACCCCAAATGGGGTCACAGAGAGTCAGACACAACTGAACAACAGAAAATGTGCCAGGCACTGTGATAATGACTAGGAATACAAATACTGTATAAACGAGCAAGACCGTCCCTACCCTCAAGGAGCTTACAGTCCAATGGAGGGAGACCACACACAGAAGAGACTAAAGGACTCAATTTGGTGACCCAGGGCAGAGCTGCAATTGGCCTTCTCTAGTTACAGGAGGGAGGAAGGACCATGGCTGAAAGGTATTAATAATAGTGTCTGAGAATGATATAGCGCTTTCAGGATCCCAAAGTGCTTTAAATGTTATCTCATGTGATCCCCAAGCACTCTGGGGTAGAGGCTGAGAGCTGGAAGGCACCTCAGAGGACATTTAGCTCAATCCCTTTATGTGGGGATCGAGGCCCAGACAGGTCCCGGGTCACATGGTCTGCACAACAAGGTCAGAAGGATCGGAAGCCAGTGCTCCTCGACTCATCCGGGCTGTGTGTCCCAGAGTGTCCAATTCTGGGTCCAGGACAAGGCAGCATTCCAAGGCCTACAGTCATCTGTGGCTTGAAGGAAGATCTGAGCTGATAATTCTCATCACTTCCCAAAGCAAACCCCGACACCTTCCCGGCAGGTTCCTAGGTCAAAACCACACATCACGGCCTCCACCCAAGAACACTTTCTCCACCCCCTCTCTTCCCACAGTCAGGTATGGAAACAAAACCAACTGTCTGCTCCTGCCTCTAACGCACTATTATCCTTTCCAGCCTAGACACCAGCCTGGGAACAAGAAGGCAAGAGGCCCCAGTGGGGAGGCAGGAGAGGCTCTGAGAGCTGTTATGTGGAAAATGGGGTCCTCTTACTCTCTCTTTCTCCAGAAGCCAGAATTAGGATGAAAGGATGGAATCAATCAAACAGCGTCTATTAAGCTCTTTTTATGTGACAGGGTGGTACAGTGGACAGAGCACCAGGCCTGGAGTCGGGAAGACTCTTCTTCCTGGATTCAAGTCCAGCCTCAGACACTTACTAGCTGTGTGACTTTGGGCAAGTCACTTGATTAACCCTATTCGCCTCAGTTTTCTCATCTGGAAAGAGAGCTGGAGAAGGAAATGGTGAACCACTCCGGCAGCTTTGTCAAGAAAACCCCAAATGGGGTCATGGAAGGTTGGACCTGACTGAAAAACAGCTAACTACAGTATTATGTGACAGACAGTGCTAAGTGGTGGAGTAACGAGGACAAAATAAATAGTCCCTGCCATCGAGGAGCTTGTCATTCAGTGGTTTTTCAGTCAGGTCCAACTCTCCGTGACCCCATGTGGAGTTTTCTTGGCAAAGATACCAGAGTGGTTTGTCATTTCCTTCTCCAGCTCATTTTACAGATGAGGAAACTGAGGCAAATGGGGTTAAATGACTTGCCCAGGGTAACACAGCTGGTAAGTATCTGAGGCTAGATTTGAACTCAGGTCTTCCTGACTCCAGACCCAGTGCTCTATCCAGTGGGCCATCTGGCTGCCCTAAAGCAGATAATGATCCAACACAAAGAGCTTCCCAGTAACTACGATGGAATGAATGCTGCCTTGTGCAGTAGTGAGCTTCCTGTCATTAGAAGTATTCAAGAAGACTAAGTGGCACAGTGGATAGGATGCTGGACTTGGAGTCAGGAAGACCTCAGTTTGAATCCTGCCTCCTACACTAGCTGTGTGACCCTGGGTAATTCACTTAAACTCTCTGTGCCTCAGTTTCCTCAACTGTAAAATGGGGATAATAATAACCCCTACCTCCTACGGTCGTTCTGAGGATCAAAGGATATTTGTGAAATTCATAGCAAAACTCGAAGTGCTCCAGGAATGGTAGCTGATATCATCATCAGAGATGGCAGCAAGTTGCAAAGATAACAATTAGCTGGAATGCTATACGGATTATTTGTCCTCATTTTTCAGAAGAAATGAGTTTAAAAGAGGTAAAATAATTTGCCCAGGGCCAAGAATGTTAGGTTTTGGAGCAGGGTGTCCCGTGGGATTTGAACTCAAGATTCCAGGGCTAGCACTCTCTCCAAGGTACCAATGGTGGGGGAGGGGGGAGACTTGCAGCATGAATGGAGAGAAGGGGACAGAAGTAAGAGATGTTTGCGGAGCTAGAAACAAACAACAACAACCCTAAAAAACTTGTCAGTTTTTATGTTTATTACCAGGTTGTGGGAGCTTCCAAATTTTCTTTTAGAAATAGAATTTAGTATTGTCTTGAAAGAGAATGATGCAAAATAGATTTTAAAAGCCAACGTTAACTATCACCAAAATCACTTTGAAATGTGAAAAACATGCCTCATCCTAGGATGGCAGCTTGGGAGATCAGAGGCAGCAGGAGATTCTGCCTCCTTAGGGATCCAAAGACACAGCATTCAGTTTGCTCCGACCCATCCGGGACTCCTTCTCCTTCTCTCTCTATCAAAGACAAAAGAGGCAGAGGTGGGAAACTAAACCCTTTGTTTTATGATGGTTGATACTGGCCACGTTCCACTCAACAAACATTTTATGAGCCTATACTGCAAATAACCTGGTAGAGGGTGGAGATACAGTTCTAATGCTTGGCATGAGGGCTGCTTTCATCTTTCCCCAACACATATCTCATTTTATTAAAAAGAGAGGGGGCACAAGGGAAGGCATGGGAGGAGATCAGAGTCCTAGGTTTGCCTTTGCCATGAATTCACTGCGTGACCTTGGACAAGTCACTTCACCTTTGGAACTCCTGTTTCTTCCTCTTTGAAATGTGACTTCCCAGTTCAGTCGGCCCCAGTGGCTGGCTCCCAATTGCTTCTGAGATGCCATAATCTCCTCTGTTTAGCTTTAAATCTCTTCACAACCCAGCCCCAAGGAGCTTCATTGGATATTGGTATCCATCAGCCCTCTGTAAGGAAGCCAAACTGGCTTTCTCTCTGAAGCCCACTCATAGCCCTTAGTCTCTGGTCATCTTGCTTTTGCCCTGACCATCCCCTATGCCTGGAATGCACACCTTCTTTACCTCAGCCCCAGAAAGTCCCCCTTTAGGGCACTAAACCCAATTCACTCTGGAGCTAATAGATTGGACAACAATAGGTCCCTGCCCTCCTAGCACAGAATGAATGTGAATAATAAATAGTAATTCTCTTTTGGCCAGGATTCTGAGGGTCTTCCCCTCTCAGTTTGATGTTTTTTTTTTTATTAAAAGGGCCATCCTTTGACTGGATTCTTAAAGAGGCCTGTTCACTGAATGGGTGTTATCTCACTCAGAATGAGAATCTGAAAAGACCTTAATCTAAAAGGGCCAGGGTCTCCCAACACATCCTGGGCTACCTCCAGTCATCCTGGTGAATATCTGGCCACTGGACCCAGATGGCTGTGGAGGAGAAAGTGAGGCCAGTGACCTTGCCCAGCCCTCCCTTACTCAAATCAAAGTCAACTGCAAGTCATGTCATCATCTCCCTGATGTCATGGTCCTCTTCTAGAATGAAGGCACAAGGCACCACTCAAGCCCCATCTGAATAAAGCCTCTCCTGACACTCCCAAGTGGGACCCCTTAATGACTTCATATATATTTGATTTATTCACTTCATATCTATAATCTATATATTTCTCTATAGCCCTGTTGTCTCTCCATCTGAATGTAAACTCCTTGAGAGTAGAAATTGTTTTATACTTTGTACTTGTATCCCCAGCGCCTGACACATAGTAGTAATAAATATTTATTGGCTGACTGATTGAAATAAGAGTATTCCACTAGATGTAAGGTCCATCCTGATTCTGATAGTTTATGTTCTATGGTCCTTCCCAGCTCTGACATTCCATATTCTAATACCCCTTCAAGCTCTGACATTCTGTGTACCTGAGGATACCCCATATAAGGTTAGCCCAAGTTCAAGGTATTTGGGGGGTTCATATTCACTCAAAAACATCTTTTGAGCCCCCACCTATGCATTTATTCTCACTATCTGGCCAGAGTAAACACTTAGTTCAAAATGAAGGCATTTAAATAAATAGCATAGTAAGAGGCATAGAGATAAATAAGTTTCCCCCGTAAACCTGGAGCATAATCTCCAACGAATAAATTAAGTGCTATCACTAATACATGGTTCAATTTAACCAACCACTAGATGAAGTAGTAAGTGACACCAGGACCAGAGCTGGGCAGAAGAGTTAGCAAAGATATGCAATACATGTGAAGAGGCATACATGTGGAGGCAGAACACTTGTGATCTGTAGCACACACTCAGAGAACGTGTGGCCAGTACTACGTGTGGGAGGTGGCGATTCATTCCTCCAGAGCTACAGGGCTGCCATTGTTTTCTGGCAATATAATCGCATTATTCCTGCTAGGTCTGTTTCCCACTGGTTTTGTATGATGCACAGTCTCTGCTTTATATCTAGTCCCTACCAGACACATAGTCCTTGCCAAACATCCTCCCAGCCCCTTCTTTTGTATGGCTGCTATTTGGCACTGCCTCATTGTACACTCAGTGGTTACTGTCATATGTAACTCCACTGGACACCTAGTTGTGGAATCCCTCTGTACATCTAGCTTCTGGCTTCAGCTACAGTTTTTAGTAGGGATGCTCTTTCCTTCTCATAAAAGGATGAGTGGGCTCTGCCATGCTCTTTTAATTTAAAGCCATGAGCCTTTTCTTGTTAAATCTCTTTTTAGAAAGCAGAAGCCCTCAACACACCCAGTCATCAAAGCAGAGGAAGGAAAACCTTTCCCAGATTTCTCCCACCATGAAAACTGATAAGTCTATTCCAGAACCTTGTATAGAAGGAGATTTCCTCCCCAGAGAGTCTTTGGCCCAGGTGCCAAACTGTTTGAAACATAGAACAGACCCACTCACAGCTAACTAGTGTCCTCAAGCTTAATGTATTTTTGGAACTGCTCCTCTTGGTGGAAGCCTGAATCTCTGTTAGAGACTTACCTCTCTCAGCTCAACTTCCCCTTTTGGATTGCTCTACCAGCCCCCCTTGCCCAACCGGAGATACCTTCACTCCCTGGGGCCTGTTCTCCTGATTGCGGAGTCCCAGGCCAGGATTGCAGTTTATGAAGGGCCTCAGCTGTACTCACATTACTCCCAGTTCAATTCACTCTCTGAACTGCTCCATCTCCTCACCAGCAACCTTGCTCCTGAATAGGTGCCCTCCTCTCACCTCCTATCTACCTCCCTTTAGGTTATGTCTTCTCCTCTTAGACTATGAGCCCCATGAGAGTGGGTGACATTTTGTTTTATTGTTATTTGTAACCCCCATGCTTAGCGCAGTGCCTGGCACATAGTAAGTGCTTAATAAAGGCTCTATCAGTCAATCCACCCATCAGGCTGTCTATCCATCCATCTATCTACCTATTATCTATCTTTCCTTCTGTCTGTCTATCATTTGTCTGTCTGTCTGTCTGTCTGACTGACTGTCTATCTATCTATTGAGGGCCATCCCTAGTTGTCCTCATTCATATCTGGCCGCTGGACCCAGATGGTTCCAGAAGAGAAAGTGAGGCTGGTGACTTTGCACAGCCCTGCCTCACTTAAATCCAATTCACTTGCACGTCATGGCATCACTTTCCTGATGTCATGGTCCTCTTTGGTAATGAAGGGCAAACACAGCAACATTATCTATCTATCTGCCTATCTAATCTATCTATCTATCTATCTATCTATCTATCTATCTATCTATCTATCTATCTAATCTATCTGCCTACCTAATCTATCCATCAACTGATCGATCCATTGGTCCATTGATCCATCGATCCATCAATCTATCTATCTATCTATCTATCTATCTATCTATCTATCTATCTATCTATCTATCTATCTATCTATTGACCGATTGATCCATCCACCTATCTATCTATCTAATTTATTTATCCATCTATCTATCTGTCTTTCTATCTCTATCTGTCTGTCTATATCTATCTATCTATCTATCTATCTGCCTATCTAATCTATATATTGATCCATCTACCCATCTATCTATCTATCTGCCTATCTAATCTATCGACTGATCGATCCATCCATCCATCTATCTATCTATCTAATTTATTTATCCATCTGTCTATCTATCTCTATGTATCTATCTGTCTGTCTGTCTATCTCTATCTGTCTGTCTGTCTGTCTCTGTCTATCTGTCTATCTAATTTATCTATTTATCCATCTATTTATCTGTCTGTCTGTATCTATCTGTCTATCTACTTTATCTATCCATCTTTCTATCTATCTATCTATCTATCCATCTATCCAGTCTGTATGGCTCTGTGCTTAATTTCCAATTTAGAATTCTGTGCTCTCAAACTTATTTCCAAGGAGCTCTGCCATGGAAACCCCACAAAACTTCATGAGTCTGACTTTTGATTCCCTGGCGTCTCTTTGGGTGCTCAACGCACTTTACCTATGCTATTCAGATAACTTTAAGCAAGCTTGGAAGTTAAGCCTAGGGGACAAAATCATTGCCCCTCTCCCAGACAACTGCCTTCCTGGCTTTTCATATGTATGTGTATCGTCAAAGATTTTTCAGGCCTTGAGCACCCTTTAGTGATATTCTAGTGACAACCCCTCCCCCCCCCAAATTTTCACATCCTAATATCTCTTCCCACACTTAAATTCTATATTCCATAAGTCCTTCCAACTTTAGAATGGAAGTTTCTTGAAGGAAGCTGGGGATGCTATGAAGAGATATCTGAGTCTGGACTCAGGTTGACCCTGAGTTCAAATCCTGCCTCAGATTCTTACTATTAAATTACCCTGGGCAAATCCATATGGAAAAGGGGAATCATAAAAGCATCTATATTTCCAGGTTGTTGTGAGGCTCAAAGGAGATACCTTTTGTTATTATTTTGTTTTGTACTTGTATTCCCTAGCATGGCTGTTGTCACATAGTAGGTGCTCAACAAATGCTTGTTGGGTTTAAAATGACTGAATTGGATTAGATTCTGTGTTCTAAGGTTCCTCCTGGCTGTGATGTTTTATGTTCTAAAGTAGCTATCAGCTCTGACAGCCTCTGTTCTAAGCTCCCTCCCACCTCTGCAATTCCACATTCTAAGTCCCCCTCCTCCAGCTCTGATAATCCATGCTCTAAGGCCCCTCCCAGCCCTGACATTCCCTGTCCACTAAGGCCATTCCAGCTCTGACATTCCCTGTTCTAAGGCCACTCAAGCCCTGACATTCCCTGTTCTAAGGTCCCTCCAGCTCTGACATTCCCTGTTCTAAGGCCACTCCAGCTTTGACATCCCCTGTTCTAAGGCCCTTCCCAGCTCTGACACTCCCTGTTCTAAGGCCCGTCCCAGCTCTGATTCTCAGTGTGCTGAAGGCGCTCCTGTCTCTGACTTTCTATGACATTAGGATTTTGTGGAAAATAAATAAAACCCAAGCCATTTTAGCTTGGGTCTGAACTGAATACTGGGGAGACCCTGGTGCCTCTTCTCTGATCTCCTCCTCTTGATGCCTGGTCTCCCTCTTCTCTGCACCCCTCCCCCACTCTTTGTATGTTGTCTTCAGATACTAATTTACTCTGCCTTCTGTTATAGCTCTATGGGCTGGCATCAGATCTCCTCAGTTTGACTCCTGGAGTAGAAGAAGGAATTCTGGGGCTGGAGCTGGGAGAGAACTGGGTTTGAATCCTGCCCCAGACCCTCACCAGCTAGGTTACTGCCACCAAAGCATTGAATGTATCCAAGTCCCACTTTCTCCATAAGAGCAGGATAACGCTACCCACCTCACAGGGCTGTTGTGAGCAAAGCCTCTGTCAGCCTTGAACACTCAGAAACTGTCTGTGACTAAAAGAAACTAAAGAAAAATGAAAGAAATTAAACTAAAACTAAAGGAAAAACTTAAAGACTAATAAAGAAAGTTCTGTTTGAGCCTAGAGGCAATGGGGAGTTAATTGAGTAAAGGGAGGCAGAGACTGACACAGTCAGATCTGGGCAGGAGGCAAACCCCTTTGGCAGCAGTCGGTGGGATGGACTAGAGTGAGGAGGTGTTGCTGCAATCTAGGTGAAGACTCATGAGGGCCTGGGCTTAAGTCATGCCAGTGTAAATGGAGAGGAGTTAAATGTGAGAGATGTGTGGCTAGAAACACCAACATTTGGTAACTGATTGGATCTGTGGCATGGAGAGTGAAGAGCTGGGGATAATGCCAAGGTAGTAATTAATGATGATGATGATGATGATGATGATGATGATGATGATGGTGGTGGTAGATGGCTAGGGGGTGCCATAGGGCACAGAGCGCCAGTCCTAGAATCAGGAAGACACATCCCCCTGAGTTCAAATCTGGCCTCATACACTTACTAAACTGTGACCCTGAGCCAGTCACTTCACCCTGTTAGCCTCAGTTTCCTCATCTGTAAAATGAGCTGGAGGAGGAAATGGAAAACGACTACAGTGTCTTTGCCAAGAAAACTCCAAATGGGGTCACCATCAGAAACAACTGAACAACAACCACTATAATAATAGTCAGCATTTGTACAGCCCTTTACAGATATTATCTCATTTTATCCTCACAACAACCCCTTATTATGCCCATTTTACAGACGAGGAGATTGAGGCAGAGGTGACCGAGAGACTAGAAAGACTGAGAAGTTTAGTTCCGTTTTAGACATTTGGGGTTTCAGACATCCAGTTGGAAATGTCCAGTAGGCACCTCACGGTTTGGGATGCAGAGCCCCAGGACTGGGGCCATGTTTAGAGACCTGTTCAGGAAGCCTAGAAGTGAGAATTAAATCCAGGAGGGCTGGTGAGGCCACCAAGAGACCAAGCACAGAGCGAGAAGAGAAGAGGGTCTGAGACGGAGCTGTGGGGGCTACTCCCAGTTCGGTGGCATGAGCTGGATGAAGACCCAACAGTGGAGACAGAGAAGGGGCACTCAGATGGGTAGGTGGAGAGAGGGTGAGTCCCAAAGCCCAGGGGAGAGAATATCCAGGTGCAGTTGGTGCAGGCTGATGGGGCTCCTTAGTACCCAGGGCTTGACCCCCCACCCCCACCTTTCTTTCACCGTTTCCGCAATCAGAATCAGCTTTTAGTCAAGCTAGGTGTCCTGTTGGAAAGCTTCTGATTAAAATGAATGAACAGGAAAGAAAGAGTTCATGGGAACATAGACTCATAAGATCAGAGATTTCGAGCTGAAAGGGATATTAGAGGACATCGAATTTACCCTCCTCATTAGTTAATGACCGTTATAGCTTCGAGGATGTTTTAAAGAAACAGTGTCTAAACTGGAGGAATATACCTTTAATGGGGGAATTCTTTGCCTTTGAAGGCATGGAGGGTTTTGCCAACTCCCCTTAAATTCTGTCTCAATAGGACAGAGATCATAGGATCCAGCTAGAAGCCAGCTCAGAAGCCAGCTAAGTGGTATAAGCGACTTGGAATCTGGAAGACCTGAGTTCAAATCCTAACTTAAATCTTTGCTAGCTGTGTCCCTAGTTAAATCATTTAACCTCTCTCAGCCTCAGTTTCCTCATCTGAAAAATGGGTTATGATGAGAAGACATGGGATAATAGAAATAAAGCTCTTTGCAACTCTTAGGGTGCTATAGATATTTTAATTACTATAATTCAACACTCTCGTTTTACAGACGAGGAAACCGAGGTCAGAGCCACTACTAGACTCGGAGTTAGGAAAACCTGGATTCTAATTCTGCCTCTGATATCCTGGCATCTGCTCCTAATTGTTTACAAGCAGATGGCTGTGGTCCCTGACGCTTACTAGCTCTGTGACCTTGGGAAATCAGTTTATTTCTCTTTCTTCATCATTACATTGGACTGGATGGCCTCTGAGGTCCGTTTCTGGCTCTAGGTCCATGCTCTGCTGTTCTTAAGTGACTGAGAGCTCATGTGGTGTGAAGCTCCCGGCCATCTCTGCCCACCCCCTACCCTGCTTTGGGGTCTGGAGAATCAGCCCAGGCTCAGGGGCCACAGCCATCTGCTTACAAACCATCAGAAGGGGATGCCAGAGAATTTGAGCTGCAGGCTGGAGGAGGAGGGCAGGAGGGAGAGCAGAGTCCATAAATCCGAGGAGGCCCCCATCCGCATCGACCTTCCCGTCCAAGGGTCTGACAGGAGAGACTGCCAAAAGAAACCTCAAACCCCTTACCCCGGATGTAACGTTAATAAAATTACTCCTGTGAACCCATAATTCAGGGGAGGGGGGTGCAACACAATGGCTTGGCCTCAGCTGTGCTGACGGAATTATAAAACCATCTGGCCGAGCTCTCGGCATTCGGAGCCTTCTTCCCGGTGCAGATGGAAGAGCAGTCTTATTTTTTCTTGTATTGTGTGTTCTGTTTCTCAAAACACTTCACACATATGTTTAAAGTGTTCTTGACAACTGCTGGCTACAGGCAGAGGATGTGCCTGAGGGGAGGGGATTGCTAGAGTCCACCATGAGCTGGGCTTACTTGGAGTGGACCCAGGGCTTTCCCAGAAGACTGGTCTGGATAATAATAGCCGATGTTGAAATATCACTTTACAGTTTGCAAAAAGTCTTTTCCCTGTATTGTCTCTTCGAGACCTTGTGAGGCAGATTCTATAGATGCGGTTAACCCGATTTTACAGAAAAGAAAACTGAGGCATGAGAATTGCTCAGGGTCACACAGCTCCAGGTGTTTGAGGTGGGATTGGAACTCAGGTCTTCCTGACTTACAGTCACTCGGCGTTCTAACCACGTTACCAAACTGCACTATGTCTACACCATCTCCTAGATGGGATAGGTGATAAAAATGCTAACACGGAATTTGTGGTAATGGAACAATATATTAATGGAAATGTATAGAATATTTTATATACATTAGCTCACTTGAGTTTCTCCTGGACAACCCAATCCAATCCTATATATATGTGTGTGTGTGTGTGTGTGTGTGTATAATTTATATATAGAGAGCCTACTATGTGCCAGACACTATGCTACGTACTGGGGATATAATTAACGAAAAGACAATCCCTGCCCTCAAGGAGCTTACAATCTAATGGGGGGAGGGGACCAACACACAAAGGGAAGGGAGGCAGGAAAGTGGAAGTGGGGGAAAAACGCATGCATCTTATTGCATGGAGTTGAAAAAAACCAGCAGATGCGGAGTGGACAGTCTAGCTGGATTTGTTCCCATGCTCTAAATGAAGAGTCAGGATACCTGAGACCCCTTTGTAACTACCACCCACAGGATCGTAGAACTCCAGGGACCCCCACTGGGGAGGGAGCCGAATACCGTGGAAAAGCAGATGTCGTAGAATCAGCAGACCCCGATGCGAATCTGCCTCCGATACCGCCGTGTGACTGAGTTGCCTACTCACCCTAGGCCTCCGTTTCCCCAACTACAGAATGAAGGGGCTGGCCTAGATGGTCTCTGAGGTGTCTCCTAGTTGAGATCTCTGAGGCCATGAACCCAGAGGCCGTGGAGTTCAGCTCGAACCAGAACAAGAACTTCTTCTCCGTGAGAGAAGCGGCTATTGGCACGCCGGATGGAGTGCTCGACCTGGAATTGGGAAGATTTGATTCAAATCCAGCCTCAGATACTAGCTATGTGATCCTGGGCAAGCCACTCACCCACTGCCTGCCACAGTGTCCTCATCTGTAAAAAGGGGATAATAACACACCAGGGTTGGGGCAGTTAGGTGGCGCAGTGAGTAGAGCACTGGCCCTGGAGCCAGGAGGACCTGAGCCCAAATCCAGCCTCAGATACTTGACAAACTTACTAGCTGTGTGACTTTGGGCAAGTCACTTAAGCCTAATTTCCCTGCCTTCCCTCCTCCAAAAATAAAAAAAATTAACACACCAGGGTTTGTGTGAGGATCAAAAGAGATCATATTTGTCAAATACTTAGCACAGCGCCTGGCACAGAGTAGGCAATATATAAATAATACTGTATTACCTTATAACAATACCTTATTCCCAGCACAGAGTAGGCATTACATAAATGATACTGCATTCCCTTCCCTAGATCTAGAAAGTCATTAGCTGGCCTTTGAGGATGTTCAGTTAGGGGAAGCCCACTACCCCTCCGAGCCACTCCTTCTGCTTTTGGCCAGGATGGTTTTTCCCTTGCATCAAACCCAAATCTACCTCTCTGAGACTCCACAGGATCCAGAGCTGGAAGAGACTTTGTTCTAGTCCAACCCCCTCATTTCACAAATGGGGAAACTGAGGCCCAGGAGGTGAGGCAGCTTGCCCAAGGATCTGCCTATGGTAAGTAGTAGAGCTGGGATTCCTAGGATCATAAGTTTAGAGCTGGAAGGAACTTTAGAGGCCAGCCAATCCAACCCTCTCATTTTATAGATGTGTAAACTGAGGTCAAATGATTTGCCCAGGGTGACACAGCCAGTCCTTTAATGGCAGACTTGGTGTCTTTCCTCTGTGCCAAATAGCAATGACCCATTGCTTTTTGTTCAGCCCTTCTGAGGCCAAGCAGAAAAAAACTAATCCATGTTCCAGGTGATAACCCTTCAAATATGTGAAGACAGCTATTCATGGAGTGCTAGTTCTAGGCTTGGAGTCAGGAAATGGGCTGGAATCCCAGCTCTGCCTTTCCCATCTGAGTGACCTTGGCCAAGTCCCTTAACTCCCTTGGATTTCCATTATATATGTAAAACGAGAAGATTCCAGTAGATGATGTCTAATTTTCTTTATCCACAACCCTATTCTATCTGTTCTCCAGGCCATACATAGGGAGACTGAAGACACTGGTGACCGGCAACTCCTGGTATAGTTAGAGCTGTTATGGACTAGCTTCTGGTCCCTAAAACTTATGCACTTCACTGCTAGTGAAGATCTAGAAGAGACCCAGAATGTTGGGGTGATTGTAATAGCTCCTACCGCCCAGGGTTGTTGTGAGGGTTATATGAGATGATGATTGTAAAGTGCTTACCCAGCACCCAGCACATAGTAAGCACTATGTAAGTGTTAGCTATTATTGTTAATTCTGTCCCCTCCCTCCAGTAGAAAGGTATAGGTTCACTATGTAACTGTCAGCTATTATTATTAATTCTATGCCCTCCCTCCAGAAAAGTGCAAGTTTCTTATCAGCAAACACTGCCTTTTGTTTCTTTTTGCAACCCTAGTTTCTGTGTGCTTGGCATACAGCAGGTGTTTAATGTATGCTTGTTGAACAGTAGCATAATATATATGAGCCCAAAGACACAGAGTACTGGGGTAAGGATTCATTATTCAGGGAAAATGGAAAGTAACCTGGCAGAAATTACATTTAAAACAGCAAATCACACTACATACCACAATAAACTCCCAATAGGGGCATGATCTAGATATAAAAGGTCAGCTCATAAATAAATTACAGAAGAATGGAAGGGGATTCCTTTCACAACTATGGGTAAGAGGAAGAGTTTTTGACCAAATAAAGGACAGAGAGAACCATAGGAGATAAAATGGACTATTTTGATTACACAAAATTAAAAAGATTTTGTAGAATGAGAAGGGAAATAGTTACCTGGATGGGGGGAATTGCAATAAATTTCTCTGGTAAAGATTGAATATTCAAGATATGTAGGGAATTGATATAAATATCTAAGAACAAGAGTCTTTCCCCAGTAAATAAGTGGTTGTAGGAAATGAGCAAGTAGTTCCCAAGAAAAGAAATCCAAACTATCATTAATCATAGAGAAAACATCCTACAAATCACTAAAAATAAGAGAAATTCAAATGAAAACAACTCTGAGATTTTGTCCCATATCCATCAAACTGAAGAAGATGATGAAAAAGGAAAAAGACAATTGCTGGAGGGGCTGAGGGAGAACAGGCACACTAATGCAGTTCTGAATTGGATTGGCCATTCTGGAAAGCAATTTGGAACTCTACCCCCTAATCCACTAAACTGTGCATACTACTATTAGGCACATACCTCTAAAAGGAGGTATATGGAGGAGCAGCCACTTAGGTTGTGGCCAAGAACTATGAACAAAGTTAGTGGCCATCAATTACGGAATGCGGAAATGAGTGCGATGAAATATTATTGCACTGTAAGAAACGACAGAAGGGCTAGATTCAGAGACACCTGGGAAGATCTGTGTGATGAAGAGTGAAGTGAGGAGAACCAAGAGGTCTGTACGATGATTACAACATTATAAAGGAAAAACACTTTGAAAGACTAAAAGGCAATGAGTGATTACCATTTCAGAAGCCTGCTGGTTAGGCATACCTCCCACCTCTTGTTGGAGGTGGTGGGCCGTAGTCAGAGAATGAAACGTGTTTTCAGACTCTCATCAATACAACATACATTTATTTTGTTTGACTATACCTATTCGTTATAATGGAAGGCTTTTGGCTGGGGGTGGGAAGATAATAGAGGGTATGAGAATGATTACTTTCTTATGTATTTAAAAGGAATAGCAAGTTATACATACTAGATTTGCAGTTTCATGGGCAATCATCTTTTTTCTTATTATACTGTGTTATGGAAATGCTTGTTTCATTCCATAAACTAAAAATTAAATAAATAAAAATTAAAAAAGAAAAAGAAAAAGTGAATGCAGTATTTATTAAGTGTTTGCTAGAGAAGGAAAGAAAAAAAAGAGCGTCAAGATGAAAGCAAATGGAAATCAGAGAGGGTATAGGCAAACAGGGACAGTATTGGTACCACCACATTGAGTTTAATATTTTTTAAAAATAAGCTGTATATAATAGATTCAGAGTTCCACATAAAATCTTCTTTCTCTGATCCTCTTTGTACATGGAAATATTCATGTTTGTTGATGACTTTCTAGTTCATAATAAATATGCTTGCTGAATTAGCACGTCAGGCAGTCTTCATTCCTGACAAGCATGACCCAATTTTCCAGGTGGAGAACTGGAAGGAAGCAGTGAGGCGGCCCAGCCCACCAGGTGGCCTTGGCATAGCTTCCTCCTTCCCTGTTTTCTCCCCTCATCCCTCTTAGGGGCTTCCTGGCCCCCTTCCATGCCACAGACGTTGGCCACCCTCTGGGCCAACTGACTGGCCTGTCCCAGAAGCTGCTCAATCCAACTGTTTGGGAGCCTCTGAACAGGCTTCCTCCAATAGACAAGGACTGATGGGAAATGGGGTGGGATGAAGCCCATTCCCCTGTTACAGTAAAGGAATTGATGTGAGCCAGAGAGGCCGTGGGAACACAGATGAGCCTGTCTGCCGAGTACAGTGGAGAGCCTGGGACACGGAAGTCTCCAAAGGAACAGTGGGCCAGATGTGCACGTCTCCATCCCCAAGCCCTGGTCTCCAGGTCTGCCGTGGAAGGGGCGTTAATGAGTCTGGACAGGAGAAATTGAACAGCCCCAGCTGCTGCTGCTATTTGGGGAGGCGGGTCGGAAGCAGCTGGGCTCTCAGGCCTGTGGGGAAACAGTGGGGGCGGCTTGTCTGTGCAGACCGTGTGCGTTAGAGAGTTTCTCTCCTTCGTCGTCTGAGGCCCAGGATGGGGAGACTGGGAGGAAGGGGAGGGAGAAGATGAACCAGCTTCAATTCTGATCATGGCTGAGTTGCATCCACACCCTCAACCCTCTCCCCCAAAGTGATCCCTCTTCAAATCTCTGTGGCATCTTTGTGTCTTAGGATCCTAGATTTAGCTCTGAAGGGATCTCAGAGGCCATCTACACTGACCCGGATCATTGTACAAACAAAGAAACTGAGACCCAGAGAGATTAAGTGACTCGTACAAAGTCATAACATCAGTGGTAGAATTTGAATCCAGGTCCTCTGATTTCACTCTTTCCACATTACCATAGAGCTAGAATGGGAAGGATCATCTAACCCAAGGGTTCTGAGCTGAGAGAGAGAAGATGAGAGAGAGAAGAGAGAGAGAGAGAGAGACAGAGAGAGAGAGAGAGAGAAAGAGACAGAGAGAGAGAGACAGAGACAGAGAGACAGAGAGACAGAGAGAGACAGAGAGAGGAGAGAGAGAAAGAGAGACAGAGACAGAAACAGAGAGACAGAAACAGAGACTGGAGAGAGAAGAGACACATATACACAGACAGAGACAGAAACAGAGAAAGACAGAGACAGACATACAGAGAGAGAGGAGAGGAGAGACAGACGGGGATACAGAGACAGAGAGAAGGGAGAGAGATAGACAGACAGACAGACAGACAGAGACAGAGAGAAAGACAGAGAGAGCTCTAAGTCAGGACTTCTTCAGGGCAATTGCTCTGGTAATGCCTGTGAACCCCTTCTCTGAAGCATGTTTTTTAGTGCATACAATAAAATACCTCACATTACAAAGGAAAACAATTAGAGAGAAACCGAGTTTTAGAAATATTTTTTAAAATTCGCAGACCCCAGAAAAGCCTGGACTTGACTTTCCCAAAGTCTCACAGGCAGAGAGTGGATCTCGCGTCCCTTGGGCCTCTTTCTTTCCACTCACCTGCCCCGATTTGGGCACTCATCACCTACATTTGGGCTCCCTAGCAGCCGTCTGACCCATAATAGAACACCTCTCTGGGCCTCAATTTCTTCACATGTCAAATGAAATCCTTAGACTTGGGCAAATTGATACCTAAGACTTGTAGCTCTAAATCTGTGATTCCTTGACTATTGGTGGGAGCCTCTGGTCTTCCTCTTCCTGGGTCTGTCCTTCATTAACTGCCAGAGGAATCTTCCAAAAGCCTTGGCCTGGTCAGATCTTTACGGATATCTTCGGTGACTCCTCGTCGCCTACAAGGTGCAGCTGAAGCTCTCAGGAGAGACATTTAGGCCTCCTGTTAGTGCTAGGGAGATCTCCCATTGTCTGTCAGAGCTTGGAGCTGGTTTTATGTGAAGATGAAAAGGCCAGGGATATCATAATAATTTTGTTTTTGTTGTTCAGCTGTGTCTGACTCTTCGTGACTCCATTTGGGGTTTTCTTGGCAGAGATAGGGGAGTGGTTGCCAATTTCCTCCTCCAGCTCATTTTATAGACGAGGAATTGAGGCAAACAGGGTTGAGTGACTTGCTCAGGGTCACCAAAGCTAGATTTGAACTCAGGCCTTCCTGACTCCAGGCCTGACACTACCCACTGCACTGCCTAGTTGCCCTACAATAATAGCTAACACTTATATCATGCTAACTGAGTACTAGGCACTGTGCCAAATGCTTTATAATTATCATCTCATCTGATCCTCATTGACAACCATTTTACAGCTGAGGAAACTGAGGCACGAGTTTCTGAGTTGATTTCATCTTGAAGAAAGGTGAGTTTTGGAAGTGATGAGTGTTGGTGAAGGGCCTCGAGTCCATATCATGTCAATGAACCAATCAATGAACATTTATCAGGTGCCCGGTAAGCACCAGGTGCAGTGCTAAGCAGTAGGGATCCAAGAAGTGAAAGACAATCCCTGCCCTCAAGGAGCTCAGATGTCATGCGGGAGACAACATGCCAACAAACATATACGAAGTAAGCCACATACAGGATGGGGCAGCTAGGGGGCGCCATAGTGCATAGAGGGCTGGGACTGGAGTCAGGAAGACTCATTTTCCTGAATTCAAATCTGGCTTCAGACATTTACTAGCTGGGTGACCCTAGGCAAGTCGCTTCACCCTGTTTGCCTCAGTTTCCTCATCTGTAAAATGAGCTGGAGAAGGAAATGGCAAACCACTCCGGTATCTCTGCCAAGAAAACCCCAAATGGGGTCATGGAGAGGTAGTCACGAATGAAAAATGATGACAAATATACAGGATAAAAGGAAAAATTGGTTAAAGAAACGGAGAACATTTAGCCTAGAGAACAGAATCTTCAAAGGGGACACAAGAGCAGTCTTGGAGGGACTGTCTCATGGAAGAGGGGTTAGCCTTGTGCTACTCGGCCCTAGAGGGCAAGGCTGGGAGCTGTGGGCACATGTTGCAAAGAGACAAACTTCAATTTGGAGAAGGGGAAAACTTCCCGACCATTCAAGCTGCCCCAGGGCAGAATGGTTGGCTTGGAGAGGCGGCGGGCCCCCACTCTTGGGAGGTCTTTGAGCAAAGATTAGATGATTGTTTGTTGGGGAAGCTGCAGTGGACGTTCAGACCAGGCGACATCTTGTCAGAGATGCCACCATGGGGCTTCCATTCTGAACTGGATGGTCTCTGAGGTCTCACCCAACTCTGAAATGCTGTGCTTCTAGGAACAACATTGACAGGAGACGCTTGGCTATGCAACACTCGCCCAAGTGGAGCGAGGGAGAAGGGAGCAGAGCCACTCCCCAAACCCCTAACCAAGACACACCAACCCTCTCCCTGGGGAATTGGCCGCAAGACCTGTCATCCTACTCGCAGGGCCCCTGAGGCTGGATAGTCGCACCCGAAGGTTGGGTGGAGACAGAGGCTGCGATCTGGGCATCCCGGGAACACCCCGTTTGTTTTGCTTCTTTTCCCGCTCACTCCTAATATATTCTCCCTTCTTTCCCTTCTCAGTCCTGAACTGTGACCGTCTCCTAGATAACGGGAATGACCACAGTTACACCAGGAAAGGCAGTATGGTGTAGAGAATAAAGAGCCAGCCTTGGAGTCAGGCAGGTGGGAGTTCAACCCCACCTCTGACACATACAGGCTGTATGACCCTGGGCAAGTCACTGAACCTCTGCCTCAGTTTCCTCATCTGTAAAATGGAGATAATAACAGCAACTACCTCCCAGGGCTATTATGAGGATGAGATGAGATAATTTTTATAAAATGATTCGCAAACCTTAAAGTGCCGTGTAAATGCTTATTATAAACTATAATAATTATATTATTAATTATATATAATAAATATATGATTAATGATTATATTATTAAAATATTATTAACCTCTCCATGTTCTGGGTGACTCTAAAGGGTAGGATAGTTGCTGATCTGTATTGGCAGAAGGAGCTCCTCGATGAGAGAGCTCCCTACACCCCTAAAATCTTAAGGCCAAAATAATAGATATTCATATTGTCCTTTAAGGGCTCTATGACAGCTAGGTGACCCAGGGGATAGAGCGCTGGGCTTGGAATTGGGAAGACCTGAGTTCAAATCCCATCTCAGACACTAACATCAGTTTCCCTACCTGTAAAATGGCACTTCCGGTATTGTGAGAAGCAAATGGGATAGCATATTTACAGCTCTTTGTCATTCTTCATGCACTGTATAATGTTAGCTGTTGTTATAGCTGACTCCACTAGAGAGATCCTACGATGTCCCCAAGCACTGTGCCTTGGGCTCAGTACACCTGCCTCTTGAGCCTTAGGACAATGGATGAAATACTGAGCTTTTTCCACTCTTTCCCGGTCAGGCTGCAGTCTATTGGGGGAAATTATATTTGAATCTTCTGCTGAGAAAATTAGATCATTCTGTCAGGATGCAGGCCCCAGGCAGAGTCAGTGTCTGCCCCCACTGGCTCTCTGCCTCTCCTGCCCTGCCCCGGCTCCCCTGCTCCTCTGTGCCCAGGACTCCCCTGCAGACAGAGCCCAGACTGACAGTCTTCTGTCTACCTGCCTCTGCGTGGCAGAGCCCCACTCGCACTGTGCCCGCAGGGTGGGCTTCCTGGACTTCTCTGTGGCGGATTCTCTCAGTCCCCCAGGAGTCAGCCCAGACATTTGAAATCAGAGAACAGACATCCATCCCCTCTCATCCCCTGTCCCCCAAGCCCCTCTTTTAAAAGTTATTATTCCCTGCACTGATCCCTCCCTCCCTGACCTCTGAGCCCCTCTTAGGCTCCTGAGTGCTTGTCCATGCTCAGGTCACATGGTGCCTCTCCCGACACTCCACGCCCCTCCCCTCCCTGGCTGCCTTTAAGTGATCTTGTCTATATGGCACCTATTAGGATTACAGGGTTGCAGATTTAGAGCCACAAGAGATTTTAGAGACCATTTAATCCAACCCCCTCATTCTTTAAGATGAAATCAACTCAGAAACTCACATCATTTCCCAGCCCAGATGCAGGACTTCATCATCTCCCCTACTCCCCCACCTAGTAAACTGCCCCTTCCTTTTCAGCTTCTTTATATGTGTTGTCTCTCCCATTAGATTGTAAGGTCCTTGAGGGCAAAAACTGTCTTGTGTCTTTCTTTATATCCCAGGCACTTAGCACAGCGTCTGGCACGTAGTAGGTATTTGACAAATGGCCATAGACTTTGATCAACTGTCTAGCTGTCCTCCCCTGGACACTCTATAACCTATCAACGTCCTGCCTTTTCAATAAAAATTGTCTCCGAAGTCACCTGTGATCTCCTAATTGCCAAATCTAATGGCCTTTTCCTAGTGTTCATCCTTCTTGATTTCTCTGCAGCCTTTGGCACTTTTGATCACCTTCTTCTGGATGCTCTTTCCTGTTTAGGTTTTTGTGACCCTGCTGTCTCCTGGTTCTCCTTCTCCCTGTCTGACCGGTCTTTCTCAGTCTCCTTTGTGGGATTTTTATCCAGGTTCCACCCACAGTGTCCCCCAAACTCAGTCCTGAGCCTTCTCTTTTTTTACTTTATCTTGGGTTTTTTTTTTCACTTTGTAAACTCATGAGCTCCTCCGGGTTGAATGATTATGATTCCCAGATCTGGACATCCAGAGCTAACATCTCTCCCACCTTCCAAATGCCTTTTGGACATTTCAAACTGGATGTCTTGGAAAATTTTTCAACTCAACATGCTCCCAAACGAAACTCACTATCCTTCCCCCAAAACTTTCCTCTTTTCCCTAATTTTCTTATTACTGTAGAGGGTACCACATCATCCTGGATGCCTGTCCCACGTTCTCTCCATATGTCCAATTAGTTGCCAAGTCACATCTCTATTATATGTCTCCTTCCCTCTTCACTCCTCCTACTCTGCTGGTGGAGGCCCTCATCACCACACACTCAGACTACTGCAATACCCTGCTGGCTAGTCTCCCTGCACGGGTTTCCCCACTCCATTTTATTTTCCACTCTACTGTCAAATTAATCTTCCTAAATTAAAGGTCTGCCTATCTCATCCTACCCCCATCCCATTTAATAATCTCCAGTGATTTACTATTACTTCTAGGATCAAATACAAAATGCTCTCTTTGCCTTTTAGAACCAAGCAAACCCCCATGCTACCTTTCCATATCTTCTTATACATCATTCCCCTGGTCACAACTCCACCATCCAGCTACCCCTGCCTAGCAGAATTTCTTCTCCCATCCTGAATATATAACTTTTCACTGGCCTATTCCCCATCCCTGGAATGCTCTCCCTACTTACCTCGTCTTCCTGGCTTCCATCGAGTCTCAGTTAAATTTTTATCTTCTGCAAGAGAACTTTCTGAGTTTCATCCTCATCCTCATCCCCTGCTGCCAATGCCTTCCTTCTGAGGTTACCTCCCTTTTACTCCAGTCACCCTTATATGTACCAAGTTGCTTACATGCTGACTCCCCCACTAGTTGGTCGACCCCTTGAGAGTGGGGGCCATATTTCTGCCTTTCTTTATAACCTTGACCCTTAATACATGTTTGTTGATTGTCTTTCTGACTTCTTAGATCACAGTGCCCAGAGCTGAATACACACGCCAATGATGGTCTGACTGTCTGATGAGGTACCTGTTAAAATATAACGAAGACAGCAGCAGGAATTATTCCAACAGCCTCCTAGGCTGGGGGTAGGGACGGCCTCCTCTCTCTCCTTCTGTTTTTCAGGCTACTTCTCCCAGCTAAGGCAGAGAGGTTTGTTCAGTGGCGTGGACAGAGACAGTAAAGAGGAGAAGGAAGGAGATGGGAAACAGGGGTGAAGGGAGGGCGATATTGTGGGAAAGAATCAAAGAAACAAGCCCAGCTTCACCCATGTTCTCCACATGGCCTGAACTGACTTTTTCCAAAGTGCTGCCTTCACAATAAACTATTTGGCTCACAGCTTCCGATGCTTCTCTGTGGACCACAAAGTGATGCTTTCCAGCTTGGATGATTTCATCCCCTTCAATGAGGTCAGTGAAATCCCATTCCCAGAGCTGGGCCTGCCTGTCAGCTGTGAGGTGCCAAGTCCTAGCCTGACTGACCAGCCCTGCTGGCCCGGCTCCAGGGCGAACATCTCCAGACCCTTCCGCCCATCCCCACGTGGCAAAATAGTCTTAAGTGCCCTCAGTGTCTGTCCTGCTCATTCTCTCCTTCCTCCAACATGTGCGGGGGTCCTTCCTAAAAAGGGGGCCCCATAGCTGGATGGCCAGATGAAGTGTGAGCTCAGAAAAGGGCAGCATCTAACTGGAGCAGGGCCGTGGAGCCAAATGTTTGCCCATTGCTCTTGAGATCCCCCCTCGGAGGTACATGAATGCCACTGGGCTCCTGCTGAAAACCTCCATCCATGCTTTCCTCCATGCCTGTCATGCTCCCCCTCCTCATCTCTGTCTCCTGCCTTCCCTGGCTTCCTTCACGGCCCAGTCAAAGTCATCTTCTCCAGGAAGCCTTTCCCAATCCTCCTGCCCTCTACCGATAATCTCTAACTTATCCTGTTTGCAGCTAGTAGATAGAGCACTGGGTGGGGCAGCAGGAAGAGCCGGCTTCAAATCCAGCTTCAGACACTTACTAGCTGTGTGACCCTGGGCAAGTCACTTCATCTTTGGCTGCCTCGGTTTCCTCATCTGTGAGATGGGCTAATGCCAGCACCTCTTTCCTTGGGTGAGGATCAAGCGAAATGATAATTAGCACAGTGCCTAACACATAGTAAGCCCTCAATCAACGCTTGTTTCCCCATTCCTACTACCTTTTCCCTCTTCCCCCAAGGCCCTTGCAGCTCTCACTTTATGATCCTGTTTTAACCTAGAAAAGAGAAAATGGGGGTGGGGGGGGGAAGACAACTATCTTTAAATATTCTCAGGGCTGTTGCATCGAAGAGGGATTCCCGGATTCCACTCCCCCCCACCCAGGGGGCCGGACAGGGAACAGGCAGCTTTTGACTCAGCCTAAGGAAGAGCACCCCAACTATTAAGGCGGTCCCCAAAAGGAAGGCCCAGATGGGGAGTTGTTAGTCGCTGGAGGTTTTCAGTTGGAGGCCGCTCACGCCTTTGCTCAGGATTTTGCCTGGGGAGGGGCGGGTGGTGGGGTGAGGTGGGGGTGGGGGGGGTAAGGAGGGTAAGGAGGAGGTGGGGGGGAGGGGAGGAGGTTGGGGGGGGAGGGACACTCATACCTGAGCCAAGGATTGGAGGAAGTGATCTCTTGTCCCAGTCTGTTTCAGCTGTTCCAGAATTTAAAAAGGTTTCACTGACATCCTAGGCAATGCTTAAAGAATTAGGCCTTGATCTCTGCACAATTACTCACACTAGGGAAAGTGTAAGGAGATGCCCAAGGGCTGGGCTCACCAATGCTACGAACCAGGGCAGGGAAGGAATGCCCTCAGGTGTCAAGCCTGCCTTGAGCAGATAAAGACCATTTTTTTTTTTAATTAGAGAGAAAATTTCTGACACAGGCATATCCCATAGGCTCTGTGACTTAGTGGACTAACCTTGGACGTGGAATCAGGAAGACTCGAGTTCAAATTCTACCTCAAACGCTTACTAGCTATGTGACCTTGGGCAAGTCATTTAACTGATTTGTGCCTCAGTTTACTTATCTGTAAAATGAAAGGGTTAGACTCAGTGGTTTCTGAGGCCACTGGTGGCGCAGTAGATGCAGCTCTAGCCTGGAATCAGGAAGACCTGAATTCAATCTGGCCTCAAACACTTCTGAGCCGTATGACCTTGGGCAAGTCGCCTCACCGCTGGCTGTCTTGGTTTGCTCACCTGTTAAATGAGGATAGGGCAGCTAGGTGGGCTGGAGCCAGGAAGACCTGGGTTCAAATCTTACCTCAGACACTTGCTGTGTGACTCCGGGCAAGTCACTTCACCCTGTTTGCCTCAGTTTCCTCCTCTGTCAAATGAGCTGGAGAAGGAGATGGCAAACCACTCCAGTATCTCTGCCAAGAAAACCCCAAAGGGGGTCAGGAAGAGTCGGACACAATGAAGCAACTCGGCAAAAAGAATAAAAAGGGAACAACATTGCCCCCCCCCCCCCTGCCCCCACCAGTTGTTGTAAGGATCAAGAGGGAAGACAGTTGTAAAAAAGCACTCGGCACAGTGCCTGGCGCATAGTAGGTGCTATATCAAACCTGATTCCCTTCCCTTCCCCCATCTAAAACCCTTCTAGCTAAATCTGTGATCCTTCACAATGGGAGGGGATGCGCCCAGGAATCGTGGGGCTATCTAGGCTCGGGACTGGTTCGATTTAACCAGCATTTCTTGAGTGCCCCCCCCCTTCCCCCAGGCCGCCCTGTGCTAGGCTCTGACAGTGCCTGCCCTCAGGGCCAGAAGGGCCAGAAGAGGTTGATGGGTCCAGAACAGGAACAGCCAGTCACTAGAGGGATAATTCCCCCAAACCATAGAGCTGTGAGGGAACAGGGTGACTTGTGAAGTCCCTTTCAGTTTTGAGACCCTTGGAAGGAAGGGTGGTTCAACGGGAAGAGCAGCAGTACTAGAGTCTAGAAGACCCGGGTTCAACCCCCACCTCTGATACTAATTGTGTGTCACCTTGGCCAAGTCGCTTAACCTCCCCTGCCTCAGTTTCTCCATCTGTAAAATGAAAGGCTTAGGATAGATGGCTATGAGATCCCTTCCATTTCCAAGTCTATGATCTTGTAATAATGTCGTTGAGACTTTATGGCCTCAGTTTCCTTATCTGTAACTTGAATGAGATGGCTCCTGAGGTCCCTTCCAGCCATAGACTCTATGAGCCTATGAGTCCGTGTGCAGCGATGCTGAGCACTGAGGGCGATGAAGAGACACGTTCTGTGCCTTCACTGATCAATTTACAAGCATTTTTATCATGTGCCAGCTGCTGGGGATACAGACAAAATGGAATCAGTTCTTGACCTCAGGGAGCTTACATTCTTTCAGGGGAGACAAATGTGTACATAAGTGAATACAAAATAAATACAAGGTGACTTTGGTTTGTTTGGGTTTTTTGAGAGAGATAGTCGGAGGGAAGTGGGGAGGGAAAGAGAGAGAAACAGAGTCAGAGAGAGACAGACAGAGACACAGAGAGGAGAGAGACAGAGAGAGAAGAGAGACAGGGGGAGAGAGAGAGACAGAGACATAGAGAGAGATAGACAGAGACAGAGGGAGGAAAGAAACAGAGAGACAGAGACAGAGAGAAACCGACAGAGACAGACAGAGAAAGGAGAGAGACAGAGAGAGGAGACAGAGAGAGAAGAGAGACCGGGGAAGAGAGAGAGAAAGAGACAGAGAGAGACAGACAGACAGACAGAGACAGACAGAGACAGACAGAGAGAGGAGAGACAGACAGAGAGAAGAGAGAGACAGAGAGGCTCTCGGAACCGGAAGGGATCCTGGAATCATAGATTTAGAACTGTGAGGGACGTTTGAGGCCCATCAAATCCAAACTGCTCATTTTACAAAAATGGAAACTGAAGCACAGGGGAAGTCAAATGACACAGCTGATAAATGTAAGGGGGAGGAGTGGGATTTGAACTTGCGCTTCCCCAAGTCTATTCCATTAACTGCTATGCCCCAGGGGCATTTAAGCTGAGTTTTGAATGAAATCAGGGAGTCTAAGAAATGGAGGGGAGGAGGGAGGGAGTGCAGGAGAGTGTGGCCCTCAGATGAGCTGTGCAATGTGGGGACTGTAAATATTGTTGGTGTTTAGTGTGTGAGTGTGAACTAGAGTGGTCTGGGAAGGCTGCCCAGAGGAGTTGAAAGAGGAGCTGGGAGGAGGAAGAGGAGGGGAGGAGGAAGAGAAGGGGAGGAAGAGGAAGAGGGACCGAGCAGGAGGAGATGGAGGAGGAAGAAGAGAGGGGGAAGAGGAGGAAGATTTAGATGGCTGGAGAACATGAGGAGAGATATTTCAGGAGAAAAATTTCAAGGCAGAAATGAGCCTGGCTTGGGGTAGGGGAGTAGAAAGGGAGAGGACAGTGAGCTCAGCCTCCTTGGCATGAAGGGTTTCTGCAGGAGAAGACAGAGAGATCCAGCTGGCTGGCTGGGGTAGGGTTCTGGATGCCACACTGAGAGGTTCAGGGCCTCGCCAGCTCCCTGGGGTGCAGGCTACGGGCCTCCGCTGACCCAGACTTGGAAGTGGAAAGTTCCCCTTCCCTTCCTGTGAAAGGGCTGGGCCAGCCCTGCTCATGTGCTGGACGTTTCTCCCCGGCCTCTAATCCCGATTCTCCAGCCTCTCCCACCTCCATGCCTTCCACTGATGAGTTCCATTTGGGGCCACCATATTGTAAAGGGACCTGAACCAATCCGGACTTGCTCCTGGCTTCTGGATCTCACGCAGGATGGGAGTGGAGAGCCTTCAGCTAAAGCCCGCCTCACACCCCTGGCCCTGTTGTGAACTGTCCTTCCCCCAGAAGAAGTGAGCTACCTGAGGGCAAGAACCGTCTTTCTTTTTGCTTTCATTTGCACCCCCAGAACTTCACACAGATAGCTGGCTGGCGTTGTGGACCTGGAGGCAGGAAGATCTAAGTTCAAATCCAGCTTCAGACACTTCCTGGGCATGGGATTCTGGGAAAGTCCCTTTACCTCTGACTGCCTCAGTAAATGGAAATCATAATGGCGCCTACTTCCCAGGGCTGTGAGGAGGAGGTATTATTTGTAAAAGTGCTTTGCAAACCTTCAATAACTCTAAAAACGTTAGTTGTTGCTGTTATTATAACAGTTCCTGGTGCATAGTAAGCACTTACCAAATGCTTGTTTCTTTGCTTCCATTTGCTGCACACCTTCTCACCCATCGCCCTTCAGCCCCTCCTCTGATTGGTGAATTCCTGCTTGGGACCGCTATTTCATGAGGAGCTTGGCTCATCCAGACTCATTGCTTTCCTGATCCTACTCTGGCCTCTATGGACTTTTCCACCTTGCCCCAATGCAGTAGCTCTTCCTTCCCTCACTTGCTGTCCACCCCATCCCCTCCACTTTCCAGGTCCCTTTTATGTGTTCTCTTCCCCCATGAGAATGTAAACTCCCTGAGGGTAGGGGCAATCTTTTTCCTTCATATTTGCATCCCCGGTACTTAACACAGTGCCTGGATTTAGTAAGCAGGTAAAATGTTCTATCTATCTTTCTATCTGTCTATCTATCCATCTCTATTCTATCCATCCATCATCTATCAATCTAGCTCTATCCTATTCATCCTTCATCTATTTATCTACCCTATCAATCCTATCCATTTATCTATCTATCTATCTATCTATCTATCTATCTATCTATCTATCTGTCCCTATCCTATTCAGCCATCATCCATCTATTTATCTATCTATCCTATCCTATCTATCCATCCATCCATCCATCCATCTATCCACCCATCTGTCCATCCATCTATCTTTATGCTATCCATCTATCATCTATCTACCCTATCTATCCTATCCATCCATTCATCTATCAATCCATCTCTATCCTATTCATCCCTCATCTATCTATTTACACTATCAGTCCTTTTCATTCATCTATCTATCCCTATCCTATTCAACCATCATCTATTTATCTATCTATCCTATCCTATCCTATCCTATCCATCCATCCATCCATCCATCCATCCATCTATCCATACATCTGTCCATCTATCTATCTATCTTTATTCTATCCATCCATCATTTATCTACCCTGTCTATCCACCTATCTCTATCCTATTCATTCCTCATCTATCTATCCCTATCCAATTCAATCATCATCCATCTATTTATCTATCTATACTATCCTATGTCTATCTATCTGTCTGTCTATCTATCTATCTATCATCTATTTATCTATCCATCTCTATCCTATTCATCCTTCACCTATCTATCTATCTATCTATCTATCTATCTATCTATCTATCTATCTATCTATTTATCTATCTATCCATGTATCTCTATCTCTGTCTATCTTTCTCTATCCATCTATCTCTATCCTATTCATCCCTCATCCATCTATCTATCCTTGCTTTACTCATACAATGACTCTAGGTAGCCAGGACAGGTCCTTAGTTTTTATCACTAAAAAGATGCTTTGGATTTTGAGGAAGGGACAGAAGAGAAGGGGAGAGAGCTGTCTGTCTAGCACTGCAGAGTAAACCAATGTTGAGAGGCAGGCACCAAAGACCAGAGCAGAATTCTCCAGAATCCGGCTGGTGCCTAAAGAAGGCAGACAGTAAATATCCGGGAGGCCTGGGGAGAGTGGCTGACAGAAATCACTAAATCACTGAGCTGGTGTAGAGCAAGACTTTACCCCAGGAAATGCATTGCCTCAATGCATTTAACCACTGTGAAATCCATGGGACATACTCGGATGCCTTTGCCAGAACTAACCATCTATTAGACGGTACTAACGCTGTATTTTAAAATGAGTTCCTGTCAAGGGGAAATAAAAGAGAATTCACAGAAAAGGCAAATTGGCGAGCCTGGCTGCCATGACGCCTTCCAAATGTCAGAGGAGAATGGAGCCGGTGGCTGTCTGCCTCTCACAGTGGCTGTTCTGCTCAGCCTCCAAGGCTCAGCCCTGCTGCCTGTCAGCCCCCCATGGACAATAAGGCACCTCCCCAAGAGGAGCTAGCCAGAAATGGCCCCACATCTCTTCCCAAGGAAGCTCTCACTGCTGCCGCTTAATGTCCTTAGCATCATGAAGAGGAAGGTGTTCATTTCATGCCTGGAAGGCTCTCCCTCCTCACTTCCACCTCTAAAGAGTCTTTTCTTCCTTTGATCAATAAATACTCCATCAATGGAAAGAGAAGACACCCAAAAAACATCATTCATGTGGAACATGTAAGGAACACATGCATAGGGAGAATGCTTGTGTAGGGGGACAACAGATAGCTTAGACATTGCAGGGCTGCCAGTGTCTTCTGGTGATATCAACAATGTTGCTCACTCTCTCTTCCATGCTCTCTCTCTGTCTCTCTGTCTCTCTCTCTCTCTCTGTCTCTCTGTCTCTCTCTCTCTCTCCCTCTGTCTCTCTCTCTTTTTGTCTCCCTTTCTCTCTGTCTCTGTCTGTCTGTCTGTCTGTCTATCTGTCTGTCTGTCTGTCTCTCTCTCTCTCTCTCTCTGTCTCTGTCTTTCTGTCTCCCTCTCTTTCTTTCTCTCTGTCTCTTGTCTCTCTGTCTCTTTTTCTCTCTCTCTCCTGGTCACTGCATCATCCCTGGCATATCCTGGGTATGGCATTTTGGCTAGTCTTACAGCTACCCAGCTTCCATCTCCCACCAGCTTTGCTGGCCATAAGGGCATGCTAAGAGCTTTTTAGTCATACCCATCAAAGTCATAACTAACCATCTAAGGCTATGAGTCACCATCTCCAGCTAGAAGCTACAGTCAGGCATCATGTCCCAGTCTAAGATTAGTCCCTTAACCTCACTGCCCAGGGCCAGTAGGATCAAGAACTCGATCTCATTTCCCAATCATTAACCTGCATCTTGGCATCATCATCGCCAGTTAGCATTTATGTAATATTTTAATGTTTGCAAAACACTTTACGTGTTATCTCAGCTGAATGGCTCAAACCATTTGGCAAGCTGCCTTCCAACAAACTCCAAAGAGCTATGTAGATCTGAGGAACTCTTGAAAATTTTCTGGTACTACCATGGAAGTGAATGGGTGGGCTGGACAGAAAGGCATCTTGATATACCTCAGTTCCTTTTTGTCAAATTCCTGCCAGTTACATGCATTATACAGAAAAAGAAACTTCCCAGGCATTGTGCTGCCCTATCTTTATTTTTCTGAGTATGCATCACATCTCTCCAATAGAATATTACCTCTTTGAGAACAGAGACTATTTTGTTTGTGTCTCTATAGAACTAACACTGAGCACAGTGCCTGACACAGAATAGGCTTAATCAGTGTTTGTAGAATAGGATGGAATAGAATAGAACAGGATGGGATGGGATGAGAAGGGAAGGGATGGAATGGGATTGGATGGGAAAGGATGGGATGGGAAGGGATAGGATGGGATGGAATGGGAAGGGAAGGGATGGGATTGGATGGGAAAGGATGGGATGGGAAGGGAAGGGATAGGATGGGATGGGAAGGAATAGGACTGGATGGGAAAGGATGGAATGGGATGGGATGGGAAGGGTTGGGATGGGATGGGAAGGAAAGTGATGCAATGGAGAAGGATGGAATTGGAATTGACTAGGTACCACTCTTTAGCATAAGTATGGTAAAGTAAGTTCACAAGAATAACATTCTAAACTCTAGAATTTAATATTATCGTCACCTCCTCTCTACCCCATGCCTGAATTTACCCACCTAGCTCCCATCCTCTTTCCCAATTCTCATCTACAGTAAAATTTCATTTATATGGACCCAGTAATTCACAATTTGTGATAAATAAGAGAGGTGTAGAATAAAGTTTACTTTATATTAGCTGTGGTGAGGGGAAGGGGAATTTACTAAAGACAGCAGCATGCTTTAATGGACATAAACTAGGACTGGCTGTATGACCAGGGATATGTCACATCTTTTGTCTGGGACTCTGTTTCCCCATCTGTATAAGAATTCCTTCAAGTTCTAAATCTGTGATCCTCACTGCTCTTGGTCTCAGCATCCTTATCTATAAAATGAGAGGTTTTTACTAGATGGTTTCCAAGGTCTCATTCAGCCCAGGGGTTCACTGATTCAGTAATTAGCATCGCAAATGAGATGGTAGGTGATAACACTGAGCCTCCTTACAAGAACAAACTAGTGTTTAAGCCCTTTCCCAATCTTAATTTGTTATCAAGACTTCATGCATTATTTCCTTAGAGTTTCACAATAACAATTGGGGAGGGAAGGACTGGTAACATTCCCATTTTTCTTATAAGGGAGCTGAAACCTACAGAGCTTCAAGACCTTTTAAAAATACATTTGTTAAATGCCTACTATGTACCAGGTACTGTGCTAAGCTCTTTATATATATGTGTATATATATTTTATATATTATGTATATATTATATATTTTATATTATATATATATGAAATTTCATCCTCACAACAACCCTGGGAGGCAGATGAGGAAACTGAGGCAGATGGAAGTTAAGTGACTTGTCCAGGGTCACACAACTAGTAGGTATCTGGGGCTGGATTTGAACTTCCTCACTCTAGGCCCAGCCCTCTATCCACCATTCCTTCTAGCTGCCATCACAGGCTTGCCTTTGGCCTTGCTTTATGAAACGTTAGTGGTTGAGTTAGTCATAGAACCCAGATGTCCCCAACTCCAGTATAAATTCTCTTTCCATCACACCAGCAGTTCTCAAATTGGAGATCCCCGACTCTTTCAGAGGGCCTCCAATTCCCCTTCAAGGGAGCTAAAGGGATCAAGACTATTTTCATAAAAATACTAAGATGTTTTAATTCCTAACATGGTAGATACCAATAGATATAATGCACATAAACCAAAGCTCTTTGGGTGCGGGAAGGTCCTTAATAATTTTTAAGGGTATAAAAGAGTCCTGAGACCAACAAGCTCGAGAGCTGCTACATCCCACCATACTGGCTCCAAGAGTCCCTCCTTTAACAAGGCCCATGCGCTATGTGCTGATGAAATCAAACCATAGGATCATAGATCCTGAGACAAAGAACAGATACTCTAGGTTGATTATCTGATTCATTCTGCAGATAAAGAAACTGAGGCCCAGGGGGATTAAGATCGTTCAAGTAGAAAGTGACAGAGCTGGGATCTGAACCTTGCTATCTATCCATCTATCCATCCATCGGTCCATCTTCTTACTCCAAGGGAAGTGCTCTTTCTCTTGCACCAAGATGCCTGATTCACTTCTGCTCATTGCACAGGGCTCTTAATGACCCTAAGTTTATTCCTGAAACAAAAACCACTTTGAACACTGGTATTCTTTTTTCTTTTTGGAAAGTGGAAGGCAAGGCAATTGGAGTTCACTGACTTGCCCAAGGTCACACAGCTAGTAAGTGTGTCAAGTGTCTGAGGCCGGATTTGAACTCAGGTCCTCCTGACTCCAGGGTTGGTGCTCTACTCACTGAGCCACCTAGCTGCCCCCACTAGTTTTCTTAATAATAGCTAGAATTTATATAGTACTTCAAAGCAAAGCGATTTACATGTGTTAACTCATCCAATCCTCACAACTCTGTTGCTTTTATCCCCATTTTATAGATGAGAAATTGAGGTACAAAGAGGATGTATGACTTTATTCAGGATCACACAGCTCCTAAGCGTCTGAGGCAGGATTCAAACTCAGATCTTCCTGACTCCAAGTCTTGTGATAACAGATGACAATTTCCAAAGAATCAATGCTTTTGGTCACCAAAAAGGACGATGAATAAATATGTGCTGAGCACAAAGAGGCTGCAGCATATTTCCAATGAAATGTGTGTAGGGATGTGCTGGTAAATATTTAGAGAGAGAGAGAGAGAGAGAGAGAGATGGATGGGATGTAGATGGATGGATAGATAGATGGATGGATGATTAGATGGATGGATGATTAGATGGATGGATGGATGGATGGATAGATGAATGGATAAGTAGATAGGTAGATAGATGGATAGGGAGATAGAGGATTGGATGGATGAATGGATAGATGGATAGATGGATGGATAGGTAGATATAAAGACATATATATATATATGCACATATATATATATACATATATGTAAAGACATCCCTAACTATATTTCTCTGTCTCTATACCCATGATATACTTTAAAATTTAATCTTATTATTGTATTTTCTCCATCATTTTCTTAGGTCTGGACAATCATCCAGATAAGACATCAAGCCCTATTTGTAGCATTGGCTGATTTCCAAGATGTAAATGATCACACTGAAGGTTTAACAATCAGCTCCCCAGCTCCAGCATGCCATTGAGTAAATGTGGGGGCATGTCCTGGAAAAGATATTATCGAAGAGAGGCGGGACCAGAAAAGAAGAGGGGATGAATTGACTGAAGCAAGGGATTACTGATGGACAACCTATGTACTGGATTGGTTCCCAGGAAACGACAGATGATCCAGGCGTGGGGAAGAAGACAAGCATGTCAAGGCACTGTTGGAGAGAGAGAATATGCACCTCCAAGAGACCACAGATTCATTGAGAAGTATTGAAGAAGTATCTGTTCATTAAAGCAGGTCCCTCAGGAACTATAATGACTAAAATTTTTGCTACTAAATGCATCTGAAAGTAAAACGATTATATTTCATTCAAGATTTTCATCTTGCATGTATTTTGTGAGATGCAACTTGTGGAATGTTGAGGGTGGATGGAGAGCTCCACCTCTACCTCCATATTGAATGGATTAGCTGTGAAAATAAAAACAAAATAATAAAACAAAAACTTGCAAGGGGTTTTATTTTTCTTACCTTCTCAATGGGTGGAAAAGAGGAGAGGGAAAGAATTTGGAATTGAAAATGAAATAAAAATGAGTTATTGGGGAAAAATCAGAATAAAAATGTGACCAATTTGCTATGTAACCCTAGACAGAGTCAGTGAATCTCTCTCTGCACTCTGGGCTATAACCTAAGATTCTATATCTATATAGTCTATATTTAATGCATAATAATTAAACTCAATAATCTCTCTTTCTTTGAGGTTTATGCTATTCATATCTACCACTCAATCAAAATCCTGGTAGCTGTTCTCTATAGACTCTGAGGTTACTACCCTTCCTTTTTCAATGAGCTCAGTAGCTGGGTTAAAATCTTCCTCTTCTTCCCCATCTCCTGCTCTCATGTGACCAGACTTCAACATACATGTTAACTCCTTCAAATACTTTATTCACCCAATTCTCCAACCTATTCATCTCCCATGAGCTACTCTTCCATCCCACCCCAGCCACACACAAAGATGGTAGTACCTTTAATCTTGCCATCATCCACAAATGTACCACCTCCAGGTTCAAGAATTCCGACCATAGCATTGGCTTTTTACCTCTTCCTCTGCCTTCCCTTACATAACCCTAGTGTTCATCCACACCATGACCTCTAATCCCTTGACACTTCAATTCTCTTCCAGATCATCTCCCCTGTACTAGCTACTCTCTCCTCTCTTCCCTATTTTGACCCCTGGTGAGCCAGTTCAACTCTACACTGTCCTCTTCTCTTGACTCCCTCACCCACTTAGTATATCACCAATTACACTCTGCCAAGCTTCAGTCTTGGATCATTCCCATCATTCACTGCCTTTATATCTACACATGTGCTGCTGAATGAAAGTAGAGACAATCACATTGAGTCCACTATAAATTTATGTTACACAACCTCAACTGGGCTTTCACTGCTGCTAGGCAATCCTAGCCTACCTCTCTTATCCACTCACTGTCCCACTGTCTTCAGCCACATTTTCAAAACTTTTCTTTTCTCTCTGCTCAAATCTCTTTTCCCCTCTTCCTTATCTCCTATCACTGAGGTGCTTTCTGCCCCTCTCTCCTTCATTACCCCTGTCTCATAAGAAGAGGTGGCCTTACTCTCTGCTAACAAAAGGCTATCCTCTCTACTTGTTCAAGCAACAGATTACCCCCCGTTATCTCCATTCTTTTACTCATTGTCTACTGGCTCATTTCCTACTGCCAACAAAGTTTCCCAAGTCTCCCCAAGCCTGAAAAAATTCCCTCTTGATTCTTCTATGCCCTCTAACCATCATCCTATATCTCTTCTGCCCTTTGTAGCTAAGCTCCTCAAAAAAGGCATCCACCTTCTCTCCTCTCACTGTCTTAAAATCCAGCTTCCAACCTTATTCCACCAAAACTACTCCTTCCAAAGTTAATAATGGTCTCTTAGTTACCAAATCCAGTGGCCTTTTTTCAGTCCTCATTCTCCTTGACCTCTCTGAAGCTTCTGACACTGTTGATCACCCTCTTGTCCTTGATACTCTTTTTTCTCTGGGTTTTTGGGACAACCCTCTCTCCTGGTTCTCCTCCTATGTCTCTGACAGCTCCTTCTCTGTCTCCTTTGTTGGATCCTTTCCCAAATCATGCTCTCTAACTATAGGTGTCCTCAAGGCCCTCTTCTCTTCTCCCTCTGTACTACTTCACTTGATAATCTCATCAGCTCCCATGGATTTAATTACCATATTTATAGTTACAATTCTCAAATCTACCTATCCTGCTTCAAAATCTCTGCTGACCTCCAGTCTCACATCTTCAACTGCCTTTCAGACATTTTGAGCTTAAGTAGACTTAAACTTAACTTAAACTCCCAAACTCAATAAATCCAAAATGGAACTCATTGTCTTTCCTCCCAACCTAGGAGTCATCCTGGTCTCTTCACTATCTCTCATCCTCCATATTCAAGCTGTTGCCAAAGTCTGTCCATTTCACCTCTGCAGTATCTCTTGTCCATTTCACCTCCTCCCATCTCTTGTCCATTTCACCTTTGAAACACCTCTTATTGATTTCACCTCTGCAACCTCACTGGAATCTCTCCTCTGACACTGCCCCCCACCCTGGTGCAGGCTCTCACACCTCACACCTGGATTACTGCTATGGATGCTGGGGATCTGCTTTCTTCGGGTCTCTCCCTACTCTAGTTCAACCTCCATTCAGCCACTAACATGATTTTCCTAAAACACCAGTCTGATCATGTCATCCCCCCTCAATAAACTCCAGTGGCTCCCCATCGCCTCCAGGATCAAATACAAAATCTCTGATGGCATTCAAAGCTTTTCACAGCCTAGATCCCTCCTACCTTTCTAGTCTTTCTACATCTTATTCTCCAACACATTCTCATCCATCCAGTGACACTGGCTTCCTGCCTATCTGTCCCCATAAATAAGATACTCCATTTCTCAGCTCAAGGCATTTTCTCTGACTGTCCCTCATGCCTGGAATTCTTTCTATCCTCTGCCTGACTACTGACCTCCCTGGCTTACTTTAAGTCCCAACTAAGATTCCACGTCCTATAAGAAGCCTTCCTCAACCCCTCTTAATTCCAGTGTCTTCCCCCTATTGACTATTTCCTATTTATCCTATATGTTGCTTGCTTCCTCTATATTGTTTTGAATGTTACTAGATATAGACTCCTTGAGGGCAGGCCTCTTTTTAAGCCCCAACACTTAGTACAATGCCTTGCACATAGTAGGTGTTTAATAAATGTTTTTTTAGGGTGTTGCAGTGGTTACAGCACCAGAGTTAAGAAGACCTGAGTTGAAATCTGCTAGTCAGGGAGGAATCGAATGCCCGGCAAAGAAACTTGAGTCTTATTCAGTAGATAATAAGGAGCCACCAGAAAAAAAAAATTAAGGAGAGATGTAACATGATCATATCCATATATGTACTCTTCGGCTCCCTAGATCTGAGCATTCTGACCCTGGTCTCTTATACCCACTTTTTAAATAGCCTCCATTCAGACTAGCTCTCCAGTTCTCCAGTCCTCCCCATGAGCAGCCTTAGTCTTATGGCAAGCAATGGCCTGTGGCCAAGGAGCAGGTATGGCTAATCTGGGATGGCACCATTATTCTCAGGACTCAGAACAACTGGTACTATCCATGAGGCATGACTGATTGATTGACTTCTCCAGTGAAGGCCAACCTGACTTATCTCCCTGCCCCCTTGGGGGCTTGTGCCCTCCCCCCATGCCTTAGAGAGGCAGCTTGCATCATTTGAGAGCTGGTACAGTAAAGGGCATCTTGACCTGGAGAAATCTTCTCATTCCATTGGCACCGGATCACATTGGCCGTGGCTCTTGCTTCGTTTTTTTTGTATGTTATTTCTTATGTGGGCCTCCCCTCCCTCACTAGAACAACAAGAAATCCTAAGGGTGAGGGTCTTGTCTTCCAAAAAAAACTGGGGGCTTCCTAGTGCCAAGGCTATATCTTCCTTCAGAGTGGAAACTCCTCTAAGAACAGAGACTACAAACCCCACCTCAGACAAAGGGCTTCTTGGGATAAGGACTGTGGCCTTCCCCTCACACTGGGGCTCCCCTAAAGCAAAGTAAATATATCCTCCCCAAAAGCTAGGGACTCCCCAGGTGCAAGGCCCAAGTCTCCCTCCTCAGACTGGGAGCTCCCTCCAAGCAAGGGCTATGTCTCCCCCCATCAAAGTGGGGATTCCCTAAGGGTAAGGGACTTAGGTCCCCCTTCAAGTCTGGGAGCTTCCTGGGGGCAAAAACTATGCTTTTCCAGCTCCCCAAGATCAGAGTGTGTGTCTGCATCCTCAGATAAGGGGGTTTCTGAGAGCCTCAGGGCTACCCAGGGACAGAGGCCCAGGTTGTCATTGTGGGCTCATGTATATACATGCTGCTTTTCACTAACTAGGTTTCTGTGCACATGTTCCTTCTTTTTCCTGGTCTCCTCTAACACTGGTTTCAAATGCACAAAAAAAGAGTCAGAGACAAATGGAAATTACACTTTTTATTAAACAGGAACTGTTCACCCACTGAAAGTGTCTCTGATCCTGAGGAACTTCAGCAGCTAATTAGTGGTTGTCTAGTTACGGGTGTGAAAGATGGATTGTTGCTTTTTTACCACAGGTAGGGCCTTGATGGTGGGTGGATATAGATGTGTGAATGGTCTGGGGGCCTGCCAGGCCCTGCAGAGAGCCCCACAAAACCTAATGGGGAATGAGAAAATGGGAGTAAAGCAGAGAGACTGAAAAGGGGAGCAGGAGGAGGGGAAAGAGAGAGGAGAGAGGAAGGAAAAGAAGGGAGAGAGAAAAAGAAAGAGAGGGAAAAGGGAGGGGGAGTGAAACAGCAGGGAGAGAAAAAAGGAGAAAGAGGAGAGTGTGAGAGGGACAGGAGAGAGAGGGAGGGATAAAGAGGGGAGAGAAGGAGGAGAGAGAGGGAAATGAGAGAGACAAAGCAGAGAGAGGGAGGGATAAAGAGGGAAAGAGGAGAGAAATGAGGAGAGAGAAGAGGATGAAGAGGGAGAAAGGAGAGAGGGAGAGAGAAAAGAGGAGAGAGAGGAATGAAAAGGGAAAGAGGAGAAGAAAGTGACAGAGAGAAAGGGGAGAGAGGGAGGAATGAAGAGGGAGAAAGAGAAGAGAGGGGAGGGAGAAATGGAGAGAGGGAAGTGGCAGAGATGGAGAGAGACAGAAAAAAAGGGAATGGGGAGAGGGAGGAGGGAGAAAGACAAAAAGAGAGGAAAGGAAAAATAGAGAAGGGAAAGGAGAGAAGAACAGAGAGAGGGAGAGAGAAGAAGGAGAGAGGAAGGGGAGGAGGAGGAGGAGAGAGAGGAGAAACAGAGGAGAGAGGGAGAGGGAGGGGAGAGAGAGAGGCTGGGATCAACTTGGGCGGAAACTGTTGCTAATTCAGCACAATTGGGGTTGGTAGTGATGGATACTTACATAATCATAATTTGGGGTGTGGAGACACTGATTAGATTCCTCGGGGACCATGGAGCTGAATGCTATTGAGCAAGAACGGTTTTGTGTTCCTGTTAATGATCCCATTACAGAGCAGCCACAGGCAGGCTGCTTGACATTTCTTTGGGTGGGAGGGGGGATGTTTCTGTAGCTTAAAGAGGTTGTTTCCTTGGATCCTAGAAGAGCTCCTTCCCCACATTTTCTGATTCTTTGTCATCATTAATATCATTGTCATCTTATGGGGGAAGCAAACTTAGGGGCCTGGGAAACTGAGGAGAAACTGGCAGGTGCCTTAGAACAGGGGATGTCAGAGCTGATGGGATCTTAGAACAGGGAATGTCAGAGCTGGGAAGGGACTTAGAACAGGGAATGTCACAGTTGGGAGGGGCCTTAGAACAGGGGAAGTCAGGGCTGGGAAGGGCCTTAGAACAGGGGCTGTCAGAGCTGATGGGATCTTAGAACAGGAAATGTCAGGGCTGGATGACTCCAATAGTCAGAGTATGAAAGGCCCTCCCATGATGGGAGATACTCCCAGCTAGTTGAGGAGATAAAATATCCATGCAAAATAGCTGATTAGAAGGCACACAGGCACACACAAAGGCAACAGTAGCAGGACATGCTGGTTTCTGTTGAACCCTAAGAACTATTCTGCTCAATAAAAAATCAATACAAGGTAATAGGCAAAGGGGAGCCCCAGTGTTGATGGGAACAAGAAGGATCTCCTGGAGGGGCAGAGCTCAAGCTCAGCTGTGAAGGGCAGTGGAGATTTCAAAGGCAGAGGGGATGATGGAGCACATTCCTGAGATGGGGGAAAAGCCTGAACAAAGGCATGGCAGTTGGATGGAATGTGGGGGCCTGTGAGATACAGCCAGAAGGCCAGGTTAGAGTGTGCAAGAGCTTTGAAAAATAATAAAGCTAAGGAATCAAAAGTAACAAAGGAAGACACAATTAAAGAATTGAAATGAAGACACAACGTAAGGTAATTTACAAATTTAGCGCCAAGCCAGTTTAACTATCAAGGGATTACGTTCTAGAACTAGACAAAAGAATAAATCAGTTTGGAAGGACAAAGTTCAAGAATCTCGAACTAAACGATGACAAATGGTAAACATTAAGGGAGTCTAGCCATACCAAATCCCAAACTATATTATAAAACGGTTATTGTCAAAACTATTTGCTACTGATTGGAAAAATTGTCCAGTGAAACAGATTAGGTAAACAAAACCTGGAGATAATGGGTACGATCAAGCTTGATAAACCCACACATACCCCACTACTGGAATGAGGACTCCAATCTGACAAAAACATCTACAAAAACTGGAAAGCAGTCTGGCAGAAATTAAATTTATACCTACATCTTACACCACACACTAATATAAACTGAAAATGGATTCATGACCTATCATTTTTTTTAATTAGAGTAGGAAAGGAATTGCCTTTTACAACTATGGCTAGAGGAAAATCTCTTACCTCAGCAAGGGGCAGGGACGATCATAAAAGATAAAGTTGTTGATTTCATTTACATAAACTTGAAAGGCTTTTGCACAATCAAAAGGAACATATCATCAGAAGGGAAACAATTAATCGGAGGGAAAACTTCACCAGAAATTTCTCTGATAAAAGTTTAATATTCAAGAAGTATAAAGAGGTAATTCAAATATGTTAGAACAACAGCCATCTCCCAAAGATAAAAAAATCAAAGGATATGACTACATAGCTTTCAAATGAAGACATTTAAGACATGAAGACTTTAAAAATAACAACAGAAAAAAATGTTCCAAATTACTAACAATTAGAAAAGTTCAAATTAAAATAATACCAAACTTCTACCTCCTATGCATCTATGGCTAAAGATGATGAAAGGGGTGGATTGTAGGAGTACAGGCACAGTCATGCCCTGTTGGTGGACGTGTGAATTGATTGAACAATTGTGGGAAACAATTTGGAACTGCATCTCCAAAGTCACCAACTATGTATGTGCTTTGATCCTTCAATACTACTGTGAGGTATATATTCCAGAGAAATCAGAGGGGAAGAAGCGAGGGGAAGGACCCATGCTAGAAGAATATTTGTAGCAACACTTTGTGTAGTAGCAAAGAATGGAAAATAAAATAGAAATAAAATGCCCATTGTTTGGAATGGCTAGACAAATTGTAGTGCATGGATGTCATGGAATAAATATTAAACCAGGAGAAACAATGGAAGTGATGAATTCAGAGAAACATGGGAAGGTTTATATGAAGTGATGCAGGGCAAAATGCGCAGAACCAAGAGCACAATTTGTGTAATGATGATAACAATCATAAAAAAAAAAACTTTGAAAGACCTCAGAACTCTGATCAAAACAGTGAACAACAGTGATTGATCATGAAACATACCTCCCACCTTTTGCCAGGGACATGATGAGAAGTAGAAAAAAATAATAGTAATAATTAATTTATAATTAATAATGTTAATTGATTAATATTATTAATCCTATAATTAATTATTGTGTGGTTAATAGCAATAATGACTAGCACTTCCATAGTGTTTAAGGTTTACAGAGCACTTTATAAATATCATCTCATTTGTTTCTCGTAATGCTGGAAGTAGGTACTGTTATTATCCCCATTTTACAGTTGAGGAAACTGAGGCACAGAAAGGCTAAGTGACTCACCCAGGGTCAGACAGTAATTTGTCTGAGGTGGGATTCAAACTCAGGTCTTCCTGACTTCCAGTGATCTATTGACAGCGCCACCTAGCTGTCTCCAAATGATATATGTTCTCAGACACAGCCCATGAACAGATTTGTCTCACTGGACTGTACCTGTTTGTTGGCTCTGATTCAGCTGTGCCTGACAGGGATGGTAGATTAATGGGCAGTAAAAGACCTGCAAAAGGACAGGGTGGGGGAACATCAATAAAACATGCTTAACGCACAGCGGGCAGCTAGGTAGCATAATGTATGGAGTGCTGGACCTGGAGTCAGGAAGTCCTGAGTTCAAATCTAGCCTTAGATATTTGCTAGCTATGTTACCCTGGACAAGTCACTGACCTCAATTTGCCTCTGTCTCCTCAATTGTAAAATGAGGATAACAACAGCAAATACCTCCCAAAGTTATTGTGAGGATCAAATAAATGTATATGGATGTATATGGATGATGTCAATTTATATGGCTCCATGGAAAAACACCTTAAACAGCTCTTGAATATTGGTACAATATAAAGAACAAAGATTTACTAGAGTCAGAGAACTGGGTTTCATATTCTGTCTTTGACACTTAATTGAGCATGTGACCTTGGGAAAGTCACTGAAGTCCCATGGGCCTCAGTGTCCTCATCTGTAAAATGGACAGATTACACTAGGTGACCTCTGAGGTCCCTTCCATCTGTAGAGCTATGATTCTGTACTCTCATGGCAGTAGTCCTGATGTGCATCTGGCCGCTGGACCTACATGGCTCCGGAGGAGAAAGTAAGGCTGGTGACTTTGCACAACCCTGCCTCCCTTAAATCTAATCCACTTGCACGTCATGTTATCACCTCCGTGATGTCATGGATAATGCCATTTGGTCTCAGTAAGAGTGAAGTCCTTAAGGTGCAACAAACACAAAAAGAGAAGGCTTTGAGCTTATATGTGAAGATCAAATTAAATCCAGGAATGAAGGTTACACTTATACACATGTTGGTACATTTCCAGGCAGGATGCATGCTTCTAGGAGAAAGCTGATACAATATAATGTTAGGAAACTGACTGGCATCCTGAAGTCAAAGCTTAACGAGAAGAACATGTTTAGAGCAAGCAACCTCTAGGAATGCTACTCTTCTTCACATATACTTTTCATACCTAACCTCTAGACTTTTAACTTTGAGCCTCATATCTCCAAATAGTCAGTAATCTATTAACATTTATTAATTGCCTTCTATGTGCCAGGTGCTGTAAAAACCCTGGAGATACAAATACAAAAAAAAAGTCCCTGCTCCCAAGGAACTTACAGTCTGATGGGGGGAAACAACAAACAAAAGGAAATGGAAAAGCTGTGGCGGGGGGGGGGGGGGGGGTGGGGGGGGGTGGGGAAGATACATGATGGGGGGAGGGGGGAATGGTAGAGACAGAGAAGTCCCAGAGTAGTGCAGCCAGGTGAGAAATGAGAAGATTCCCAAGCTGAACTTTGTTCAAACCCCCATTGGAAGACTAGAATTGAATGTCTCCTAGGCATTTTAAACTTGTGTCCAAAATTGAATTATCTTTCATTTTAGGCTCTCCCTCTTTCTAACTCTCCTATCAGTGCCAAGGATGCCACCATCTTCCCAATGACCCAGGCTCAAAACTGGGTGTCACCCTTGTCTTATCACTTTTATCCTACATAGCCAAGCTGTTCTATCTTTGTAACATTTCTAGCATATGCTCCTTTCTCTTGTATGTTGTTGGTGTCATTCAGTTCTTTCAGTTGTGTCCAACTCTCCATGACTCCATTTGAGGTTTTCTTGGCAAAGACACAGGAATGGTTTGCCATTTCCTTCTCCAGCTCATTTTACAGATGAAGAAACTGAGGCAAACAGAGTTAAATGACTTGCCCAGGGTCACATAGCTAGGAAGTATCTGAGGTCCAATATGAACTCAGTTCTTCCTCACTCCAGGCCTACTGCTACCTAGCTGTCCCTTCTCTTGTATATGCCTGGACTATTGCAATAGTCTGCTAGCTGGTCTTCCTGCCTCAAGTCTCCCCCTACTCCAGTACCACTCACCAAAGATCTTCTTGTCAACCTCCCTCCACCCTCTACTCAACAAACTCTAGTGTCTCCCTATTACCTCCAGGATCAAATATAAAATCCTCTGGCTTTCAAAGGCCACCTCCCTCCTCCCTTTCTGGTCTTTCTGCACCTTTCTCCCCTCCACATACTTTAATAACCCAGTGACACTACCTCCTGGCCATCCCTCCCATTCACCATTCCCACCCCTGGACTCTGGGAATTTTCACTGGCTGTCCCCCATGGCTGGAGTTATCTCCCTTCTCACCTCTGCCTCCTGGATTTCAACAAGTCTCGGCTAAAATCTCATGTTCTCCAAGAAACCTTTAATGCTAATGACTTCCTTCTGTTGATTATCTTCAGTTTACCCTGAATCTATCTTGTTTGCATATTATCTCCCCCATTAGACTATGGGCTGATCCCCGAGGGCTCTCCTATTTTGGGATCCCCCAGGACACTCATTACACACTTTAAAAAATGCCTGTTGATGATGACAGAGGAACATTTCTCAGACCTACTCCCAAAGTCCAGGAGAGAGATACTACCTGTGATCACCCTCCTTTAAATCCTGGCCTAAGAAAAAAGCCCCCAGGCCTTTATTGCCTCTCCTTCTAATCCTGCTGATGACTATTATCGCAAAGTATAGAGGGGATGCCTTTACATCCTTCCTGGGCTCCTGGGTCTCTTCTGGTCCTGGTAGTCGAGTCAGAGTGGGAGAAAAGCCATGAGGAGGGGACCTTTATCTGTATATTCCTGTGCTATTAAAAATAATATTTTGGTATAAAAATGTTTTCCTATAGAAGCCTAGAAGTAACCCTGCTCCTTCTAACAGCCATGCTTGCTCCCTGATAATCTGGCCTGGATGAACGCTATTTCATTCTCTGTAAAATGAGAAGGCCTGATTGGATGACTCTAAAAGTCCCCTCCACCCCCTGACATTCCACATTCTAAGGCTCCTTTCAGCACTAACAGTCCTCTTTCCAAGGTTCCTTCCTAGCTCTCATATTCTCTGTTCTAAAAACCCCTCCCAGTTGGGACATTCTAGGTCTCTTCTACTGGGTCATTCTAAAATTCTAACTTAGTTCCTATTCTCCTGGAAGGTTCTCCTTTTCATTCCAGTCCAGGAAGTCGGGCAGAGAGTTTGTATTACTCTGAGTTTTGAGAGGGATTGACCAGATCACAGCTCCCTGTCTCTAGGCCCCTCTCAGCCTGAATAAAACCTCTTTGTCATTTTGCTGTTCTGACGACAGCTGGACCACATTTGTCTCGTGAGACTGGAAAATGGGTTTCCAGCAAATGGCCCTTTTGCTTGGAGACAGACAAATCGATACCGAGATTAAGCAAATATCCATCAGAATCTTCTCAGCAAAAGGGGGTGGCCATCAGACCATGCCATGGAGACACTTATAGTCTGGGGCTATCAATTCTACTCCAGGAAGAAAAATTGGTGTTAGTAGCCCAGGGAGTCAGAGGGTATCAGTAACCATTCCTGAATTTGCTCACAAGATTCTAGAATACGAGAGCCTTCCCTCCTCCATTTGGAATTATTTTGAATTTATTTTCATAATTTTCTCTGTACTTATATATGTATATATTATTTTCCTCACTGCAGCAGAAGGTAAGCTCCATGAGGGCACTTTTGTCTTCCTATTCCCCAATGCCCAACACTGGGTCAGGAGCATCATAGATCCTTAATAAATGTTTATTGATCGATGGGATGACAGATTTATTAGGGGTGTGCTTGAGCTAGCTCAAACCAGCTCAAGAGAGCTGATTGTTAAACTTTCACTGTGAGTGAGCACACTTCAATGCAGCTAGATGGCTCAGTGAATAGAGCGCTGGGCCTGGAGCCAGAAAGATCTGAGTTCAAATCTAGCCTCAGACACTTAAGAGCTGTATGATCTTGTGTAAGTCACTTAACCTCTGTTTGCATAAGAGGCAGGTAGGTGGCTCAGTGTATAGAGTGCTGGGCCTGAAGTCAGAAAGACCTGAGTTCAAATCTATCCTCAGACACTTACTAGCTGTGTGACCTTGTCTAAGTCACTTAACCCTGTTTGCCTCAGTTTCCTCATCTGTAAAAGGAGAAGGAGATGGCAAATCACTCCAGTATCTTCACCTAGAAAGCCCCAGGGACAGTGTGGTCCATGAGGTTGTGAAGAGTTGGACATGACTGAACAACAACCACAAAATTTAGACTTTAGAAATCAGCCAATGCTACAAATGAGGGCTCGATTTATTATTTTGTGGATTATCTAGGCTTAATATAGTGATGAAGAGAATGTTAATGAAGGGGAGTAAGGTTAAAAGACTGTAATGCTTTTATTTCTTTTTAGAGAGCTGGTTGTTATACATTTACCAACATATAAACCAGATGTTAAATGGAAGATACTCCATGAATCCATTCCCCAGATTACCATCTATAAGTGGTGAGTTATCAACAGAGCAAAATAAAGGGATTTGGAGCTGGGAGGGACCTTAGGGTATATCTAGGCCAACCCCCTGACTTACAGGAAACCAAAGCTAAGAGGTTGCCTAACACTACATAGCTACTAAATAGTAGAGCTGAGATTTGAACCCAGAACTCAAACCCAGCTCCAACATCCATGCTCTCCTGCTTCCTCCTTGCCTAAGATCCTGAATTTAGGTCCGAAGGGGACCTCAGAGGCCACCGAGTCCAAACACTACATTTTTTTTTAATAGATGAGGAAAATAAGGATCAGAGAAGTTAAGGGGCCTGCTCAGAGTCACACAGCCAGCAAGTGTCTGAGGCAGGATTCGAACTCAGCCCACCCTGACTTCTCTATTCACTGGATCACCTGGCTGTCATTTACATTTGAGATGACTCTTCAGTTTATTCATTCTCAGGAACACTGAACATCAGGACTGGATGGTGGCTTAGATGTCTGTAAGCAGCAAGCACTCTGGCACACGCAGGATGGCCTGCCAGCACAGGTTCTTTGATCTGCTGTCCTAAAGGAAAGGCAACTTTTAAAGGGGCCAACAATCTTACTTTAATAAAACATATACAAATCATTCACTAGTTCAAGGGAAAGGGCAGCACCCTGAATGTGGAGAAAATACAAGCAGAGAAATTAGCACAGAGATTCAACAGACAGGGTTCCAGCTGTCTGAACAAAGTTAATACAACCACCTACATACACCACCGGATTGAGGGAGCACGAACATCTAAGTAGTCATGGGGCTCAGAGACCTGTCTAGGGAATCAAAAGGTCCTTCTCATAAGCAAGTTCCCAAAGAAAATCTCATCTCAGAATATATATATACACACATACATACATATATATGTATGTACGTACGTATGCATGTATGTATATGTATGTGTGTATATATATGTATATGTGTGTGTATATATGTGTACACACACACACACACACACACACACACACACACTTCTGGCTAATAGGCTCAAAGCCAAAAGGCATCACAACCCTCCTGACTCAGTGCCTAATTAGCTTAGTACCAAAAGGTGTGAGAGCCTTCCTGCAAGCAAACCTCCCAGTAAGCAAGCCTCCCTTTAGGCAAGTTTCTTCCCTAATGCGCTCTATGTGACTCAGGTTGTATCACAGCTGGATTGGAGCTCAAAGCAGTAAAACATCTGTGACTGAACACATGTGGTCACATAGGCCTATTAATGGATGGGGAAGATCATCACATTCCATTAATGTTACAGTGTCATACAATCCCATCATTTGTTTTGGAGCTGGGAAGAGATTGGTGTCCAGGTCCCATAGCTGGTGAGTGTCACCTCTCAAACTAGAACTCAAGTCTGGCTCCTAATCCTGAGGCCTGCCCCCACCCCCACCCGCCCATACTGTGGTTATCATCTTTGGCCTGATAGAATTCCTGGGCATCCAATCCCTGCTTTCAGGCAGACGTCCACTCTAAGCTACCCCAGATAAATGTCCAATTTTACAGGACAATTACTAAACAATCCCCAGACAGAGGGGCCTCCCATTCATCTAGCAGCTTTTCCAAATTCTAACACCCCCCATCATTGCAAATTCCCTCCCTCCATCTAGGCTAGCTCTCCCTCCCACTGAAACCCAAATCTCCTTTTAGGAGAAGGGGAGAATTTTCATTCATTCTTTAAACTAGTATTTACTTGATGTTTCTTTGTGCCTAGGACTGTGCTGGGTCATATGGGAAATACAGAGCAAAATAAGACATGGTCCCTAACCACTTCGGAATCAAATAAAGTTTGGAGGAACCTCAGAGATCAACCTATAACTGAAGGAAAATCCAATGGTCAGTCGAGCCTCTGGGAAATGGAACGTACTTCTCCATGTGGTCCACTATGCTTTTGGATAGCTCGGTGCCCTTGGTTCTGCCCTCTGGGGCTAAATGAATAAATCTCCTTCCATAAAAAGACTTGCTTCCCCAAGTGTTCATCTTGAGTTCCATCAACTAATTCTCATACGGCCCTTTACCTACAGGCAGCTAGGGGGCGCCATAGCACCTAGAGTGCTGGGCCTGGAGTCAGAAAGACCTGAGTTCAAATCCAGCCTCAGACACTTTCTAGCTGTGTGACCCTGGACACCGTTGTCTGCCTCAATCTCCACAACTGTAGAACAGGGATAATAATGCTCTGTACCTTCCTGGGTTGGTGTGAGGCTCAGTTGAGATAATATCTGTAAACCACTTAGTACAGTGTTAGTAGGCACACAGTAGGCACATAATAGATGCTTGTTCTTTCCTCACCACCACCATTCACCATCCTGGTTCCCCTCTTCTGGATGCCTTCCAATTTTCCAGTGTCCTTCTTCAAACGTGGCACCCAGAACTGAATGCAGTTCAATACACCACGTGTGGCCTGATTAGAGAAGAGGGATTGTGTCACCTCCTTTGTCCTAGAAGCCACACCTCTGAAATGTGGTCAGATTTTAGAATTGCCTTGTCATATGTCTGATTCACATCAAGCTTGTGGCCCACTTAAACCCCAAGATCTTCTTCTGGTGAACTGTTATCCAGATGCATCTTAAACCCAAGAAATTGACTTTTGGAGCCTAAAAAATAAGACTTTTCCCCCTATTAAATCTCATCTTGGTCAATGGAGCCTTTGGATCCTGACTTGTTAACTATCCCTCCCAGCTCTCAGCTGCAAAGAGGATAAGCATGTTTTCTACATCTTTATTCAAGTCACTACTTAAAAGTGGTAACTGGCATAGAGTCAATGAGAGATCCCTGGGCCATTTCACCAGACTTCCTTCTAAGATGAAATCCAATCATCTGAATGCCTTCTCTTTGGGTCTGTCTGGTCATTCCATAGGATTATAAGATTTAGTGCCGAAAAGGACTTTAGAAAGCTAAGGAGCTTATAAGTCTAGGTGGGGAGATAAGACAGGAAAAGTTAAATAATAATAAAGGAGATAGCACAAAGAAGTATATCCCCTCCCTGCTTCCCTGAGTGCTGGGCTGGTGGCTTAGGTGGTGGGCACCAGGGGAGCGCAGCGGACTGAGCGATCGATCGCTTTGGGCTGGAGCCAAGCTCGAGCTGCCTCATCGACTGGGCTTCAAATGGAAATAGTCAGGCTATTGCATGGGGGGTGCAATCAACTTCATTCCAAAGTTGAAAATGTGGGGTTTGGGGGGAGATGCCAAGAATGGGCTGGCTAGAATTCCTCAGCCCATTTTCATTCCAGTGCCTCCTCTCTGTTCCTTATCTACCCTGTGTGTGTGTATATGTATGTATGTATGTATATGTATATATACACATACATATATATATACAAATTTGTACACACACACACACACACACATATATATATACACACCTCAGTTTATATATATTTGTTGGCATACTGTCTTCCCTATTAAACTATAAGCTCCTTGAGGGCAAGGACTGTCTTTTGCCTCATTTTGTATCCCCAAGACTTAGAACAGTGCCTGGCACATGGCAGTTGCTTAATAAATGTTTATTGATTGTTAGAATACAGGGACATAATGGAGGGCAGTGATGTCAAGTCTTATGTGGTCAGGAAAAATCCTGAGTGAAATAAAATAAGATTAAAGTGTAATTGGGAAATGTTTAATAAAATAGATAAAAATACAATACAACATAGATAATGTTAGTTTGTGGTTTTCTAAGTCAATATGCTACTGCAGGGATCTGTTTCTTTTTTATTTAATTTTTTATTTTTAGTTTACAACACTCAGTTCCACAAGTTTTTGAGTTCCAAATTTTCTTTCCCTCCCTTCCCCCCTTCCTCCCCCCAAGACGGCATGGAATCCGATATATGTTCTACCTATGCCTTTGCATTAAACATATTTACACAATAGTCAAGTCATAAAGAAGAACCATGATCAATGGAGTGAGTCATGAGAAAGAAGAAACAAAACAAAAAGAAAAGATATAGAAAAAAAAGAGCAGATAATTTCCTTCAATCTGCATTCAGACTGTAATTCTTTCTCTGGGTGTGGATAGCTCTTTCCATCGCGAGTCCTTTGGAGCTGTCTTTGAGCCTTGTATTGTTGAGAACGACCAAGTCTATCAAAGTTAGGCATCACAGAATCAATGTGTTGTGTATAATGTTCTCCTGGTTCTGCTCCTCTCACTCAGCATTATGTCATGTAGTACTTTCAAGGTTATTATGAAGTCTGTATCTTCCCCATTTCTTATAGCATAATAATATTCCATTACATTCATCTACCACAACTTGTTTAGCTATTCCCTAATTGATGGGCATCTCCTTGATTTCTAGTTCTTTGCTACCACAAAAAGCTGCTATAAATATTTTTGTATGTACGGGTCAGGGATCTGTTTCTACTTGAGTTTGACACTACTAATATAAGGAACAAAAGTGAAAAGGTTGTGGAAGTGGCAGGCAGGGTAAGAAAAATGGACTTTATTCTGAAGTAATAGGGAGCCATTAAAGGTTTTAGAGCAGGAGAGGGTGGCAGAAATGGTGTTTCAGCAAGGTTTGATCAACAACAGAATGTAGGAGAGAGGGAAAAGTTGGAAGCAGAGACACCAGCTCTAAGGGCTTTTGCAATATTCTGAGGTTATTATCTAAGGATAGGGATCTCATTGATATAGGAGACTCTCAACTGAGGAAGCTCCCTCTCCCAAGGCAAATCAACACCATCTCTGCAAATTATAATCTTAAAAGAGTTGCCCAGGGCATGGAGAAGCTTTTCCCTAGGACAGTGTCAAAATGATAGACTGTCCTTAGAAATTATATGATTACCCAGTGCCAACCACCTAGTAAATGGTGGGGGAAATCAAATCTAAGTCCTCTGGCTCCAAGTCTAACACTCTCTACCTTATACTGAGTTACCCCTACCTCTGAGGTCCCTCCCTACTCCAAATCTATGACCCATGCCCTTCCAAAGGTCATATCCCCATCAATAGCCCATGAGGGCAGAGAACGTGTCTAGGTAGAATTCTGGGCACAGTATCTTCCAGGTTACACCACTGCCTGCCCTGCCCCCGCCCCTCCCCAGCTCCCTTTAATATACCGTCTTCCCCTATTAGAATGGAAGCTCCTTGAAGGCAAGGATTGCCTTTCTGTTTCTATTTCCATTTGCCTGCTTAGTCCAGTCTCTGACACATAGTAAATGCTTAATTAATGCTTATTGACTTGTCTTGAGTAGTTGGCATCTAATAAATGTTGACTGATTAGAATGAGATAATATATATAGAGCCCTCTACAAGCATTAAAGCTTCATAGAAGTATGAATCATGATAATGACTGTTCTTAGCTCGATGCCTACAGTCCCGAGCTCAGCGCTAATTCCTTATAGACAGACCTTCCATCAATTATATCTGGATAAATCAGTTAGAAGAATACTTAATCAGACGCTAGAAATTGCAGAACAAAAAATGGTGTAAGGGAAGGGGAATAAGCATTTATATAGGGCCTACTATGCGTCAGACACATAGTAGGCTAAGCACGTTACAAATATTATCTCCTTTGGTTGGTGTAATAGGACAGTGAACTGGGAGTTTAAGTCCCAACTCTCGAATCAGGCAAACGAGCTGGAGGTGGCTGGGTAGGGGAGAGGGTAGAGCCCTATGCCTCAAGTCAGGAAGCCCTGAGCGTGGAATAGGTGATTTGATACATATATGTGTGTATATATACATACAAACACAAATACACATGTACATATATACACATACATATATATGTGTGTGTATCTATCTATACATTAATAAATACACACACACACACAGAATTTCTGATCTACCCCAATTCCTCATTTTACAAATGAGGAACCTGAGGCTCAGAGCATGGAAATGTTCTCATGAGGTTCTACTGCCTGAGACAGGACCCCTATCCTCTGAATCCAAACGCAGAATTCTATTCCCTTCATCACATTCCTCCTTCAGTTTCATTCAGTTATGGTTGACACGCAATTATTAATCAACCTTTGTGTGGAAGGGCCTATTCTAGGAGCTGAGGACGCAGTGGTCAAAATGTAGCAGTGCCTGCCCTCAAGAAGCTTATATTCTATCATTGATGAAAACAACAGGCACCCAGGTAAGCAAAAGCAAAGTATATACAAAGTAAACTGTGATTTGGGAGGGCACTACGAAATGGAGGGTTTAAGATGGAGTGTGCCAATGGCACAGCATCCCCAGATTGGTCCACATTCAGAGTCACCTGTGTCTCCAAGGTTTTGGAGGAAAGTTTCCCACAGGCCTCAGAAGCCGGAACGGCTCTGGCTTATGCTGAATGAGTACGGTGGGATGTAGCCACCAACAGCCCTCCCAGACTCTTCTAGAGCCCAGCTCTGATGACCTTTGCAATTCCTGATAACCTCTGTTAATTATAAACCCCAGGGGATCAGTGATTGAGAGTCCTGGTTGGTAAAAACATGGAGAAAGATAAGCTATTGCCCATAGGTGAATCATTGAGATTACAGGCCTCTGCCTCATTTGGCACAATGAGGTCTATATCCTGATTAAGAAAATTCAAGGGGCACCTCCCAGAGGTCATTGAATCCAACCCCTTCATTTTGTGAATGAGAAAAGTGAGGCCCATGGGGGCCAGGTGATTTGATTAAGGTGACCCAGATTAAAAAAATAATCTATGTGGGATTCTGTCTCAGCTTCCAGTCTTTCCCCTGTAATACGCTGCCTCATTAGCTGTTTTAAATTCGTGCTTACTGGATACAACAAGACTCCTGTCTTATAAAAGGGGAAACTGAGGAAGGGAAGGGAAATGATTTCTCCCACAAGATGGGAGGACCCCATTCCCACTTCTGAGCCCAGCCCCAGCCCATTCCTCCACCAGCCCATGAAAACCTGGACATTAAAAACCATCTTGGCTGTTTTTATTACTAGCCTAGTTATAGTCATGGAAAGCCCAAATCCTATTAGATGCTTGTTAAACCTCAGAGACTCATCTGCTGCTCCCAGCCCTCCTCCTCCTATCCCTTATTCCAGATGGGTGGGGAGAGATCTGCTTTTGGGTTACAGATCTGGACAACAGCTCTCTGCTAACATTTTTAATCTGTCAAACCATGTTCTGGCATCTCACAGGCTACTCGGAATCAGCCCCACTGGGGATGCTTGATTCGGGACAGTGGGGGGTCCTCTTCCCACTGCTCCATCACCAGAGGAAATAGCAGTCCCTTATTTCCTAGGAAGAATGATGTTTCATGACAGCTTTCTGGATCAAGGGAATGGAATGGGTTTCTCACTGGGTCACCAACTCCCCAAGGGACTCCCTTTTATTTTAGGCCACAGATCAATGCCAGACTCTCAGAGTTGGAAGGCCACTTAGTCTAACCTGTGCCAGAATAAGGATCCCTCCTACATAGATATAGCTGTAGAACAAGGGTAAAAATATAGAGGCCATCAAGTGCAATCTTCTCATTTTACAGAGGGAGAAACTGAGGCACAGAGTGCTTACAGCAACTCTCCCAGAATCACATAGGTAACAAGATTGGGGTGGGGTGGGGCAAGAGTACACAAGTGACTGAGCAGGATTCGAACAGATCCTAAAGACCCCTCTTATCTGAAGGCAGCTGAATGTGGAGAGTAGATTTCTCACAGTGACTATGAGAACCTGTAGACCAAGGGTGGGGAACCTGTAGCCTCGAGGCCACATGTGGCCCTCTAGGTCCTCAAGTGCAGCCCTTTGACTGAATGCAAACTTCACAGAACAAATCCCCTTAATAAAAGCATTCGCTTTGTAAAACTTAGACTCAGTCATGTGGCCTGGAGGCTGCAGGTTCCCTATCCCTGCTGTAGACTGTCCCCAAATACCTTCAGTTCATTCATCTGGAAAAGAGAGATACCTGTCTCACTGGGTCCTTGTGAGGCTTAAATGAGATAATGTATGTAAACTTCAGAGTTGTGTGTGTGTAAAAGATATTATTGTGATAATTATTTCCACGACCTTGAGTACTAAGCCGTCAAACACCTACCATGGGCCTACCATTATGCTGGAGATACCAGGACAAAACACACACACACACACACGCACACACACACACACATGCACGCACGCATGCACGCATGCACGCGCAAGACCAATACTTGCCCCCAGGCGGCTTACATTCTAATGGAGGGCAGGAAATCATCTTGTACCCAGATAAGTTTTATCATTCAAATGACAATAAAAATAGATAGGTTTGTACAGCAGCCTTAGCCCTCCTCTATGTCCCAGCCACACCTGCCATCAAGGACCAGTCTGGCCTTCCCATCTGCCCTGAAACCAAAGCCTCTCCACAGGTGTTCTCTCCTCACTTCCCTCCCCCACCCCCCTACATTAGCATATAGACCCTTGTAGGGGACGTCTGACTTTTCTATCTGTATCCCTAGCACTTAGCACAGGGCTTTTTTTTTCCCCCATTTTATTCATTTATCTAGCCTTCTGGTGAAAACCTCCAATAAAAAAGAACCCATTACCTCTACTCTGGGACAACTCCAATCTTTAGGAAGTTTTTCCTCCTGTTGAACTTCAATCTACACCTTCCACCCATTGTTTCCGGTTGTACTCTACGGAGCCAAGGAGAACAAGACTCTTTGGTCTTCCGCATGACCGCCCTTTAAATACTTGCTGATGGCTACCAAGATGGTGCCCACCTGAATCTTTGCCTCTCCAGCCTAAATATCCCTGGTCCCAAACCAAGGAGGATCTGAGAGCAGAAGGGTCATTAGACTGTGCTTTGCTATCATCTCCATCACTCTGCCCTAGAAACCTTTCCCTTTTGGGGTCATGGAGCTTCCATTCCACCAGGAGAAAACATGGTCCTGTGTAAGTATGTGCAGGATACATAGAAAATCATAGGCTCACCAATCTGGAGCCTGAAGGGGCCACAGAGGACAGCTAACCCAATTCCCTGATTTTACAGATGAGGAAACTGAGACCTGGGGGGGGCCAAGGGAGTCCTGACTCCAAAGCCAACCCACTAGTCAAATTGCTTCTCTCTGCAGTAAATTTTATATATATGAGTGTGTACGTATACACAAAATGTGTATACATATATACACACACATATGTGTGTGTATGTCTTCAAGAACGAAGGACAAACAATAATACATGTTTACATATATTTGTATGTATGCATATTTATAAATGTGTATAAACATTTACACATGTATATATTTATATATGTATATGTGTGCATATATACATATATAATATATACCCACATATCAGCCTTCCAGCTTGTGTAGACACATCCATAATGTGGACATATTCATCACCATTACTATTTTAGTTTTTATTGCTTTGATTACTTGGCTCTTAACCTTTCATACCCCAGTCTAGACATCAGCCAAGTGGATTATGACCTTCTGTTGCTGGGCTAATAATAGCACACCTCACACGTGTGCAGAGATCGATAGTTTGCAAAAGGTTTTTATTTGCATAGTCTTGCTTGATTTTCCCCAAAGTCCAATGAGATAGGAAGGACAGAGAGTAGACTTTTTGTTATCTTTTGTTTTTATAATCGCCTTCATTTCCCAATTAAATTCCCTCTCCCCCAAGTCAGACATGTCAGCAAAATTAACCAATATGCCAACCTGATCCAACAGTGTAATCAATGATCCAGACCCACAGTCCCCCACCCCTGCCAGGGATTATGCCTTTGAGCGTCCATGATTTCATTGGCAAGCACTCCCCCTGCTTATGCAGTCAGCTACCTTTCTGTACTTCCGTAGAAAGTTAAAAGCAAAAATTAAAACAAAAAATCACCTGAAACCAACCCTATGATCTTGGGTGATGCAGCTGTGGTCCATCCGCGGTGCTGTACTCAAAGCTTTTCCAGTTTGGTAGTCAGGCACTCTTCATTGGCAGAGGTGGCTAGGGTGTCTTCCATGCCACCCTGAGACCTTAAAGATGGACAGGGATAAAATGGAGAGTGTCCAAAGAAGGACAACCAGGAGAGTGGAGGACCTCGGTCTGCACCATTTGACTGTTGGTTGAGGGAAATGGAGCAGTTTTCCTCAGAAAGCAGAAGACTTAGTAAAAGCTGGTTTTCAGTATCTGAAGTAGTCACCTAGAACAAGGATTGGATTTATTCTGCTTGGTCTCAGAGAACAAGGAGAAGGAGCCCAGAAGTTACAAAGAGGCAAATTTCAGTTCGACGTAAGAAAAAAAAATTCTCCAACAATGAGAGCTGTCCCAGCGTGAAGCAGGCTGCCCCAGGAGCTAGTGAGGTACTCCCCTCTTGAGTTCTTCATAGGCCGAGTGACCATTTGCCAGGAATTGGCAATTCTGGGCTATTCTTACTCTTGTGTGAGTCCCACTGGGTGACCTCCAGGCACCTTCTCATGCTGAGAGTCTCTGATTCTGCTGTAGGCAGATCAGAACCGGGATTATCATTCCCATTTTACAGACTGAGGAAATCGAAGGTCCAAGCCACAAAATGACTTGTCCACGGTCACATGACTGGGAAGTAGAAGAGACAGAGCTTGAACACTAGTCTCCAGAATCTCAGGCCAGGGCTCTCGTCCTACCATATTACGCCAAACTCAATTGGCAACATGCATTTATTAAGCGCCTACTTTGTTCTGGGAATACAAAGACAAAATAAAACCATCCCTGATCTCAAGGAGCTTATATTCTGTCAACTGAAATTATATATGTATATATGTAGTATTGTTTACATATGTATGGCTATCTAAAATTGATTTTGATGGGGATGGTATTTAATGGTAGGTCAAGAAAAGATTGGTGGAGGACAGGAGTGTGTGAACTTGATATTTTAAAAAAAGATTTTGATACCTGCATTTCTATATAATGGTAATATACATACATACATACATACCTAAATATATTGGGGGGTGTGTGTGTATGCATATATATATATATGTATACATGCAGGTAAGCCTATGCATTTTTGTGTATTTAAAAACATTATTGTTTTTGTGAAAGGCTTGCCAAAAGGGTCCAACACACACACACACACACATACACACACACGCACATACGCACACATGCATAGACATGCATATACATGCGTTAGAAACCTTTGACAAAGAAAGTGTCACTGGAGCTGATTCTTGAAGAAGATTGGGGAGTGAAGAGGGAGTGCCCTCCAGCCATGAAGGACATTATAGAGGTGGCAGGTAGAGCGTTTTGTGTGAGGGATAGTAAGAAGCCAGTTTAGGTGGGACAGGACTTGCCCCGTTATATGACAGGTGTCAGAAAGAGATGGCTTTGGAATGGTGCCAGTGTAGGACCAGGTACCCATGAGGCTCCAATTCCATGCAGAGAGTGAGCCTGGCTCCTTAGACGAGGGGCATCGCCTCAGGGAAGGATGGATCCTTGAGGGTCTCTAGCGGGCGCTAGGTGGCACTGAGGGCCCCAAGTCTGCCCCAGTTAAGGGAAGGTACAGATAAGGGCTGGTCTGTTTGTCTTCCTGGCAGGGACCCCCGTCCCTAATGTCATCCATTGTGAATGCTTTAATAGAACATTCAGGCTATTAAGTCAACATTCATCAGTCAGCAGCCCCTTTCGCTTGGACCACTAATGAATCCAGGGAATTTATTCATACACACATCCTGCCCCTGTAAAATGGGCCTGAGAGAGAATTATGTTTGCTTCCAATTCAACAGCGCCCAGGATTCTAAACTTGTTATACTTTTCCTTAAACCTGTCCCAACTCAAAACTACCCTCTTTCTGAGGTCCTAAAACTCAGTTACCACAGTGGCAAGAAGTCAGAGGACCTGGGTTCAAATCTCACATCTGAAGATGACAATCTTGGTTGGCCTCTGACCTTACAACTAGTCTGCTCTGATCTGAGACCTGACCTTGACCACCCCAGATTGGGCCTTCACTATCTCTGACATGAGATATTTCAATAGCTTCCTAATTGCTCTCCGTGCCCCAGTCCCCACCCCCTTCCAATCCATCCTCTGCACAACTTTCCAAAGTGACTTTCCTAAAGCATGGTACTGACCTGCTCAAGAAGCTTCAATGGCTCCCCGTGGCCTCTAAGGGCTTTTAACCAGTCCTGGGTTGTGGCAGGTCTCAATACCTGAGTTCACAGGAACTTTATGGGAAATGTATTTTCTCTTACAGGAGAAATGGAGGGAGAAAGAGTTGGAATTATTAGCCCCACCCCACCCCACCCCGTAGATAGAATGCTGGGCTTGGAGTCAGTCAGGAAGGCTTATCTTTCGAGATCAAATCTGACCTCAAAGACTTACTAGCTTGTGTGACCCTGGGCAAGTCACTTCACCCTGTTTGCCTCAGTTTCCTCATCTGTCAAACGAGCTGGAAAAGGAGATGGCAAACCACTTTAGTATCTCTGCCAAGAAAACCCCAAATGGGGTCAAGAAGAGTCGAATACGACTGAAAAACAACTGAACGACAAAAACCCGTATGACGTTGGACGAGTTACTTAATTTCTCTGGCCACAGCTTCTGCATCTTTAAAATAAAAAAGGAAGAACTGCCCGTTTCCAGATCTAAATCTAGAGGCCTATGAATTCAGCCCAAGCCAACAACAATTGCTGAGTCTTGACTGTCCACAGCACTGCCCCAGGCACTAAGGGGGGAGAAAGATCACTGGGTCATAAATACAGAGCTGGAAGGAACCTTCAAGGCCACCAAGTCCAGTCTTCATTTTACAAATGAGGAAACTGAGGCACAGAACAGTTAAGTGACTTGCTCAAAGTCAAATAGCTTATAAGTATCTGAAGTGAGATTCGAATCCAGATCTTCCTGACAGCAGGTCCAATGCCCTATCCACTCTACCAGGGGTGGGGAACCTGCAGCCTCGAGGACACATATGGCCCTATAGGTCCTCAAGCGTGGCCTGCAATAGAGGGCCATATGTGGCCTCGAGGCCGCAGGTTCCCCACCCCTACTTGACTATACCATACATAAGGAAATTAAAGCCTAGCTTTAATTGAGCTTTGTTGACTGGCTCAGGGCCACACAAATCATAAATGTCCAGGCTGGGATTAGAACTCAGATCCTAAACTTAATCCTCCCCAACCTGGATGCCTCCCATAAAACAGATATAGTCTCTGCGGTACAGCAGTTCACAGTGGGACGAGTGGGAAAGAAGACATGGACACATTCCCAGATTTATGAATCCTTTCAATTTGCAAAATGCGCTACTTCTCAATGTAAAAAACTCTACTAGTCCTGGAGGGTTTAAAACCCAAGCATTGGCTTCATCGGCTCAGGGAGGGTTAGCTGGGGGTGGGGTGGGGGGCAGGAGATGGGGCTGCGCTCCAGGTCGTAGCGGGAGCCCCTTGAGCAGGGGTCAATGGCGTCAAGACCAAAGGGTAGCTGGGAGACTCCAGTTCATTGCAGGGCATGCAGTTGAGGAAGCATCCCTGCCATTGGAGCGGAAAAGATAAGCCAGTCTGCCATTCCCCAGGAAATGCGGCTTTGACTAAAGCCAATTAGATGCTGGGCATCTTTCTGGGGAAGCGAGCCTGGTTACGCACAATCTGTCTCCCTCTCTCGCTTGCTCGCTCGCTCCCCAGCTAGGCCGGATCAAGGGTGGATGGGAGCGCCCTTCCGGGCCTGGTTCTTTAGAAAAGTGGCAGCTGTTTCATTTTGGCTGGAGATAAATGATCCTTTCTCATTTTCAATTACATCTTTCCTCAGCCCCCACAATGCCTGGGGAAGGCTCCTCTCGGGAAGACTCATGAGCCGCTGAAAAGAGAGTGCCAAGGAGGGGGGATTCAGCCCTCCAGGGGCTCAAACGGCGCCATGCACATAGTAGGCCCTTTAGAGGTGCTTGTTGGGTTGGCTTGAGTGACCCTGATGGGGAGATTCGATGGGCCTCTGCTGTCTCCCGTTGCTCTATGTTGGTCAGGATGAGGTACACTGCCAGGTAGAGGACCTGGGTTCAAATCCTCCCTCTGATTTTTACTACCTCTGTGACTTTGGACAAGTCACTTAATCATCTGAGCCTCAGTAAAATGAGGTCCTGCTCCAGTTTGGGTAGAATCCATGATCCCATGACCCCAATTCTTCTCAAGACTCTCCCCATTACCTTTCAGGGGAATAGTAATAGTAGTAACAGTATTATAATAATAGCAGCTAATATTTATTAAGCACCTACTATGTGCTAGGCATGATGCTAGGAGCCTTACAATTACTATCTCATGGGATCCTCTCAAAAACCCAGGTGCCATTAGTATCCCCATTTTACAGGTGAGGAAACTCCTAGAGTCACACAGCGAATAAGTGTGTCTACAATAGGTTCGATTTGAACTCAGGTCTTCCTGATTCCAGACCCTGCGCTCTATCCACTGTGCTAAAAGCCCCATACTTTGGGTGAACCAACCTGACTCCTTTCATTCACTCGAGAGAAAGGACACAGAATCACTGAATTTGAAAGTCGGAAAGGACGTCAATTAGTCCTACCTAGACCCCAGTTGCCACCCCCATTAGACTGGGAGCCCCTTGAAGGCAGCAATCAGGTTTTTGTCTTTCTTTGTATCTCCAGTTCTTGGCACAGTGCTTGGCACATAGTAGGTGCTTAATAAATGCTTATTGACTTGACCTCAGGTCTTTCTGACTCTAAGTCCAATGTTGTATGTGCTACGTCTCTTAACTGTCTCTGAAAATAAGTGTGAGAGGCAGGTCCTCTGACTGTTGAGTCAGTAGGCTTTTCACTGTCCCCATCAACAGATGGTTCTTTCTGCTATATCTTTCAAGGGATCTTGTAAAATTGTTCCAATACCTAGCCCACAGCAGTGATTAATAAATGCTTATTCATTACTTTCTGATATATCTTTCAAGGAATCTTGTAAAATTATTCTGCTACATAGCACAAAGTAGGTTATTAATCAATGCTTATTCATTGCTTTCTGATATGTCTTTCAAGGGATCTTATAAAATCATTCTGATACCTAGCACACAGAAGGTGATTAATCAATGCTTATTCATTGCTTTCTGATATATCTTTCAAGGGATCTTGTAAAATCATTCTGCTACCTAGCACACAGTAGGTGATTAATCAATGTTTATTCATTGCTTTCTGATATATCTTTCAAGGGATCTTGTAAAATTATTCTGCTACATAGCACACAGTGGGTGATCAATCAATGCCTATTCATTGCTTTCTGATATATCTTTCAAGGGATCTTGTAAAATCATTCTGCTACCTAGCACACAGAAGGTGATTAATCAATGCTTATTCATTGCTTTCTGATATATCTTTCAAGGGATCTTGTAAAATCATTCTGCTACCTAGCACTCAGTAGGTGATTAATCAATGCTTATTCATTGCTTTCTGATATATCTTTCAAGGAATCTTGTAAAATTATTCTGCTACATAGCACACAGAAGGTGATTAATCAATGCCTATTCATTGCTTTCTGATATATCTTTCAAGGGATCTTGTAAAATCATTCTGCTACCTAGCACACAGAAGGTGATTAATCAATGCTTATTCATTGCTTTCTGATATATCTTTCAAGGGATCTTGTAAAATCATTCTGCTACCTAGCACTCAGTAGGTGATTAATCAATGCTTATTCATTGCTTTCTGATATATCTTTCAAGGGATCTTGTAAAATTATTCTGCTACATAGCACACAGTAGGTGATTAATCAATGCCTATTCATTGCTTTCTGATATATCTTTCAAGGGATCTTGTAAAATCATTCTGCTACCTAGCACACAGAAGGTGATTAATCAATGCCTATTCATTGCTTTCTGATATATGTTTCAGGGATCTTGTAAAATTATTCTGCTACCTAGCACACAGCAGGTGATTAATTAATGCTTATTCACTGATCAATTGATTGACACATATATTGGAGCCGTACAAATCATGGGATTTAAAAACTGCTTCTAGGAATGGATTGGATTGAGAGGTTTGAGTGAAAAGATCTATCTCCATAGCCCCTCAGCCCACTAAATCCTATAAACCAGTCAAGATTTGAGAGCCTTGGGTATACTCAAGGTTACCAAGGAGAAGCTGTTTGTTTGCCTGTTTGTTCTTTTAACAATATTCTTTGCAAGGACGGACTCCGTGGAAGAAAGCACTCACCCACTTAAGGGGACTACTTTGATGGAAGTATACATTTGGCCATAAAAACTCCAGTCTGCTTAACAGGAGGTATTGTGGTGCATTGGAAGGAAGGCTGGGGTGGGAGCTAAGGTACCTGAATCTGAGTCTTGACTATGCCTCTGAGTAACTGAATTCAGGCCCTCCTATGATGGAGAAGAAAAAAACAACAACCAAAAACCAATGAATCTAGTCAGAGGACCTGGGTTTGAATCCCAACTCTGCCGATTATATTTGTATGACCTTGGCCATGTCGCTTCCCCTCACTTGAGCTCTCCAAGCCGAGGCTAGATGCCCACTTGTAGGATAATTGAAGAAGGGGGTTTTATTATAAATTATGTATTAATATAAATAAATATGTAAATATAAACATAACAATATAAATAAAAATAAAATTGATTTATTTTATTTACAATAAGTTCTCTTCCATCTGTGACCTTGGTATTCTCACTGTGCCTCAGTTTCCTCAACTGTCAAAAAATGAGGAGACTCTATGGCCTCTAAGGTCCATCTCTAAAATCTATGATCCCATGAACTTAACCCCATCCTTTCCTCCTCTGGGCTCAGTTTCCTCATCTGCAAGATGAGGTTAATCATGGTTACACTGTCTACCTTCTGCCCATCAGCCAGAATGGCCTTTATCGCCTGCAAAATGCTGCAGAAATCTGCACTGTTATTAGTGTTTCTTTGCCAGCACCATTGGGCACTCAGGGCAGGGTGGGGCTCTGCCAACCCAGGCTAGTTTCCATCCCACCACCTCCTTATCTGCTGCGGCAGAGACAGACAAGAGACCCGGGCGTCTGCTCCCATGTCTGGCTCATTAATAACCGGCTGAGAGCCCTTTATCAAGTAATTAGCCTCTGCCTGCCTTTTTTTTTAAACCTCCCAGGCTCTCAGTAAGATCCTCTCCACTAGTCAACATTACTCGGGCAAACAGGAGAAAGCTGAATGTTGTCCCTGCTAATGGGCTAGAGATGCAGCTGAAAGGCCCCAGCTCTCTATGAGCCAGCCTGAGAAGGGGGGAGATAGGGAGATGGCTGGAGAGAAGGGGGCAGGATGGATGCTCCCTCCATCCCATCTCCCTGCCAGATGACCATTTCCCTCCTTATCCAATCTCCTCCTCTCTCCATCACAAAAGAGCAGGGCTTCTTCTCCCTCCTCCCCTTGGATCTAAAGCTGGTTGGGTCTCCATTTGGAGCGTGCTTCATCCTGGAGACTGACAGGGCCTGTTTAATTAAACCAATTACCCTTCCCCCTCTCCCATTTGGAGCCCTGTTAACGCCATAATTAGGGGGGAAATGCCAGGTTGACAGACTAATATTTGGTATTTACACGGAGCCCAAGGTACACATTGACCTAATTAGTTAATAGCTGGGCTTGGGGCTGGTTTATGGAAGACCTACAAAAAAATCGAAAATACTTTCTGATGAGAGCCTTCCTCCTCAGAGCGCTAAGGGCTTTATAATTCAGGGCCTGATGGAGCTGAGTTGACGGAGATGTCAAAGACTGGGCAGGAGGCAATTCTGTTTACCTCAGTCCAGTCCAGTGGATTCTTGATTTCAAATCAAGAAGGTCTGAGTCAGTACCCCTGGTTCTGGTATTTGCCAGCTATCTGGGCAAGTCTGGGAGTCTGGGCAGATCACTAATCAGTCTGTCAACAAGCATTTATTAAGCAACTCCTATGTGCCAAGCACTGTGCTGAGGGCTAGAGATACAAAAACAAGGAAAAAGAAGGCAGTCCCTGACTTTAAGAGGCAACTAGAGGCACCTGGAGTCAGGAAGACCTGAGTTCAAACGCAGCCTTGGGCACTTACTAGCTGTGTGTACTTGGGCAAGTCACTGAACCTCAGTTTCCTCATCTGTAAAATGGAGATAGTCATAGCATCTACCTACCAGCGTGGTTGTGATGATCCAATGAGCTAGCATTTGTAAATCACTTTGCAAACATTAATGCCCTATGGAAATGCTAGCTATTTCCATTAATAGTTAGAAATGTGCTAAAATGCAATGAGCTTCCCCAGGAAACAGCAGTTCCCCTCTCACTGATAGCTTTCGACTCAAGGCTGGATGACTCCTTTTGGGGTTGTTGGGAAGATCCCTGTTCAGAGGTAGATTGGATTAGATGGTATTTTCCACCCTGATTCTCTGGGTACCTTTTTTGTGTGGCCTTAAAATGGGGAAGGGATCTTTCCTGGGATTCTTCGTTTTAGCTCTAACTCCAATAGATAACGAAGTCCTCTCTGGATGAAAGTGGTCAGAGAAGGCCATGGATATCTGTTGGAATTCAGTCCCAAACATGTTGACCTCCTCTTTTTATGGTGAGGAAATACGGCAAAAGGGATGGGGTTGGGGAGGGTGGACTGTCAAAAATTCAGTTTGATTATCTCAAGGAATGTATTAATCTGTGTATATAATGTATGTATGTGTGTAATGTAATATAATAGAAATTAAACATAAATTTAGTATGTACATATATTGTTTCCCGATAGGTCCTTGAGGTCAGTATCTGTTCCGCTAATGTCTGTGGAACATAGTAGGTGCTTAATAAAGGATTGTGGATCGATGGATTTGTTGACTGAATATCCATCTACAAGCTTGCATCTCACGGAGAGTCAGACACAACTGAGATTACTCCACACACACGCACACACACGCACACGCGCACACACACGCACACACACTCACATCCTCCAGTAAGAGTGTGAGGGTGAGGACGATTTCATCTTTGTCCTTTTCACTCCCAACACCTAACACAGCGCTTGGCACATAATAAGCATTTAATAAATGCTCATTGATGGATTCAGTTGTCAGGACAAGACAGGACTCAAGCAAATAAAGAAAAAGGAGAGACTCATGGAAGCCAACACTGCTTAGAGACCTTGTAAATTTCCGTCTGGCTCTGGTCAGGAACACGTGGGGGAGGGGGGAGGGGCTGCCTGCCTGCTGATTCTGCCGCCTGTGTCCATGCCCCTGCCTCCCTCCTCCTGCCTCCATCCACCGCAGCCCCTAGATTGAGGGCTGTGTTTATAGGCGCTGAGTTTGCCGCTTTCGGCCCGCCTGCTTATCTTGTTTGTTCTAATTATGTCAAGTAAGTCATTATAATTTTATGTTTTTTAGATTAACACTTTTGCTCAAGGGCGCCGTAATTAGTGTACGCTTGGTGGCTTAATGATTCTGAGCACAATCGAGGCAGAGGGTTTGGGGATTTTTTTTGGTTTTGTTTTTATTTTTTGTCCAGTAAATCTTCGTTGGAGGCTGTGGTGGATGGGAGCCTGGTGTCCAAGCCCTCGGCTGGAGAAGATATAGCCTTTTGTTATGACGGGGAAAGTGTGGGTTCTTGGAGGAGAGTAATAGCCAACTCTGGGAAGAATTAGGCCATTAACTCAGAATGAGGCCATCATTCAGAGCTAACGACCATGGAGGCTGCGACTGCACAATGAGATCGGCTTTTCTCCCCCGGCTCCTGACCGTATCTGCCAGGGGATTTTCCTCCCAGGCACCGGGGTCAGAAGCAGGCACCTCGTTGTACCTCTGTGCCTCCGGGTGAGGTACCTGTCTCCTGCCCGGTCAGCGCTGTCTCTGAGGGCTTCAGGCAATCCACAAGGATTTACTGAGCGTGGTAATATGTGTTATGCACACAAACACACGTGCACCTACGTTTGTGTACATGTATGCAACACACATGCACATACATACACACGTACATACCTGCCTACTCGTGTGCATATCTTTATTTGTGTGGGCATATACATGTATGTTTATGTGCATATATACATATAGCATGTGTTTATGTGTATATGTGGATATAGATATAGATATAGATAGATATACCTTATGCTGGACTGGACTGTTTAGAGGTAGGCACTCCTGGGGAGGGCCTGGGATAGAGAGATCAGGAAAGAAGAAAGTAAAGGAGGAAATCCTGCCCTTGAGGAATCTGTAGGCAATTTGAGAAAGCTAGACACCCAACCAACAGGATTATAGGTGCTTGAAGGGACCTCAAAAGCCACCTGATCCATTTTACAGATGACGATGCTAAAGCCCCCCAAAGCGAGGTGACTTGAAAAAAGTCACACAGGGAGTTCTAGCAGAGTCTGAATTTGATCCCAGCTTTTCCAATGCCAGAGCTCATTCCTCTGTACCACATCGCCTCAGTATGTTTATCTGTAAAATGGGCAGGTAGGACTAGGTCAGTTCGCAGAGTGTGAGCCAGGGACCCCAGGGACTTCCCCGAGACCCTTTCAGGATCCACAACATCAATTTTTTTTGTAATAACACAAAGACATTTTAATTCAATATGGTAAATATCCATAGATAAAACCCACATAAACAAAAGGTCTTTGGGGAAGGGGTCCTCAATTTTTAAGAGTGCAAAGAGATTGTAAGATTAAAAAAAGTTTGAGAATTGCTTGATTAAATGATCTCTACCTAAGGCCTTTTCCTGGCTCCAAAGCCTACGAAAACAAAGATATGCCAGGGTTGAGGCTCTCCAACCAACTAACCACAGTGGCCCTTTGCTAGATGGATCAATTATCTCAGACAAGAGGGGACCTCCTTCTTGCTTGTGTCCTGGAATTTCCTCAAGCCTATTGGAGCCCCTCCTCACAATGCTGTTTTTAAATGCATAGAATTACAAAGGAAACCAATTATATTGAAATATTGTTATCAGTATATTGAAAACCAAGTTCAAGTACCCCAGATTCAGACCCTCAGTCCTAGAAAGTGAGAGGGAGCCGGCTTTGGATGGGATGGGGAGGAGGGAAGGGAGGAGGGAGAATGAGAACAAGAACTCACATTTATAAAGGGGTGTCCCAAAAGTCTTGGTGTGGCTTTAAGCTTTAAAAGCTGTAAATGTTTTCTTGCTTTTACGGGCTTACACAGCCCTTGAAGCATTTGGCCCATCTTGGAAAGAGGCAGATTGGATGAAGGCCAGATAGAGCAGGGGGACCGCAGATTTTAGGGCTGGAAGGAACCTGAAATCATCTAGGACAACCCCTTCCTTTTACAGTTGAGGCATTGAGTGGGAAAAGTGACTTGCCCAGGGTCACATAGCTAGTAAGTATCTGAGGCAAAATTTGGACTCAGGTCTTCCTGACTCCAAGTCCTAAAATTTGTCTTCTGTCTATACCACCTGGCTACCACAGATGTTCCCGTCAGCCAGGACCCTGGGAAGCCTGTGATGAAGAATGGGGGGAAAAGAGGGGGAAAGAGTGGGGAGGGGAAGGATATCAAGGAAAAACTCCAGCCTCAGATAGTACCCCTAGACAGCAAGGCGGTGCAGTGGATAGAGCGCTGGGCCTGGAGTCAGGAAGACCCGAGTTCAAATCCAACCCCAGATACTTACTAGCTAGGTGATCTTGAGTAAGTCACCACCCCTGTCTGCATTAGTTTCCCCATCTGTAAAATGGGAGGAATAATGGCACCTACCTCCCAGGGTTATTGTGAAGATCAGATGGGAGAATGTTTGTAAAGCGCTTGGCATAATGCTCGGTACACAGTAGGTGTTTAATAAATGCTTGTTTCCTTTCCCTTCCTCCTTCTTTTCCTTCCTTCCTTCCTTCCTTCCTTCCTTCCTTCCTTCCTTCCTTCCTTCCTTCCTTCCTTCCTTCCTTCCTTCCTTCCTTCCTCCCTCTCTCCCTCTCTCCCTCTCTTCCTCCCTTCCTCCTTTCCTCCCTTCCTCCCTCCCTCCCTCCCTCCTTCTTTCCCTCCTTCCCTCCCTCCCTCCTTCCTTCCTTCCTTTCTTCCTTCCTTCCTCCCTCTCTCCCTCTCTCCCTCTCTTCCTCCCTTCCTCCCTTCCTCCTTTCCTCCCTTCCTCCCTCCCTCACTCCCTCCTTCTTTCCCTCCTTCCCTCCCTCCTTCCTTCCTTCCTTCCTCCCTCTCTCCCTCTCTCCCTCTCTTCCTCCCTTCCTCCCTTCCTCCTTTCCTCCCTTCCTCCCTCCCTCACTCCCTCCTTCTTTCCCTCCTTCCCTCCCTCCTTCCTTCCTTCCTCCCTCTCTCCCTCTCTTCCTCCTTTCCTCCTTTCCTCCCTCCCTCCCTCCTTCTTTCCTTCTTTCCCTCCTTCCCTCCCTCCCTCCTTCCTTCCTTCCTTTCTTCCTCCCTCTCTCCCTCTCTCCCTCTCTCCCTCTCTTCCTCCCTTCCTCCCTTCCTCCTTTCCTCCCTTCCTCCCTCCCTCACTCCCTCCTTCTTTCCCTCCTTCCCTCCCTCCTTCCTTCCTTCCTCCCTCTCTCCCTCTCTTCCTCCCTTCCTCCCTTCCTCCTTTCCTCCCTTCCTCCCTCCCTCACTCCCTCCTTCTTTCCCTCCTTCCCTCCCTCCTTCCTTCCTTCCTTCCTCCCTCTCTCCCTCTCTCCCTCTCTTCCTTCCTTCCTCCCTTCCTCCTTTCCTCCCTTCCTCCCTCCCTCACTCCCTCCTTCTTTCCCTCCTTCCCTCCCTCCTTCCTTCCTTCCTTCCTTCCTCTCTCCCTCTCTCCCTCTCTCCCTCTCTTCCTCCCTTCCTCCCTTCCTCCTTTCCTTCCTTCCTCCCTCCCTCCCTCCCTCCTTCCTTCCTTCCTTTCTTCCTCCCTCTCTCCCTCTCTCCCTCTCTCCCTCTCTCCCTCTCTCCCTCCCTTCCTCCTTTCCTCCTTTCCTCCCTCCCTCCCTCCTTCTTTCCTTCTTTCCCTCCTTCCCTCCTTCCTTCCTTCCTTTTTTCTTCCTTCCTTCTTTGTAAAGCACTTTCCAAATCCCAAATTGCTCTATATAAATACTAATTATTAATCTTTGATGGTCTCTGAGGCCCCTTCCAGCCCTGGGACTTTGACCTTGCGATACTCTGACCTTCCATGCAATGAGGTCATGAAGAGTCAGACACGACTGAGCAATAACAGTGAAATGAAAGATGAATTCCAGGAATATTATCTTTGGAAGGCTCTTGGAGTGCAGGGATTTTGTTCTCTGATTATATTGGTCTGTCTAATGCCCGGTGCAGTGCCTGGCACATGCTGGGCCCTTAATAAATGTCTGTTGATTGATTGAGTAAAGGAGCCATTTTTTTCTTGGACCCCAAAATGTTCATCTCTGGGCAAGCTTTTCACCAAGCCAGGTCTGTGCCAGGCCCCTCTCCCTTAGTCCTTGGGCTCAGTGCTGTGGTTTTCCTCTCTCTGGGACAGTCAGGACACCATTTTCCCTTCTGGAGCATTAGCCCCTGCCTTCCAGGCTGCAGGGCTCAGGGTGCAGCCAGGCCGGTGCCAGGACGTGGGCTATGCTCCGAGCTGGGATACTCACTCCCGGCACATCTGTATTCATGAAGGCATCTGACTGAATGAGAGACTTAGGAATTCCAGGCAGGTACCTGCTTTAATAGCTCCCTAAATAGAAAATGAGGCATGTGAGGGCTCAGATAGGCCCCCAGAGCACATCTACTCACGCCCGCCTCCTCCCTCCCCAGCCCTCAGAAATGTCACGATGACTTACAACTCCAACCTGCTCTGAGAATGAATGCCAGCCCTGGGAGCTCGGATGGGGGCTGGGACCACTGCGGGGAGGGATACTCACTCTGAGGAGGTGAGTCAGGAAAGGGAAGAGGGCTCAGAATGGCCAGGTCCTGGGTTCCAGTCTCAGCTGAGCCCTTTATTAGCTGAGTGACCTTGAACAAATTAGTTCACCTTTCTCAGAGACTTGATTCATGGGCCCCAAGATATAGAGCTGAGAGAGACCTCAGAGCTCATGTAGTCCAACCTCCTCGTTTAACAGATAAGAAAAGTGAGGCACAAAGAGATTAAGAGAGGCCACTAGGGATGCAAGGAATAAAGCTCTGCACCTGGAGTCAGGGAAACCTGAATTCAAATCCAGCCTCAGACACTGCGTAACCCTGGGCAAGTCACTTAGCCTTCATTTGCCTCAATTTCTTTACCCGTAAAAGGGATATAATAGCACCTATCTCCCAAGGTTTGCTGTGAGTATAAAATGAGATATTTGTAAAGCACTTTGCAAACCTTAAGGTGCCATAGAAATGCTAGACTTCACCACCATCACCATCATCATCATCACCATCACCATCATCATCATCACCACCATCACCGTCATCATCATCACCACCACCACTACCATCACCACCATCATCACCACCATCATCATCACCATCCCTGTCATCATCATCACCACCACCACCATCACCACCACCATCACCGTCATCATCATCACCATCACCATCATCATCACCACCATCACTGTCATCACCATCACCACCACCACCACCACTGTCATCATCATCACCATCACCGTCATCATCATCACCACCACACTACCATTATCACCACCATCACCACCATCATCACCACCATCATCATCACCACCATCATCATCACCACCATCATCATCACCATCCCTGTCATCATCATCACCACCACCACCATCACCACCACTATCACTGTCATCATTACCACCACCACCACCATCATCATCACCACCATCACTGTCATCACCATCACCACCACCACCACCACCATCATCACCACCATCACCGTGTGTTGGTAAGCAAAATGGCCTTTGTTTTCTTTGAGTAATCCTTACTAGGTGCTAAGCCCCAGGCCCAAACCCCTATTATGTGTAAAACCTTAGTGGGTGTGGATTGGCAACTAAGGTGGGGCCCAAGGTAGGGCTAACTCCAGGGAGGGCCTAGTTTACATGTCTGGGAGAGCAGAGGCTCTTAGACCACGTGGGTTTAAGTTGGCCTCTTTGTGACGATTTTAGGTCACGTGGGTGAGTTGCATGTGTGACTCACCCCTGCTGCTGAAAAAGATATAAAACCAGGGGTTGGCCTCCTCTTCCTTGGAGTTCATTCCCGCAGCAGTGGTGGCGAGTGTGACTCTGGGCCAGCCCTTGTTCTGAGCTCCCAGGCTGAACCTAGATGTTGGTAACTATGAATCTGTATTGGGTCTGTCTGTTAATGTTTGTGATTTGTTTGCATTTGTTCTGAAGTTCAGGGTGCTGGCTTTTTCCTCTGAAGTGAATGATATTTGTATGCTGAATTAAAGTAAGCTTGGCAACCCCTTCACCCTGCTTTCTTTAGTTAAGCAGATCAAAAGAACCTGTGCTGTTGGCAGCTTTCTGGGTGCTGGCTGTGGGTGGATCTTGCACCCCCACAGAAGCTGTTAGCCGGATTATTGAAACACACCATCATCATCATCACCACCACCACCACCACCACCATCATCACCACTGTCGTCGTCGTCATCATCTTCACCATCATGAAAAGGCTGGACTCTCTGCTCTTCCTCATACTCAACATCCCATTTCCCACCTCCATGTCTTTGCCTTGCCTCTCCCTTGTGCCTAGAATAGGTTCCCTCCTTCCCTTTCCTTCTTCAAATCCCTGGTTTCCTTTAAGGTGCAGCTTCAGCTCCCCTTTCTGCAGGGGTCCTGCCCCAGTCCCTGTAGCTACTGGTGCCTATCCTCTGATGTTACTTTGTATCTATGTGGAATGTGTCTTCCAGTTCTGTGTATATATACATACACACTGTCTTCTTGGTTATGCTGTAAACTTCTTGAAGGTATCAGTAATTGAGAGGAGAAAGATAAGAAGGAGGAGAAGGGAGGGGGAGGATGAGGAGAAGGAGAAGAAGAGGAAGAAGAAGAAGAAGAAGAAGAAGAAGAAGAAGAAGAAGAAGAAGAAGAAGAAGAAGAAGAAGAAGAAGAAGAAGAAGAAGAAGAAGTAGTAGTAGTAGTAGTAGTGGAGGAGGAGGAGGAAAAGAGGGAAGAAGGGGAAGAGGAAGGAGAGAAGGGGAGAGAAGAGGAAGGGAGAAGGAGGGACAGAGAAGAAGGAAGAGAAAGGAAGGAAGGGGAGAGAAGAGGGAGAAAGAAGAAAGGGAGAGAAGGAGGGAGAGAAAGGGGGAAAGAAAAAAGAAAGGAAGGAGAGAGAGAAAAGAAGAGAGGGGAAGAGGAAGGAGGGAGAAGGAGGAGAGCATGGAAGAAAAAAGAGAAGGCGGGAGGGAGGGAGAGATAGAATGGGGGTCTCCAGTTACCGTTCACCTTGCCTGGGGCTAGTGGCTCTTTGCAACCTGCCTTTACTGACTAATCACAGACCCCACAGTCTGAGAAGGACCTGACCTCATCTAATGCATGCCTCCATGTAAACATTCCCCTATATATCTCTTTTGTTAGAGATCTTTCTAGGGGACGATCCTCAGATCATGATTTTGAGCTGAAAGGGACCCTGGAGGCCAGGGAGTTTAACCTGCCCATTTCACAGATGAAGAGTCGGGAGCCCAGGGTAGTGAGGTAACAAAAAACATGATGGGTGGTAGAGCTAGGATTTGAACCCAGGTCTTTTGGCTCTAGAGATAGCGTGCTCTTTGCAATGTGGGAGCATTGAGGGAGCAGGCTTTCTTGGCAGGGCTGAGCTTAGAGCTGAGGCTCTGGCTGACCCCCTAGGGATGTTTGGAGAAACCAGAACAGCAAGTGTCTGTCTTGGGGATCCTAAGGAGAGGAGAGAATCTTGATTCTCACCAGCTGGAAGAGCATTGGAAGGCTGGCAATTGACGTGCGTCTTGCCAGTAAATGTTCAGAGATTTTGTTAAGGGGGGAAACATCCCCATTTTTCTATTTTGCCTCTCATCCAGAAAGCAGCCAAAGTCCTCCCTCCCTGCAGGCTGCCAAGATTTGTCACTCCTGGGGCAAGATACTGTGGATGGTTGAAGCTCCTCCCTGTCTGAGCCACAGCAGGGAGCTCATCCTATCCTGGGGTTTTGTATAGTCATCTCTCGCTAGCATATCTTTGCCCAGGCTGGCTGCCATGCTCTCACTCTTCACCTGAGCCTCTAGAAATCCTTTGCTCCATTTGGCCCATCTGCCACCTGCTATGAAAAGACCTTCTTGCTCTCAGACCCCAGCCCTCCTCCAGTTTGCTCCTTCCGAGTCCTAGTAGAGTCTTTTAAATAAGGAGGGGCATGACTCAGATGAACCCAGATCCTGGCATTTTGGAACTAGCAAAAGGCTTCCCGACTGTAGACTTCAGGGAGTACTAGTATCTTTATGGAACTTGTGACCCTGAGATGTGGAATGAGCTGAAAAGAAACGAGACCCAGAAGGGTTTATTCGGGGAAGCCGAAGATATTTGCCATCTGTCTCAAACTTTTAAATTCAAAACATTACTTAATAGAGTGTCTACTCTGTGCCTTGTCCCAGTGCTGGACCTGGGACTCTGCTTTTTTCCAGGAAATCCACTTTTTCTTTCCCTGTCTTCTAAAGATCATTGTGGAAGGGGGGGCACAGTACTGTACATCAAGAAACCCCAGGTGGGGTGCAAAGGAAATGGTAGTGGAGGGAATGAGCCTTATGGGCTAGAGTGCTTCAGCAGCTTAGCTCTCTACTGCAAATGTGGCAGCCATGGTGACAGTTAGATTTAAGTTAAAAGAAACATGAGAGCTGACGTCCAGCCCCTTCACTTTACAGTTGGGGGAAATGAATCCTAGAGAAAGGGAAATGATTTGAGTAAGGTCCTACAGCTACTTTGTATCAGAGGGAGGATTCAAACCCAGGTTTTCTGACTCCAAATCCAGTGGTGGCAGCAACTTTCCCTATGGTTGTGTTGTTGTGTTTGTCCTTTGTTCTCGAAGAGGACCGTGACATCAGAGACATGATGCCATGACTTGCAGTTGACTTTGACTTGAGCGAGGGAGGGCTGTGCAAGGTCACCAGCCTCACTTTCTCCTCCAGAGCCATCTGGGTCCAGTGGCCAGATATTCACCAGGATGACTGGAGGTGGACCTCAGGGGCTATCGGCTGATTATAATTGACCGTAATTATTATGATTATAATTAATTGTAATTGACATTGTGTTGGGCATTCTAAGGGTAGTATACAGGCAGAACTGCATAAAGCACTGTCTTGCCCTTGTTAGGGAGGCAAGACATACACACATAGAACTTTAGCAAGTAAACACTAGTCCAATGCTCTCATCTTGAGGATGTGAACTATAATTTAGCAAACATTTATTAATTGCCTACTGTGTGCTCAGCACAGTGTTAGAAACTGGGGATGTAGTTTGCCTTCTATTGGGGGTAGGTGGTATAAAGTATGTACACAGAATAAGTCACTACAAAATGTATCCAGTTATATCCTTTGACCCAGCAACACCACTTCTAAGGCTGTATCCCAAAGAGATCGGACAAGTGGGAAATGGACCCGTATGTACAAAAATATTTAGAGCAGCTCTTTTTGTGGTGGCAGAGAAGTAGAAATCAAGGGGATGCCCATCAATTGGGGAATGGCTGAACAAATTGTGGTATATGAATGTAATGGAATACTATTGTGCTATATAAGAAAGGGGGAAGATACGGACTTCATAATAACCTGGAAAGACTGACATGATCCGATGCTGAGTGAACAGCATCGATGCTGGAGCAGAACCAGGAGAACATTGTACACAATTACAGACACACACTATCTGTGATGACCGACTTTGATAGACTTGGCTCCTCTCATCAATATAAGGTCTAAAGACAACTCATGATGGAAAAAGCTATGCACATCCAGAGAAGAATCACGGAGTCTGAATGCAGACTGAGGCAAACTATTCGCTCGCTCTCTCTTTTTTTGTCCTTTTTTGGTTTTGTTTCTTCTTTCTCATGGTTCATTTCATTGGTTATAATTCTTCTTTACAACTTGACTATTGTGTAAATAAGTTTAACGCGAAGGTATACGTAGAACCTATACCAGATTACACGCCATCTTGGGGGGAAGGGGAGAGGCAGGGAGAAAATTTGGAACTCAAAAACTTGTAGAACTCAGTGTTGTAAACTAAAAATAAAAAATAAATTAAAAAGAAAAATCTGCTTTCTAAACAGCTCAGACAAAAGAAATCTATGAAGCAGTAGTATAAATAAATAATACTGATATTAAATAAATAATACTGATATTAAAAATGTATCATAAATAATAAATAAAATAAATAAATAAAAGTATAAATAATACTGATATTAAAAAATGTATCCAAAGTAAATGCAAGGTAATTTTGTGTTGAGGAGGATGCTAAAAACTAGAGCCTTAAGGATGGGTTTGGGTTAGAAATGAACTCGTGAAGAAAATGATACCTGAGCTGAACCTTAAAGAGAACTAGGGATTCCAAGAGGTAAAGGTGCTAGGGGTGGGGATGGCATGTCAGGTATGGGAAACAGAGTATGCAAAAGCATGGAGATGGGAGATGGAATGCCATCTATGGAACAGCAGGTAGGCCAGAATATGTGATGAGAAATCGGTCTAGAAAGATAGACTGCAGCCAAGTTAGCGAAGGCTTTCATTGCTGATGAGGGGGCGTTGTGTTGGATTCCAGAGGCAATGGGCTGCTTGAGCAGAGTAGCATAGCTGGGTCTGTGTTTTAGGAATAGCCCTTTGTCAGCCGTGTGGAAGTGGATCGCAGAGGGAAGAGACCGGAGGATAGGAGACCAGTTAGGAGGCTGTCTCCTTCAGCTGAGGGGCGACGAAGGCCTGAATCAAGTGAAGACCATGTGAGCTCAGAGAAGGGGCTGGAGGACACTTGTTGATAAGTGACTAGATCATGGATTGTGAGACAAGGAAGAGTAGGTGCTGGTTGCTTGGGATCTGGGTTCAAATCCTTGTGCGATCACCTGCCCAGTTGTGTCCAACTCTGCCTGACCCAGTGGAACATAGCACAGCATTACTGTCCGTGGGCTTTTCATGGCAAAGATCCTGGAGTGGTTTGCCATTTCCTTCACCAGTGGATTAAGGTAAACGAAGGGTGAGTGACTTGTCTAGGGTTACCCAGCTAGTTAGTGTCTGAGGCCAGATTTGCACTCAGGTCTTCCTGACTCCCAGGCCTAGTGTTCTGTCCACTGAGCTGCCTGGCTGCCTCTGTGCTATAACTTACACCTTGCATAATAATGATAATAATAATATTTACATAGTGTATATTGTGTGTCAGGCACTGTGCTAAACACTTTACGATTCTTATCTCCTTGGATCCTCACAACAAGCCCAAGAGGCAGGTGCTGTTACTATCCCTGTTTTACAGATGAGGAAAGTAGTAAGTATCTGATGCTGGAATTGAACTCTGGTCTTTTTAGCTCCAGGCCCAACACTTGATCCGCCGAGCCACTTAGCCGCCTCTGTTTTCTTATGTGGAAAATGGGGGTATTGAAGAAGATGAGCTCTAAGGTCCCTTAATTCTAAATCTGTGATCCCATCACTGGGTTTGGACTTTGGTGACCCCTGATGGTACCTGACCAGAAATAAGGATATTAGAAAGAAGAAAACTGAGGCCTGGAGGGGAGGGATTTCTCCAAGGTCATACACCAAGATGGCGGCAGACCAGGAATTCTGGAGCCCAAGTCTCTTGACCCAAGTCTGAGGCTCTTTTCACCTGCTTCTTGCAGTCTAAATACCTCTCCTGACCTTCAGTGCAGCTTGTGGCATCCTTTCCCAGAATTCACCATCTCCCAAAACAAGCCTGTGGATGAGCAAACACCTCCCTGTGAGCAGTGGACGCCCACTGGATTGAACTGTCCGGAACATGTTTCTCCCTAGGCTAGGCTGTTACAAACCACGTGGAGGACTCAATTCTCCCCAGCCTCCAGACACTGCTGCTCACACAGCCGATGTGAATGCAGACAGACAAATGCGACACCAGCTTCTCTTGACTTTGGATTTGACCTCTTCATTCCCGGATAGCCCGGGCGGCTGGCTGGTTTCAGATTGCCAGGAGGCTTCTGCTCTATCGGGAACACCTATCTGGGTTATCAAGATTTCACAATGATGTATTTGAAATCCAGAATTTCCTACTCCACAGCAAAGAGAAAGGCTTTATAGAAACCCAGACTGCTTGTGAGCCCTCTGAGAGAAAGATATCTATGGATAAGCAAGTACCCTGGCTATTTGAGAGCTGCAAATACCTCCTAGCCTAGCCAAGCAAGCAAGCATTTATTAACTGCTCACTGTGGGCCCAGTTGGGGGCTAGGCCCTCAGGCTACAAAGACAAAAGGAACTTCACCTTCAGGTTGTGGTGGAAGAGAAAATATCTACATAACTAGATATATACAAGGGGGCAGCTAGGCGGTACAGTGGGTGCCACTCCACTTTGCCTGGAGTCAGGATGACTCATCTTCCTGAGTTCCAATCTGGCTTCAGACACGTACTAGCTGTGTGACCCTGGGCAAGTCACTTCACCCTGTTGGCCTCAGTTTCCTCATCTGTAAAATGAGCTAGAGAAGGAAATGGCAAACCACTCCAGTATCTCTGCCCAAAAAACCCCAAATGGGGGCATGGAGAGTCAGACATGACCAAACAACAACAGAGATATACAAGGAATATGGATTTTATTGGTTTAGGGGCTCCTAGTGATGAACTTCCTCTATTGATGCTGGTTTACACCTTCTTTGAAACTTGATGGTTGTGAAGAGTTAAAATCTTGACAGGTTCAGCGATCAAATAGCCAGAATGTGACAGCATTTGAATCCAGGTCTTCCTGGCTCAGAGGCCAACTCTCTACTGAACCATGTTTTCCTCTAAAATCTCCTTGGAGAAGCCCCCAAAGCAACAAAAGCCTTCCTCTGATTGCAGTCATCCTTGTTTCAATGTACTCCAGCTGTGGCACCTGGATACCACATTTCTCTCCCTTGAAACAAAGACAGTTGAGCAAAATGAACCCATATGGTGACCACACCTAAGCATTTGCAAAAATCTAAACCCCTAGTCTCCCACCTTGCTGGAAAGGTTCGTCCCTCATCTGATCTCCAGCATGAATAAAGAGACTGATCATTGCAGACACTCCAGAGTTGTGCTTCTTTCCATTTGGAAAGCCCTTCCTTTACATTATGGTAAATCACTGCGTGTTTTGTGGTCCTGGTTCTAGTTATATCACTCTGCAGTATTTCATCCAGATCTTCCCAAACTTCTCTGAATTCCTCAAATTCACCACTGCATATGGTGCGATAAAGTTCTGTTACATTCTAACAGAATTTATTCAACCATTCCCCAAATAACAGGCACTCATATTTTCCTTCCTTCCTTCCTTCCTTCCTTCCTCTCTTTTCTTTCTCTTCTCTTTCTTTCTTCTTTCTTTCCTTCTTTCTTTCTCTTTCTTTCCTTCTTTTTTCTTTCCTTTCTTCTTCCTTCCTTCTTCTTCCTTTCTTTCTTCTTTCTTCCTTCCTTCCTCTCCTTTCTCCTTTTCTTTCTCTCTCTTCTTTTTCTTTCTTTCCTTCTTTCTTCTCTTTCTCTTCCTTCTTTTTTTCTTTCTTTCTCTTCCTTCCTTCTTCCTTTTCTTTCTTCTTTCTTTCCTTCTTTCTCTTCTTTCTTCCTTCCTTCTTTCTTTCTTCTTTTATTCCTTTCTTTCTTTCTTTCTCTTTCTTTCCTTCTTCCTTCCTCTTCCTTCCTTCCTTCTTCCTTCCTTTCTTTCTTTCTTCTTCTTTTTCTTCTCTTTTTCTTTTCTTCTCTTTTCTTCTCTTTCTTTCTTTCTTTCTTTCTTTCTTTCTTTCCTTCTTCCTTCCTTCCTTCTGTTCATTCTTTCTTTCCCACAAAATGTGGCTATGAATATTTGGGTGTATACATACTGGATCTTCCTTTCTATCTTTGCACTCCTTAGAATATATGCTCCATAATGGGATCTCTGGGTCTAAGGGTGTGCATAATGTCATCACTTTTCTCCTATAATTTAAATTCCTTCCCAGCATATTTGGATTAAATTCACAGCTCCATTAGTGTATTAATGTGCCTGTCTTCCCACAGCCCCTTCAGCATGGACTTTTTCAATCTTTTATGAACTTTGACAAGTCAACAAGCATTTAATAGGTATTTACTGCTGTGCTAAGCATTAGGTATAGAGATATAAACAAAAAAGAAACACAGCTCCTGCCCTCGAGGAGCTTACTTTCTAAATGGGGAAAATTAGCTAGAAAAGTAAGAAAAAATGACTGGCCAGCAGTGGGAGAAGGGGACCATAGGGGCAGAGGGGCTTTCCAGGGTGAGAAGGCTGCAGGGGTATATCTGAGGGGTGTTAAGTAAAACCTTAGGGTTGTTTTAATGTGCATTTCTCTTACTAATAATGATTACATCACATGGTCATTTACAGTTTGTATTTCTTCATTTGAAAGCCATTTGTTCTGTGTGTGTGTGTGTGTGTGTGTGTGTGTGTGTGTGTGTGTAATATTTTTCTCAAGCATCATAATGACCCGGGAAGTTCATGGTCAGCTTCCCTAAGAGCGTGCATGGTATGATAGAAAGCCTTCCAGAGAAACCCAAGTTCCAATCTCACCTTTGACACTTACCTCAGCTTTCTCATCCATAAAATGGGGATCACCATCCCTGTAGTTACCCTCCTCGCAAGGTTCCTGTGAGGATCAAATGAGACAGTGTCCATGAAAGATTTTGTGAAACTGAAAATGCTCTGCAAGCGATAGCATTTATTATCTTTTGCATACCATAGGCGCTTAACCTATGTTTATTGGATGAACGAGGCGGCACAGTGTAGTGGAAGGAGCATCAGTTAGAAAGTCAAATCTGACCCTCTGATGGCTACTGATATCACACGCCTCTCTGGGCCTCAGTTTCCTCATCTGTAAAATGAGGCAGTCGGACTCAGACTTTACGGGCCCTTCCAGTTGTAAATCTAGGATCCCATGATCCTGTGAATGAATCCTACAGAGGAGGAAGTTGATGAGAGGAAGTAGCAGAAGGTATGTTTGATTTAGAATCGGACGACCTGGGTTCAAATCCTGATTCTGCTGCTTACTGACTTTGTGACCTTGGACAAATCACTTTACTCCTCCAGGCCTCTGTTTCCTCCTTTATACAAAAAGAGGTTTGGGGAAGAGAAGAGAATAAGCATTTATAGAGCACCTACTGTGTACTGGGGCCCTGTACTAAGCACTTCAGCAAGTACTCTCTCATTTGATCCTTGCAACCCTGGCAGAGGTAGGGGCTGTTATCATCCCCGTATTGCAGAGGAGAAAACTGAGGCAAACAGTTAAAGCGACTTGCCGAGGGCCACGGAGCTATTGAGTGTCTGAGGCTGGATTTGAATTTGGGCCTTCTTTATTGCGCCAATCAGCCGTCTCCAGGAGTTTACAGTCTTACAGGGGCTCTACCCAGGCTGCTAGAGAGCTAAGGTGGAGACATAGGCCTCAGACCAGTCCCATCTTCACTGGGAACGTCTACGCTGGCTAAAAGCTTGGGCGGCAGACTTTCAAAGCCCTTTCTGCCTCAGAGATTCAGCGATTCTAGCCTCATAAGAGGGCTAGACTAGATTTGAGTTCTTAACCTAGGGGACTATGAACTTGTTTTTAAAAAGGACTTTGACAGGCATACTTCAATATAATCCTTTGTAATCCTGTGTATTTTATGCATTTAAAATTATGCATATAAAATTAAATTTAGTTAAATATTTATTTTAAAACTTTAAATTTATTTAAATTATAATAAGTAAATTAATTAAAATTATGCATTTAAAAACATGACTCTGAGAAGGGGTCAGTGGGGGTCACCAGACTGACTGCCAAAGCAGTCCAGGACACAGAACAGGGTTAGGAATGCCTAGGTTAAATGACCTCTGTGGTCCATCTGGCTCTAAATCCTACAGCGCTATGAGACCATGGGCCTTCCTGACCTGCGTGCTCCTCCTCATTTCTCCTCCAGATCCTTCACCCATCTTCCAGATCGGCACACCAAGGCCCAGACTGTTAAGAAGCCCCCACAGCTCATCCATGCGAGATGCTACTGAGGCCTCCAGCATCCAGGCTTGCTTTCGGTCCCGTTGCTAAGGCACCCTGCCCGCCTCCCAAGCGGGTGAGAGCAGACCAGCCAGGGTTGCTAGGAGCCGGAGTGAGGGCTGCTGTCTGCAGAGCACGTCCCTAATTGCCCAGGCAAACAATCATTTAGCAGGTTTCAGCTGGTCTGGGGTGAGAGACGCAGACAGTGTTCTCTGATGCTGTCTCAGGGGCCAGTATCCATCGATGCAGTGGCCTCTGAGGGCCCAGAGCGTCCCACCTGTCGGGCAGCCAGTGTTTGGGAAAAGCTCCCAGTGTGCTCAGCCCTGATGGGGACAAGGCTGCGGGGGAGCCGAGAGGAGGCCGAGTGAGCTCGCTCCCAGCGCCAGGAGCTCAGGAGATCCAAGACTCACCCACATCTGGAGAACCATCCCAGGGAGCCTGTGGTAGAACACTAGACTGTTTCTCAGTCAGATGCTCTAGGGGCCCCCAAAAGGAAGAGATGAAAGAATTAGACAGAATGATAGAATGGATAGAGGGGTGGCTAGAGATAGAGTCTGGGAGACCTGGGTTCAAATCCTGCTGCCATGTCACCCTGGGCAACTCCCATCAGCTTCCTTATCTGCAAAGTGGAGATCATCCCTGGCCTTCTTACCTCAGATTTGGCAGGAGGCTCAGCGCTTTGCAACTATATGTCAGTTTTTGTAAAATATTAGAGCCAGTGGGGCCTGAATCCAACCCCCTGGTCTTAAAGAATTATGGAACAGTAATTACTGTTCCTCACACACACTACGCCATCTCCCACCTCCAGGCCTTTGCCCTCACTGGTCCTCATGCCTGGCATATCTCCCTCCTCACCTCCTCCTTTTTGAACCCCTGGCTTCCCTCAAGACTTCCGTCTTCTATGGAGGCCTTTCACAGTCTCCCCAGATGCTAGAGCCTTTCCCTCAAAGGTGACTGTCTCTCTATGTCCCGGGAGGCCTGGCTCCTCAGTGGCCAATCCTTCTACCCATTGTAACTACTCTCTGTGTGTCTTGTATGTACCAAGTTACTTTCATATTGTCTCCCAGTCAAAAGGTGACCTCGTTCAGGGCAGGGGTCATGATTTTCTCTTTCTTTGGTCCCCAGAGCTTAGTACAGTTCTGGGCACATAGTAGGTGCTTAACAATTGCTTGTTGATCAATTGAAAGATACCTTTTCCCCCAATCTAGGGTGCTTTCTACTACACCAGGCTTTCCCCTGTTTCTGAGTGTCAGTGTCCTATGTGTCAGTAATTGGCATAGACTTGGAGTCAGGAAGACCTGGGTTCAAGTCCTGCCTCGTATACCTAGAATTGCAGATTTAAAGCTGAAAGACACCTTAAAGGTAATCTCACCCAATCACCTCTTTTTACAGAGGAGGAAACTGAGTCTGTGTCCATAATGACTTGCCCAAGGTCACGCAAGTAGGAAATGACAGAGTGGAGTCTTGAAAATACAACCTTTGACTCCAAATCCAGCCCGCTTCCCACCAAACCTTAGTGGCTGTGTGACCTTAGGGAAGTCACTTGATTTCTCTGTGCCTCAGTTTGCCTCTTGGTAACATGGACCCAAAAGCACATGTAGCTCCTACCTCATAGTTTGGTTGTGGGGTGAGTGGAAACCATTTCTAAGAGCTTTGCAAGTTGTAAAGAGCCGTGTTAACCTAGTGTTAATGATAAGGATGTTAAAAGCTAACATGTATACAGCCCTTTACAGATATTCTCTTGTTTTTATCCTCATGCTTGATGCTATCTTTATTCCCATTTCATAGATATAGAAACCGAGGCACAGAGAGGTTATTAGATGACTTAGCCAGTGGTGGATGTTGGCCTTGAACTCAGGTTCAGCTCTCTATCCACTGCCCCACCTAGCCCGTGAAATAACATTGTTAGTGTTTTTAAAACCTGCTCCCGTTCCTTGGGCAGCACAACAGCGTTTGGGTCCTGCAGCATCACTTGGCTGCCCCTCCAGACCCACCCCTCCCACCCCATCCAAGCAGCTTTGTCCTTGCCCCAGCACAGCTGACAGGAAGAATTCACGTACTGTTCTGCTTAATCCTTGGAATTCCACACACTCCCGGGGGCTGAGCTCATGCGCCGGCCATTTGCTGCTGGCCCTGAGATGGGGGGGCGGGGTGGCTCCCTCTGACCTCGGGCTGCCCTGATATTGAGACTCCTGTGGAAATGGGAGAGCTGGAGAGAGTCTGGGGGGCCTTTGGACCAGCCCTCATCTGACAGAGGAGAAGAGTCAGAGGTGGTCACAGGGTAAGAGACTGAGGACCACCTCAGAGGCTGAGTACAGTCCCTGTCATCTTACAAATGAGGAAACTGAGGCTCAGAGATGAAGTGACTTTTTCAACGTCACACATGGAGTGGCAGAGCCAGGATTGAAGTCACACCTTGTCACTCCAGCTTCATCCAGTCTGCCTTCTATTCTGCCTTCTGTTCTTCCTTCCTTCCTCCCTCCCTTCCTTCCTTCTTTCCTTCCTTCCTTCCTTCTTTCTTCCCTCCATCCCTCCTTCTTTCTTCCTTCTTTTCTTTTTCTCTTTTTCTCTCTTGTTCCCTCTTTCTTTCCTTCCCCCTTCTCTCCTTTTTTCTTTTATTTCTTCTTTCCTTCTTTCTCTCTCCTCCTTCCTTCTCTCCTTTCTTTCCCTTCCTTTCTCCTTTCCTTCCCCCTTCCCTTCCTTCCTCCCTTTCTTCCTTCCCTTCTCACCTCCCTTCCTTCCTCCCTTCCCTCTTCCTTTCCCTTCTTTTCTCTCTCCCTCCATTCCTTCCTTCCTTCTCTCCCTCCTCCCTTCCTTCTTTGCTCCCTCTCTCTCTCCTTCTCCCCTCCCTCCCTCTCTTCCTCCCTTTCTTCCTTTCTTCCCTCCCTTCCTCCCTCCTCTCCTTCCCTTCTTTTCTTTCTTCCCTCCTTCCCTTCCTTCTTTTCCTCCCTCTCTTCTTCCCTTCTTTCTTCCCTCCTTCCTTCGTTCATCCCTCCCTCCCTTCCTCCCTTCCTTCCTTCCTTCCTTTCTTTCTTCCTTCTTTCTTTCCTTCCTTCATTCCCTCCTTCCTTCCTTCCTTCTTTCCTTCCTTCCTTCATTCCTCCCTTCCTTCCTTCCTTCCTGACACTGATCCCTCATGGAGTTTGTAGTCCAACAGGGTAACCTCATATGCACCATAGAAGGACAGAAAGAATATCAGTCTCTGAACTAAGTCACCAAAACCTTGGGTTTGAATTCTGTCTTTCTTACTAGATGTGTGGCCCTGGGCACATCACTTGAGTTCCCTTTGTTTCCTGTTTCCTCATCTGTAAAATGGAGGTGATGCTAGTTCTGTTCCTCACCTTACAGGGCTGCGGAGGAAGTCTTGGATAAACTTTAAAGAGTAATATGGAACTTCTTACAGGGAGATAAGACAGACCTAGTGAGCTGCACTTCCCCATATTACGGGCTGAGGGTACATTGTGGCCACGCTGGCGTTCCCTGGCATGTGGGAGGCTGGCAAGAGCCCTCTGCTAAGGTGCTCTGTGTCTGTAGACATTCTCAGCCCCATGACCTGTTGCCTGTGAAACCATGGACAAGGCTTTATAACCTTGGGCCCCAGTTCCCTCAACTATAAAATGAAGAGTTTAGATCACGTGGCATCTTATGCTCCTATGTCCCCCTGTTTCCGAGGGGCAGGGGGGAACTGTTCTCCTCTGACCACTGAACTCATCATGGCAGCCCCAATGTTGGAAGATGTTTTACTGCTTGGGGGTCTTACTGCTGCATAGCAGTCAAGTTTTGGGTCCTAGATTTAAAGATAGAAAGGACCCCAGGGGACATCTAGCACCGAGAAAAGGTTTGATCTTGATCAGATGGTCAATAGAGAACCATGTTGGTTTCTAGAGCAGGGGAAGAGTGAGAAATGGCATTTTGAGAACATTGGCCAGGCAGTATATAGAGAACAGAGACTTGAGTTTCCAGAGCAGCCTCCAGATTCTGTTTCTTCATCTGGAAAATAAGGGTTGTTAGACTAAGTGACAATAAATGCTAATATTCATATAGTGCCTTATGGTCTCTACAAGATGCTAACAGAAATTATCTTACTCGATCCTCACAACAACCCTGGGAGGTAGGAAGGAGCTATTACTATCCCTGTTTTACAAATGAGAAAACTGAGGCTGAGGGAGGTCGAGCCACTTGCCCAGGGTCACATAGGTCTTGTCTAAATCCTAGTGATCCTTAGCACTGAGCACTGGCACACAGTAGGTGCTTAAAACTGGCACGTAGTAGGCACTGAACAGTAGACAGGAAGACATTTGTTTTACTTTATTCAGCTCCACAAAGTCAGAGTCCAAGCCTGCTGACTTCTCCTGGGTAGTTTCATGTAAATAAATACTAGGATTTATGCAAAAATTCAAACATACAAATATTGTGCCCTCAGATTTTCTGGGACCGATAAGGGCTGACTCTCCCCTTGGAGTCAGGAGTCTGTTTGACAGCCTACAGCCAGTCCCCTGTCCACTGGCCTGTCCCACGGCCTCCCCCACCACCAAAGTAGTAAACATGCTAACTGGCCAGTAATTAGATCCCCAGCAAAGGCCCTCAGCCTGCTGGGGAGGCACGTTCCTGGGTTTGGGGTTTGGCTCCGGCTTCTCGTAACCTCGAGCTTTTCTTAATAGCCCAGAAATCTATTTCTGGCCCTCGTGGTCCTAGGGAAGACTGTGTTAATACCCAGCCCTGGGGAGAATGCCTCCTGCTGAGTCGGCCTCTGTCCAGAGACAGCACTGAACCGGTTGGCTTCAGTGAGGCCCTGCGAAGGGGACAAGAACATGTGTGTCTGGACGGGCCCTCCACAAAATTTAAAGAGGCAAAGCTAATCCTTGGATGCCCCCCCCCAAAACTGCCAGCTGATCCTTTCTCCCCAAAAAAGATATCTCCTTTCTGTGACTTTGTTTCTTCTTTGCCATAATGGATCAAGTTGCCTCTGTCTCTCCCACCGAGGCCAGGCTTACTCTTCCCTCTCCTGACCACTCAGTTTTTGTGATTACCCTTGACTCTCTCCCCATTCTCCTTCTCCCAATCTCTTACCCTGGGTTAGACATGAATGAATGAATGAATGAATGAATGCCTATGCTTCTGTCTTCCTCACCTAGCACTGGGCTAGGCACATGGTGGGTGCTTAACAAAGAGCTGTGGATGGATTTTAGTGCCCCATCCTCTGCTGATTAAATAATATTTGTAAAGCACTGAGCACAGTGCCTGACACATAGTAGGTCCTTTAAAATGCTTGTTCTCCCATTCCTCCCATAGAAGGCAGCCTGGAGCATTGAATATCAGAAGAGTTTGCTTCATCTCTTACACTCACTTTATAAATTGAGCAAGTTGCTTAACCACCCTGAGCCTCAGTTTCTCCATCTGTAAAATGAAGAAGTCACACCAGATCTTGATCTAATGATCCTGGAGGAGCCCAGATTGAGCAATGCTTATCACAAATAAATGAATCTCTAATTTCAGAGCCATGAGGACCTAGTGGCAGTAGTGGGCTGCCTGATGGTCCTGAAGGCCTGCAACACTGGTGAATGTGTATATATTTGCCTCCCTGATAAGACCTTACCCCCGTTCCTGGGGCTGGGTCGAAAGGGCCTTAGAGGAGCAGGAGCGGAAAGAACAGAACAGAAAGATGCTAGAATTGGCTCTTCCTGAACCTTTGACCAAACCCCATGACCTACAACACAACTTAGTCATGGGCCTGTGAAGCACACACGTTCTCTTCTGCCTTTGTGCAAAGTCAGCCAAGTTTGCCGTTCCAGGTTTATTTCACCCTAAGCCCTCTCCCATGAGTAGTCAAGCCTACTGGCTGCTCCCCAAACTCAGATTTTTCATTTTCCACCTACATTCTTTTGCAAGGCAGTCCCCCAGGCCTAGAATTCACCCCCTCCTTATGTCTTAGAATCCCTGGCCTCATCCAGAGCAGGATCCAGGTGCCACTTCTTCCAGAAAGCCTAGAAAGGCAGAGTAGTACTTAGAGTCAGAGGCCTGGGTTCTAATTCTGACCCACCACTTACTAATCTCTCTGGGCTTCAGTTTATCAGTAAAATGAAGGGGTGGGGAGACTAGTAGCCTTCAAGATCCCTTGGGGTTCTCACTCTATGATTTCCCCCAACTATTTCTCTTTCCCGTCTTCAAATCCCATATCTTGTAGCAGACTATAAGTTTATTGAGGGCAGGCAGGTGGGGGGGGTTCATTTTTTCCTTTGTACCCTCATCTCCTGTTTTATCAGAGAGCCTGGCCCATAAGAGGCCCTTAGTAAATGTGTGCTGAATTGTATTTCACTGCATTACACTCAGTAAAAAGTTGTAAGGCAGAAGGAATGAGGAGGCCTCTCCATTCTTGCAAGGAAGCTGGCCCTGGTCCTGGGCAGCAGCTGCTCTGAGTTAGGTTTCTGCCTTCCTCCCCCCACAGTGACATTTTTCTGTGGTTCCCTCATTTGAATGGGAAGTAGAATGCACATTTTTATTAGCTGGGGCACACCCACAGGGCACTTGTACCCCATCTCCCCACAGGCTGACTGCCCAGGTCCAGGCCCGGCTCTGGGGGGAGAGGAACTGACTTCCAAATGGAGGTTTGGAAGTGGGGCCATGTTGTTGTTGGCCGGGCAGGCTCATGGAGTTGGTTGAATAGGATGAGGCCAGCTGCCGTGGGGCTGTCAGAGAGCTCAGTCATAGCTGGGGGAGTCAGTTCCCCCAGGGCTGAGTCTGCTGGCCTCTCCTTTCCTGGTGACTCACTCTGGGTCAAAGAGTACAGTATTTATCCAGGCCTCATTGGACTCCATAGGGGATTTTCATGATTTTCATTTTCCTTTTCTTATGAAAAAAAGAAGACAGGATGCTTGGTCTCCAAGAATCTCTGGCTTTCTTCAACACATGGCCAAGACCTTTCCTTAAAAAAATGTTTTATTAATGCTCTTTTTAAAAAAATGTTGCAGCTACATCCCAATAAATATCTGGCAATGTCTGCCCCCTTCCATAGTGAAGTCCACCTCTCTGCTGAGAAGCTGGAGGCATATTTCACAAAGTGGCCATTACAGTGATTAGAATTCTGGAGTACCACGCCTTTTCTGATCCCCTAGCTGTGAGTGCAGAGCTAGGTGGCACAGTGGGCAGAGTGGGGGCCCTAGAGTCAGGAGGTCCTGAGTTCAAGTCCAGCCTTAGATGTAATGGCGAGCAAAGTGGGACTTTTTTGTTGTCTTTCATTTTGGAGCGCTTCTCAGCACTAAGGCAATCAAGTGCCTTTAAGTCTTGCCTTGGTTTCAATCAAGAGTCTTTGATTGAATCAAGAGTTTCTGATGACCTGCTTAAGTCCTGGGAAGGCCTAGGTCACATGGGTTTGAGTCACATGGTTGCGATGCCCTCTGACCCTGAAGACGTGTGTGTGTGTGTGTGTGTGTGTGTGTGTGTGTGTGTGTGTACTCTGAGGTTAGCATTTTGCTTGGGGTTCACTCACTGGAAACTGTGATTTAACCAGATGAGACTCTGGGTAGTCGTTGTTAAGGAGCCCCCTGGCTTTGAAAACCCGGATGTTGGTGCTTCTCTGTCTGGTAACTGTATGTATTGCTATGGTCAGACAGTTAGAAGCCTGTCTGTTGATTTGTATTATTTTTCTCTACTTGTAATTTCTGTTTGTGTTTTTTCTGAAGTTTAGTGTGCTA